>NC_080395.1:21824642-22495000 GCF_030265065.1 Corythoichthys intestinalis
TAGAAGGACCAGTATATAGGAAGGTCAGGGGCAGTTTACATGGTGACTCTGCAACACAAAGACGCAATGACTGAGTTACGGACTTGCCTCGCGTGCATATGGTGTCGGCGAAGACGGAAAGCGAAGACGAAAAATTCTGAATCCTGCCTCCAAAGTGGAAGAATCCGATTGCGGAGGGTAGAGGGGGGCTTCCGCGGCATGCATATCAAAGGCTCCTGCGACGCGAGACAGCGCTAATAACGTCAGCACTCGTACATGTCACAGTGGGCGTGCGCAGCGGTGCTACTAAACATTAAAAACAGCAAATATGGCGGAATGTCGGCTTTAATTTACTGTCATAATAATATTTTTGAATTAAATATGTTGAACGTTTAAATTTTTGTGCCTTTTGAAAAAAGAATAATGACATTGCTTCGAGTGGGCGGGCATATTTTTTTCCGGGCTGAGGGAGCTTGTAGGGGTCAAAGTTCATCATTCTCTGTCGCGCAGTAAAGCTGCACTGCCCCATAGGGCCTGGCATGAATACTACATCGTTTTCATGCAGAATTGCGACATTGGTCAAATGGAGACGCAAATGCAAATTTGAAATTGTTCGTTTTCTCGGAGAGTCACCATGTAAACGGCCCCTCAATTTCATGCAATGACTTTTAGGCCTGGCCCTCCTGGTCCCCCCTTAAAATCTTAAGCTACGACATTAGCCCGGTTCATGAAATATTTCAAATAGATCTTTGTTATGGTTCTTGTTGGGGGGAAAATGTGAAAAAAAAAAATCTCATTTGGCATGATATGATGCAATTTTGCCGTGGCATGACATGGTAAGGCTGTCCAACTCCAGTGCAGCCCACTACCACAGCTTAAAAAAAATCCGAGGGGAAACCCTGCTGTAACACCGTGATATTTTGGCTTAAGGTTATCATACTGTCAGAATCTTATATCGGCACATGCCTAGTTATGACCCCCAATAACACTCTGTAGTTGATTTTGTTTTTTGATTTCATAGTATTTGTTTTTGAGGGGGTTTTTTGGGGGGGTTTTTGGGCCTTTCTCATTGCCTTCCATTGACAGCTATAGGCGTCAAATTCGTTTAAACAAGAAGAACTAGATTGGCTGTAAGTGCTCATGTTGCAGTGCCACGAACGAACGTTCATTCGCCCCTTCCAGCCAAAACGGATTGGACGTCTAGCGCCGTCAATGGCAGCCAATTAGTTCAATGAATCCCCTATAAAGGATTAATACTCGGGTCTTATTGTTATGCCTGTCAGACAAAATATCTGCCGTTCCATTCCTTGCAATCCGCGTTGCCAAATATTTGTTTTTGAATTCCTCATCTAATCAATTCCTGTCTGAAAAGATTTGTCTTTATCTGTTTGAAGCTACTGTGGGCGCAGTGCGTCAATTGTTTCTGAAGACTTTTGCACTTTTATTTTCGAAACTAATAATTACGCGTGTAAATTATTTGGTTTTGCAAACGCTGCATCAACTCAATGTGAATAATAAAAGTTATTGACTGTGCGTTGCAGCATTTGTGTGCTTTATGTTCAGCCTGGAAAAACACCCTGGGCTTCATTGTGGTTATACCCCCGAGCTCTTTCTTCAATTGATTTAGGTGCAGCAATGAATTGAAACAGATTTTTATTTTGCTGAGAAGAACCCCCTCCTTCCTTCCCTGCTGTCTGCTGCATAAAATATGCAGAGAGGACACATGAGTGTGGGATTGTAAGCATTTTTACACTCCTGTCAATGCCATGCAGGCTTGCAATCATGTGCTAGTCACAGTGTGTAGAAGAGATGGGAGCCTACACTTACGCATGGCAGAGCACAGACGGACGTTTTCTTCCTTTCAAAATAATAGCGTTGATATCCCACATCAGTTACTTGAGTATCATCACAAATTATTACATTAATCTTATAATTAACGGGAAGTTCCAGTGTTGGTTTTGGCAGTCCTTTTAATTTTGTCCTTAGTACAAAATAGTTATTAGTCATATATTAGTCATTTTAAAATGTGTTAGTCTTTGTCTACTTTTAGTCGACAAATACTCCAAATGTTTTGTCTGTATAAATTCAATGGTTTGAGTCCTGAAGAAAAATAGTCCATTTTATTTCTTTTTACAGGTTCTTTAATTCTCTTAAAGTGATCCTCTAACTTATATACATGTAGGCTCTAATAAACCACGATTGGTCTCTTGTACTAAAATATGTTGTTAGAAACACATAAAATATTAAATCAATGGCAATATTTTATAATATTTAGTCCATATTTTGACCGTTATTTGGCACCATGGTTTGCGGGCTCGCAGTGATGATGTCATTGTGATCTTTCCAAATGTGTAGCGTGTTCAACAATTGCTTAAAGACCCCACTCACATGACGTCACAACCACGCCTCCGCGCCATGTTGTCCGTCAGCTCGTCGTGTTTATGTATTACCGCTACGTAAATTCCTCCTATTATGGCGTGTTTTTCTGCTCGTTAACATTACTAATCAAAATGGTGAAGGCGTGTGTGATGGTTGGTTGCAGTAACAGAGAAGATAGACGGAGAGACTTGAAGTTTTACCGTATTCCGAGAGACCCGGAGAGGAGAGCGAGATGGACTGCTGCAATTCGACGAGAAAACTGGGCTCCAAACGATCACCACAGATTATGTAGTAGTCATTTTATATCTGGTAAGATGCATTTAATATATATTTAGAGGGTTTGGGGCTGACAACCACAATTAAGATCATTGCGAGGCTAATCGCCAACAACGTACAGTTTCAAATTCAAGATGCTTATTTCTTCCACCATCATTACATTTTGAATAATATTTAGCTGGTAACAAGTGAAAGAAGCTGGCCTCGTCTACGGATCATCAGTTAAACAGGGGTGTCCAAACTTTTTGCAAAGGGGGCCAGATTTGGTGTGGTAAAAATGTGGGGGGCTACCTTGGCTGATTTACGTAGAACAATATATTTAAACTAATTTTAGCAAGCCATTCTGTGTGTCACATTTGCTTTATTATTTTTTTTTAAATTCATAATTTCAACAATCTCGCCTTTGTGGCGTTCTCTTTCGACACTCGGGCTCTTGCGAAATACTGCTGCTGTGAAATTAAACTAGCTTCAAGTTGCTTTCATTTCTCGCTGCGTATCTTCCCTGTAATGTTGTCGTACATGTCAGCGTGTCTTGTTTGGTAATATCGCGTCACATCGAACTCTTTGAAAACAGCGACTGTCTCTTTGCAAATGAGGCAGACACAGTTGTTGCGTATTTTATTGAAGAAATAGTCCAATATCCACCTATCCTTGAAGCGTCGGCCATCACAATCAACTTTTTTTTTTTTTTATGGATTGTCGCCATTTTAGATACTTGGAAGTAAAGGGTCACACGGGGTAATGCTGCTTAGAGTGCTGCTCTTAAACTTTTTCAGTTTCGTGAGAATAGGCTGAGTTTCTGTGGACAAGATAGTTGTAGATATCAGGGTAGCAGATGTCAGGCAGAGACGGCGAAGACAGCGGGTCGAAAAATATCGATTTAGGCATCAAATATGGATCTGGCGAATGGATTGACCGAAGCTTTTTCACATAACGCCTTTTATGCAACACATCTAATGAGTTTACAGCGTCTGAAAGCACCAGGGCTTCCATGAATTGCACAATAAATTGCACGATAAATTGAGACCATTGAGAATACGGACACACAATGACGGACAATATGGTGGCACAATACAGCGACACATCATTGTGTGACGTTGGTGAGTGGGGTCTATTGCTGCCTAAACTCGCGAAGTAAAATGCCACGATGTGCTGCTTTTGGATGCAATTTCCTGTCAAATGGAAACAAGGGGAGTGAAGTGAGTGGTCAAGGTGGAATTATTATTTTTAGTGAATAAATGTGCATAAGTGGAAGCTTCTCCCCCTTTTTTGGTCCCTGTATGCACGTATCCTACGCGTTACAACTGGCGCCCGAGCATTTTTCCTGGATCCTCAGTCAAGTAAGGGATCCGTCTATTTTCTGGATCCGACGGTCCCACCGCGTCTGCAATATTGGTCTCGGATCTGTCCGTTTTTTTGATTCGTCGGTCCCACAGCGGCTTTTCGGATCAGTCTATTTTGTGGAATTGACGGCTGCGACATTGCCATGGGATCAGTCTAATTCTTGGATCTTCGAGTGAGAAAAAATTGCGGATTTGGATTACTATTGCTGTCTTTTTTGTTGACTATTCTTCGTGGGAGTTTTCCCCAAATCATACTAAATAACTAAAGCACTATGGCACACTACAGTGACGACGGTGACTCTGACGTGGACCTTAAAACAATGTTGGAGTTCGTCAGGGAACGCGTGTTTGTGTACTGCTGAGCTCCCGAGTGAAGAGTGGTCAAGGTGGAAATATTATTTTTTGTGAATAAATGTGCATAAGTGGAAGCTTCTCCTCTTTTTGGTACTTTTATACACGTATCCTAGCTACCACGCGTTACAATGTATAAGACATGGATTACACAAGGTGTGCTCTTTGGCCTGTACTGTATGTAAAGCACACGACAGCTCTGGATGCTAACAATCTACATAATTATATTGGGATAAGTTTGAAAACGCAATATGCTTACCTGGAATATCTGCTAATAAAACCGGAGTTCCCAACAGCATACATTCTTGCTCCCAACCGGAGTTCCCAACAGCACTCTCTCGCATCACCAATTTTGCCCAACTTTTGTCTTATCAGGTATTTGCTGCACGCATTTTTCCCCGAAGCTGGTCTTGTGAACGACCGACAGTGATGTCCTGCTCTTAACTTTTCAGATCTGGTTCAAATAGGAAGGGTAGAACTGACGACATGTTTGGAAAGCTAACGAGTGACACGCTGGATTTTCGACAACGGGACCGGTGACGTCACGCACTGCGACGTAACAAGAATGGCGACCTATCACTTAAAATAATTTTACAAACTTTATTAAAACAAAAACATTAAGAGGGGTTTTAATATCATATTATTATAACTCATACTAACATTCATCTTAAGAATTACTTGTCTTAAAAATAGAGGATCCCTTTAAGGAACAGAAGAAGATCATTCACAATTCAGGAACAAAAAGAAAGTTTACATTTAGTGAGGAAAGAGAAAAGCGCAAAACTAGCCGGCCAGCCGTTCCGGGACAGATGTCAATCTCGATCTACCTCGACCTTAAAGTTCATACCGTTTATATTAGTCTACTTCTCAAGCGATAGCCTAGCCCCAACTCCTTAGATCAGGGGTCCCCCACTGCCGGGCCGCAGAAGAAATAATACCGTATTGGCCCGAATATAAGACGGTGTTTTTTGCATGTAAATAAGACTGAAAAAGAGGGGCTCGTCCTATATTCGCGGTCTAGACATTATACCCATTCACGACGCTAGATGGCGCCAGATATCCTTGAAGCGATGTTCTGTCATGACAGATCCCAGCTACTCTCAAGTTTAACCAGTTAGCATTATTTTATTGTTGGGCTGTCAAACGATTAAAATTTTTAATTAATCACAGCTTAAAAAGTAATTAATCGTAATTAATCACAATTCAAACCATCTATAGACCCTACTCACATGACGTCACAGCCACGCCTCCACGCCATATTGTCCGTCAACTCGTCGTGTTTACGCATTACCGCTACGTAAATTCCTCCTATTATGGCGTGTTTTTCTGCTCGTTAACATTAATAATCAAAATGGAGAGACTTGAAGTTCTACTGTATACCGAGAGACCCGGAGAGGAGAGCGAGATGGACGGCTGTAATTCGACGAGAAAACTGGGCCTCAAGCGATCACCACAGATTATGTAGTAGTCATTTTATATCTGGTAAGATGCATTTAATATATATTTCGAGGCTTTTGGGCTGACAACCACAATTAAGATCATTGCGAGGCTAATCGCCGACAACGTAGTTTCAAATTCAAGATGCTTATTTCTTCCACCATCATTATTTTTTGAATAATATTTAGCTGGTGCCAAGTGAAAGAAGCTGGCCTCGTCTACGGGTCATCAGTTAAACAGGGGTGTCCAAACGTTTTGCAAAGGGGGCCAGATTTGGTGTGGTAAAAATGCGAGGGGCTACCTTGGCTAATTTACGTAGAACAATATATTTAAACAAATTTTAGCAAGCCCTTCTGTGTGTCACATTTGCTTTATTTTATTTATTTTTTTAAATTCATAATTTCAACAATCTCGCCTTTGTAGCGTTCTCTTTCGACACTCGGGCTCTTGCAAAATACTGCTGCTGTGAAATTAAACTAGCTTCAAGTAGCTTTCATTTCTCGCTGCGTATTTTCCGTGTAATCTTGTCGTACATGTCAGCGTGTCTTGTTTTGTAATATCGCCTCACATCAAACTCTTTGAAAACAGCGGCTGTCTCTTTGCAAATGAGGCAGACACAGTTGTTGCATATTTTATTGAAGAAATAGTCCAACATCCACCTATCCTTGAAGCGTCGGCCATCGCAGTCAACTTTTTTTTTTTTATTGATTGTCGCCATTTTAGAAAATAGGAAGTAAAGGGTCACATGGGGTAATGTTGCTTAGAGTGCTGCTCTTAAAGTTTTTCAAACTTTCGTGAGAATAGGCTGAGTTTCTGTGGACAAGCTAGTTGTAGATATCAGGGTAGCAGATGTCAGGCAGAGACGGCGAAGACAGCGGGTCGAAAAATATCGATTTCACCATCAAATATGGATCTGGCGAATGGATAGACTGAAGCTTTTCCACATAACACCTTTTATGCAACGCATCCAATGAGTGCAGTATAATGAACACAAAGGTGGGGGGGGGTGCGAGTGCGCGCTGTGTGCACATGCTGTCATCTTGGCCATAACAGTGGCGAAAACTAACCACTTTACAATGACTCATATGGATGTACTTACATTCGTTCATGGACGCACACATTTTAACAGGTGGCCATCCTCTGCTCGAAATGCGCACCTTACGCCTATTCTTGCTCCCAGAATACGCAGCGCTTGTGACGTAGGACAATAACAGGACTGGTTGCTATGGGAACGTACGCATAACCAAGGAACCTTGCTCAAAGGAGTATTAAAATTGCTAATAAAATCATTTAGGACTATTTTAGATGCATATATGTTATATTTTTCTTATAGAGTATTCGACGAGCAATACGATAGACCCATTAACAGACTTTTTTGGAAAAATCACCATTTCTTTAAGTAGTTACGTGAATAATGAGGTGGCCTGTGAAAATTACGTGAATAATGAGGTGGCCTGTGAAAATCAACATAAAACAACTCGGCAAGGACTTTCCAGAGAGTACTTGGTGAGTCAGTCTTTAAACAATCATGTGGTATTAACAGCTGATTAGACTTTCTTAAACATGTGTAATCTACGCGACATGGTTAGTGCTGATTGGGATTGATAACGGAATCGTTAGATAGTCTGCCAAATGATTCCATGGTATTGAAACACTCCCTACACTTGTCATTGCGACAGTGCAGTAAAGCTGTGTGTGCTAAATCTGTTGGCTAGGGATGGGCAATACCAGTGATTTTGGATTCGATCCGATACCAAGTAATACCAAGGCCAAATATTGTGATCACGATCCGAAATCGATACTGGAAGTTCATATTTTATATATATATATATATATATATATATATATATATATATATGTTATATATATACATTTTAATCTACTTAAGTTACATTTTTTGATCTAATTAAAGAACACATTAATAGTAGCATGTTACCGCCCTCTAATGGTAGGTCATGAAAAACAAATCCGATAAACAATAGTCATTTGCCGTTTTTGAATTTTATTTTACTAACACAATTTTCAAACAGATTTTGAAATAATTGAAACAGACCTTTAACCAGTGTTGTTAATCTTACTGAAAAAAAGTAATTAATTATAGTTACAAATTACTTCTCCCAAAAAGTAATTGCGTTACTAACTCAATTACCTGAATGTAAGAGTAATCAGTTACTTGGCAAAGTAATTGGTGATAATTACTTTTTTTTTTTTTCCTCAAAAAAAAAAAAAAAAAAAAAAAAAACATTGGCCACACTATGTGAAGTTTTTTGTGGAGGATTTTGGTACAATTGGCCCGAGCTCAATTCTTTACCCTAATTTACCCTTAACCCTGAATCAACTGTTAAAAGTTGTTAAAATTGCTCCCATTATTGCATTAGTTCCCTTCTCTCTACTTTCGACATATGAAAGTTTTAAAACTGTTTCCTCATTTAAAGATAGATTCAAGTCAAGATTTTGCCGATTTAGAAGTATTTTAGATAAAAAGTTACTTAGGTTCGCGAGGAAGGTTCTCTACAACAGAGCCGTCCTAAAAAGCCTACTGCTTTAAGATGGCGGCTGTCATTTTGCATCTAGTTATATTTATATACAGTACATGTGATATCTACCATGTCTACCATATCTACCATAACATGCGGGCGTAGTTTGTCCGGCTATCGGCTACAACATGTATTATTGGAGCTACCTAGCATCGCGTTTGCTCGGCGTCACAACTTTCTTGCCTCCTCCCCGCTCCTGCTCTGCTCTGTCGTCTCGGTGAGTCCGTCTCCCTCAGACTTTTCGACCAATATAGTAACGCATAGTAACGCATGCCTTTCCGTCCTCAGTAACGGTAAAGGCGTTTCCAAGATGAGAAAAGTAATTAATTAGATTACCCACTACTGAAAAAAATAACGCCGTTAGTAACGCCGTTATATTGTAACGCCGTTATTAACAACACTGCCTTTAACAAAATAAAAATAAATAGCAACAAACCATAAAAAATCAAGCATTTAATTGTTTGTAACATAAAACAATATGGAATACTGCCTCGTGAGAGGGGCAAAAGAAAAGCATGCTGATCGACACAGGATAGGGACGTAAATGGGGGCAGGAGCAGACGCCGGTGCACTGCTTATGTGCATGCACTGCTTGCGTGCGTGGAGATGGCGGGGAAAAGTAGTACAAAAAGTGTGCACAAAAATATACCCAAAAAATAGATAAAGAAAATACTGTACAATATATTAATTCCAAATATCGATACTTTTGCTTGGGGATCGATACTTAAAACTTAACACGCTGGATCGAAATATCGATATTTTGGTATTGATCCGCCCATCCCTACTGTTGGCCCTCTGGGGGCCCCTGCTGGCTGGGAGCCCAAGGCAATAGCCTGGTTTGCCTAATGGGACGTGACGCCTCTGCACACACATCCAAGCGGTCCATTTCATTCAGGAGCATAAAACTGGTGAAATATGAAATAAACATGCTTTTTGGTGTCATACACACTTTAAGAAAATACTTAAATGTAGTTATATTAAATAAGGACGGTTTAAATACGCTACGTATTTAAGCCTATTTATTAAATGTATTGACATCATTTTATTGATAAAATTGCATTTCACTCTTACTTTTGATTGATTTTTTTTTAAATAATTTTTTTAAACAATGTTATCAGATTATAGTGTTTTATTTTTAAGGCGCCACCGGAATAGAGTCGACGTCCATGGAGTTCGCCTTGACGATGCTGGTGACGACTCGCCGCTTGATGTCAGCGGCGCCCGCGGCTTTAAATGCTCCTCATGCGGGCGCAGCTTTTCCTCAGTGCGCCCACGGACTTGAAAGCGCAGCGGACACCTCATCTTTCTCCTCGTTTTCTTCTCTCTCTCTCTCTCTCCCCTCCATCTCTACCCCTCTCTCTGTCTCTCTCTCTGCCCATCTCTTTGGATACCTTACTTGGATCATCTCGTCAGGGTTTGGGTCCCAGTTGGAAGACGAGCTGGGGTGTGACAATGGCCGGGCTGAGACGCTGAGAAGCTCCGCTGGATTTCCACCGCGCACCCAAGCCGGGGCGCACGCGTGATGGATGTACCCTCTTTTAGAGCTCCATTTCAGTGAAGATTGACAAGACTGGAGGGTTGTAGTTTGAGAAAAAAAAAGAACATTCAAGCAGAGGGAATAATGCACAGAGGTAATATTCTTTACAATTTGATTTTCACGTTATTATTAAAACTTTATCAGAAATAATTAGTTGCACCCTAATTAAGCAAATGTCATTTTCCTCCCAGGCTACAATGGGGAAACTAGTAGAATTTACCTAAAGCTCTCGCACAAACTAATAGTGCGTGCGTTTATGGAGGCGTTTGAGCGTGTCGTGAACTGGCATCCTCTCGGTTTGTGTTTTAGCGGCGTAACTGCACCCCACGGAGCTTTTGGGAGGTGGGGGTCACGGAGGGATTCGTGCGTAAAAGCACGAATTTGTGGCGATGAATGTGTACACGCTAGGCTACTAATTTATACATCCAAACGCTTCAAACTGAGGACCAGGTCGGAGCGCGTGCATGCTATGCAGACCAAAAGCCACACGCGTATAGTTCCATTATCGGACACATGGTTGCCGACCGAAGGGGTCATGTCAGCGGTGCGCAGCGCTGGGTTTCACCGGTCTTTAGGACTACTCCGCAATCGAGTCTGTACAGTTCCATTATCGGACAGCGGGTGGCCGTGGAAAGTGTCACATCAACGGCGTGCGTAATTGGGTTTCATAGGTCGGATGGATGGATGGATGGATGGATGGATGGATGGATGGATGGATGGATGGATGGATGGATGGATGGATGGATGGATGGATGGATGGATGGATGGATGGATGGATGGATGGATGGATGGATGGAAGTTATTAAGGCGTGTGATACATTAAATGCATTAAAGTGCTTAATGCAGAGAACCTGAACAAAACAGTTGAAATGATTCGAACCATTAACATTGAAAAAAAAATGGCATGGATGGAGATGTAAGAGGAGGGGTTTAACAGGCATTCATTTGTACAAATACCTGTGTAAGAGGGCGGAGTTACACAATCTGAGGTGTACAGATTGGTCGCCAAATACATATTCTTATGAATGTTAACTTGACTGCCTTTCAAATTCTGCTCTTTTCTAGTTTTTATGTGTGATTAGCAAAAATGGAGGGACAGTGACTTGGTGATAGTCCACTTTTACAAATGGGACTGTAGTATGAAAAGCATTTAATACCTACCCAGATAGCTGACCGACATTGAAAAGATGTTGGATAAAGATTCCGCTGTCGATCTTATATCGTTGAATCAACGTCACTTTTGCACCGTTGTTTCAACATTGAAATCCTTACAAAATCTAAACATAATTTCGATTATTAATAATATTGGAACAACGCTGAATCAATGTTATGTTTTTGACCTAAACACCGACTCATCCATAGTTGAATGACTTTTCAATCATATTTCCCAGTCAATCATATATCAACTATTTATCAACATTAGTTTATCAACTATAAAACAATGTTAACCCAACCATCGCCTGAAGTACCATAGAACAACGTTGTTTCAACCTCACATGACGTCGAAAATTTCAACATCAACCATACTGATGATTTTGATGGGAAATCAACATTTATTCAACGTCGGTCTGCTATCTGGGTACCCAACACCAGAAATAGCAGAAAAAAGGAAATAATTGCTTAGATTAAGAACTGAAACCAAAAATAAAGTGCTCAAGAATGGATTCCCAAAGCATTTAAATAGCTTGTAGATCAGGGTGCTCATACTTTCTTGCTCCAAGAACTACAGAATTAGCGATGTGCATTTAATTTTTTTTTTTAAATGTTTTTTTGCTTTTTTTTTTTAATGCCGCGAGCTACCCACACTAGCATTGCGATCGACTGGTCGATAGCGATTGGCGTAACGGCCACCCCTGTTGCGGATAATTATGTTTCAGTGCCATTGACAGCCAATCCGTTTGAAATTCAACAAGTTCAAATAGATTGGACGTCTATCACCGTCAATGGCAGCCAGTGGGATTAATATTTTCACCACTGTTGAATTCTTTGGCACTCAGGTGGCTTGTATCGGGTAGCTACATATCGTTGTGGTTGTAACAACATAAACAGTTAAACAAAGCAACCACCCTGATTTAATTTACCCACTTTAACGTATGTCAAATTGGACCCTTTGTGACTTTATACAAGGCAACAAAGCCAAGAGATGTCTGCTATCTAATAATCATATACTATTACCATGGGCTTTATGCATGATCAGTATATTGCAGTCTTAACATATCATAAGTCTCATTAGTTCTGATTCATGTATATCTTTTGGTTTTCTAGCGTGGATCCTCATCGTTCTCATAGAAGAGGGCCTCGCTCTGGCGCAGAGAACTAAAGGTAATCACGACAACAACAACAAAAACCTGATAGATAAAAATACATTTCAACGCATTTACTGTAATGTAATTGTCTTTAAAGACTCGTTGAGTGACAATGGCGTCCAGAGTCCGAACCAGAATGATTGTGGCACATGGGTGCGCACCATCAATGGCGGCGTGTTCACATCGCCAAATTACCCTAACACGTACCCGCCCAATAAGGAGTGTGTCTACATCCTGGAAGGTGAGGCTGGTGCATTACAATCTGTGAAACCTCTTGAGTGGTTGTTTTATAAGAGTGAAGACACAATGTTGATTTTTGCCATTAAGTCATATGTTTAGGTAACATAAAGGTTTCATTGAATTTTGCAAAAGTCATATTTCTAATCTATAAGAATAAAGACACAATGTTGATTTTTGCTGCAAATTTGTTCCTGTTTTTTTTTTTTTTTTTTTTTTTTTTTTTTTTATGACGTTTTTAAATGATTCAAAATATATAAAGGTAGGACAATCCAATAAAAGCTTTTCCATTAAGTCATATAGTTAGGTAACATAAAGGTTTCATTGAATTTTGTAAAATTCATATTTAAATGATTAAATATAGAAATAATAGCATATGAGGGTTCAACTAGTATTAAAAAAATTAATCAGGTAGAATCATAATGCGGGAAACTAAATTAAGTAAATGTGTTTTGTTTTGGGGGAGCAATGTTAAGACAAGGAAAAATATTATAAGGTAAACATTTTCCAGGCCTAGTTTGTACACAAATCCATATATTTGTACACAAATTATACATAGTTTTAAAACTCCCTCATATTATGAAGTCTTTGTTATTCTAAAATAGATCACACAGACACAAGCAAAATGTATCATCTTTGAATTAAACGTCATTTTTTGGAAAAATTCACTTTTCTACTGTGCTGCTTGCTGCAACTCAGTCATGCTCGTTTGCTCAAACGTGCTGCTCAGCTTGCCAAACCCGAGATAATGACGTCACCCTGCACATGGCGGAGGCTCCCATAAACACATGGCTCAATTGCTCCCCCTTTAGACATAAAAAGACGTTACAGCTACTAAAGAGGCTTCGTCCAGTGGCAATACAGACGGATGATAATAATTTTGCTATCACCTTGACTGGCGACCAGTGCAATGTTTGCAGGGCGGCAGCTATCCAATATTTTAATAATCGAGTATTCTTATGAAAATTCCAATGATTAATCGAGTAATCGGATAAAATTTAAATAGGAATTATGAATATACATGAACAAGACATTTCACCTAATAGTGAACCATTTTTAGACAATCAATGTCTTTATTTTAGATGTACATTGTTGAAAACAGCCAACAATTGCATCTCAGATGTGACTAGAAAAACAAAAACAAATTCAGTGCTTTCACTCAAAAAACTTAAGATATAAAAAAATTTTTTTTTTTTTTTTTTAATTTATTACCTAAAAATGTCATTACACACACACATCACTTAAAATGTGTTTAGGAGTTTTTCCCTATGTGTTTCAGTTGAATTTCCATTTGCGTCAAGCTAATTTTTAGTCTAAATTGTAAGTCCTGATAAGATTTTGAGTTTTTGCAGTGTTCAACATAAATGTATGACTCCTGCTGTATTGGACACTAAGCACCAGTGCTACTTGGTGTATTATCCATCAATGGCTTATGAGCTAAACTTGACAGTTAGCTTTATTATGTTTTTATTTTACACCCTCATCACTCTACAGCGCTGTGTTTTTACTGATTAAATAAGGCCTGTATGAAAGACGCGTTAGCCACGCATCGACACTAGTCATAATTAATGGAAATCTAGCCCTCCGCAGGGCTAACGTTACGTTTGCTATGTGCAGTAACGTTAATCCATAGACTTGAATATCAGTTGACGGGACATGTGGCACGGAGCCGATCCGTAGGGGGCACATTTTCAAAAACTTCAAATTCAAATATTTTCAAAATCAAAGCCACTAGCGCCCTAAAACCAAAAAAGGCACCTCACTTAGCCTAGGCATTTATGAGTCTCCATGAGCAGTGACATCAAAAAGTTGTTCCCTAGTGAAATGCTGATTATTTATTTTTTATACAAATATAACAAAACTTCAAATTGATATAAAAACTCTCAAATTTTACGCTAGATGCACAAAAATCAGCAAATACAGAGATAATCACCTATATTTTCTGGATAAATAGCATTATTTAACATATGATATAAGTTTTTGCCCAAAATTGCAACTTTTTTTTTTTTTTTTTAAATTTAGTGCAAGTTTCAACAGCTAATAAATCACTCAATTTCCACATTATAAACTTAATACTCGAGGAAAGTGCGCAAAATCATCTTAATTTTACTCAACAAAAGCAAAATTCACTTTTTTCTATATACAATCACAATTTATTTAGGTTGAGTTCCGCTATTGTGTAGAGATACAAAATCCAACATGGCGGCCGTCACGAAACAAAGAGCTTTTTAAGTTGAAAATTCCTGCGAGTAAATGCTTAAATTGCGAAATATCTATAGATATGAACGTAAAACAGTCTAGATTCTTGGTTAAAAGCAAAAAAACGGGCACTTATCGTTCACTTTACGTCAATATTTCAAGCCAAAGTTACAGTATTGTTTAATCCAACATGGCGGCCGTCACGAAACAAAGAGCTTTTGAAGTTGAAAATTCCTGCGAGTAAATGCTTAAATTGCGAAATATCTATAGATATGAACGTAAAACAGTCTAGATTCTTGGTTAAAAGCAAAAAAACGGGCACTTATCGTTCACTTTACGTCAATATTTCAAGCCAAAGTTACAGTATTGTTTAATCCAACATGGCGGCCGTCACAAAACAAAGAGCTTTTTAAGTCGAAAATTCTTGCAAATAAATGCTTAAATTGCAAAATTTCTATCGATATGAACATAAAACAGTCTAGATTCTTGGTTAAAGCGAAAAAATGGGCAGTCATCGTTCATTTTACGTAAAACTTTCAAGCAAACGTTACAGTATTGTATAATCTGAGATGGCGGCCATCACGAAACAAAGAGCTTTTTAAATTGAAAATTTTTGCAAATAAATGCTTAAATCGCGCAATTTCTATAGATATGAATTTAAAACAGTCTAGATTCTTGGTTAAAAGCAAAAAATAAACGGGCAGTTATAATTCATTTTACGTCAGTATTTCAAGCCAAAGTTACGGTATTGTATAATCCAACATGGCGGCCGTCAAGAAACAAAGAGCTTTTTAAGTTGAAAATTCTTGCAAATAAATGCTTAAATTGCGAAATTTCTATCGATATAAACGTAAAACAGTCTAGATTCTTGGTTAAAAGCAAAAAACAGGCAGTTATCGGTCATTTTACGTAGATATTTCAAGCCAGAGTTACGGTATTGTGTAACCCGACATGGAGGCCGTAGTGAAGCAAGGAGCTTTTTAAATGGAAAATTCTTATAAATAAATGCTTAAATCGCGGAATTTTTATAGATAGGAACGTATAACAGTCTAGATTATTGGTTAAAAGAAAAAAACGTGCAGTTAGCATTCATTTACGTAAATATTTCAAGCCAAAGTTACACAAATTTTATCCATTGATTTTTTTTTTTTCACGTTTAAAAGTGCACGCATGGTGCTATTTTATTTAATAATTACCTTGAATCCTCGACGAAATCACTCTTTGAGATATTCCTGCCTGCTTGTATGCAGTAAAACCTTCGTCCTGTTTCCACCTAAATCCGGGGTTAGAACGCAGCGTGTGTTTGAGTTTATCACAGTGAAAGCCAACTCAACGTTCTGCCTGGGTCGGCCCCCTACGGGAAGGCGTGGCGCAATGCCTGTGGGAGTTGTCTTGTCAACTGATGTTGGAATCTATGGTTAATCTTATTTAATAGCGCTACGTTAACTTAATTTTACCTTGTCCCGAGTATCGCTCCTCCACTCTCGGAGTAAACGGGGTGCCTTTGGTGGAGCTGAACGTGCTGCAGTGTTAAGCAAGCGCTGTCATACAGTGAATACATGAAACAATGTTTGCCTTAGTCTCCAGCTTGAAATGCTCCCACACTTTTGTCATTTTCTGCTTTTTCTTGTTGCCTTTCTCTTCGCTTTCATCGGCTTCTTCGTCGTTACATCTATATTCATACGTACATGGTTAAAATCAAATATATCCGCCGCCTCTGGATTCTTCCTGTACACATGTGACATCAGCGCAGTGTGCCGCATTAAAAATAGTCCGGGCAAAACTGCTTAGAACTGGCAAAATGAAACGATTCCTCAAGGCGAAGAAAATTCCTTGATCAATTTTTAAAATCAAGTCACTCGAATTACCGTATTGGCCCGAATATAAGACGTTGTTTTTTGTACTGAAATAAGATTGAAAAAGAGGGGGTCGTTTTATATTTGCGGTCTAGACATTATACCCATTCACGACGCTAGATATCATTGAAGCGATGTGCTCTTATGACAGATCTCAGCTACTCTCCCCATTCACGACGCTAGATGGCGCCAGATATCATTGAAGCGATGTTCTGTCATGACAGATCTCAGCTACTCTTTTTAGTTTAACCAGTTTGCATTATTTAATTGCAATGTTTTTCCTTATTCAGATTTGTTTCAAGACTACAGTTACAGTTAGACTTCACGTTGATGGTTAATGCGGTTATTGCAATTTTGTTGTTTTATCACAATAGATTGGTTTATTTTAGGGCTGTCAAAAGATTAATGTTTTTAATCAAGTTAATCACTGCTTAATAATTAATTAATCGTAATTAATCACAATTCAAACTATCTATAAAATATGCCATATTTTTCTGTAAATTATTGTTGGAATGGAAAGATAAGACATAAGACGGATATATACATTCAACACACTGTACATAAGTACTGTATTTGTTTATTATAACAATAAATCAACAAAATGGCATTAACATTACTAACATTCTGTTAAAGCGATCCATGGATAGAAAGACTTGTAGTTCTTAAAAGATAAATGTTAGTACATTATAGAAACTTTATATTTTATATTTTATATTAAAACCCCTCTTAATGTTTTCGTTTTAATAAAGTTTGTAAAATTTTCCATCAAAAAAATAAACTAGTAGCTCGCCATTGTTGATGTCAATAATAATAATGGTGCTGAAGCCTGAAACCCATAAAATCAGTCGCACCCAAGCGCCAGCAGAGGGCGGAAAAACACAAAAAAACACAAGTAACAAGCAGACATGACACTGCTGTCATTTTAATCTGTTTGAGCAGGGCATGTGCGTTAATTGGGTCAAATATTTTAACGTGATTAATTAAAAAAATTAATTACTGCCCGTTAACGCGATCATTTTGACAGCCCTAGTAAATATGTCAAATGTGCTGCTAGTCTTTAACCTACTGCGGCGCTGCCTCATCACCACAAAGAGCTTTTTACGTTGAAAATTAATATTAATTAACAATTAAATAGAAAGTAACAAGTGGAAATAACACTTTGCTGTCATTTTAATCTGTTTGAGCGGGGCATGTGCGTTAAATGCGTCAAATATTTTAACGTGATTAATTTTTAAAAAATAATTAACGTCCGTTAACGCGATAATTTTGATAGCCTTAGTTTATTTACATTTCAAAAACCAGAAACCATTCATTTACGAATGTGATTGCGCTTTAGTTTACATATTTAAATGTTCAGATATTAAGATTTGAATGAGGCAAAATAACATGCTTTTTCTCTCAAATATATTGTTATAATCATTTGTTTCAAATTTACTGTATTTTCTGTTTAAAAATTAATTGGGGTTTCAAAAAGTCTTCTTTCAAACTTGAGTCTTGAAAAAGAGGGGGGTCGTCTTATAATCAGGGCCGTCTTATATTCGGGCCAATACGGTATTTGAGTAATCGTTTCAGCTCTAAATGTTTGTCTATAGACAATGACATCGATAGACGTCCATTCCATTTTGCACGGTATTTGAGTAATCGTTTCAGCTCTAAATGTCTGTCTATAGACAATGACATCGATAGACGTCCATTCCATTTTGCACCGAGTCAATTTGCACTTCTTGCGTCGTCAATGTCAGCCAATGGGTTAAACATGGCAAAAACAAAATTCGAGGTGAACTTGACTCACTCTGATGGGCGAATCAGAAATCAAAAACATCTGAGGATGAGAGGGCCAGCTAGCAGGCCCGTAGACCAGAATATCTCTTTTCATTTCCCAAAATCTGTGACTCAACAGCACTGCCCAGGCAACGAATCCAGCTGGCGTTCGACAAGAACTACTACATCGAGCCGTCCTTCGAGTGCCGCTTCGACCACATCGAGATTCGCGACGGGCCCTTCGGCTTCTCGCCGCTCATCAACCGCGTGTGCGGGGGCAAGAACCCCGGACCCATCACCTCCACCGGACGCTTCATGTGGATTAAATTCACCAGTGACGAGGAGCTGGAGGGCCTCGGATTCCGTATCAAGTACACGTTCGTTGCGGGTAAGGACGACTTTACATTGTCCTAACAAATGGACAAGATGACATTTACGTGTGTTGTATTTCCAGACCCTGACTTCCATCTGCACGTTGGTGGACTTTTAAACCCTATTCCAGGTATGTTTTTCTTTTAATTATGAAAAAAGGACATCCTAGGCGCAGGGGCGCAACTATCCATTCTTGTAAGGGTTTGCAAAATGAAAATTGATCATTTAAAATTTGAATGGGATATTGTGCTGAGACTTTAAGCTGTTGTGGGTTTATGTTTTGGGTTTCTTTATAAAAAGAAATGTGACAACTTTACTATCTAACAACAACTCGAGTGCTAATACGCTTCTCCAAAACACAATACAAACAGACACTTAAGACACTGATTAGCATGATCGCTAACTAGCTTAGCGCTCCATGCTAAGTAGTAACGTCTCATCAACAAAGAAGAAAAGCAATACGGCTTCCATTACTCACCCCTGACGGATGCAAACTGGATTTACAACACACAAGACAATCCAATTTCTTAATATTATTGATTAAGCAACAAAACCTGAGTGGAGCAGACTAACAGTGAACTCTCTCTCTCTTGCTCTAAAAACAGATGCGAGCACAGCTTCACATTAGACACAAACAAGGACTGCTCATTGCTGCCGGCAAAAATAGATCATCAAATTCATTAGCAACTACAGTGCCTTGCAAAAGTATTCGGCCCCCTTGAATCTTGCAACCTTTCGCCACATTTCAGGCTTCAGACATAAAGATATGAAATTTAATTTTTTTTGTCAAGAATCAACAATAAGTGGGACACAATCGTGAAGTGGAACAACATTTATTGGATAATTTAAACTTTTTTAACAAATAAAAAACTGAAAAGTGGGGCGTGCAATATTATTCGGCCCCTTTACTTTCAGTGCAGCAAACTCACTCCAGAAGTTCAGTGAGGATCTCTGAATGATCCAATGTTGTCCTAAATGACCGATGATGATAAATAGAATCCATCTGTGTGTAATCAAGTCTCCGTATAAATGCACCTGCTCTGTGATAGTCTCAGGGTTCTATTTAAAGTGCAGAGAGCATTATGAAAACCAAGGAACACACCAGGCAGGTCCGAGATACAGTTGTGGAGAAGTTTAAAGCCGGATTTGGATACAAAAAGATTTCCCAAGCTTTAAACATCTCAAGGAGCACTGTGCAAGGCATCATATTGAAATGGAAGGAGCATCAGACCACTGCAAATCTACCAAGACCCGGCCGTCCTTCCAAACTTTCTTCTCAAACGAGGAGAAAACTGATCAGAGATGCAGCCAAGAGGCCCATGATCACTCTGGATGAACTGCAGAGATCTACAGCTGAGGTGGGAGAGTCTGTCCATAGGACAACAATCAGTCGTACACTGCACAAATCTGGCCTTTATGGAAGAGTGGCAAGAAGAAAGCCATTTCTCAAAAATATCCATAAAAAGTCTCGTTGAAAGTTTGCCACAAGCCACCTGGGAGACACACCAAACATGTGGAAGAAGGTGCTCTGGTCAGATGAAACCAAAATTGAACTTTTTGGCCACAATGCAAAACGATATGTTTGGCGTAAAAGCAACACAGCTCATCACCCTGAACACACCATCCCCAGTGGCAAACATGGTGGTGGCAGCATCATGGTTTGGGCCTGCTTTTCTTCAGCAGGGACAGGGAAGATGGTTAAAATTGACGGGAAGATGGATGCAGCCAAATACAGGAACATTCTGGAAGAAAACCTGTTGTTATCTGCACAAGACCTGAGACTGGGACGGAGATTTATCTTCCAACAGGACAATGATCCAAAACATAAAGCCAAATCTACAATGGAATAGTTAAAAAATAAACGTATCCAGGTGTTAGAATGGCCAAGTCAAAGTCCAGACCTGAATCCAATCGAGAATCTGTGGAAAGAGCTGAAGACTGCTGTTCACAAACACTCTCCATCCAACCTCACTGAGCTCGAGGTGTTTTGCAAGGAAGAATGGGCAAGAATGTCAGTCTCTCGATGTGCAAAACTGATAGAAACATATCCCAAGCGACTTGCAGCTGTAATTGGAGCAAAAGGTGGCGCTACAAAGTATTAACGCAAGGGGGCCGAATAATATTGCACGCCCCACTTTTCAGTTTTTTATTTGTTAAAAAAGTTTAAATTATCCAATAAATTTTGTTCCACTTCACGATTGTGTCCCACTTGTTGTTGATTCTTGACAAAAAATTTTTAATTTTATATCTTTATGTTTGAAGCCTGAAATGTGGCGAAAGGTTGCAAGGTTCAAGGGGGCCGAATACTTTTGCAAGGCACTGTATCTATTGACTTTCCTAATGAAAAATTTAAAAGTGTAAGTTAAAAAAAAGAAAAAACGTGAGTGGGAGTAATTTCGATTGGGACCTGGAGTTATCAGGGGGATTATTACGCCATATACGGCGCTTTTTCTGCTCAACATGTAGTTGCGCCATGTCTACACATAGCAGGGTATTTGGCAAAAATAAGAACTTTTTCTACGGTTTGGCCTATCATCCACAAGCACATTTAAACAAGGGTTCCATGAAAACTGTTACCAAAGCGAAGATGTGCGAATTCTGCATTTGTGGCGCCATCATGTGGACACTGATAACCGAAGATTTAACTGTGGAAACGTCACTGACAGCGACAAACTTTGTCCCTACGTCACACATGAGACCAATGTTTACATTTGGAGTAAATTAGGTGCTTTTTTGCTTCCATTTATTTACAAACTTTTGCAGTGCTTCATATTGAAGAACACATGCGACGGATGGGGGTATTATGGACAATTATTTTTTGCGCATTGTTATGAATGTACTTAAAAATGAATGAATGTGGTCAGCTGTAGATTAACGTATTAGGGCAGGATCCTCGGTTTTAAAAACCCTGATAGGTGTAGACATGGCCTAAAATTCTCCATCGCAGTGAGGAAAATCAGTCAGTTCTGATGGGTGGTAAAGCAGGAGACAATAGGGGTCTATGATTGTACTTATTGTCCAGTACTGATTGTTACAGTTGATTTTGAATCTTGTCATTTTTTTTGTATGTTACGTTTTTTGTGCTGTTACAGACCTCTGCTGGGTTTTAACTCCTAATTACTAATTCCTCTTGATAAATTAGGCTCTATTACAAAAAAATTAACACAGTTAAGCTATTCATTTGGAAAAAATCCAGTGTGTTCATGCAGTTTGCCCATTAATACCTGCAACATGAAGCAATGATCAGAGAATCCCAAAATTTGGAAAAATAAGGTCCTAATCAAACCTTTTTTTCAAATATGTAATAAAAACAAGTCAAAATGAATATGTGTAATAAGCGCTCTAATATCAATAACACTTGCTAATTCCTGTTTTTTTTTTCTCATGGTACCTGCAGATGCATGTTTTGACTTCCATCCATCATTTTTTTTTTTCCCAAAAAGAAATGTCAAAATTCTGATTTTGTCTCATAATCATGAAATTTTAGGTTTATCAAATGTGATACATTTGGCAATAAAGGGTTAAACACTTCCTAGTTCTTATTTTTGTCACTGAGTTTTGAAATGGACTGGGCTAGACTGTGGTTTCATTTGTACATTTTTATTGGGCTATCCATTTTTTCAGATTCACAAGAAATGATGCGGGTTGTAATAGCCCTTTTTTCCAAAACGGACCAAGGCATTAAGAAAACCTGTTTCGGGAAGGTTGAATCAAATATTTATTGTCATCATCATCGGTATCAATGACAGTTACAAAAATGTGGGATAGTTTGGCCAAAGAAAGAGAATCATTGACAGTCACAAAATATGGAATATGGTTCTGGTCTACCTTAAAAGGTTGGGAAACGCACAGAATGTAATGATAACTTTCAAGTTTGAGGCTGAAGGAGAGCATTCGAGTGATGCAATTGGTCTGCAACAGCATTTTTTCTTGTTTATTACTGCATAATTTATTGTATTGTTGTTGAAATGCATTTAGACTGAACACTTCGTTAAAAATGTCCATATAATGAAAATAGCTTGATTTACATTAACTCAATCAAGCAATGTTAAAAAACATAATTAGTTTCAGTAATCCATGTCTTTGTCATCCTGCAGATTGTCAATTTGAGCTGGGCGGCTACGACGGGGTCATTCGATCCAGTCAGGTGGATGAAACCAAGCGGGTGAAGCCCGGGGACGCCTTGGACTGCATCTGGACCATCAGGGCCCCCCCTCAGTCCAAGGTATGTAAGCACCATATAATTTAACCCTAAAGTTGACACTTAAGCCTTTTAAATGGACTACAGTGATCCCTCGTTTTTTTTTTTTAGGTTAATGGGTACCAGAACCCAGCGCGATAAATGAAAAACTTTGAAATAGCGCCCCCACCCCCAAAAAATATAAAGAAAAATAAAATAAATAAATTATATATATATATATATATATATATATATATGTATATACTAGGGCTGTCCAAATTATCGCGTTAACTGGCGGTAATTCATTTTTATAATTAATCACGTTAAAATATTTGACGCAATTATGCCCTGCTCAAACATTAAAATGACAGTACAGTGTAATGTCCGCTTGTTACTTGTTTTTTGGTGTTTAGGGCCCTCTGCTGGCGCTTGGGTCCAATTGATTTTATGGGTTAGTACCATGAGTGAGCATGGTGTAATTATTGACATCAACAATGGCGAGCTACTAGTTTATTTTTTGATTGAAAATTTTACAAATTTTAATAAAAGGAAAACATTAACTCATTCACTCCCAGCCATTTTCACCGGAGCAAGGCCCTTCGCTCCCGGCCATTTTACTGGATTTTGACTGATTTTGCACGGCCCACAAAAAATTCTGTTCTATTGCTATATAAACATGGAACCCACCAAAAGAAAGATTAGACTCTCTTCTTTCAGCAGAAAAAAAAAGTAAGTTCATACGTTATTTCATTCTTTAGAAATCAGCATTAGAAAATAGCTTAGTTTGAGCGTTTTTCCAATTTCTGATGAAAAAATGGAGAAAATGAGCTTTTTGTAAACGCAAAAATTTCAAACATAATTTTGACTTTAACACGGCTATTTTTTGCTTCAGTGTCATCCCAAACATCTGAATAATGTTTTCCTTTTACAAAATAACATGAACAACCAGCCAAATAGAGCTTTTCATAGCAAAGTAACAATTTATTCACACTTACCTAACTGAGAGATGACGTTTGGTGGCTGCGACAGCGGTTAAACTTTTCCCTCATTGCTGACTGTCTCGTAAAGATGGATTTTTTTTAAAGTCTTTTTTTGTGGTGACCACTGTCTCGTTCACCAGGGGAACTTATGTTCCTGGGGGGGAACTGGTTTGGCCGTGCGCGTTTCCGTGCAGGACCCTCGAGCGTGCGGTGGACATGAGCAGCAAGCTGCGGAGGGGCTCTGCTAGCTTCCCTAATAAAGTTGTACTGTTTGAATTGAGTTGTGGGCTCTTAACAAATGCGCTACTGCCCTCCAGTGGCCAGTTTTATTGCTTTAAAATGGGTTTTGAGTGTTGTTTTTTGTTTTGGCGATAGATCGAAAGCTCTAGATGCTTCTTGTACAAAAAAACGCAAAAGACGTATAAATACGTAATCGGGACACTGAAGCATTTGGAAATAGAACGTATTTATACGGTTCCGGGAGCAAATGAGTTAAGAGGGGTTTTAATGTAAAATTTCTATAACTTGTACTAACATTTATCTTTTAAGAACTACAAGTCTTTCTATCCATGGATCGCTTTAAGAGAATGTTAATATTGTTAATGCCATCTTGTTGATTTATTGTTATAATAAACAAATACAGTACTTATGTACCGTATGTTTAATGTATATATCCGTCTTGTGTCTTATCTTTCCATTCCAACAATATTTTACAGAAAAATATGTCATATTTTATAGATGGTTTGAATTGCGATTTATTACGATTTAATTAATTTTTAAGCTGTAATTAACTCGATTAAAAATTTTAATCGTTTGACAGCCCTAATATATATATATATATATATATATATATATATATATATATATATATATATATGTATATATATATATATATATATATATATATATATTTCTTTTTTTTTGTGTTCAATGTATTTATCAATCAAAGAATTTATTCAGATAGCATTGGAAAGAGATACAGAAAAGACATGTTTTTTTACTTTTTTCCCAAAGTATAATTACAAAAAAAAAAACTTTTATGTATATATATTTTAATAAATGGTTTCCAAGCACTTCAAATGTAATAATTATGATAATTTTGAAACATGTTACTGTCCCACCGAATTATTTTTAAACAAGAATAAAGTAGAAAAATGCTTGTCTCTATTAAAGGCTTCATTGAGTATGTCCACTCAAATCCGCTCAAGCTGCTCACTTTCACACTATGAGTTGCCACAGCAACTGTTTAGCAAGCTAAACAATGATTGACGCATGCGGCGCTTTGAAGTCTCGGCTTCCAAGCATCTCTGGCAGGATCAAACCTTAACATCTGTCAGTCATCGTTAACTTTAATAAGCAACTCCAGTGCACTGCCAGACCAAGAAAAGCAGCAGGAGCGAGAGGGAGACTACGTGATCGGACCACGGCAGCTCATCTGTATTTATTTTTTATTGTTTTTTTAATTGAAAAAAAAATCAGTGATGGACTGAAGGCGCAAAGTTTGAAGTAGCGAGGGATTACTGGGTACAGGATTTTTCGAGTTGATTTAAAATACTTTTGTACGCCGTTCGTGCTACACCAATGCCCTAAAGAGTCCACAGAGCCCTGACATTTTAACTGAGACTGCCCCAAAAAGCCCTTTTTCTCACCTTCAATAGAGAGGGTTTGCAGTGAACACGTGCCCGTCCGTGTGGTTCCTCGCAGCAGCGGTGGTGTTTGGCCGAGCCTCCACCTTGTCTATGCTTGGCAAAAACACTTTTCTAACCCACTTAAGTAACTGTTTTTACTTTTATGATTTGGTGGGCCAGACGCTCATTGCTTTATGTTCGCGGTCGTACAAGCATGCGCGCCATGCACAATCTGCAGTTACACTTTAAGTCAAAGGTGTCAGTATAGTCTCCGTATAGTCCCTTTAACCATTTATAGAGCAAGTGACTATTTTTGGTCATAAAAAAAAAAAAAAAAAACTTACCACTCGAAAAAAAATTGAACACCAAGTAAAAGTTGTTTAAATTTGGCAATCTGCCTACTGCCCGTAGTTAGCTGGGATAGGCTCCAGCACCTCCGCGACTCTCGTGAGGAAAAGCGGCATGGAAAATGAATGAATGGATGAATGAAAGATAAAAGATTGGCTCCTATTTTATTGAGCCACAAATATATTGATATGCATTTTATTCATTTATTTAAGATGTCAAATTCACATTTTCCGTTGAATTGCAGAAATACAACAATGTTTTCAGGAAATTCTTTTTTTTTTTTTTGTAGTACTGCAAATTAGGGTTGTTCCGATCATGTTTTTTTTGCTCCCGATCCGATCCCGATCGTTTTGAGTATCTGCCGATCCCGATATTTCCCGATCCGATTGCTTTTTTTTTTTGCTCCCGATTCAATTCCAATCATTTCCGATAATTTTTCCCGATCATATACATTTTGCCAATGCATTAAGAAAAAAATGAATAAAACTCGGACGAATATATACATTCAGCATACAGTACATAAGTACTGTATTTGTTTATTATGACAATAAATCCTCAAGATGGCATTTACATTATATTCATTCTTTCTGTGAGAGGGATCCACGGATGATAAGACTTGTAATTCTTAAAGGATGAATGTGACTTTGTATATTGTGACTAAATATTGCCATCTAGTGTATTTGTTGAGCTTTCAGTAAATGATACTGTAGCCATTTAACTTCTGCCCAAATGCATGATGGGAAGTGCAACCATGACTCTGCGTTGTGGTACCAATTGATATATCTTCTAAATAACATAGGGTGTTAAGAAAAAGATCAGTTACTACCTTTCTTCCCCACATTACTTCCCACGATTAATCTAATCGTTGGGAGAGGGATTGTAAGGCTTTAGCCATTTAAGAAAAGGCTCCCATGGCTGCCAAAATTCACTCTACTCATTTTACGCTGCCTTTTAGCTCTATATACTGTATGGGTAAACCGGCGCCATTTTAGATTGAACACGACGATGCGTGAGTGGGTCGTGCAGCGCATGGGTTAATTGCGTTAAATATTGTAACGTGATAAATGTAAAAAATATTAATTCTCGCTGTTAACGCGATAAATTTGATAACCCTACCCTAAGCTTAAACTAAAGACTCTGGAAGAGTGTAACACATTATGTCTGTAACGTTAAATACAAATTAGAAAACAATTTAATTAAAAAATGTATATATATTTAAAAAAGGCATGTCCGATATTTTTTTGCCGATTCCGATACTTTGAAAATGACGTGATCGGACCCGATCGATCGGGATTGCTGATCGATCGGGACATCTCTACAGTAAATATTAACAATTGTTATTATATTTTTTTAATCATTATTATTAATCCTTTTTTAATAATATGAATAAATACATTATTGAATACAATGTTGTTGTTGGTTTTTTTTTTTAGCATAGCATTTAACTGTATGCCACTGATTGCCACAGATGTCAAATTCATTTTAACTGGGAAGGTATGATGTGAATGCTCATGTTTCAGTGCCATTAATGGCAGTATTTCATTCATTCGCCCTTCCCAGTCGAAATGGATTGGACATCCACCGCCGTCAATGGCAGCCATTGAGTTAAATGAGTGCCTTATAAGTGTTGGGGAAAAAAATCAGACTTCACGTAAACGTCTATGCATTCACACAAAATGACAAAACCTCTTATTCAGACTTTTTTTCCTTGAAATATTAATGGCTAGCATACCTTGACCTACATTTGGTTGTTTTCCTTATGATTAGTCCACTTTTCGGGAGGATGACCTATAAAAAAAAATGACAAGCGTGACTCACAGGCGAGTCTAGCGTCACCGCCCCTGGAGTGATTGAGTCAGAGACACATCCCGGCACGCCTCGCCTCCGCAGCAACATGGCGACGACACAAATTCATGCACATCTGATTAAGTTAGCGGTCACACGACATGTTTGCCGTGTTTATGCGTGGGCTTCAAATGGCTGGCAGGCGTGTTGCTGTGTCTTCATTTACAGTTCGTATTGTCAATAACATCAAAGGACATGTATTGTGATTCATAAAATCAGTTCAGCAATGTGTTTGTGTATTTGTAGATTTACTTGCGCTTTATGGAGTACCAGATGGAGCACTCCAATGAGTGCAAGAAGAACTTTGTGGCCATCTACGACGGCAGCAGCGCCATCGAGAATCTGAAGGCCAAGTTCTGCAGCACAGTGGCCAACGATGTCATGCTGGAGACCGGCGTGGGCGTGGTGCGCATGTGGGCTGATGAGAAAAGCCGCCTTAGCCGCTTCCGTATGCTCTTCACCTCCTTTGTGGACCGTGAGTAACTTCCGTCATCTCATACTAGTTATTGATGGAGCCATATGTACAGTATTAGGTATGGCCATTGGCGTGTCCTCAACAGTGTTGTTAATCTTACTTCAAAAAAGTAATTAGTTGCAGTTACATATTACTTCTCCCAAAAAGTGATTTGTTAGTTGAGTTAGTAACTCAGCTACCTCAATGTAAGAGTAATTAGTTACTCGGCAAAGTAACTGATGTTACTTTTCATGTTCTACACGTTATTACATGACGTCTTTCACATCAAATATGTTTCTATTAACTGATTAAACTGAACTGTCTTTTTGCTTATATTAACTGATTAAATTGCACTTTTTGATTAAAAAAAAACAAAAAAAAAACTAGGGCTGTCAAAATTATCGCGTTAACGGGCGGTAATTCATTTTTTTAATTGATCACATTAAGATATTTGACGCAATTAACGCACATGCCCCGCTCAAACAGATTCAAATGACAGCAGTGTAATGTCCGCTTGTTACTTGTTTTTTGGTGTTTGGCACCCTCTGCTGGCGCTTGGGCCCAAATGATTTTATGGGCTTCAGCACAATGAGTGAGCATGGTGTAATTATTGACATCAACAATGGCGAGCTACTAGTTTATTTTTTGATTGAAAGTTTTACAAATTTTAATCAAACAAAAACATTAAGAGGGGTTTTAATATAACATTTCTATAACTTGCACTAACATTTATCTTTTAAGAACTACAAGTCTTTCTATCCATGGATCACTTTAAGAGAATGTTAATCATGTTAATGCCATCTTGTTGATTTATTGTTATAATAAACAAATACGGTACTTATGTACCGTATGTTGAATGTATATATCCGTCTTGTGTCTTATCTTTCCATTCCAACAATAATTTACAGAAAAAATGGCATATTTTATAGATGGTTTGAATTGCGATTAATTACGATTAATTAATTTTTAAGCTGTAATTAACTCGATTAAAAATTTTGTTTGACAGCCCTATAAAAACCATAGGTCACCCTTTTTATTTATTTTTTAAAATTTCACCGAAATAAAAGTGTAATGTTATACAAACTTTAACTTTCAAATGCTGTGAGACAAAAAAAGCCTTTTTCTTGTTTATTACGGGTTCGGGGGCTTCATGGGCCATGAATCTGCTATGGCAGCATATAGACATATTGTTCTATCAAACACAACAGTTCTTTTGGCTTAAAATACAGCAGTTTATTTTAAAGAAGGGCGCAAGAGCAGAAACTGCTTCTTCAGCCTTGTCTGTGTTTTCCGCCATATATATGCTCAGTGTTGTTAATCTTACTGAAAAAAAAGTAATTAATTATAGTTACAAATTACTTCTCCCAAAAAGTAATTGCGTTAGTAACTCAATTACCTGAATGTAAGAGTAATTAGTTACTTGGCAAAGTAATTGGTGATAATTACTTTTTTTTTTTTCCTCAAAAAAAAAAAACATTGGCCACACTATGTGAAGTTTTTTGTGAAGGTTTTTGGTACAATTGGCCCGAGCCCAATTCTTTACCCTAATTTACCCTTTACCCTGAATCAACTGTTAAAAGTTGTTAAAATTGCTCCCATTATTGCATTAGTTCCCTTCTCTCTGCTTTCGACATATGAAAGTTTTAAAACTGTTTCATCATTTAAAGATAGATTCAAGTCAAGATTTTGCCGATTTTGAAGTATTTTAGATAAAAAGTTACTTAGCTTCACTGGGAAGGTTCTCTACAACTGAGCCGTCCTAAAAAGTCTACTGCTTTAAGATGGCGGCTGTCTACTAACGCATTTAGTGCCATGTCTGTCATTTTGCATCTAGTTATATCTATATACAGTACATGTGATATCTACCATGTCTACCATATCTACCATAACATGCGGGCGTAGTTTGTAGGCTATCGGCTACAGCATGTATTATTGGAGCTACCTAGCATTGCGTTTGCTCGGCGTCACAACTTTCTGGCCTCCTCCCCACTCCTGCTCTGCTCTGTCGTCTCGGTGAGTCCGTCTCCCTCAGACTTTTCGACCAACATAGTAACGCATAGTAACGCATGCCTTTCCGTCCTCAGTAACGGTAACGGCGTTGCCAAGATGAGAAAAGTAATTAATTAGATTACCCACTACTGAAAAAAATAACGCCGTTAGTAACGCCGTTATATTGTAACGCCGTTATTAACAACACTGTATATACTGTATATATAGTTTGGCTGGGGCTGCGACTTATACTCCAGGGCTCTTTTTGAAATTAGTGAAGGGACAACCCAACCAAAATGACATTTTGCACTTTAATATTCTAAGCAAAAGAACAGGCTTACGTTCACATTCAGTAGAAATAACAAAACAGAAATTAACACATAACAACAAACTAAATAGCATAACTGGCAAGTAATGAAACAATTGAAACAGTTAACTGTAGAAATAAATAGCACAGGACATGAACTTTGAACATTATTTATATCCCAAGTGCCACAATGCATGCTGGGAGGCATGGGGCATGAGGCATGAGGCCGTTTTCATTGGTCTGTTTCGCACACAAAGGTTGATGGATTATTTGTCAGGGCTCCATTACTGAGGGTAGTCTTAGTCACTAAAGCCCTACCTGTGCACTGCGTTCAGTATAAGAAGCTGTTTCTTGGAGCCGTGCAGTGTATGAGACTCATGAGCAGTCTGTGAAAGCAAAAGTCAGTGTGTCCATATTTTTTCCCCACTTCACTTGCCACACACTTTCAGTTGCCCTCAGAATAAAATATTTGTTCTTGGGGTTGGATTTTATTACTGCATTTTCAGAGTATAAGACATCTCTAGGTATAAGTTGCACCAGCCAAAAACTGAACAACAAAGAGGAAAAAAACATATATAAGTTGCATCGGAGAACAAAGGTGGGTAGAGTAGCCAAAAATTTTACTCAAGCAAGAGTAGCGTAGTAGATGGGCTCACCACCTGTGGGAGGGGCCAAAGGGGTCGGGTGCGTAGAGAGTTGGGCGGCAGCCAAAGGCGGGGGCCTTGGCGGTCCAACCCCCAGCTGCAGAAGCTAACTCTTGGGACATGGAATGTCACCTCTCTGGCAGGGAAGGAGCCTGAGCTGGTGGGTGAGGCAGAGAAGTTCTGACTAGATATAGTCGGACTCTCCTCCACACACAGCTTGGGTTCTGGTACCAATCCTCTCGAGAGGGGTTGGACTCTCTTCCATTCTGGAGTTGCCCACGGTAAGAGGCGCTGAGCAGGTGTGGGCATACTTATTGCCCCCCGGCTTGGTGCCTGTACGTTGGGGTTTACCCCCGTAGACGAGAGGGTAGCCTCCCTCCGCCTTCGGGTGGGGGGACGGGTTCTGACTGTTGTTTGCGCTTATGCACCGAACAGCAGGTCAGAATACCCACCCTTTTTGGAGTCCTTGGAGGGTGTGCTGGAGAGCGCCCCCTCTGGGGACTCCCTCGTTCTACTGGGGGACTTCAACGCTCACGTGGGCAATGACAGTGAGACCTGGAGGGGCGTGATTGGGAGGAACGGCCCCCCGATCAGAACCCGAGTGGTGTTCTGTTATTGGACTTCTGTGCTCGTCACGGTTTGTCCATAACGAACACCATGTTCAAACATAGGGGTGTCCACATGTGCACTTGGCACCAGGACACCCTAGGCCGCAGTTCAATGATCGACTTTGTAATCGTGTCATCGGACTTGCGGCCACATGTTTTGGACACTCGGGTGAAGAGAGGGGCGGAGCTGTCAACTGATCACCACCTGGTGGTGTGTTGGCTCCGATGGCGGGGGAAGTTGCTGGCCAGACCTGGCAGGCCCAAACGTATTGTGAGGGTCTGCTGGGAACGTCTGGCAGAATCCCCTGTCAGAAAGAGTTTCAACACCCACCTCCGGCAGAACTTCTCCCTTGTCCCGGGGGAGGTGAGGGACATTGAGTCCGAGTGGGCCATGTTCCGCACTTCCATTGTTGAGGCGGCCGATCGGAGCTGCGGCCGTAAGGTTGTTGGTGCCTGTCGTGGCGGCAATCCCCAAACCCGCTGGTGGACACCAGCGGTAAGGGATGCCGTCAAGCTGAAGAAGGAGGCCTATCAGGCCTTTTTGGCCTGTGGGACTCCGGAGGCAGCTGACAGGTACCGGCTGGCCAAGCGGACTGCGGCTTCGGCGGTCGCCAAGGCAAAAACTCGGACATGGGAGGAGTTCGGCGAGGCCATGGAAAACGACTTCCGGACGGCTTCGAGGAAATTCTGGTCCACCATCCGGCGTCTGAGGAGAGGAAAGCAGTGCACCATTAACACTGTGTATAGTGAAGATGGTGTACTGCTGACCTCGACTCGGGACGTCGTGAGTAGGTGGGGAGAATACTTCGAAGCCCTCCTCAATTCCACCGACACGCCTTCCTTTGAGGGAGCAGAGTCTGGGGACTCTGAGGTGGGCTCTTCGATCTCTGGGGTTGAAGTCACTGAGGCGGTTGGTAAGCTCCTCGGTGGCAAGGCCCCAGGGGTAGATGAGATCCGCCCGGAGTTCCTAAAGGCTCTGGATGTTGTAGGGCTGTCATGGCTGACACGCTTCTACAACATTGCGTGGACATCGGGGACAGTGCCTCTGGATTGGCAGACCGGGGTGGTGGTCCCCCTTTTTAAAAAGGGGGACCGGAGGGTGTGTTCTAATTATAGAGGGATCACACTCCTCAGCCTCCCCGGTAAAGTCTATTCAGGGGTGCTGGAGAGGAGGGTCCGTCGGGAAGTCGAATCTCGGATTCAGGAGGAGCAGGGTGGTTTTCGTCCCGGCCGTGGAACAGTGGACCAGCTCTACACCCTCGGCAGGGTCCTCGAGGGAGCATGGGAGTTCGCCCAACCAGTTCACATGTGTTTTGTGGATTTGGAGAAGGCGTTCGACCGTGTGCCTAGGGGAGTCCTGTGGAGGGTGCTCCGGGAGTACGGGGTACCGAGCCCCTTGGTAAGGGCTGTTCGGTCCCTGTACGACCGGTGTCAGAGTCTGGTCCGCATTGCCGGCAGTAAGTCGAATTCGTTCCCAGTGAGGATTGGACTCCGCCAAGGCTACACTTTGTCACCGATTCTGTTCATAATTTTTATGGACAGAATTTCTAGGCGCAGCCGAAGCGTTGAGGGTGTCCGGTTTGGTGGCCTCAGCATTGCATCTCTGCTTTTTGCTGTTGGCTTCATCAAGCCGTGACCTCCAACTCTCACTGGGGCGGTTCGCGGCCGAGTATGAAGCGGTTGGGATGAAGATCAGCACCTCCAAATCCGAGACCATGGTCCTCAGCCGGAAAAGGGTGGAGTGCCCTCTCCGGGTTGGGGACGAGATCCTGCCCCAAGTGGAGGAGTTCAAGTATCTTGGGGTCTTGTTCACGAGTGAGGGTAGGAGGGAGCAGGAGATTGACAGGCGGATCGGTGCAGCGTCTGCAGTGATGCGGACTCTGCACCAGTCCGTTGTGGTGAAGAAGGAGCTGAGCCAAAAGGCGAAGCTCTCGATTTACCGGTCGATCTACGTTCCTACCCTAACCTATGGTCACGAGCTGTGGGTCGTGACCGAAAGAACAAGATCCCAGATACAAGCGGCCGAAATGAGTTTCCTCCGCAGGGTGTCCGGGCTCTCCCTTAGAGATAGGGTGAGAAGCTCGGTCATCCGGGAGGGGCTTGGTGTCGAGCCGCTACTCCTCCGCGTTGAGAGGAGCCAGTTGAGGTGGCTCGGGCATTTGGTTCGGATGCCTCCTGGACGCCTCCCTGGAGAGGTGTTCCGGGCATGTCCCACCGGCAGGAGGCCCCGGGGTCGACCCAGGACACGCTGGAGAGACTATGTCACTCCGCTGGCCTGGGAACGCCTTGGAATCCCGCCGGAGGAGCTGGCTGAAGTGGCTGGGGAGAGGGAAGTCTGGGCTTCCCTGCTAAAGCTGCTGCCCCCGCGACCCGACCCCGGACTAAGCGGAAGATAATGGATGGATGGATGGAAGAGTAGCGTTACCTCAAAATAATATTACTCAAGTAAAAGTAAAAGTAGTCATCCAAAAAATGTCCTCAAGTACAAGTAAAAAAAAGTATTTGGTGAAAAGAATACTGAAGTAATGAGTAACATTCTAAGTAATTGCTTACCTTTTTGTTTATTTATTTATTTTTTTAACAATGGTATTTTCTTTCTCAGCACAAATATATCTATATGGACTGTTGTTATAATGATACTGTACAATAACTCAATACATAACCACATTAAGCAGAAGAAATACAAAACAAAGAAAAAAAAAATCATTGAATTCCGCCAAGAGAAAAAAATGACAGAAATGAAGCATTATTCCTCCAAAGAGCATGAGTGCCCTCTAGTGAAGAAATAGTTCCTTAATTGTTACTATTATGAAATTAAAAGGATCATATCTCCTGTTTTCCGCGGTTAATCGGCGCCAAATAAAATTTGAAGAGCTTTCGAGTCATGTTTAGGGTAGCGCTCTATGTCAAATACTTAATTTTTTATGGTGCTTTAAAGACGCCATGTGATTGAACAGGCTGGCGTGATTATAGAATGGCAAAATGGCATCTGATTGGTATAACTGAGTCATGTGATTTTTGTTGCGATGTCTCATTGGTGAAATTGGTAGAGCTACTCTTGGCGTCGCTGGCAAAAAAAAAAAAAATCTAAAATGGAGAAAAAAGACAAAAAAATTTTACGACTCTTGTGTAGCCCAAAGTGGCGGCGTAATAGTTGCGTTTTTTCTTTACAAATCTACTCTCCTAAAAGTAAAAAGTATGACTTTGTAAAACTACTCTTCGAAGTACATTTTTTTCAAAAAGTTACTCAAGTTATGTAACGAGTTACTACCCACCTCTGCCAGAGAATAAGTCGCATTTTGGGGGGGGAATTTATTTGATAAGATCCAACACCAAGAACAGACAGGTAATCTTGAAATGTAATTTAAAATAAAAATGGAGTAGAACAACAGGCTGAGTAAGTGTACAGTATGCTAGTTTCTCGCTAACTTCAAACTCTCTTTTTACTGCTTGATGACCATTTTCGGCTGCATATTTCACTACTTGCAGCTTGTAATGTGGAGAATATGTTTTATTTTCGGTGCCATTTTGTTCAGCCCCTCTCAGTTGGTTTTATTTGTTTTTATAAGTTACCGCCAATGGTGTACCGCAAGCAACATGTCACTTCTGCTCATTAATATTCAGGACGTTAGCTACTATTGCTAAGGGAGGACACGCGACCGTTTGTCCCCAATAGGAACTGAATGGAAATCGTGTATGAAGGAGATGTTTACAAAGCTAAACCTACCAATTCTCTCCGAAAATGTTGTCCCTGGTGCCAAATTCACTTGCAAAGATGTGGAAGTACATAAAAATGTTCAGTTAAAAAGATGGCTTAAGTGTCAAGGGCTGAAAAAGACGAAAAAAAAACGAGCCGACCTTAGCCTTAGCTTTTTTATCGACACTTTTTTCTTACGCGACTGACAATGACATTTTCCTGTTTCAACAAGCTATCCTTTACCACCAGCCCCGTCTTTCCTATATATTATATCCTCTGGTTGTCCCACGTCTCTGACCGTTTTTGGGGGGAATTTATATTTTGTGTAGCGATCGCAAATGCTACTCAGTGACAGCCAACAAATACTTTTAATTTTTTCGTTAACAAATCTTCTGTAATTTATTTACACTTCCCCCTTCCTAAAGTTTTTTTTTTTTTTTTTTTTTTTTACAACAGAAACGGTAACAGTGGCAATCAGATACCATTGTAATTCTTTTCAGGTCATTCATTGTCAGACAGAGGCAGTACGGCACAACGTTACGCTAAAAAATTAGTTAAAAATATAAAAATGGCTTACTTCTTTGTCCTCTGAAAGACCATGCCAACCCAACAAAATGTTTACTGCATACGAAATGTGAATGGATTCACCGAGCTGGTGTTAAAGTCCGCGTAAGTTGATTCGGTCTTCACATTTTTTCCTCCCGAGTTTTTGGTTTCGGGAAACGTATGAAGAAAACATCCTTCATATGCCATATGCCATATCCCTCATAATGTCTAGAGTTGTTTCTAAAAGTTCCAAACAAGCAATGTGTGATCGGTATGTTCATTTTTGAAAGATTACCGGAGAAATGTAGCACAAATAACATTGTTTCTATGGGCAGGTCTATAATGTCCCACTTCAGCTTTACTTCCGCTTTACGATGCGACGTCACGGTCTAAAAATAGCATGCGTGCGGTGCGCCATTAAACACAGGCCTTGAATGCCATGTTGCGGTTTATTGTGAAAATAACATGTGAAATGATGTCCTAATAATGTGTCGATAATTTCACACATAAATCGCTCCAGAGTATAAGAGACACCCCTGGCCAAACTATGAAAAAAACCCTGCAATTTATAGTCTGAAAAATACAGTAAATACATTTCCCAATAAAAGTACTACTTAATACTCCGCTGCAACTTTTATATTTTTTATCTTTGTTATCATGCATTTATTGGCTTGTGCGACTTATATTCCAAAAAAGAAGTTAAATACTAAGGAATTAAGTAGTTTTAAAAATATATATTCCAGAATATTATTCGGGGCTATAACCAGAGTGAATTTCTTGGTTTCATTCACTTTAATTGTATTCATTTGGTTTTATTAACATTTTATTAATCCATTAATACCGTAGTCGGTGATGCTAAACCACTGTCGAATATATTTGCTCACCCTCCCCTTCCACATTGGCGGATGCCAAGTTTGCATAACCTGGATTTTTAATTCCCCTGGGAGGCCTCACTTGTCAACTATAGTTGCTGTCTTCCATTTGTAGCCTTAATGGAAGCGGCATCTTTTAGAAAGCAGTCTAAAAGAAGAAGTCTTTCCATGGCTTATCACAGATTTTACTGTGACTCTAGCCATCTGCATTCTGGCACCGATGCTATTGTTACTGTCAGGTTGTTCAGTCGGATTTTCGAAAAACTAAAGGTTACCGAACAAAATGTAACCCCCCCTGGTTCCAAATCACAATGATAACACACATCAACATCCAAGAAATAAAGTTAGAAATGCTTCAATAATGGATACAGCAATAAATATGAATGGCTTTCATGGGGACAATTTAGTCCATTTTGATGCCTATTCGTGTTTTTTTTACATGCTGCATAATTATACACTTTATGGGTAGGAATAGCTCCTGCACTCAAGCGAGTAATAAAGGCTAATGGCACATCACACAAATAAACAACAGCACGCAAACAAACAATAGAGCATGCATGTTGTTTGCTTTATGCGGTTGAATGAATTGATTGACTCCGGTTAGCAGACTCACCAGAAAAAAACATGGACTCACTTGATACGGTTCACAGATTAGAGTCAACATTAAGTCTGCTGTTTTTGCACACATAGCACGATAAATTACATATCCTGTTCTACGGTTATCACCACGGCAATTTTGTCAGTGATTATTTAATCGCTCACTGGCAGCCTTTATTGGCATATTGTACAAACAACACAATGATAGTGGTATTAAGCTAGAAACAAATGTCCAATGTGGAAATAAAAATAGAGAACTAAAACACCCAACTATTTCAACATATTTTATAAAGGCGGAGTTTAAAGAGCATACGACATGACAAAAAAGTCTTAAATAGCATTATTATGTGAATTAGAATCATATTTTGAGACGATTCGACTATATACAACAATGTAGCAAAGCGCAGATGACGAGAAATTAGTCTTTTAATCTGCCGGTTAGCCACGCCTACCATTATAGGGCTCTAGCGTCCCCAACAGGTGGATGACGTCAGCGGGAGAATTAGCTCATCGGTTTTACTATTCCGCCCATTGAGCGGAATTATTCAGAACGAGGAAACGCGACGAAGAGAGCCGCAAAATGTCATTGTTTCAGTTTCTCTGCTCCAATATTTTTACAGGATATTCTTTTTATCCAAGTATTTTTCCCCAATAGCTAAATAAATGGCTTGAGAAGGACCAGTCAGCCCATCGAGGGGGAATTATTCACAACGAGGAAAACGCGACGAAGAGAGCTGCAAAATGTCATTGTTTCTGTCTCTCTACTTCAATATTTTTACAGGATATTATTTTTATACAGGTATTTTTCCTCAATTGCTAAATAAATGGCATGGTCATGACAAATAACCGTCTTGTGCTAAATGGAATATGAAATCATAAAAATGCTCTTATTCAGGATGACATGGCAAAATTACTCCATAATGGTCAAAACTGTCAACTTCACCTTTACTGTCGCACCTCCCGAACGATATTTTATGACACCTAAATCGGGCTTATGTCATTTCCCTTCCCCGGCTTCAGAGAATGTGAACAAACCAAGAGGGGTGACAGCTAGCCGACATGCTAACCCGAACCGAGTGATGTTTCAAAGTCTTCGAAGCGGAAAATCACACATAACTAGCCCGGAACTTTTGACATGACGACTGGGTTGTCGATTATCTTTGCTGATCGGCAAACCGCCCGGCGGAGAGCAATTTACAGTTCGTTCCCCGGAGGAGGGCGGCTGCAGTTGTCGTGCAGCTAACGTGCAGCTAATGTGCATGAGGAGAGCTTTTTACATGCCTATCAACGATCAAACGTAAGTAGTCCTTTATTTAAAGAAAGTTTGTAGTGTTTACTTTGTAATCGCTGTATCCACGGCTATTTTTAACACAAAGTTACAATTTCTGATCAGGTGGAAAATTTGACAGAACATCGGGTATATCTGTTCCAAGAGTGCAAAAGCCGAGTACAGTGCTCGCCCGGTGGGGGTATGTGCGACAAGGAGCATGTCAGCCACAAAATGCAAGCCACCTCCGTATTAAAATGATCCCAGTATTCGACATAACACAAAACAAGATGTTTGTTCACTTCCTCGTAAGTCCTATGGTCCCACAGTAGTAGGGCTTGTTTTGGTCAATATCCACGGTGAATGGGAACCTTTTGAAACTCCAAAAAGGCGCACACGCCTCTCCCTCATACAGCAAGATTTTTCTGCAGCCGTTTGGCTGGCGTGATGCGAAAAATAAATGTATTAATGGGCAAAATCAGCTGGATCCTTAGTTCTTCTCCTACAACAGTACGGCTGTATAGTGAAGAAGACTCCTTCTACCGTACACGTTACAGCGCCCTCTTTCTCAACTCGAGACTGTTGCCTGAAAGCACTCATTTTCATGGCGCGGGATTCAAAAAACTAAATAAATATAGCGATCGCTTCCACACAAATCCAAGCGGTCCATATCATTCAGGAGTATAAAATACCGGTGTGTATTATGAAATAAACATGCTTTTTCGCATTACATGCGTTTTAAGGGGCCGAGTTGGCCAGCCCTCCCCCTGGTGGCCGAAAAGTGTCATTGCATTTAATTGACTTTCCTGTATATGATTTAAAAGTTTTTCAGTAAAATATTGTCTATAAAGGTTTTAAAGCAATTAAACAAAAAACAAAAATGAATAAAATGCACAAAAAATTATTATAGAATAAAACTAAAGCGACAACAACTACTGGGCAAGAACCAAGGATTGAAAGCATGAAGCGCCAGAGAGCACCGCCAAATGGTGAGCAGAGTTTCAATTTGCCCCACTAAAGACCTTCATTGTAAAACAGAGCCACCACCGGTGTCTTGCCAATGTAGTTACCCCCGTCAAAAATGGTATCCCCTGGCCATGGGAGCACACACATTAGTTATGAGTTATGTCGACTTAATTAATTGAAGCCAGAAAAGAACCACAGTTATATATTTTGGACATCAACGTTTATTAAACTGGAGAAACTCCATACAGGTCTTGAATTTAAGTAATAACAGTTATAGGTCATCCTACGAGTAAAACAGTAAAACATTGCTTTTTTTACGTTCAGTATGTATGTTATGTTATACAACAGAAAAAAAAGTTCAAAAAAAAAAAAAAAAAAAAAGTGTTTTAAAACCTCGTAGATAACTACACCACAAAAAAAAAACACGAAAATCAAGTAAATCAGTGCAGCGCAGTGGCTCCGCCCAGGGGATACAATTTTTGACAGGGGTAACTATATTGGCACGACACTGGCGGGCATACCATATTCAGTGGATGACGATCTGGGTGAAAAGTATAGCTGTCCTAATCGGCCTGATTTAGAATTCCCCTCAAGAATGATGGGAAACAAAAAAACGCTCTTTTTTAACTTATTATTATAAATATACTTGTAGGTTAATTTTATTGCTGACACTGCGTTTCAGGGTCATCAACATGTTGTGGCCCCCCCGCCCCAAAAGTCAAACTCCACCTATGATATTTTAATGTGCACTTCAAAAGGGACTGAACTATCATGTTAACCTGGATATGTGATTGTGCGCTGTCCACTAAACCTCCAGTGTTTGCTGCTGTATTGTTATTACACTCAAAATGGCTTACGGCCCTTTTCGCACCGTGGCTAAGCTATTTATATCATTTCTGTCTCTTGCCTGCAGCCCCTTGCTCGGCCAACACCTTTTTCTGCCACAGCAACATGTGCATCAACAACTCACTGGTTTGCAATGGCGTCCAGAACTGCGTTTACCCATGGGATGAAAATCACTGCAAAGGTAAGATAGATAAGAAAAGGTCAAGTAATTGTCACCTCCGCTTGTAGGTGAAATAAGCAGAAGACAAAGGTGATGTATTCGGCTCCGTATATCTGTCCGTGTTCAAGATAACTCAAGACTGATTTAAAGAATTATCATCCAATTTTCAGAATATGTTTGTAATATGAAACAGAAGATGTCATTAAATGTGACGAAATTAGATTAAAGGTCACTGAGGTCAGAAATCCGTTTTTGTTCTAGATAACTCACAAACGAAAAAGGGATTACAGTGATCTCTCGTTTTTCACGGTTAATGGGGACCAGAACCTGCCGCGATGAGGGAAAAACCACTAAGAAGCGCCCCCTTTTTTTGTGTGTGTGGGTGTGTTCATTGTGTTTATTCAGATTTAGCATTGGAAAGAGATAATACTGTATAAGACATGTTTTTTTCACAAAGTATATATAAAAAAAACTAGTATCTTATATATATTTTAATAAATGGTTTTAAGCACTTCAAATATAATAATAATTCTGATAAGTTTTAAACATGTTGCTGTCCCACCGAATTATTTTATAGAAAATTGCTTGTCTTTATTAAATGCTTAATTGAGTGAGTCCACTCAAATCTGCTCAACCTGCTCACTTACACACAATGAGTTGCCACAGCAACTCTAACCAGCTAACCAGCTAAACGATGATTGACACATGCGGCGCCTTGAAGTGTCAGCTTCCAAGCGTCTCTGGCAAGATCAAATTTTAACGTCTCTCAATTATCGTTAACTTTAATAAGTAACTCCAGTGCAATGCCAGACCAAGAAAAGCAGCAGGAGGGAGAGGGAAAGCTCATCTGTATTTTTTAGGGTTTTTTTCTAATTGAAAAAATATCCGCGATGGACAAATGGCACGAAGTTTGAAGCACGAAGTAGCGAGGTATCACTGTATAATTAAACTTGCAAGATATGTTTGTAATACGAAGCAGGTTTTGAGGTCAAAGGTCACTGAGGACCGAAATATATTTGTATTCTAGCTAACTCAAGAATGAAAAAGGGATTGTGATCAAACTTTCAAGATATGTTTGTAATAAGAATTGGAAGGGTGATGAAGTTTTGCTGCTTTTGGCAAAGATCAAGTGTGGTAATGAAGCCAGAGGTCACAGAGGTCAGAAATAGGGGGGAGGGTAACAACAACTAGATAATGAATTAACCTATCTACCTCAAAATTATAGGGTAGGTGATATGATGAAGACAAAGAGTTATGACATGTTGGGGCATGAGAGAAAAGAGCGCCCATTCAAGAAGGGTCCAGCTGTATTCTGAAGTACTCGCCAACAGCGCCCCTTGCTTTCAATGACTAATAAGATCAAGCGTTTGTCATCCGCCAACCGTGTCCATGCTTTCAACTACCAATCAGATCAAGCATTCGTCATCCACCAACAGCCCCGCCTGCTTTCAAGGATTAATCAGATCAAGCGTTCGTCATCCGCCAACCATGCTCCCTAATTTCAATGACCCTAACCTTAAACCCTAATCCCTTTTCTGCGTAATGGCACGCGAAAGGTACCAAAAAGGGGCGTGGAAGATTGGCGAGTACTGTGGGCCGCAGCTGGACCTACTTGGCCCATTCTGCCAAATATGATAATGCTTTGAATTTGGCTGCTTAAGTGGAGATCTTCTCCCTCAGGTGCTCCTCTAATTTGTACTATATTATGAAATTTTGACTTACCCCCACTTTTTTACCATCTAGAGAAGCGATCAAGGGGTCTCTTCCACCAAATTACCAAGACCCACGGCACAGTCATTGGTGTCTCATCCGGGATCGTGTTGGTTCTTCTTATTATTTCTATCCTGGTCCAGATGAAGCAGCCCCGGAAAAAGGTAACTGACAATGCTGTAGTGTGCAAGCCAGTAGTGGTCCCTGTCGCTCTGCAACACACACAAAATTCACTTGGTAACAGTTGGTACTACTCATCTATGTTGCTGAAGAGAAGACAAAGTTTAGACGGTGGCTGTCCAAAACAGTCCTCAAGGGCTGCTGTTGGTCCTGGTTTTTGTTCCTATCAATCGAGCGCAGACAGTTTAGCCACATACGTTTCTACTGAAACAACCAACGGCTGACAGCAATCAACTGATTACACTTTTAAGACACCAGACTGGTGGAAAAGGTGTTGTCTTGTTTTGTTGGAATGAAATCCAACACCCATCCAACAACCAACACAGTTTGGACACCCCTGGTTTAGACTGTTGTGTTTTTGTCCAGGTGGTAGCCCGCCGACCAGGCGTCTTCAACAAAGCAGGTCTGCAAGAAGTCTTCGACCCACCGCACTACGAGCTCTTCTCGCTACGTGACAAGGAGATGTCGTCTGACTTAGCTGACCTGTCCGATGAGCTGGACAGCTTCCACAAGGTTCGGCGCTCGTCCACCATGTCACGCTGCGTACACGAGCATCATTGCGGCTCGCAGGGGTCCGTGGGGACGGGCGGCGGAGGCGGTGGCAGCATCAAGCACAGCCGCACCACATTGAGCTCCATGGAGCTGTCCTACCACAATGACTTCTCCAAGCCACCGCCCATGAAGACCTTCAACTCAACCGGCACCTACAAGAAAAGCTGCTATGGCTACAAGCAGCATGCTCAGACTCACGACTGCGACCAGCAGGTCATCGAGGACCGCGTCACAGAGGAGATACCCTGCGAGATCTACAGCCGAGGCGGCGGGGCCACAGGCGGCGTGGGTATCGGCGGGGCGGTGGGCATCACAGGGGGAGTGGCCATGGCTGGGGGCATGGGAATGGCGGGGGGAGTGCCCATGGCCGGGCCCAGTGGCATTGCTGGTGGCATTGGAGGCAGCATGGGTGGTGCTTGCGGCACCCTCACCATCCGTGGCAGCAGTTCCCGCAACAGCACCTCAGTGGTTGATCCCCAACAACGTTCCATGTCCATGGACTTCTAGAAAGAGAGTCTACTCTCCACGGGGTTGGAAAACCGGGATCAAAAAACCAAAAACAAAACCTTAATGGTCAAACACCAACAGCATTCCATCTCACATGGACTTTTAATATGAAAATCTCTGTGGGATCGAAAACTGGGATCAAGGAACTGCAGCAACCAAGAGAGTTTAAAGTCAGACCTGCATGCACACCACTCAAATGCAGGAAGAAGAACCAATGGAAAAACTTAAGTAGAATCTTCTGTCCATGGAATGGGAAAGCCGGACTACAAGGACCAGAACAACTGGACCAACTGAGAGAGTCCGGATTCAGACCTGCATGCAGACACTCGGCTGGATCAAGAAACCACCCAGAGAGATTGACCATTCAAGACTCTTTCTTAACTTTTTACATCTGTTCACCTGCCATGCACAGACAGATACGTATATATACATAATGTCTTGAAATAATTTATTAGAATTCTTTTTTATTATGGTGCGTGTTCCATCACTGTCACATCTCAGATAAACAGGCCTTGTGACAGGGTGGGATTTAAAGTTGTCAACGTCTTTTCCTTTTGCCTGTTGATCAGTTCAAAATTGCTGTCGCATCCCAACAATTTTAAATGTCTGGCTGCAATCACAATCACCTGGTCAGTTACTTCCCTCCCCTGGTTGGGATACGTCACAACAAACCATGTGACACAGCGCTCTTCTGGTATTGGTCACAGGAATGTAAACATAAAGTATTTTGGGCTAATAGGTAAAACTGGACAATCTAGGACAGGGGTGGTCCGGTCCTCGAGAGCACCCATCCAGCTTGTTTTCCATGTCTCCCTCCTTCAACACACCTGAATCAAATAATCAGGATTGTTATCAAGCTCCTGCAGACCCTGCTGATGTGGTGATCATTTGATTCAGGTGTGTTAAAGAGAACCATGGACAGAAAGACTTGTATTGCTTAAAAGATAAATATTAGTATGAGTTATAACAACTTGATATTCAAACCCCTCCTAATTTTTTCGTTTTTATAAAATTTGAAAAATTAGTTTAACCAGTGGGTCGCCATTGATGTTGACAATGCAATGCACTCTGGGCGGTTACATCACTGGGCAGCACTGCGTACCTCCACAGTGTCACTCGTTAGCTACATAAACATGTCGTCGATTCTGCCCTTCCAATTTGAACCCGAGCGGAAAATTGATGAGCAGGACAGCACTGTCGATATTTCACAAAACGAGCAGCAAAAGCAATTAAATGAAGCTCTCCAGCAGGATTCGAATCCGAGTTTCACATGCGACAGACAAGCGCATAGACCACAGGTCTAGGGCCATACTTCCGCGTGACGTTAGAGTCATGATTTTCCTTATAAAGCAATCGCAACCCACATGCGTTGTCTGTTTGTGCGGTAAAACATGAAAGGGAAACACAACTGAAAAGAAAGTGATCAGACAGCAAGCAGACAACAATAAAATAGGGATCGTGTAAGAGGATTTATAGGACACACAAAAAAACATGCGATCGCGAAAGGGGAGACACAAAAAGGGTACGTGACAGTAGGTCGGAATAAAAAAAAAATTTAAAAACGAGGGAAAACCGCGGTGAGAGGCAGATAAACGAAAAACAACAAGGCAATGATGCAACTAGCAATGAAGGGATATACAAACTGTCAAATGGCATCAAGTCACTATCTTGGCAAGCCGCCTAGGATCGGTTGAAAGACACTGCTGATGAGCTGGAATTGGATGCAGGTTTGACGTTGGGAACTCATCCCACATCTCCGTAACAAAACATCGGACCAGCAGCAGAATGTGACAAAATCATGCCAGTCGTCATACTAGCTTCATTTGCTAGCTAGCACAGCTATTTTCCGAGTCCAGCCCAACCGCGTCATCACCACCACCGTGCATTGCGCGCGTAAAACATGATGCCCTCCGTAGGTCAAAACGTGCTAAATATGATAGATTTTTAAATCAATGGCAATAATATATGTGTTTCTAATAACATGTTTTAGTAAAAAAGAGCAATTGTGGCTTATTAGAGCCTACAAGTCTTGAAGTCAGACATAGAAAACAAACTGGAGAGGGGCGCTTGAGGACCGGACTTGGGCATCCTTGATCTAGGACATCAGCAAATAGCCAAGTGCACTTTAAAGTGGATAAAGCAAAGACTTGACCAGTGAGTAAATGTTTTCATTTGTTGACATTATGACGATATTAAGAGTCTGCAGACCTGATTACTTCACAAGATGGTGGAGTACATTCTGATTCAGTGATCTACGTAAGCATTGTGTTGTTTAGAGTCCAAACCTATTTGCTTCACAACCAGGTCGTCCAAAGTTTATTTGGAACTAATCACTTTGTCCTAGGTTGTCTCAGACCAGTTGGTTTTGTCCATTATTGGATTTGTCATGGAACAAACCAAACCAATGTGGAAAACAAACTAGACTTCTGATCAAATGAACCAAAATGTTAAAGTACCCCTAAAATAGATACTGAGTGGTTGGTTTCGTCTGGAAAATGAAATACAATAAAAAACTGTACATGTCATTTATGACTGTTATCGATCCAATTAGAGGTCCTTTCTTGAATATTCCAGTTATTTCAAGTATGAAAGCAATCCTAAACTAATCAGTACAGTTGTTTGGTTTCTTTATTCATAACTGACAAATCACGTCAAATATGAACACAAGCTAAAGTACACACAGCAAAAGAACATGTATTAGAACATGAAAAATGTGTTAGCAGAATTTCACAGTAAAAAAAGGTATCGCCTTTCAAAATTCATACTCAATTTTTTCAGTAAACTGGATTTAAGTACACATATAATCAATTATTCTAAGCTAGATATGAACCCAGGTTACCTCAACAGTAGAACAGTGCAGGGGCGGAACTTGGAGGGTGCTGGGTGTGTGACTGCACCCGGGCCTCTAACGGGCCTGGTCTGTGGGCATAAAGTGGGCGTGGTTGGGACGAGTGGAGGGTTAAAAAGAAAGGTAAAATGATGCGCAGAGCTGTAATATAGTGTTGAAGTTCTAAAATATCACTGCCAGCAACTTGGCTGGCTGTCTGGAGGGACTCGTGAATAATTGTGCATTAGCACCCCCATTTGGACAGTTCAATCGAGGGTTCCCGTTTAAGCTAATCGCACCCGAGCCCTGTTCACATTTGTTCCGCCACTTGATTGGCCGGCACCCATCTACCAATGTTGTGTTGAAATCTGTCTGAACGAGTGGCACCAGAATGAAAAACAATGTTGAATTCATTTGTGATGGACCAAAATTTAAAAACATCATAAGAACTGGTAGTATGTTTGGGTTGATCCAGACCTCACCAAAATGAACTGTACTGGGTGGGAATAAAGTAAAATGAACTGTAGTTTAGTCATATTCACACCTGATCAAACTAAATACAACAGAACACAACAAAAAAAAGTTAGCAGTCCTTACAGTATGTTTTGGCTAGTTGTGTGACTCAATGGTGCCTCAAGGAAAAAAAAAAACATTACAAAACATCTCCAGTTAACCTCTTGTACTTGCACTGGACTTGCTAAATCTGTTAAGGTCCTGATGGAGATCGATGTGTTTTTGCCTGCTTACCTCACACATACAGATGCAGACATAACGCCTATAGCTCCATCTCGCTATGGGAAGAGCACACTAAGAGACTCTTATTTTGGTAAGAGGAAAAGTGTATTTTTTAATTCTCCTTGTGAAATGTAAAACAAGCACAACTTGTTTCCCCTAAAGACACGTTGTGAATGATGACTATGTATGTTTTCATTCTGTTGGATTAAAAGAGAACCTATAGCCGACTCACTAGCCTGTAAGAGCTTTATTGCACAGTGTTGATCATAATCCAATCGCGCTGCCCTTGACGGAAATAGACGTCCAAGCGATTTCAGCTGGGAGGGTCATTTTCTGCTATTCCTCCCAGTTAAAAATCGATTGGGCGTCGACTACTGTCAATGGCAGCCAACGAGTTAAAACTGATTAGTATCATTATTTGTGGGTTATTTAAAGTATGTATAAATGACATTATTGAATATGATGATTGACATTTGTTTGTACAAATAAAGGCTGTTCCAAGTCTTAATGGATGCGTTTTAGTCACTGCAGTTGAGTATAAAAGGAGATTTTTTGCTTTCTACCTGTTAGTGTCAGCGATTGCTGTAAACAGCAAGTCATGCACGTGATTTCTTTGGCAGAGATGTTTTTTTTTTTTTTTTACACCAATGCCCCTCCTAAGGCAACTCAACTTCAAACACACCATCTGTGCTTTTAAGTTTTTTTTAAGAGCACTCAGAAGAAAATTTGTATGACACAATTTAACGCTATGTAGCGCAATTTAAGGAATTTTCGGACTATAAGGCGCACCTGACTTTAGGCCGCACCTAACCAAATTTAATACGAAAATGACATTTGTTCAAAGATAAGCCACGATGGACTATAAAACGCAGCTGTCCTCGCTGTGTTATGGGATATATACACCTAAAAATATTAACGGATAATACTTTATTTGACATCGACATCATAAAACCAAATGAACCACCATGAAGCTTTGAACCAATTGGTTGCGAAGCTTCATTGCTTCAAGAAACTTCATTTGGCCCTCAATGCTCCCTTGGGAGAGACAGTCAACCTCTACTGCCACCTGCTGTCAACACTCTAGCCATCCAACATGGCTTCTAGCAAGCATTACAGCGCTACAGATGTAAATAACAACCAAAATTCATGCTCTGTGCTAATTATTTCTTCAATTACTGTTCCACTTGTTTCATTAATTGCTAGTTATGGCATTTGGTAACACTTTTTTTGACAGTGGGGCCATAAGACTGTCATAAAACCATCATAATTATGACATGACAGTGCCATGAGGATTAATGAATGACTATGACAGATGTCATTTCGTGTCATCCGGCAAAATAACCCACCTTTGAATGGATGTAATAGATCAGAGCTGGACATGAATGGGAGTCTGTGACATAATTTGTCAGATGACACTTAATGACGTGTGTTATAAGCATTCATTAATGCCCATGATGATGTCATGTCATAATTATGACGGTGTTATGGCAGTGTTATGACGCCGCTGTCAAAGTGTTCCCTGTTAACCCAAATAAATCAACAAAAAAGCCCCACTGGACTATAAAACGCAGCTGCCTTCACTGTGTTATGGGATATTTACAACAAAATATATTAACCAACAATACTTTATTTGAGTGCGGCATTATGAGACCAACTGAATAACCATAAAGCTTTGAACCAATTGGCTGCGAAGCTTCATTGCTTCAAGAAGCTTCATTTGGCCATCATTACTCCCTTGGGAAGACAGCCAGCCTCTGCTGCCACCTGCTGTCAACACTCTTGCCATCCAACATGCCTCCTAGCATGCATTGCAGGGCTACAGATGTAAATAACAATCAAAATTCATGCTCTGTGCTAATTATTTCTTTAGTTACTGTTCCAGTTGTTTCATTAATTGCTAGTTATGGCATTTGGTAACACTTTTTTGACAGTGGGGTCATAAGACTGTCATAAAACCATCATAATTATGACATGACAGTGCCAGGCGCATTAATGAATCCTTATGACAGATGTCATTTTGTGTCATTCAGCAAATTATCTCACTTTTGAATGGATGTAAAAGATCACAGTTGGACATAAATGGAGTCAGTGACATAATTTGCCAGATGACACTTAATGACATCTGTCATAAGGATTCATGAAAGGCCATGATAGTATCATGTCATAATTATGACGGTCTTATGGCAGTGTTATGTCACCAATGTCAAAGTGTTCCCCATTAACCCGAATAAATCAACAAATAAGCCGCAGGATTCAAAATGAGCGAAAAATGCAGCGTCCTATAGTCCAAAAATTACGGTAGCATAGGAATTTTAATACCATTTTAAGACGCTTCATCAAAATGAAGGAATTCGCCCCCCCGCCAAGCCACGGAAACAGCGCCAGCCGAACGAAATGCTGTTCCGCTGGCACTGCTCCCGCAAGCCAACCGGCGTGGGCCAAGATCCCGCGTGTTCACTCCCGTGTTAACCCTTTGTACTGACTCCATGTTCCAAAAGTTTGAAGAAGGCTCACCGAAAACAGGTTGACAATTTATTCGTCGACAATGGTCAAAAACAAGGCAAAAACAGACGACGGAGGGACCCTGCTGGCTCCAGGGTCGGCAAAACAAGGCTACATTGAAATTTTCCCGAGCAGCGGCCGTGTTATCTAAATGTTCAGTTGTTTTTGAAAGCTGCGATGGAGTGGGCAGGGCTGAAGGCGTGGCTGGGTGTTGTCTTGGGATCATCATATCAAGTTCATGCGTCATCCTTCGTGGCTGGGACGTGGTTGCCACAGCGACTGACGCAGGTCTTGACGTCCACGGTGCCCGCACTATCAAGTTGTTGGTAGGGCAGGAGCGTCCTGGGCAGGAGCGTCCTGACCCCTACCGGAGCACTGATGACGCTTTTTCTTCACCTATCAGGCGTGGGCTGTTAAACTTTGATAAACTAGTCCACTTTACTGTGTCAAAGGGCATGGAGCTTGTTTCTTTAAACTATGGTTAAATGCTTTACTATGATGAATGTGTTAGACTAATGCAAACAATTATATGTCGTGTGCTAGAACGGTACCAATCCCCTTCAAAGATTAGTAAATTTAAGAGTTTTACATCGTTATACAGTAAGAGAAATCAGCACAACACAGCCATTTAAGAGTGCCTCGGTGCCATAAAAGCAACGCAAAGAAACAAGATTTCAAGAAAAACGGTAAATTTGTATCTTCTATTAGAATTCAAATTGGAAGTTGTTTACTCCCGGCTGCCATTGACCATGACAGACGTCTAAACCAGTGCTTCTCAATTATTTTCTGTTACGCCCCCCCAAGGAAGACGTAAATGTTTCGCGCCCCCCCAACTCTCTACCGCTACTGTAAATAGTATCATTTGTCCATAATATTACTATTATAAATACGCCTGAGCCTAACATTGTGTCCTTTTTTCCTATTAAAGAAAAAAAAGTAGCATAGATCAACTTATAATAAAGTATAACTTTATTGTTTTGTTTGTAACAGAAAAGACAACGCGCATCAATTTGCCTGAATTAAAAAAAAAAAAAAAAGTCACATCCAAACTAAAAAACTCAAGGTACATTTTTGACCATTTGATACTGAAAAATAAAATGTAATAAAATCAGTAAATAATACCAAATTCAAATTGATTAGAAACATTTACTCTTGAGGACAACATGCCAAAAAAATTGACCGAAAAAAACAAAACTGAATAGAAGGGGGAAAAAAGTGTCTTTGGACAGAAGGAAATTTTTTATTTTCGCTGCACACCGTATCACGTGATTCACCACAGTGCTCACTGGTTTACTGATAGAACTCTGACAAAGCGGGACGATTGTGACAAGTGGCTATATTCGGCACGTTTTCGCTGAAAAACAATCAAGCGGCTTATCAATGAGGTTAAGTTCTAATGTCTTTAAGTGGCGTCTTAATTCATTTGGCTTCAGACTCTCCACTATAATCATTTTTAGACTCAGTAACAGTGGTCTTTCCTCATTTCCCACTGTATTAAAAGTCAAAGCCAAAAGGCAAACAGCCTGAAAAAAGCGCATTCTCGGCGGCCGAGGGAGAACCGTAGGTGAGGGCGGTGGTCGTGACGATCCCAAGCTGAAAACGGCACTTCTCGGGCGGATACGTGAGAACCGGAGAAGACAGTGGGTCGCTGCGTGAGTCCAGCTCTTCATGAGTCTCTTCCGTGTGCTGTTGCTTACTTCAAAAATACTGCGCGCGCTTTGAAAATGAGAGCACCACTGCCACCCACGGAGTGGATGTGCAAGTACACTTTATTCTAGTATGGAAAAAAAAAAAAAAGCATGTTCCCCAAGGTCACTCGCGCCACCCCTGGCATCGCTCTGCGCCCCCATGGGGGGGCGCGCCCCACTATTTGAGAAGTACTGGTCTAAACCATTTGAAATGAACCTTCTGTCATCCTCACATTTCCAATGGATTGGATGTCTCCTAGTGACAAACGAAGAGCCGCATAATTCAAAGTATATCATCATCAATGGCACTGAAATATTTTAATTGAACACAAAAATTCTGTTATCGGTTGAGGTTAAAAAAAAAAAAAGAAATATAAAACATGGGTCTCAGGACTGATCAGATTGTAATATTAAAGATATGCAACAATTTGATGTGAAGATTATTACGATTTGACAGTGATACACAAAAAGTGCAAATATACAGTATAAATCCTCTTTGTAGTGATCTAGTGGCATTGGACGGGATATTTACTTCAGCACAAACACACACACGTACACACGGACAGCTGCTCTAGTCAGGCTGCTGCTTGCTGACAAATTTGCACTCCGCCTCCCCTTCGCCGCCTGCCATCACGCATTTGTCCTCTCGGCTGCTCCGGGCGCCTCTCTTAAACATGTCACCTTCACAAACACGTTACTCTTCGCTCAGATGTGCTGCCTCTCTTGTTGTGACGCACATGGAGTCCTAAATAGAATCAACTGTCCTGCTTGGCTGGACATGAAAATCCATTACTGTTTCTTGTTTTTCATATACCGTAATTTCCCGAATATAAGGCGCACCTGTGTATAATGCGCACCCCAAATTTACTTGTAAAATGTAGGGAAAATTATTGTACCCATTTATAACGCGCACCCTAATTTTAGCACCAATAAATAGAAGAATACAAGAAAATACAAGAAAATGGTCAAAACTGTTCACTTCTTGCACCTCCCAAACTATATTTTATGCTACCGGATTAGTCCGGTTTTTGTAATTTCCCTGCCCCGGCTTCGGAGAGTGTAAACAATCCAGGAGTTGTGACAGCTAGCCGACATGCTAACCCGAACCGAGTGATGTTTCAAAGTCTTATCCTCGGCTTTCGAGGCAAAAAAATTACACAAAACTACCGAGGATCATTTCACACTGCGGTGGGGTTGTCGATTATTTTCGCTGATCGGCAACCCGCCTGGCGGCGAGCATGTTACATTCGTCGGACTCTTTCCCCTACTGTGGGCACGAGAGCTTGTTTGCCGGGGAAGCAGCTTAAGAATGACCGCCGGACAAACCGTCCGACGTCGGAGGAGCGCGTAGCTGCCACATTGTCAACACGAATATGGCGTAAAAATAATGCTTTACTACACAGCAAAGACGTAAACAGTGAGAGAGCAGCGTGCAGTTGTTGTGCAGCTAACATGGCAGGATGTGTCTAAGGAGAACTTTTCTACATGTCCGTCCATGATCAAACGTAAGTAAATACTCCTTTATTTAATGAAAGTTTGTAGTGTTTACTTTGTAATCACTGAATTCGCGGCCATTTTTAACACAAAGTTTGACAGAACACCGGGCACACGAAGAGGGCAATAAGCTGAGTATAGCGCTCTCCCGGCGGGCAAGCGAAGGACCAAGGGGAGTGTGCGGCCAAGTGGCATTCTCGGTGGACAGTCAGCCACAAAATGCAAGCCCCCTCCGTATTAAAACGTGTGCCATGGTCCCAGTATTTGACATAATAAAAAATACGATATTTACTCACTTCCTCGTAAGTCCAATGATCCCACAGTAGTAGGGCTTGTTTTGGCCAATACCCGCGGTGAATGGGAACCTTGTGAAACCCATAAAGCACAGGTGTCAAACCGATTCCAGAAAGGGCCTAGTGGGTGCAGGTTTGCTTTCCAGCCAATGAAGAGGACACCTTTTCACCAATTAGATCTTATACATGTGTAATCAGTTAAACTTTGTCAGGTGCTGCTTGTTTCAGCAGGAAGTTCATTAGTTAAACTTTCTGCTTGTTATCGGTTGGAACAAAATCCTGCACCCACTAGGCCCTTTCTGGAATCGGTTTGACACCTGTGCCATAAAGGCTCACTGCCTCTCCCTGGTGCTGCAATAATTTTCTGCAGCACATTTGGCTGGCGTGATGCGAAAAATAAACAAATTAATCCGTAAAATCAGCTGAATCCGCAGTCAATCTGCATGCTATAAAGCAGTGGTCTCCAAACTATTTAACATAGGGCCGCAGTGTGTGCAGGATTTCACTCCAACAAAACAAGACCACACCTTTTCACCAATCTGGTGTTTTATAAGTGTAATCAGTTGATTGCTGTCAGGTGCTGCTTGTTTTAGTAGAAACCACACTAGTTAAAAGTAGAGATGTCCCGATCGATCGGGTCCGATCACATCATTTTCAAAGTATCGGAATCGCCCAAAAAATATCGGACATGCCTTTTTTAATATATATATATTTATATATATATTTTTTTTTATTAAATCGTTTTCTAATTGTATTTAACGTTACAGACATAATGTGTTACACTCTCCCAGAGTCTTTAGTTTAAGCTTAAGGTAGGGTTATCAAATATCGCGTTAACGGCGAGAATTAATATTTTTTACATTTATAACGTTACAATATTTAACGCAATTAACGCATGCACTGCACGACCCACTCACGCAATGTCGCGTTCAATCTATAATGGCGGCGTTTTACCCATACAGTATATAGAGCTAAAAGGCAGCGTAAAATGAGTAGAGTGAATTTTGGCAGCCTTTGGAGCCTTTTTTTTTAATGGCTAAAGCCTTACAATTCCTCTCCCAACGATTAGAATAATCGTGGGAAGCAATGTGGGGAAGAAAAGTCGTAGTTGATCTTTATCTTAACACCTTATATTATTTCCCAACGCAGAGAAGTGTTACGTGCCAAAGGCGGCTCGCGAAGGGCGTAACATAAAACAAGCCACACAATTATACGAGTGGACACAAATTTATTTACAGAACAATCAAACTCGCAATGAATATATACAGAATACCGACGAAGCGTGACTTCAGGGTAAGCCCAGGCCAAAACAACAAACAAAAGGAGCTGCACTTAAACCCCACCCGCTAACTAAACCTTGATCATGTAAAAGGAACAAAGAAAAGACAGCGTCTAACCTAACTTCCTACTCTATACAAAACAGGAGAAAACAGGTTGAACAGAAATGGCGACTTACCCTTACTTGCTTCAGTGCTCTTATTTACAGTGGTGAACAAAAACGATCCAATAACGAATGAACACAAAAGACCTCACCGAAAAAGCGGGAGCGTATCAAAGTAGCGATCAAATGCAAACGAGAGTGAATGGCGAGCAAATAGCTGGCGAGGCGGACCGCGGCAGAATACTGTCAAATGTGACTTCCTAGAACGTTGACAGCGGCAGGTTTAAGAAGCTTGGCGCCTTTTTCCGTGGCCAATCAGCGGCGGTGATGTCGTCGGTCCGTCCTGCGTCGATCAGCTGTCGTCACAGTGGGAGGGGAAGCAGCCAGCTGGTGGAGGCAACGATCAGCTGACTGGAAGAACCTCAGAAAATTAACTATTAAACGGCCAGGGGCCGTCACAGAAGATATATCAATTGGTACCACGACGCACAGTCATGGTCGCACTTCCCATCATGCATTTGGACAGAAGTTAAATGGCTACAGTATCATTTACTGAAAGCTCAACAAATACACTAGATGACAATATTTAGTCACAATATACAAAGTCACATTTATCCTTTAAATATTACAAGTCTTTCTATCCGTGGATCCCTCTCACAGAAAGAATGTTAATAATGTAAATGCCATCTTGAGGATTTATTGTCATAATAAACAAATACAGTACTTACGTACTGTATGTTGAATGTATATATTCGTCCTAGTTTTATTCAATTTTTTCTCAATGCATTGCCAAAATGAATATGATTGGGAAAAATTATCGGGAGTGATTGGAATTGAATCGGGAGCAAAATAAAAAGCAATTGGATCGGGAAATATCGGGATTGGCAGATACTCAAACTAAAACGATCGGGATCGGATCAGGAGCAAAAAAACATGATCGGAACAACCCTAGTTAAAAAGTCTGACCTTGATCGGTATGAACAAAAACCAGGACCCACAGCGGCGCTCGAAGACCGGTTTGGAGACCCCTACTATAAGGCAATGCTGTACTGTGAGATGCTGACCCAGTGATATCATATTCGCATTCCTCCTCAAATCAGGAAGTTATTCATTTTCATGGCGCGGGATTATAAAATTGAAGAAATAAAATGATCGCTTCCACACACATCCAAGCGGTCCATTTCATTCAGGAGCATAAAATACTGTGTTTAGTATGAAATAAACATGTTTTTTAGTGTCATATGCACTTTGAACGATTACTCAAATAATTCGAGTAACTCGATTTTAAGAATTGATCGAGGAATTTTTACCGCCTTGAGGAATCGTTTAATTTTGCCAGCTCTAAGCATGAATTTTTGCCCGGACTACTTTTAATGCAGGAAAGGGACAGGTGGTGGATATATTTGATTTCAACCACGCGTAAATATAGAGGTAGCGACAAAGAGGCCGATGAAAGTGAAGAGAAAAGCACCAAGAAAAAGCAGAAAATATCAAAAGTGTGGGAGCATTTCAAGCTGGAGACCAAGGCGAACACTGTTTCATGTATTCATTGTAAGGCAGCGCTTGCATAACACTACCCATGCCCGGCCCAGGCTACCCGCGGCCCCGCCGACGCTTCTGTAACCCCGGCTGGGCCAGATGACCGCCCCCGAAACCCGGGCCAGGCACCACCGCGCGACCCGCCCGCCTAGCCCCCGCTCCAACGAAGGCACCCTGTTTACTCCGAGAGCAGAGGAGCGATACTTGAGACAAGGTAAAATTAAGTTAACGTAACGCTAATAAATAAGATTAACGTTACTGTGCCTTGCTAATGTAACATTAGCCCTGCAGAGGGCTAGATTTCTATTAATTATGACAACTGTCGATGCGTGGCTAACGTGTCTTTTATACAGGCTTTATTTAATCTGTAAAAATACAGCGCTGTAGACTGATGAGGGTGTAAAATAAAAACTTAATAAAGCTAACTGGCAATTTTAGCTCGGTAGTCATTGATGGATAAAACACCAAGTAGCACTGGTGCCTGTCAATTTTAGCTTGGTAGTCATTGATGGATAAAACACCAAGTAGCACTGGTGCCTATTGTGCTCCAATACACCAGGTATCATACATTTATTTTATATCAACAATATCAACAAATCTTAGCTGCCTCTTACATTCCTAACCATAAAAAGGGACAAATTCTGCAGCAGGATGGTGCTCCATCGCATACTTATATCTCTACATCAAAGTTCCTCAAGGCAAAGAAGATCAAGATCCTCCAGGACTGGCCAGCCCAGTCACCAGACATGAACATCATTGAGCATGTCTGGGGTAGGATGAAAGAGGAAGCATAGTAGACGAAACCCAAGAATGTTGATGAACTCTGGGAGGCATGCAAGACTGCTTTTTTGATGTATTGCTGATGACGTCATCAATAAATTGTATGAATCCTTGCAGAAGCCCATGGAAGTCATACAAAATATTAAATTTGGATCTCACAGCACCACTACTTGATTTGCTTATGTTATGTAACATATTTTTGTATTTGAAGTACATTTTTTGTTCAATTTTCACACTACTTTCTGTAGGCGACAAAACTTGTGTCTTGCCAGAATTGACCTTTAGGACTTCATTAGATGATAAATCTTTTTTCAGTGAAACAAATATATTTTTGTACATTCAACATCATTTGGGAGGGTCTTAGCTTTCATATGAGCCATTTCTGAAGCCAACTGAATAATTAAAAGTCAGGTTATTAGCATTGTTTCTACAAAATGGATAAGCGACAAGACTTTTGTCAGGAACTATAGACTTGAACTTAAAACTTAACTAGAACTTAAAAATAGTTTAACACAAATGGAAATTGAATTGAAACACGTGGGAAAAAACATTTAAGTGATGTGTGCTATCAAGCGTAATGACATTTTTAGGTAAGAATGTACATATACATATATATATATATATATATATATATATATATATATATATATATATATACTGTATATACTGTATATACTGTATATACTGTATATAAACAGTATATATATATATATTTTGTTTGTTTGTTTTGTTTTGTTTTTTAATCTTGCAAATTGGAGATATTGGAGGTATATATTTATCAGTCCATTCTATGCGTAAGTGTGTGTGTGCACTCTATGGGGCAGCTTTGAATCTCATAACACTTTGTGTAATGACAATAAAGGTGTTCTATTCTATTCTATTCTATTCTATTCTATTCTATTCTATTTATACGTAAGATCTTAACTTTTTTGAGTGAAAGCAGTGAATTTGTTGTTGTCTTTTTTCTTGTCACGCAAGCTTCCGCAAACATGCGCACATCGGTTAAAAGCGCCAAATACTCACTATTTTTTATTTTTATTTATTTTTTTATTACATTTTCATTGCCTTAAAAATACTTTTTGTATGTATTTCCCTCTCATACTTTTAACCATTGTGTTTTCTTGTGGTAGCTTCAAAGCAGTGTTAATCTGTTGACCACATCAGTCACGTAGTGCATTTAGACGTCCTTATTTGTTAAAACTACCTTTAAGTATTTTTTAAGGCATTTCTTAGTACTTTCTGCTTGTATGTATCCAAACAAAACAAGTTGAAAGGCCACAGTAGTACTTTGGCTGTCAAACTCGCCTGTTGTAGGAGTTTCGCCGATGTAGCACATTTTAGCAGAACAGCACTGTCGAGATCGCCGACATTCATTGTCGAGCCAGTTCCCGGGAGCGCACTCCACACTCATATTTTTCGATTATTTCCATCTTCATATCAATGGTAAGCCTCACCTTTTCCTTTTTTCACCACCTGCACTAACATTTTTGGAACTCATGCTATTTTTCTCACAAGAAAATCTGCCATGTGTCCGTTTTGCGGGAAAACAAAGAAACTTCGGCGCTGGCATAAATCGTCGTATTTCGAGCTTGTCGTCGGATGTAGAAACAAATGGCAAGTCAGTGTCGAAGCGATCGTGTGTTGGGGTACCACTGTACTCGGTTACTAAAATATTCAATAGCTGCAGCCCTAGTTAAAAGTGTAATGTTTCCACAAATAAATAATGATGCTAATGTGTTTTAATCATAAAATCCTGGACCAAGCAAAACAAAAAAAAAAAGTCTAAATCCAAACTGAAGACAAAAAAGCCCTGGCGCGGCGTTGGAAGTGAAGCGGGTAACTTTGTTTTGGCTGTAATATCAGTCATTCGACTATAGAGGGCGATAGCGGACAGATAGCGCGTTGGACCCCACCGGAAGTGGAGACGCGAAAGGCGAACGAAACATTTTCCACCCGGCGCCGTCTCTTTGTCCGTCCACCTCCGCGCTGAAAGCAACATCTGCAGCGACAAACATGGCCAATGTTGCCGACACGAAGCTCTACGACCTGCTCGGCGTTTCGCCTTCCGCCTCCGAGAACGATCTGAAGAAGGTAAACCATGTCAGGCGAGAGCGGCCTTGCTTGAAAGCCGGCGAACTGCACCCGACGCCCGGGCTGCCTTTGACTTGCCGGGGCGCTAGTAAAAAAAAAAAAAAAAATGGAATCAGGAAGTGCGTCGATAGCATGGCGAGCTAATGGTAGCTCGTTTACCGGCCTGGATGCTCGTGTTTCGTGTTTGTGACGATGTCATCCAAGGCGTCAGGGTGGCCTTCCAAATGTTTTCTCTACTAAACATAAAGTTGGTTAAAAACGAATCTTTGCTTGATCTATTTGTTTGCTATTTTCGCTGTTGACCTCCCCTAGCAACCGTACAGGTGTTACTGATTGCCATGAAGCTGGCCAAGAGATGATTCATGAGCCTATCAAGTACAAAATAATTAGAAATGGGGCCGAATAAAGACAATCAAACAAAACCCGTGCTGTCACGAAATGTAGAACATTAATGCCAGTCCGATCGTTAATTTTGAACGATTTTAAGTACGTAAATACGTCGAAAATGTGTCCCGTTTTTTGGTCATAAGGGTATTTTAGTTTCTATTATAATTGGCTAGTTTTTTTTTTAATTAAGGAATGCGTTAATAATCTGTTTTAAGGGTTTACATTTGTAGATACTGTTAGTCATTGTGCCTATCGCTAGCCTAAGATGCTAATAGCCATCCTCACGTTTCTTATACATTTCAAGCCGCCATTTTATACGACAAATGTGGGTAAACAAACTTGATAGACTACTGTTTTTGTTGTATAGAATCGTGAAAAAATACATTTGATGTTTTTGTGCACATTTTGTAACATCTAATCTCTCGATTTCGTCACGTGTGGTTGCGTCATAGGCGTATGACGTGACGTCATTGAGGGTGAAGCACATGTGCTGGTGGACTGATAGTGATTGGTGTTGTTATCTCGTCAGGCATACAGGAAACTGGCCAAAGAATATCACCCGGACAAGAACCCCAACGCTGGTGACAAGGTAAAAGACTGAAGAAATGTGAGGTGTTAATTGTAAGTGTTCTCAAAGATTTTGGTGGTAGGGTTCATTGACCCCTTAAAACCTTCAACAGAGATTAAGTTGAACTGCGGTGCATACTCTAAAGGCCAAAGGATTAGTTACAATTATTCGAGGGTGGAAAAAAATAAGATTTACCCCACAAAAAGGTATTTTTGTGATGTTATGAAAATGAAAATATAATCAATAAATAGTCGTAAGGGGTATGTTTAAGTGCAACACTGCTACCTATGTTTTTCTGGGATATTTCTTATTTATTATCTTTTTTTTTTTTTTTTTTTTATTCATTACTGACATTTCAACAATATATAAGGGTGTAACGGTACATGTATTTGTATTGAACCGTTTCGGTACGTGGTGCTCGGTTCGGAACGAAGGCGTACCGAACGAGTTACTGACGTAATGTAACCCATACTTTTTGAGGCTGTGAGTCGATCGGGTTACAGTTTCTTTGTGTAGATTACATCTACTCCGTCTTCTCTACTATAATGAGGACCAACACGGTAGGACAGTATAACACAGAAATGTCAATGGCGTGACAACGTGGCCGCCGCAAGAACGAAGTGAAACACGGGCGTTCAAGTCAATCAGCCAATGCACAGGTCTGAAAGGCAAATTGTTGTTGGATTATCTTTAAATACCCGCTACTTTTTTAGCAGAATTCTAGCTTTGTATAGGCTAATATTCCTGTTGTTGAAAGCACAAAGTTGTGTAATAAACAACTAGCACATTTATATTGCATTTTTTTTTCTTACTGTACCGAAAATGAACCGAACCGTGACCTCCAAACCGAGGTACGTACCGAACCGAGATTTTTGTGTACCGTTACACCCCCTAACAATACACAACATAAAATTAGATACAGAATTTGTTTAGCTTGACACGCTATAAATTAAATAATTAAGTACATGGAAATGAACTGCAGAAAAACACAGTTCCACTTTTTAGAACTTTTTAATGAAACGGAGCATCTCTGCTTTATTGCGCTGACGTCTGATCCACCGCTCATCACAAGGACATGAGCGACAGCCGTGTCCCTCGCTGATTATTCCCGCATACAAGTAAAGTCCGAAACACACAAGAGTCCGCCGCGCTTTGCTCAGCTCCGTTCCGAATGACGCAACAAATACGTTTGTATTTTAGTCAATACGAGGTGGTCCACATGATCCACTCAGCTCCGATCCGGATGCGCCTGAGTCCGCCTAGGCCGTCAACATGCGGCCGGATCAAGCTCTGCTGTTTAGCACGCACCAAACAGGAAATAGAATGGCAGCAATATCCAGTCTTTCCAAGTAAATAATGTTAATAAAAGTATTATGCATCTAATTTTAACCATATTTTATTGAAATTTACACAAAACAAAATGTATACAGGTCATTTGCATGGGATGTACAGTGCTCGTGTAGCTCCAAACAATATATTTTAAAATGACTAAAGGCAAAGAAATTCTTCCTAACACTATTGTAGCGTCACTAGAAAGCACTGCATTGCTCATCAGCGCGACGTATTGGTGTTTTCAATGCGGCAACGCGAAGAGAACGCAGAGAAAAATAAACAGTAAAAAGTGAGCTAAACTTCTGTGCTGATTTATTGAAACTAATTGCCACTGGCAATTATTGCAAGTGCTACACTATATTTGTGTATGTGTGCGTGTTAGAGGTAAGAGCTTAAGCCAACCACCTGACCCGACCTGAATTTTGGGCAGGGTCGGGCCTTTTTTTTTTATAATAAATACAGTGGGGCAAATAAGTATTTAGTCAACCACCAATTGTGCAAGTTCTCCTATTTGAAAAGATTAGAGAGGCCTGTAATTGTCAACATGGGTAAACCTCAACCATGAGAGACATGAGGGAAAAAAAACAGAAAATCACATTGATTTTTAACCCTTTTACACCTAAGCCTATTTTGGCCGAATTTGCATGCTTTTGATGTTGCCTTTAGAGTTTTTTCAAAGAAAGAGTTGTTCACAATGGCCAAGTTGGGTCCCTTTTTTCAGGACACCTTGAACTTCCATGTCCAAACTGTCGTTTTCTTCACTGACCAATTATCATCCACATTTTGGACCCAAAAAGACAAAAAAATCCCTAAATCTATTTTTAAAATTTGTAATGTTGATGATGTCCGATTGACAACCAAACATGCTCGACCAACCATTTTGAAGCTTGATAATATTTATTCAACTTGTTGGGATAAACATTCAATAGGAAAAAATAAGATTGAATAGTTTTATGTTTGATAATTCAACACAAACAGCAGGTATGGTTATAGGCGTTTTTGGCCTTTGCACATACCATGGTCAAAACAGGTTACATACAGTGCAAAATACTGAGGAAAAAAATTATATATATCATCTAACACAAAAAAGGGTTTGGAGGATATCTCTTTGTAAAGTTAGGTGTTGTACCCATCACCTTATCAAAAGTATAAGCGTACATGCAATCAAGCTTCTCGAACACACATCTATATAAAAATTGATATATAAAAATTGAAAAGATTATAGTGAAGAAAAAAATATATATAACATTAAAAAAAGTATTTTAAAAAATATTGACAAGTACTGTAGTTCAGTTCAATTCAGATTTTCCAGGCATGTGAGCCAAGTTTTTTTTTGTTTTTTTTGTTTTTTTTTTTGCGTTTTTTTGTGCTCTCAATAAAGCTTCTTCTTGAACAACATGCAGCCTACTCTTCCGCCGTTTGTGCGCTGCTGTCACTTCTGCTTGCCGAGACACCGACTCATCCGAGGAAAACAACGACAAATACGGCTCATCTTCTTCCTTGAGTTAATGAAATAATGCATTAGCTTGCGCTAAATTTAGTTTTAGATTCATTCTGCACGTTTCAAAGTCGCTCGCTCAATCCAACCGGCCGTTGCTTCGCATGCCTCCCTTTCCTTAGTTGGCGCCTCGTCGGCAGTTTATTAAAAAATGTTCACATTCGGTTCGTCCTTCTTGACATCACAACGGCTCTTGGGATATGTAGTCTTTTGTGCTGCTTTCAGTTTTGAAAAAGGACAAGAAATGATGAAAATATGGAGATAGACACATGGTCCATGCATCGATTTAATGCATATTTATAGGTGCAATAAAACTATAAAACTCAAATGACATTATCTCCCGTTTTACTTGGTCGATTGACTTAAAATAAAAACTGGTGTGGACATCAACTTCCGCACTTTCAAATGAGACCAACCAGCGGCACATGGGTGACGTAATTACAGCGTGACGACGCTTCAAAGACGATATGCGGAAACGCGTCGCTGCCAACACGTTAGGTGTTAAAGGGTTAAAAAATTTATTTCCAAATTAGAGTGGAAAATAAGTATTTGGTCACCTACAAACAACCAAGATTTCTTGCTATCTAATACTCCTTTCCCACTGGCCAAAAAAACCCATGTCAACCCAATAACAGTCGGCTTTTGGTGGCAGTAGGAAAGGTGCAGCGACCCGCCTCAACCCGTGTCAATCAACCCGCCAAGCGACCCGCGTTAAAATCACCTCGGCTCTGATCGTCATGCAGTGTGAAAGCAAAACCCCGGGTCAACAGTCAACACCCTAATCATCGTGGTGACGTAGGCTCTTACGTGATGCGTCATAACAACGTGCCAGTCGCCTCCCATTTAACACGCCCCACAACCGTAGTTACGTCGACGCTCATAAGAAAGCTAGTAGAAGAAAATGAATTCACGTCGCTTACGTTGCCTCAGCACAAGCAGAGTGTTGATCCTTTGCTGCATTTTGATCATTTTGAGGGCAGTAAAAAGCATGAAAACAGAGAACACAAAAAGAAAGGGGGCTTCCATTTTGCTCTGCGTTGTTTACTTCCTTGAACTGAATAAATTCGGTCGCACTTGTCGACACGCATTTTAGCGTGGTGATGTCACGTAACCTTATGCACAGCTGAGGAGGAGTGGGGGTTAGATGGGTGAAGAAAAGAAAAAAAGACGGCTTTTTTTTTTTTGTCAGTGGGAAAGGTGCCAAATGCCAATTGCTAGTGGGTTGCATCGGCTTGGAAAAAACGCGCGTTGACCCACTAGTTTCAGTGGGAAAGGGGCAAAAGAGGTCTGACTTCATCTAACGAGGCTCCACTCATTACCTGTATTAATGGCACCTGTTTTAACTCATTATCAGTATAAAAGACACCTGTCCAGAACCGCAGTCAGTCACACTCCAAACTCCACTATGGCCAAGACCAAAGAGCTGTCGAACGACACCAGAGACAAAATTGTAGACCTGCACCAGGCTGGGAAGACTGAAGCTGCAATAGGTAAAACGCTTGGTGTAAAGAAAAACAATTGTGGGAGCAATTATTAGAAAATGGAAGACATACAAGATCACTGATAATGTCCCTCGATCTGGGGCCCCATGCAAGATCTCACCCCGTGGCGTCTAAATGATAACAAGAACGGTGAGCATCATCCATCAGCAAGGGCACTGAAGATGAGACGTGGTTGGGTCTTTCAGCATGACAATGATCCCACACAAACAGCCAGGGCAACAAAGGAGTGGCTTCGTAAGAAGCATTTCAAGGTCCTGGAGTTGCCTAGCCAGTCTCCAGATCTAAACCCCACAGAAAATCTGTGGAGGGAGTTGAAAGTCCGTGTTGCCCAACGATAGCCCCAAAACAGCATGTGAAGAGTTACAGAAAACGTTTGGCCTCCGTTATTGCCAACAAAGGGTTCATAACAAAGTATTGAGATGAACTTTTGGTATTGACCAAATACTTATTTTCTACCATGATTTGCAAATACATTCTTTAAAAATCAAACAATGTGTTTTTCTGTTTTTTTTCCCCACATTCGGTCTCTCATGGTTGAGGTTTGGCCATGTTGACAATTACAGGCCTCTCTAATGTTTTCAAGTGGGAGAACTTGCACAATTAATGATTGACTAAATACTTATTTGCTCCACTGTATATATGTAAACTAAAACGATGTATGGATGTTAAACTACGGAATACTTGTTATAAAATCATTTGAAAGGATATTGCGAACAGGAGCCGCGCAGAGCCTCTCCTTGTCAGATAGGTGTGTCCATGTGAGCACAGTATACCACACAGAAATATATTTAACAAACTTTTCCAGCGTTATTTCTTTGTGCAGATGCATTTATAATGATTATAAAAAAATATGTGGACTATTTAAACATTAAAAAAACTTACCTTTTTTTCTGCCAACTCGAAATTAAAATAGATGTCAAATGGGCTGCTGCGTTTAATTGCCAAGGAAATTAAACATGAACTGTGTAGCTGATAGAACAGACACACAAATATAAAAGATATAAATGCTTATTGAATATGCATATACAGTCTTTTTTAACTGGGAAAATTCTTTGCAAAAGAAGGGCTTTAATTTGTTTTTCCAAGCAGTGCTCTGTCCAGGTCTGACGCATCGCATCCTCGTGCTCCTTCTCCTGAGTCCTCACAAATAAAACGTAAAATTTCGAGGGGGAGGGCCCTGGGCTCCAGCCTATAAATAAAACATAAAATTTCGGGTTTTGTCAGGCTCGGACCTGAGAATCAAGTTAATTGATCGGGTCGGGTCAGGCTTTAATACCCATGGGCCCGGGTCAGGTCGGGCTGGATTTTTAAGCCTTGATCTTACCTCGTGCGCGTGCGTGCGTAGATTTGTTGTTGTTGCATCCGTGGGTTATTGGGTGCTTTTGTGTCTGTTGAACTGAATTTAACTGTAGCTAAACTGTACTATTTGCCTTTGTGCATTTTTGGCGTGTTTTTCCCCCTGACAATACTGTCACAATAATAAACTTTGTGTTGATCTGATCACATAGCCTCCTCCGTTTTGCGCATGCGCGTCTAGAGTCCACGGGTGTACGGACCGCATGAGAGTCGTATGCTGTGGGCATCGCAGGCGATCTGCATTGTATTTCTTGCGTCATCCGGAACGGAGCTGAGCGCAGCGCGGCGGACTCTGTGTGTTTCAGGGGTAACACTCTTTATAACGCGGGTCAAGTGAAGTCGCTTTGAAGTACACTGCCTCAGAATAGACTTCATTGAATGCGCATGCTCTGACTCCAATAGTTTTGTTATCATTGTTTTTACTCAGTGGTCTCGGCTTATTTACTTGGGAGCCAGCGAGTGAGTGTCTGAATTTGAAAAGCATCAGGTTTATCTGTTTAGTTAGCTGCTCGAAGGGGGAAAGAAGAGAATGTTCTCAATTCAGATCTACTGGTGGGAAGTGGATGTTGCGTGGTGGTCACGCTACAGTACTATATGCAGCCAAGACTTGTCTTGTGAGCGCATATCTGCTGTTGCGCTGTCATGCTGCGTTCAGACCAGACTCATTTTTTTTCCCGTCGTGCAATGGGATCCCATGCATAGTCAGATGTAATTGTGACATGTGCCGATTACCGGTTTCAAGGTATACCGTGGTATGAAAACCTCAAGGTTTCAAAACGGCAAACGGCATTTTCCGTCATACCGGCCCTAAGGTATTAGCTATTTTTCATGTCCCAAAATTGCATGGAGAAATCCCTCGCTTGCAGCTGTAATGCTTAAATCTCCCCCACCGGTTGTTGCTCAGTGTCAGCCAGTCAGCTGTGCTACACAATGGCTGGAGGAGGTGAAACTCCGGAACTTTCTCCCATCGAAGAAAACGAAATCGCTGGTATGAGAATACTTAGGCTACAGAAAAGTTACAGACGGCCATGGCTTAGAGGAGGAGGGCCAACTGACATGTTTGCGGAGGGTGGCTGCCGAGGAGGCCATACCTCCAATATGATTTTGCATTTATACAAAATAAAAGTTAATAAACACTGTAATGAACGTTTCCCATGAGCTAAGAGAGATAATTCCAGCATGTTTGGTGTGTCTAGCAGTGATAAAACATGTTTTTTTTCTCTCTGGTAACTCTGTGTTGAGAAAGAGTGTGTGTATAATGTAAACATGATACGAGTCATACGTACTTTTTATCAAATATTATTTAATTATTTTTGTTCTGTAGTGCCCCATTTTCATGCGCCGACTAAATCTAGACAAAGGGGCGTTTTAGACCAGGTTTTGGACTGGTTTGCCCTGAATTTACAGCCTTTATTCAATTTCTGCCAACTGCTATTCCTCAATCTGAAAGGAGGATGAAGTGGGTTGCTTAGTGGAAGCTTGACTTGCACTGGGGATGAGGAAGTACAACAGACCTGCAGGCAACGTGGACGGCGCTGTCATTAAAAACATTTGCGTCATATTTTACGCCATGAAAATGGTATGTGATCCAGGCTTAATGTTGAACAACATAATATTTAAAAAAGAAGGAATTTGACAGTAATTCGCTAATGGTAAATATTAGTTTGCTGTCTTAGCAATATCTTTGTGAGTTAAAAATAAAGCTTATTTAATTCTGATGGGTTTGGTGATTGCACATGTGAAACTCGTTGGGTTCGGTACCTTAAGCAAGGTTAAGACCCATTCCTCTAGTGCAGTGCTTCTCAATTATTTTCTGTGATGCCCCCCCCAGGAAGACGTAGACGTTCCGTGCCCCCCCACAACTCTGCCGCCACTGTAAATATACTGTAGTAGCATTTGTATATAAAATTCCTATTATCATAAGTACACCTCTGCATAACACTGTGTTCTTTTTAATATTACAGAAAAAAGTTTAATAGATGAACTTACAAAAAAAAAACACATCCATACTGTAAAATACTCAAAATACATTTTTAACAATGGATACTGAAAAATAAAATTTAATAAAATAAATAAATAATAATTTCAAATTGATTACCAACATTAATTCACGAGGACAATATGCCAAACAATTAGACCGAAAAAAAACCCACAAAAATTAATAGAACAAAAACGACTACGTCATTGGACAGAGGGACAGTTTTTATTTTTGCTGCAGGCAGTATCAGCTCCTTTCCTATGGTGTGGGGTTATTTTGCACAGAGCAACTTGGTATGCAACCTTATATGACTCTGACAATGCTTGCTGGTTTGCTGATGCAACACTGACAAAGCGGGAGGATTGTTGGCAATATTCGGCACGTTTTCGCTGAAAAAAAATAATCCCTGCTGTCCAATGCAAACATTTAAAAACAAAGTAAACAGACTGGCCTTTCCTTGTCTCCCACTGTACTAAAAGTCAAAGACAAATGCTACATACATCATATTGTCATATTTCCTTGTCTTAGCTTTTCATATCTCTAGTGCTCTTTGCTGTGTGCTCTTAGTTGGTTCAGAAATATTGCGCACATGCTGAAAATCAGAGCGGCACTTCCACCCACTGAGTAGATGTGCAATTACGCTTTATTCTAGTACGATCAAAAAGTATGTTCCTCAAGGTCACATGCGCCACCCCCAGCATCGGTCTGCGCCCCCCTGGGGGGGCCCGCCCCACTATTTGAGAAGTACTGCTCTAGTGGAAAGAAAAGTCCACGTTACTGACCTATTTGCGTGCGCCAACGCAACTTCAATGTCTGTAATGTTTTTCAGTGAGAGGAAAGTTTCAGATTGAAATGGAATCCGTATATTTCGTCGTATTTAGGCAGGACATTTTTGGCCACCAAATTTTCGGTACATCTTTAGTTTCCCATTTGGTCAGGTTGTGCAATTGTTACCTTATTGTCCCAAAAGCGAGTATACGTTGGCCTTGTCCAAATGAAGCAGCATTTTTGTATAACCTAATATTCTGCCATAATTGTCTACAACACCGATACATACACACTAGAGTTGTCCGATAATGACCTTTTAACCGATATTTTCCAACTCCAAAAATTCGATGCCGATATCATACTGATATATGCGGTCGTAGACTTTACATATTCATTATTTTTCAAACATTTATTGTTCATTTAATTTTTGTACAGTGAATGCAAATGGTCTGCTCACATATCAAATCCCAAGCATCTTAGTTTGAAGACATCTAATGGTCAACAAGCATTTACTGCTCTAAGCTGTGACCAGCCCTTGTACAAAGGCAGAAGGCTTCTACATCACTTTGAAGTCAATATGCATATTGGCCAACAAGCGATGTCAACATTATCCGATATCATTTTAAAATGCTTTATTCTGCCGATATTATCAACTACCAAGTAATATCGAACAACTCTACTACACACTAAGGGTGTAACGGTACATGTATTTGAATTGAACCGTTTCGGTACGTGGTGCTCGGTTCGGAACGGTGGTGTACCAAACGAGTTTCTGACATAATGTAACCCTTTTCGAGGCTGTGAGTCGATCGGGTTAGTTTCTTTGTGTAGATTATATTTACTCCGTCTTCTCTACTATAATGAGGACCAACACAGTAGGGCTGGGCGATATGGCCTTAAACATGTATCACGATAAATTGAGCAGATTTATCTCGATAACGATAAATGACGATAAATTCGCCCAAGCGGACTGTTATATAATTTGAAAATCTGAATAAATGCATGAAATACAGATTAACTATTTCTTGTTGATTTATTTACCAGCATTCAATTTGATATACTGTATTTAACAATTGTACATGCAGTCTAAACATTAAATTTATAAAAATTAGGGCTGTCAAAATTATCGCGTTAACTGGCGTTAATTATTTTTTTTAATTAATCACGTTAAAATATTTGACGCAATTAACGCACTTGCCCAGCTCAGACATATTTAAATGTCACTAGAGTGAAAGGCCCACCTGTTAATTGTGTTTTGCGGAGTTTTGCTGCCCTCTGCTGGCGTTTGGGTGCGACTGATTTTATAGTGTAAGTAATTATTGCCATCAACAATGGCGGGCTACTAGTTTATTTTTTGATTGAAAATTTAATTTTATTAAAACGAAAACATTAAGAGGGGTTTTAGCATAAAATTTCTATAACTGATTTAGAACTGATTTATTGTTATAATAAATAATAATAAGTCCTTATGTACCGCATGTTGAAAATATATATCCATCTTGTGTCTTATCTTTCCATTCCAACAATAATTTAGAGAAAAATATGGCATATTATATAGATGGTTTGAATTGCGATTAATTACGATTAATTAATTTTTAAGCTGTAATTAACTCGATTAAAAATTTTAATCGTTTGACAGCCCTAATAAAAATGTATTGTAAGCAATAAGAATCCAAGTATGAACATTTATAACAGCGTGTATGACTTGAACAATGTACATTGTCAAAATCAATATGCCTGTGCAAACATGTAATTGTAACACAAATGACTTGCAGCTTGAACAGTACACTTCAAAAAGACAACTTATTGTTAATGGCTGCTGTGATATAATTATTAAATACAAGTGTTTACTTTATGGTTTAAGGGTCCCCCCCCCAGTGCATTTTTTCATAAATGCACGCACAATAAAAATAGCTGGGGCCATTTCTCGGTCATTATAAGTTTCGCCGTTGGATTGTACTTTATGCAGAATTCTTTACCATCACAAAAGCTATCAGAGGAATCACACACACAGACAGATACAAAATAACGCCACATAGTAATTGCTAGATGCAGTCCGTGCCCAATCCACTCATTAAGTTCAGCCGTTTCGACAAGGTTAGAGCCTCTATCCGACTCCATAACGTTCATTTGTAGCGTTAGCCGCTAGCTAGCGTTAGCCTGGCTACCAGTAGAAAGCACTGAAAGCACCATCTCCGGAAATCGTGAGAACAAAGGAGGACAGCGGGTGAAAGCCCGTCTGGATGCCACCAAGAGTCTACTAAATGTCGGTTGAAAGTTTGGTGAACCTCCCTTAAGCCACACTCCATCACGTTTTGCTTGTAGCGTTAGCTGCTAGCGTTAGCTTACCGGGCTTTTGTTTGATTGGCTTCCTGATGATCACGTGACTCCCTACGTAAGCACATTCACTGCTTTCTTAAAGGGGAATGAACAGACGAACAACACAGAATCAAAGCGGGATGAAAAGACTATTTTCTTGTTTTATTAATTTACCGAATTTACCGACATGGTCAAAATTACGTCGGTCATCGTTAAGAATTTCGGTGACGGTAAATTTTTGGTTTACCGCCCTGCTCTACAACACAGTAGGACAGTATTACCCAGAAACGTCAACGACGCGACAACGTGGCCGCCGTGAGAACGCAGTGAAAGGTGGGCGTTAAAGTCAATCAGCCAATGCGCACCAGTCGCAGCGCGGCCGCGTGTTAGACGGGTCCCAGAAGCGGCTCAACACAACGCACGCGAAAAGAACGGCAGAGTTTATTATTTGACGCGAGACGCGACCCTCCTGCGTCAATACTACTACCGGTAGCTAGGATCGGGCAGACCGGAAGTCACTTGTATAAAAATACGGTGGATCCGATCGATTTTCAAACTAATATGCAATCGTAACACACTTTTTGAGTCCATCAGATCTCCTGAGTGGTAGATCGGGGCACAGTTGACTTGTCTTTGTTGATTTACTGCTGTCTTCTCTGCTATAATGATAACCAACACGGCCCCGTGTTCAATACAAAACCCTCCTACCACAACAAAACAAGTGAGAACTACAGTGGGGAGAACAAGTATTTGATACACTGCCAATGGGTTTTCCCTTTGGCAGTGTATCAAATACTTGTTCTCCCCACTGTAATATTCACATAGGAACTAAAGTTCAATAGAAATACTAATAAATGAATGCTACATCACATAGTATTTGTAAAATAAAAACACATAATAAAATAAATGTTTGCCCATTTAAATAAAATAAATTGAAATGAGCTAAAACATCTGTAATTAAATAATAAGAATAATACACAGATCCTGCTTACACAATTAAATTTATTAATTTCTGTGTGGCGCTTTAACTTGAGAAAATCCACCAATAAAACTTTTGAAAACCGTTCATAAGAAAAAAAGATTCATTGAGGCAATTCAAATTCTAAAATACATGTTAAAATCTTTGTCATTGGGATTGCTTTTCTCTTTAGCACAGGTCTTCTTTTTTCTTCTTTCTTTCAGAAAGAAAGCTGACCAATACGCGGGGTCTGAAAGTCAAATTGTTGTTGGATTTTCTTTAAATACCCGCTACTTTTTGAGCAGAATTCTAGCTATGTATAGGACAATGTTCCTATTCTTGAAAGCACAAAGGTGTGTAATAAACAACTAGCACATTTATATTTTGCATTTTGTTTTCGTACTGTACCGAAAATGAACCGAACCGTGACCCCAAAACCGAGGTACGTACCGAACCGAGATTTTTTTGTGTACCGTTACACCCCTACTACACACCAAAAAAATCCACACCTAAACGCGTAAGTGCGGTTTTAGGTGTTGTAATAGTAGCGATATATTTTAGCATCATGGTTTGGGTTATATTTTTAACTCGGTATTTGGTCTGAAAAATTTGCCTGGACAAGAACCAGTGCCAAATTTCAGCATGGGTTGCATATGTCATGTAACAGCATATTTTGGCCTGTTAATGTTACCAAATACAAAACCACAGTTATTGATGTCCCGAAACCTACAGCTTGTTCCTTGGATTGCAGTTTGTACGCTGGTGCTCATGTAGTGTCGGCATGTCAAGTTCCTCCTTAAACGTCCCCATTTCTACTTCAGTTCAAGGAAATCAGCTTCGCTTATGAGGTGCTGACCAACCCTGAGAAGAAAGAGCTTTATGACCGCTATGGCGAGCAGGGCCTACGGGAGGGCGGCGGCGGCGGACCCGGCATGGATGACATCTTCTCGCACATCTTCGGCGGCAGCATCTTCAACTTCATGGGTGGTCAGGGCGGACGCTCACGCAACGGAGGCCGGCGGAGAGGCGAGGACATGGTCCACCCGCTTAAGTACGACTTCAAAAGAGGGAGGGCTTGTTGCAAAAAAAAAGAGGAAATTATGATCTTAACTTTTGTTTTTCTTGCAGGGTATCGCTTGAGGACCTTTATAACGGCAAGACCACCAAGCTACAACTTAGCAAAAATGTACTGTGTAGCACTTGTAACGGGTATGTTTCATCCACAGCTCTTCTCTTCCCATGTACTTTTAGAATTATCTATTTCATGTGTTGCGTTGGTGCGTTGCAGGCAGGGCGGCAAGACCGGCGCCGTGCAGAAATGTACCGCCTGCCGAGGGCGTGGCATGCGCATCATGATCAGACAGCTGGCACCGGGGATGGTGCAACAGATGCAGTCTGTGTGCACTGACTGCAACGGCGAAGGTGGGCCTCTCAAAAAGAAATGTTAAAACGAGGAAGAAGCGGTAAAACTGAGTTGTCTGCTCTTAGGCGAGGTTATCAGTGAGAAGGACCGCTGTAAAAAGTGTGAGGGTAAGAAGGTGGTGAAAGAGGTGAAGATCCTGGAGGTCCACGTGGACAAGGGCATGAAGCACGGACAGAAGATCACCTTTGGTGGCGAGGCGGATCAGGCGCCGGGGGTGGAACCGGGCGACATTGTTCTGGTGCTGCAGGAGAAAGAGCATGAGGTATATGGATAGCTTTCATACTTTATATGGCACTGATTGGCCTAAAAGCGTTTATTGAACAAAAAAAAAAACACGCGATCGCGAAAACGGTCCGTGACAGTAGGTCGGCATCAATAAAAAATGTTTTTTTTAAAACGCGGTGGGTAGCAGATGAACGAAAAAAACAAGGCAAGGATGCAACTCTTAACAAAGGGGTCAAGAATACAAACTGTCAGATGACAGCAAGTCAATATCTCGGCAAGCCGCCTAGGATCGGTATAAAGACACTGCTGATGAGCTGGAATTGGTATGGAAAAGTATGACGTCGGCAACTCCTCCCACAGCTCTGTAACAAAACAATCTTTCTAGCAGCCGAATGTGACAAAATCATGCCAGTTGTCATACTAGCTTCGCTTGTATAGAGCACAGCTCAAGCCCAACCGCATCATCACCCCCAACGTGTATTGCGCCCGTAAAACGTGGTGCCCTGCGTAGGTCAAAAAATGTACTAAATATTATAGATTTTTAAACCAATGGCAATAATGTGTTTCTAATAACATTTTCGTAAAAGAGAACAATTGTGGCTTATTACAGCCTACAAGTCTTTAAATCTGTGGGTCGCTTTAAAATAAAACAATGATTAAGAACACTGTACTGTACGCTTTTAACCAAGACATACGCAACAAATTTCATAAACTATTTGTTGATATTTAAGCCGAACTGAACTTTTGTTGGTATTATGGGATATTTCACCGAAAGAGATACAGTACAGCTCATTAACCTGTAGAAATCCTTAAAGAAAAAGACGAGCTGCACAAATGAGCTTCATGTAAAACATGGTTGCGCAAAGAATCTAAATTTGCAAATCCTAAATTTCTTAGACCTTTGATAAGGGTGAAAATGTTTAAACACAAAAAAATTATATTGCCTATGAGCGCAGCAATTGTGTGACAATCGTGGTGTGAGTACCGCACATAAATGCTGCAAAAATTACGTTAATTATGAGTGAGACCTGCCGTCCAGAAATGGACACCACATTTGGGGTCATATACTCCACTCTAATAACAAAATAATGTGGCCGACATGACCCCATATGTGATGTCCACATATGTGGACAGCAGGTCTTTATTTTTCTAAATGGTGAAAAATTGTCACTTATAAAGGGCTTATATTTTGGTCCATTGGTCAACATAGAAGATTCCCGCCCCCTTTTAGCATTGTGATATTTATAGATGTTAGCACAATACAATTTGTGGCCATACGAACGCCGTTGTCATGAGCAGGTGCCGCTTCACAGCTCTTAACCTGAGAAGTAACACATTGCCCTGATAGCTCTTCATTCGCAGGAGAGCTGCAAAAAGACTGCATTTACTCACTACATTACATAATTGTAAATATAATTATTAGTGTTCCCACAGTGGCGACGAGGGTAACATACCTGTAAATATGTCTTGTTATTGTACACTCTTGTTTTTAGAGAGAAAAAAAATATAAACCAAATCTACCAATTAAATGGTTTGCGCAAAGACTTGTGGGTACACTTTCTGGGTGGCAACCGTGACTTTACATAGTTTGTGAATCCTTGCGTTCAGAGAGCATTGTTAAAAAACGTTAGCATTTTATAGCATTTAAACTAGCGGACTTTTGCTATGCAAGTTAGCCAATTGTTCTTTTGTTGTAGTTAAACCCTCATTTGTTTTAAGATCAGGTATTTTGATTTATTTTTTTACAAGAAAGTGCAATTCTGCATGCATAGTTTGAAGAAACCCTCGGGAACATTATTTTGTATTCGCATTTAATGCTCTTTTGAAAGTTTGATTTTAGCAAGTATTGGTTTTACATCTCCTTAAATTGATTCCGCAACGTATTAAATGTTCCTAATCCGATTTATCGATTATTCGAACTAACTAGTTGATAGATTAATCGACTACTAAAATAATCGATAGCTGCAGCCCTAGACATTCGTATGCCACATTATCCATCCAGTGCAGTGCATTTGAGTCCGGGCGTGAATAGTTAGAAGTTTAATCAAACGTACACTATACTAAAGCTGAAACGAATACTCGAGCAACTCTAGTCACTCAAGTTTAAAAACTGGTCCGAGTAATTTTATTCACCTCGAGGAATCCATTAATTTTGCCAGCTCTAAGCATCACGTTTTGCCCAGACTACTTTTAATGTGGGAAAACGCGATGCCGTCACGTGCGTAGAGGAAGAAGCAATAAAATTTTTTTTTTTTTTTTTAAAACCTTACCGCAGTCGACAGCCCCTCTACTCCGACGTTGCTAAAAACTACAGTACGTCCGCATAATACTACGGTAGTAGCAGGTAGCGTCTGATGCGTCTGATAGATATTACATCTATGTAGATCTAGATGCGAAATGACGGACTGGGCGGTATTAGTAAACAGCCGCCATCTTAAAGCAGTAGATTCTCAGCGCTAATAAAGATGTTGCTCGCTGTCACTTGCTCACGTAACGTTAGCCCTGCGGAGGGCTAGGTTTCTATGGAGGTAGATTTGTGTCTCTATTATTCAATCAAAAAAAAAGTCATTTCAATCAAAATATATATTTTTAATAAAAAAAAGTCAATTCAATAAAAAAAATGTGTTTGAATACAAAAATAGATTTGAAACAAAGAAATGCATTTGAAAACTTTTCTTTTGAAGTCAAGTTTATTTTTGATTGAAACAACTTTTTTGATTGAAGTAATGTAGTTTTGCATTTGGGCCTTTATCATTTAATCAAAAAACAAGTTGCTTCAAACAACAACAACAACAACAAAATTCAAAAGAAAAATCACTTCAATCGAAAATCTAAAAAAATTCAATCATAGAAAAAAGTTATTGAATGCGATAAAATTTTTAAGACTCAGAATTTTTCATTTGGCCACTTAATTTTTCATTGAAACTGTTTTGTTTGAAGCAATCCTTTTTTGTTTGGGCTGTATTATGGGTAGGACATTTGTGTCTAAATCATTCAATCCCAGAAAAAGTTGCTTCTATCAAAACTACTTTCAATCAAAGAAAAAATCTTTTTCAAAAATTAATTGCCCTTCCCTAATAAAAGTGTATGTGTGTGTATGTGTATATATATATATATATATATATATATATATATATATATATATATACATACACACACACACACACACACACACAGTGGGGAGAACAAGTATTTGATACACTCACAATGGGAAAACCCATTGGCAGTGTATCAAATACTTGTTCTCCCCACTGTGTGTGTGTGTGTATATATATATATATATATATAAATATATGGCGGAAACACAGACAAGACTGAAAAAGCAGTTTCTGATCTTGCACTCCTCTTTAAAAGAAACTGCTGTATTTTAAGCTAAAACAACTGTTGTGTTTGATAGAACAATGTCTATATGCTGCCACAGCAGATTCCTGGCACATAAAGCCCCCGAACTATTTTTAATTTGTCCGTTTTACCCTGAAAACCCCTGTTTACAGACGTCGCGCAACCACTTTTGTTTCAACCCAGCCATAAAACAAAGGTAATTAATTATATTTATCATTCAAAATGTCTGTCATTTTTAGCTTAGAATCATTCATTGATGTCTCATATTTAGTTTAAAAAAAAAAAAAAAAAAGACTTTAAAAAATTATTCACTCTCATATTTTAAACTTTTAAACAAATTGTCACAATGAAAAAAATGGCGTCTGTAAAAAAGTCACCTCATAGCTATCGCTTAACTGTATTTTTTTTTTTGTTACTGTCGAATTTTCTCCGATATGTTAGATGATAAATAAAAAAAATTGAAAAAAAAGTTTAAAAGGGTAAATATATGAAAAAGAAAATCTCGACCACTCCTTGATATCTGCGATTTCTGCATCGCGACCCTTGTTATATTACCATGTTTAACCCATAAAATCCCAAAAAAATGCAACTGTGGCCATTCACAGCTGTGTCTTGACACTCAGTGATACATGCAACATGGAGTTTTTGGATCGAAACAAAGTAGGTACGCGATAATATCTCGTTAAAGTCATGGCGTCTGTAATTCTGTTCTCGCGTGCTCTCACCTCCAGATAGGGTTTTGCTGTTTAAAAAAATATTTAAAAAAAAAAAAAAAAATGCCCTCCTGCTCAAAAATTTTCTTCCCCCAGAAAATTGAGATTTTAAGCTTTACAATGATGTATCCATGCATATCGGACCATTTTGAAAGTTGGCTACATTGGGGGTCTCAGAGCGGAACTTCAAGTCACCAGTGTTTTCCGCCATATATATAAATTTATATATATATAATTGAAGTGTCACTTTTTTGGGGGAGCAAAGAGTTTTGAACTCATGGCCACCAGGGCTCCAGCCAGCCATTGGACTCAGCTCGAGGAATTCAAGCCTAAAATAGCGCACCTAAGGCAGATGACTTTGATACGAGGCAGTGCCTCTATGATCCGAGGATACATCCGAGATGCAATTGTTGGCTGTTTTCAACAATGTTCATCGAAAATAAAGACAATGATTGACTGAAAATGGTTCAATATTAGATGAAATGTCTTGTTTTTTAATGTATATATATAATAGCTCTTTACCATAAAATGTTTTATATTTTATCTGATTAATCGATAGAATTTTCAGTCGATTACTAAAATATTCGATAGCTGCAGCCCTACACTATACAAATACAATAGTGTTTAAATGTATACATTTGCCTTTTCTGTGGTTTAATACAATACAATACTTTTATCCCACGATCAGTTGCTCTTTTTTCACACCACGTACACCCCTTCTGTTTAATCTGGCGGGGAGCCACTTTCCTTTGCTTCGTTGCCGCTAGGACTCTGCCTAATCGCCTGGCTCTCGATTGACTCTTTTTGTTGCATGAGAAAACCCACTTATTTTAAGGAGAATGACAGACTGCAATACCGTTTTACTTTATTGTTGTTCTGAACTACAGCTCCACACAAGTTACGTCCATTGAGATATCATGTAGCTTACCATTTGTAGGATTGGGAGCCATTTTCCCAGTGTCCCAAAATTCCAAGGAAGCAAGGTTTCCTCGACCGTGACTTGTGTGTCCACCAAACAGCATGCTATCACTACGCCATCACTGATATAGGGCTCGTTCAGAGTTTTCCACAAAACGCTCCATGCCACCGGAACGCACACTCCCAAGAGTCGTTCAGAATTGGCACCTTTCAAACTAACCTACCGTTTACCCCAGGACGCAACAATTGTGTTTAGTGCTGCAACGGTTAATCGATAAACTCGAGTAATCAATTAGAAAAAGAGATTTTAATTAAGTTTTGCTGCTTCGAGGATTCATTTAAAGTGGTGTTGTAATGGTCTATTTTAAAAGTGTCTGCATTTTTATTGATTTGGGTGGATACACTGCCCTCTTGTCTGCCTCATTTCACATGGGTGAATCCAGCTGCTCCATGTTAAGACCAACATAAGCTTTAGTTTGAGCTAATGTTTTTTTTAACGCATTTGTAATTTAGTTTACAGGTATATTTAGCTGCTTTTTGTTGGAATATGTGTCTGAACCATTTGTTGAGAGCGTTGTAAAAAAAAAAGTTTGCATTTTATAGCATTTAAGCTGCGGACTTTTGCTATGTAAGGCAATTGTTCTTTTGTTGTACATAGATCCTCATTTATTTACTTTTTATACTGTTTGAGGCTGAGCTCAGGTATTTTAATTTTACATATTCCTTATCCGATTACTCGATTATTCAAACTAACTAGTTCATCGATTAATCGACTACTAAAATAATCGATAGCTGCAGCCCTAATTGTTTTGCGGAATGGCCCTGACTTTGCATGGTGACAGCGAAGATGCACACTTTTGATTCCAGGCTCCAAAGCGGAAGGATTAGATTGCGGGGCTTGCGCCGCAACCAAATGAAGGAACGATTCAGTGTGGATTACGTCAGCACTCACACACGACACTTTGGGAAAGCACAGTCGCTGATAGTAAACATCAAAACGGCAAACATTGCGGAACGTTGGCTTTAATTTACTGATTTTATCATACTTTTAATTATAATTTTTTCATTTTTGTGCCTTTTGAAGCAAGAGGGAAAAAAACGCATGGATGCCATTCTTGTATTTTTTTTTATTGACAAGCAGTGTTGTACATTCATTTAAAACCGACAACAAATATGACCAAAAAAAGTGAATATTACTGCAAAATAAAACGTGTGTGTGGGGGGGCGGGGGGGGGATTTGATTACCGTATTGGCCCGAATATAAGACGGCCTTGATTATAAGACGACCCCCTCTTTTTCAAGACCCAAGTTTGGAAAAAGACTTTTTGAACACCAAATTTTTATATAGAAAATAATTACAGTACATCCGAAACAAATTATAATATATTTGAGAGAAAAAGCATGTTATTTTGCCTCATTCAAATCGTAATATCTGAACATTTAAATATGTAAACTAAAGTGCAATCACATTCGTAAATGAATGGCTTCTGGTTTTTGAAATGTAAATAAACCAATGTATTGTGATAAAACAACAAAATTGCAATAACTGCATTAACCATCAAAGTGAAGTATAACTGTATCTGTATTCTTGAAACAAATCTGAATAAGGAAAAACATTGCAATAAAATAAAGCAAACCTGAAAGTAGCAGAGATCTCATGACAGAACATCGCTTCAATGATATCTGGCACCATCTAGCGTCGTGAATGGGTATAATGTTTAGACCGCTGAGATCTGTCATGACAGAACATCGCTTCAATGATATCTGGCGCCATCTAGCGTTGTGAATGGGTATAATGTCTAGACTGATGAGATCTGTCATGACAGAACATCGCTTCAATGATATCTGGCGCCATCTAACGTCGTGAATGGGCATAATGTCTAGACCGCGAATATAAGACGACCCCCTCATTTTTCAATCTTATTTCAATGCAAAAAAACAGTCTTATATTCGGGCCAATACGGTATCTAATAAAAAACGTCATTGCTTGGAGTGGGCGGGTTATGTTGTCTTCCGGGTTGAGGAGCTTTGTTAAGGAAGTGCATCTTTGGCTGTCACCCTATTAAATTGCATTGCGGCATGAATACTATATCATTTTCACGTGGAATTGCACCACTGTTTGAATGGAGACGGAACCATATAAATGCAAACATGAAATTTGTCGTATTCTTGGAGCGTCACCATGTAAGCGACCCCTAAATATCTCGAGCCTCCAGTGTCGTCGAACATTTTGGAAGACAGTTGCTTAATTGTAAGTAGGCCCCTTTATATTTCTGCCCCATCGTTCAAAAAAAAAAAAAAAAAATTACAAAAAAAATTGGGATAACGTTTAAAAAAAGGTGTTTGAAAAACTGGAAAATTGGTCTTGAAAGTCTTTAAAAAGTGCTTGAATTTGGCCATGAAAGAAGTGTACGAACTTTGTTAATTGTATAGGAGTTTGTAACAAGAGTTTAGTGATTTGTGCAACGGGCAATTGATTGTTCCTAAACAAATTCATATAATTGAGAATGACAGTTTGTTGATGTGCTTCATATCTTTTCTGTACACGCAGACGTTTCGGCGAGATGGCAACGACCTCTTCATGAACCACAAGATCGGCTTGGTGGAGGCGCTGTGCGGCTTCCAGTTCATGCTGAAACATTTAGATGGCAGACAGATTGTGGTCAAGCACCCCGCCGGCAAGGTCATCGAGCCAGGTAAGGCAGCTCGCGTGGCGCCACAAAAGGAGGCAATTGTGAATGCGTTGCCATTTGTCTCCAGGCTCGGTGCGGGTGGTGCGAGGGGAGGGAATGCCGCAGTACCGTAACCCCTTTGAGAAGGGGGACCTGTACGTCAAGTTCGAAGTGCAGTTCCCCGCTAGCAACTGGATTAGCCCTGAAAAATTGGCGGTAAGGCCATTTTCCATTCCTGAAATAATAAAGGAAAATGTCGACATATGTAACAGTCTATGGATTGCAGGAGCTGGAGGACATGCTTCCCTCACGATCAGAGGCGCCGCTCATCACGGGTGACACGGAGGAGGTGGACCTGCAGGACTACGACGTCAACCAGGGCTCGTCGACGGGGGGCCGCCGGGAGGCCTACAACGACAGCTCGGACGAGGAGGGTGGCCACCACGGTCCGGGGGTCCAGTGCGCTCACCAGTAGCCCGATGGCGGTGAGGCGCGCGGGCGAGTTGGCGGGCGGGGCCGGCAGAAATAGACTTTATTCTTTGTTTATTTAAACGTGGCGGCTGCCCCGCTGCAAACATCCTGCCGTTACCTCCTCCAAGGCAGCGGAATGTCTCTTGTTTGAGTGTTGCTTTTTTTTGTTTTGTTTTTTTTCATAGAATTTACAATAATTTAAAGAAAGGACACATTCACACGTGCTGTTTTCACATAGGATGTTTCAGATTTTTACAGCTTTGTTTTTCTTGGTAGATTTTTACTTGTTCTTTCCCCTTCATCTTCTTTATATTTTTAAACCCAGATTGTGTATATTAATGAACCCCGCCATTGTTTCCTCTATTCAGAAGCAGTGTGATTTAAATGAAAATAAATTGAAAAAAAAAAACTGAACAAACCTAAGTGAAATCACATACACAAACATGCGCGCACACACGCACACAAACAGGAACAAAGACAACAGCCTGCATCCATGCTGAGACCATGTGCATGTATAAATATATATATATATAAATATATAAAAAGTGATGGTTCCAGCACTCATACAAGATTCACGTGGAGACGCTTCAAAAATGAGTTGAATAAATTGAAGAATCCTTGTTCGTGCCTCATTATTTAAGGTTTAACGTGCACTCTTCACTTTGAACAGTATGTACTAATTGCAGAGTTGACAGGATTACACAAACTGGTTTAATGACATGTTCTGCATTTTACGAGAAAGACGTAAATATTTGAAAAAATTGTTTTTAAAGATTTTTTTTTTTTTCTAAACTCGAAAGGTCAGTTGAATTCTTAGAAAGTGCTTTTGGCCATGTGACACATTTCATCTAAAAAAAAAAAAAAAAATTATATTGTAATACTGTAATACATTTTTAAAGTTTTTATAAGTGTCAATCTGGCCATTTGCAAGCCAATGCCAACGTTAGACGTCCACTTGAACTGGAAGGGCTGGCTTTGAATGCTCGTGTCAGTGCCATCAACGGCGCTAGTTGACCAATTAGTTTAGACCGGGAAGGTTGGCAGTGATAATTCGACGTCACCAGTGAGGGACGACGATAATGTGTTTGCTACATGTAGGGATTTTCCCGCAGAATGGATATCTGGCGCCGTGGCTTAGTTGGTTAAAGCGCCTGTCTAGTAAACAGGAGATCCTGGGTTCGAATCCCAGCGGTGCCTTTTGTGGTGCGTTTCAATTTGTCAGGTCAGTACTTATTTCACGGTAATACACATTAATCAATCTAATTAAACGTGATGTATTAACCAAACCCACTACAAAATACATCAATACACACAAAAAAGTACAAGTCGAGCGAATCTTTTTTTTTTTTTTTAAAGCAAGCTGAAGACAAAATAATTTGTTTTTCCAAGCAACTGCTTTACATTGTATAATCATACATCGTATAATCCATGTATAATTTAATATTATGACATACCCGTAAAGCAGGGGTCCCCAAACTTTTTCCTGTGGGGGCCACATCACTTTTCCCTTCTCTGATGAGGGGCCAGGGTCAGTTTGTAGCAGGAAAAAGTGTGACGATTGCAGGAGTGCCTAAATATAAAAATGTATTGTTTTTCAGAAAGCCACAATCAAATAACCCCTTTTGGATTCTTCACGGAAGTAAATAAAATAATATTATATAATAATAAATAATAACTGAAAAAGAGGGTTAATTTGACTGGGGATCCCTCTGTGGGTGTGTGATATAAAGCCGGCGACGCTATGGAGTTGTGACTCCGATGAGAGAATCAACAGGGAACGTTCAGGATTTGTTTCCTTTAATGATGATGAAAGGAGTATGAGATTTATTTTGTTTTAATGTGGTTTCTGTGAATACAAGACAACCATATAACATGTCAGTAATATAATATATATAACCTATAAACATATACTGTATTATAAACAGTGTTGTCACGGATTACGTAAAAAAGTAATTTAATTACTGATCACACCTCAAAAAAGTAATATAATTAATTTGCTGATTACTTTATTATCAAAGTAACTAAGTTACTTTAAAAGTAACTTATCAATTACTTTTTACCAATTTTTCTCCTTTTGCTGCCTCAACGTAAAAATAACAAAAAAATGTCATCGCATGTAATTGAGTTTTTCACATAAGGCTTCATCTTTGAGTTAGCGGAGGTTTAATTAGTCGATGGAGTTGATTTCAACCACCATTGACTTGCCCTAGCTTAGCCATTCCGGAGCCCTAAAACTAACAAATAACTGACCAACTGCACGAAATTGGTTTAAATAAAGTCCAACGACTAATTAAATCCCCGCTAACTCCAAGATTAAGCCTAATGTAAAAAAAATTCTGATCTTCCCCTGTGAAATAAAGACCTAGGTTTGTAAATGCTACCAACAACAACTTGAACAGTTGATTGAACTCGAACAGTATTGAGGTGTGTATATACAGTGGGGAGAACAAGTATTTGATACACTGCCAATGGTTGGCAGTGTATCAAATACTTGTTCTCCCCACTGTATATACAGTATTGGCCAAAAGTTTGGAAGCACCTCAAAGGTGGATACTTTGAAGAATGTAGAATACGAAACTGTTTTCAGTTATTTCACTTTTTTTGCCATTCCACATGTTCGTTCATAGTTTTGATGTCTTCAGTGAGAATTTACAATAGCAGTGAAAATATAAAACGCAAAAATTATGAAGTGTGTCCAAACTTTTGACTTTCATTTCAGTCTTCCACATGCTTCTCCCCCCAGTCACACAAATGTAAAACTCCGCCTATGATTACAAACTATAAAACGTACATAATTACGCATATTATAAAGGCTGGTTGCAAACTGTAGAAGTGCTGGCTGTCTCGGTACCTTTCAGCTTTATTTCGAGTTTTTTTCGCGACACGTTGTGCTGAAATTCCAAGTGCTTCTTTGTTGAATTGGATGTCGAGTATATAGCGGTCGACAGTCTTTCTGAGCCAGCGCAGAGTTTGCAACGCACGGAGATATTTTTGTCATCTTTACTGGACGGATATGTGAAGTAATGGCTGTATCTCTAGTGAGCAAATGCAGCCGTTTGTTGTATCTCTCCGGCTCCATTACTGTTAGCATCCTGATAGGTACTCAGGCTATTTTCCGATGAGAAAACGTGAGATGTGATGTCACTCCCAAACTCAAGAGCAGTATTTTCTATTCAAATGGTCTTTGTACGTGACTACAGTATTCTTCATTCTACATACAGTATGAGGCAACAACAAAATAGTAACGCACAGGCACTGAGGAAACTAACTTTAATCAGATTACTGGCTTGGAAAAATGAACGTGTGGTGACCCTTTATTATGACATAATTCACCCACCGAACTTGTGTGTGGGAGATGTTGTGCGTCACAGTCACGTGACACAGACACTTAAGAACCGTGTGCGTTCCGGCTGAGTTAGCAGAGTTCATAGTGAGTTACAAGAGACACATGAGCAGCCGAGCACGGCAAATAAGACTCCACCCAACGTCTTACCGCTACAAACGCGTTAGATTGCTCGTTACTGAAAGAAAGTAATCAGATTACAGTACTGTAATGACAACACTGATTATAAACATATCTAAATTAACAGGAACAACATTAAATATAATATTATGGTGACCCTTTGTTGACATAATTCACCCACCTTAATTGTGTGTCTGATTGGCCGAGTGCGTTACCGGCTGCGTCACAGTCACATGACTAGACATTATAAAGAGCCGCGCGCGTTCCGGTTCAAGAGAGAGCGCACGAGAGTTCACAGAGCTGGACACAGCAATTCGAGCAATAAAGACTCTTAACAAGCAAACCGCTTCACTGGTGACCCCGACGAGCCTCGCTGAAGTCTCAGAGGCATTTTGAACACTTTACGCAATGGCGGATGCTAGCTTTCTCGAGCTACCGAAGTTCGACGAGTCTTCTGCGGCCGCGTGGTTGGCTAACGCGGAGGAGCAGTTCGTCCTCCGTGGTGTTTCCGACGACACCATGCGCTTCTACCACGTGGTGGCCGCGCTCGGGTACTCAACGGCGGTCAGAGCACAGCTTCGTGGTTTATCCGCCGAAAGTGGGCAAGTACACGGGGCTCAAGGCGCACCTCCTCAGACTTTTTGAACCGTCGTACAAATCGACGTCAGAGGCTCCCAGGGTGCCCGCCTCGAGAGCCCTGCTGCCCGAGGTTCCCGCCAAGGATGGCGGCACTTCCGCCCCGGTTCGTCGCAACCGTGCTTCTGTCCCGGTACCCACGCCACCGCCGCGCGCTTCCGCTCTGGCACTTCCCGACGCCGACGTTGCTGTCTCGCCTCCGGCCCCGCTCTCGCTCACCTCGGCTCCGTCGCCGCTCTCCGTCGACGCCGCTGCGCCCGTCCCTGGCTTTCCCGGCCGCGGCGCCATTGCGCCGGCCTGCGGCCTACTCGACGACGGTGCGCCGGCCTGCGGCCTACTCGACGACGGTGCGCCCGCCTGCGGCCTACTCGACGACGGTGCGCCCGCCTGCGGCCTACTTGACGACGCCCCGTCCGCCTCGGGCCTACTCGACGACGCCCCGTCCGCCTCGGGCCTACTCGACGACGCCCCGTCCGCCTCTGGTCTACTCGTAGGCGTCCCGTCCGGCCCTGGTCTACTCGTAGGCGTCCCGTCCGGCCCTGGTCTTCTCGACGGCGTCCCGTCCGGCCCTGGTCTTCTCGACGGCGTCCCGTCCGGCCCTGGTCTTCTCGTCGACACTGCGCCTGCTCTTGACCTTCCTCACGACGTCATTCCTGTGCCTGCGTCACTGGCCTCTGCTGACGTCACTCCAGCACCTGCGCCTTTGGAAGTCTCCGAGGTCGCCCCTCTCCCGGCGCCGCTGGACGCCGCTGCCTCTGACCTCGCTCCAGCGCCTCCGGGAGTCTCCGAGGTCAGTCCTCAGCCTACGCCGCTGCCCATCGCCGCTAGCCTTGCTGCTGTGCCGGCGGCTCCGGAAGTCTCCGAGGTTGCACATCGGCCAGCGCCAGCGAACGTCGTCCCCGACGTCTCTCCTCATCCGCCGCCTTTGGACAACGATGACGTCGCTCCGGTTTCGGCGTTTCCCCCGCTCCTGCAACGACCGGTCAACCTGGTCCGTCTCGCCTGTCGCCCTTGTCCACGGCCGGGCGACTCCGACCGCCGCGCCCGTCGCCCTCGTCTGCAGCCTCGACCGGGTGGTGCTGCTCGTCGCAGGTCTCGACCTCTTCCTCGACCGCTGCTGAGCAACGCGTGCCGCCTCTCTCGGCGTCCGCTTCTCCGGCCTCACCTGCGCGGTGCTGCACGGCGCGCTCCTCGTCATGGGCGTCCTCCAGACCGTTCTGCTCGGACGTCCCGCATCTGGCGTCCTGGACGGCCGCCTGATCGTCGCGTTCCGTCGCCCGCCGCCTGGCATCCTAGGCGTCCTCCAGACTGTTCTGCTTGGGCGTCCCGCATTTGGCATCCTGGACGGCCGCCTGACCGTCCGTTCGGTCGTCTTCCACAGCCGCCCCGGCCGCGCAACCCTTCCGTTCCGTACTATTGTTTCGGGTTGTGCCTGGCGTCATGTGTGGGTGAATTCTGGGGGGACCTGTGTGGTGACCCTTTGTTGACATAATTCACCCACCTTAATTGTGTGTCTGATTGGCCGAGCGCGTTACCGGCTGCGTCACAGTCACGTGACTAGACATTATAAAGAGCCGCGCGCGTTCCGGTTCAAGAGAGAGCGCACGAGAGTTCACAGAGCTGGACACAGCAATTCGAGCAATAAAGACTCTTAACAAGCAAACCGCTTCAATATAAATGAAATACACTGCTCACATAATGCATACATTGCTAATCATTCACAATAATGAGCATACACATTAAGCAGGAAAATAACTAACAATTTAGATAAGTGAAATGGCAACAAACAAAATTCTGCCTCCACTATGTACCCAAAGGGGCCAACGATTAGCATTAGCGATTAGCGCTAGCGGCTAACAAAGGTTAGCACAAGGCGGCTAGCGGTTAGCTCGTGGCGGCTAACGAATACAAGGGACCCTAAGCAGGTGACTCATCTGCCAAACGTGTTTATGCACTGCCAAGGCACACTTCTGCAATATACCCACCTCTCTCATTCACACACAACACTTGGACTGCCACTAAACAGGACAGCAGCTTGAACGAACAGCAGGCAGTAAAAGGAGGAAAAAGTGACTCTTGTACACCGGGAAGTGAAGGGAGGAGAGACAGTGACTCGTGCGTGCGTCGCTTTTCTTAAAGGGCCAGCATAGTAACAATTAAACTAAAACACAAACATGCAATGGGGCTTTGCTACAATGACATTATTAATTAAATAGATAATAACCAAATGACCCTCTCTGGGTTCTTCACAGAAAAAAAGTCAGGAAATAAATAACGCTATTGGGGGGGGGGGGGGGGGATCTAAATGCTCTCTGGTATTGTTCAGGGGGCCGGTGTTCTGACAAATTTTAGAACAGGTGTTCTGACAAATTTTGCAACCCATCAAAAATTGCTACCTTGCGGTTTTGCGCATGCGTGTAATGTTGAAAATGGCCGCGAATGCAGCGATTCCAAAGTAAACATTACAAACTTTCTTTAAAGAAAGGAATATTTACTTAAGTTTGATCATGTAAAGACATGTACAAAAGTTCTCAGACACATCCTACCATGTTTGCTGCACTCAGCAACTGCACCCCGCGCTATCATTGTTAACGACTTCGCCGTGTCGTAAAGTATTAATCTACGCCATTTTCGTGTTGCACATGTATGTTATGATGTATCTGGTTTAGTTAGGACCTTTGGATAACATTGAGAGTCCAACTGAATGTAAAAGAGGGCTTTTTCAGCGCCACAAAAGCTTTGGGAGCAAAATTTTATAAGGGAGAAAATTTTGACTGAACACCGGACCAAATGTGGAGGCGGGCCGTATCTGGCCCGCGAGCCGTAGTTTGGGGACCCATGCCTTAAAGACTATCACAGACATTTGTAGTTTGTTTTGGATCGTGCAATACTAAACATAAAGAGCCAAATAATCAAAGCGGAAATAAAACTGTGATGTCTTCAAATTAAGAAAACAATGGAAAATAGTAATGTCAAATTACCCAAATAAATCCACTATAGCATGACTAGACCTCTTGTAATGAACCGCATAATTTATTATCACGATTGGATGGAGTGTCTTAAATCCCGACAAACTGCCTTTTAATTTGAAGCTCCAAACCGGATATGATATATGTTGCACTTTTAATCATCCTGTCGCTGCAGACTCGCTAAAGGACACACAATGGCTTTTTAAAACCATTCAATATGCCAGCTTCGCTTGTCTGAAAATTGATGGACGCCACACCTGGGGAAGTGTGGTGGTCGTGTCCGAGATAGGAGGCCAAATCTCGGCTAAAGGGGGACGATGGGGGCGACGGTGCGGCTCGGGATGCTGGTGGTGTTGGTGAGCTGCACCGCTGAGCTGCGTTCAGGTGAGAAAAACAATGCATTACTATCAATACACTAGTGATACCCAGAATCATTCATAATAATAGCCATCAACTGTCATGCTTGGTGGTGGAGGTCGTTTTATCTTGCCCTGGGGGGTCCTCACGATAAAACGATGTGGGCTTTTGTTGTGGTGACGTCACCTCCAACACACAAACACATACGCTCACACGTTGCTGTATTGATCTGCGGTGGATAAATGATCAGTTTGAGTGTGGAAACAAGGGATGGCCTTTCACCGCTAGGATGCTGCTACACTGTATCAGCATTACATCACTGCAGAGTAGACACACGCGCGCGCATGCACACACTGGATGACCATGTTTCAGTGCCAATGACGGCGATAGACGTCCAATCCATTTCGAATTACAGTCTATCACTGTCAATGGCAGCCAATGAGTTAACCCTTATGGCAGGTAACTATTTTGGTCATTAAAAAATATATATCATTATCGTTTGTTATTGATATGATTTTTAAAAATTATTATATTATTTTATCATAAGCGGATTTTAAGGTGGGCAAGCCCCCCTGGTGGCCGACAAGAGTCATTGCATGTAATTGACTTTCCTATATATATGTATACAGTATAAAAGTTGTAAAGCAACAAAACCAACAAAAATTAATAGGATAAAAAAATATATATTTTTTTTTATAATGGGTCAAAATGATTTTTCGAACAGATCATGTGACTAGCAACTTAAACGGTCATTTGCTTTGCATATAATTTTCAAAAATAAAAATTTAAAATTAGGGGAGGGCAATTTTACCTTTCAAATGATTTTTTTCTTCGATTGAAAATATTTTTGTTTTTTTTTTGATTGAAGCATTAAGGGGATTAAATGATTTAGACACAAATATCCAACAAAATATGGCCCAAACACAAAAAGGATTGCTTCAAAGAAAACTTTTTTGATGAAAAATTAAGTGTTCAAATGCAAATTTTTCAATCTCAAATATTTTTCAAAATTTTTTCCCATGATTTAAATTTTTCTTTTTTTGATTGAAGTGATTTTTCTTTTTGAAGGAACTTATTTTTTAAGTGAATAATAAAGACAAAAATGTCCTAGCCAAAATGTGGCCCGAACACAAATCAACATTACTTCAATCAAAAAAGTTGTTTCAATTAAAAAAAAACGACTTAAATAAAAAAATTAAATAAATCAAAGAAAAATAGTTTTCAAATACATTTTTTTTTTTAGTTTCAAATTTATTTTTGTGTATACATTTTTTTTTAAATTGAGGTGGCTTTTTTTGGGGTTGAAAATATATATTTTGATTGAAGCAACTTTTTATTATTGAAGCAACTTTTTTTGATTGAATAATAAAGACACAAATCTACCTCCATATGGCTCCGCCCAGGGGATACAATTTTTGACTGGGGTAACTACATTGGCACAACACCGGCCAGCGGGCATACCATATTCAATGGATGACGATCTTGGCGAAAAGTATTGCCTTGGCAGCCTGATTTAGATGATGGGATTGTCAACTTATTGTTATAAATATTCTTGTAAGTTAATTTTATTGCTGACACTGCGTTTCGGGGTCATAAACATGTTGTGCCCCAAAAGTCAAACTCCGCCTATGTATTTTATATACGTGTTTAATCAATAACTACATTAATAAATTAATAACATGTTACACATAACAGTTTCTGGAGAAATTGCAAGTCGGTGAACTCTCTTGCTCAAGGACGTAGGTTTGATCTCAACGTTGGTAGGGACGATATAACAGCATGACTTACATGTCCACGTTTTGCTGGGGACGGGACATTAATAAGACCAAACAGATTGGGTGAACGGGGGTCAGGGCTACATTTTTCATGAATATGAACCTAATTAATTGATAGGCTAAATTATCAATGCAAAATAAATCTGTATGGACTTATACTTTAATGTGTATGGGTTCAGGTGATAAACAAAAATAATGTGTATTGACTTGTACTTTAATGTGTATTGGTTCAGGTGATAAACCGTTCAATTCAAACCTTTGTTTTGAAAAACTACTAAAACATTTTGAAAACTTCCAGAATAAATGTCTGGATTTTATTAGCAAATTTAAATAACATTTTTTAACATGAATTATATTAACATACACGTGTTAATCATCTCTTAACTATCCAGGAATGCAAAAAATAAACATTTATCTTAAGACCACTCAACATTGTGTGTCTAAATAAAGAAATTAAATATAACTGAAAAAAAATCGTAGTCAGGGATCAACAACAACAAAAAGTTTAGTAAGTATAATAAATGTTAACAGCTTCCTACTTGTATTTTGCAGGTTAGCAAATTCCCCCAGTTTAATGTTAACTCTGTGGTCGGACTTTTAGTAGCAAAATTAGGAGTGTGTTCCCCACCTCCACAACATTGATTTCTTTTTACATTACTTACAGTGGCTGCTACTGCTAGTCCAAAAAAAATCGAAGGGGGCGGAGGAGGTGGCATGTTGTCAACATGTTGCATTTTTGTGAGTGATGTGAGAGCGTGTGTTGGGGGTGGGGGGTCAAGTCATCAGCCAATCAAACATGCGTTTAAGGGAAAAAAAATGGACTGGCACATTCAGCAAGTCAAAAGATGTAAATGTAAGTCTGAACATAATGCAAATCACTTAATAACGATAGGGTCAATTCTATCCTTAAAACATTTGGGAAGACATTCTAAATTACCTATATTTTGGAGTAATCTAGATCACTTCCTGTTTATTTTGGGTCACTTCCTGTTGATTTAGGTTACATTCAAGGTCACTTCCTGTTGATTTTGGGTCATTTCTGGGTGATGTTCTTATTTTGGCCACTTCCTGTTGATTTTGTCATCCAGACTAAAGCGGACAGCTCAAGTTGTTATCAGCTCCAATAGCGACACCAGGGGGTGGCCACGGCTCCCCTATAAATTTATTGGCCACCCCACTCGCCAGTATAATATCGGATTGTAGTAGCTGTGGAACTCAAAATTTTGACTGGACTGTTAAAGTGCAATAAACATGCTTTCATGTGTCATATGCACAATCAGACTCAAGCTTGCCATTCTATGACCACACCGGCCTGTTTAATCCCTTGGTGTTGTTAAAGTACCGTAAGAAATGAAGCATACCACTAGAGGGGACTGATACTCTATTGACGAATAATGCTTAATTTCTGTAGATTCTTTTCTCTCACTGGAATTCAATGTATGTTTGTCGTTTTTTTTTTTTTTTTTTTTTTTGTATTTCTCTGGCTTTAATGCGGTTATTTAATATCTTAGTACATACATATAGTACAGTATAATCATGAAAGTTCATATAGATAACTTTGTGCTGAGAAAAAATACCATTGTTTAAAAAAAAAAAAAAAAAATATCTAACATCTTAAGCTGTTACTCACAATGTTACTTATGACTTTCTTTTCACCAAGTACTGGTTCTCATGTTCTTGAGTACTATTTTGGGATGTCTACTTTTAATTTTACTTGAGTAATATTATTTTTGAAGTAACACTACAGTCCCTGACAAAAGTCGTGGCGCTTATCCATTTTATAGAAATAATTACTAATAACCTGACTTTTAATTATTCAATGGGTTTCAGAAATGGCTCATATGAAAGCTAAGACCCTCCCAAATGATGTTGAATGTACAAAAATATATTTGTTTCACTGAAAAAAGATTTTTCATTTAATGAAGAAATAAAGGTCAAATTTTGGCAAGACGAAAGTTTTGTCGCCTACAGAAAGTAGTGTGAAAATTGAACAAAAAATGTACTTCAAATACATAACATAAGCGAATTAAGTAGTGGTGCTGTGAGATCCAAATGTAATATTTTGTATGACTTCCATGGGCTTTAGCAAGGATTCATACAATTTATTGATGAAGTCATCAGGAGCATCGAAGAAAGCAGTCTTGCATGCCTCCCAGAGTTCATCAACATTCTTGGGTTTCGTCTTCCATGCTTCCTTTTTCATCCTAGCCCAGACATGCTCAATGATGTTCATGTCTGGTGACTGGGCTGGCCAGTCCTGGAGGATCTTGATCTTCTTTGCCTTGAAGAACTTTGAGGTAGAGATTGAAGTATGCGATGGAGCACCATCCTCCTGCAGAATGTGTTCCTTTTTATGATTAGGAATATAAGAGGCAGCTAAGATTTGTTGATATTTCAGACTATGTTGCATTCAATGTCAACCATACTGATGATTTTGATGGAAAATCAATGTTTATTCAACATCGGTCTGCTCTCTGGTTAGCCCACCTCTGGTCGTGACACTAAACCCTACCCAGAAAGCAGACCGACATTGAATAAACGTTGATTTTCCTTCAGAATCATCAGTATGGTATCGAAATTTTCGACGTCAAGTGACGTTGAAACAACGTTGTTCTATGGTATGTCAGGCGATGGTTGGGTTAACATTGTTTCATAGTTGTTGGACTAATGTTGACAAATAGTTGATTGATGATTGACCGGGAAATATTACTTGCCAGATGACACTTAATGATATCTGTCATAAGCATTCAGTAATGCCCATTATAGTGTCATGTTATAATTATGACGGTCTCATGACAGTCTTATGACGCTGCTGTTGAATAAAGTGTTACCTATTAACCCAGATAAATCGACAAAAAAAATTACGGTAGATAAAAATCCAAGGCTATTGAAACTTTGGTGTGCACGTGCTTGCATACAGCAGGTTGCGGCGAGAGGGTAGAGGTCCACATGGAGCGCCGTGGTGTGATCTATAGCCCCTCCTGGCCTTTAAACTACCCCCCCGGACTCAACTGCAGCTGGACCATCCAAGCAGGCCATGGAGAGATCATTACCATTAGGTAATGTTCACACACACGCACACACCCCCACACATACCAACTAATGGCTTTCCTTCATTTCAGTTTCCGGGTGTTTGACGTTGGTGAGCCTGGGAACTGCGAGTCGGGTGATTGGCTGCTGATGACGTCATCTGGGTGGGGAGGAGGGGTGCTGGACTCACAGCGTCTGTGCGGTTCTTTGCGCCCACAGCCTTTCATCACCAGCAGAGGGCGAGCTTTGCTCTACTTCCACTCAAAAGTCAACGCTTCTGGACAAGCTCAAGGCTTCCACATGTCCTATATCAAAGGTGAGTTGACATAATTTTATGTCGACATCTATGTATTGGATGTTGATCCTACTTATAATGTTGCCAGCTCCTCCAAAATATATTTTTGAACAAAATTGTTGGGCAGAAAAAGTTAACTTACTCATTTAATTGCGAAGTTCTGAATACATTTAATTGAAAAGAGTATGCCCTAAACTCTTTATAGGGGAAGTAATTGAAAAAAAAAAAAAAAAAACCTCACAAAGACCCGATGCCAAGTCTCAATAATAATTACATATGGCGAAAAACACAGACAAGGCTGAAAAAGCAGGTTCTGCTCTTGCCCCCTCTTTAAAATAAACGGCTGTATTTTAAGCCAAAAGAACTGTTGTGTTTGATAGACCAATATGTCTATATGCTGCCATAATAGTTTCATGGTGCATTATGCCCCTGGACTCTTTTTAATTTGTCTGTTTTACCCTGGAGACCCCTCTTTACAGACACTGCGCAACCGCTTTTGTTTCAACCCAGCCTTAAGATCGATCGGGTCCGATCACGTCATTTTCAAAGTATCGGAATCGGCAAAAAAATATCGGCCATGCCTTTTTTTAATATTTATATATTTTTTAATTAAATCGTTTTCTAATTGTATTTAAAGTTACAGACATAATATGTTACACTCATCCAGAGTCTTTAGGCTTAAGGTAGGGTTATCAAATTTATCCCGATAACGGCGGTAATTAATTTTTTGAAAAATGTATCACGTTAAAATATTTAACGCAATTAATGCATGCGCTGCACGAGCCACTCACGCATTGTCGCGCTCAATCTGTAATGACGCCGTTTTACCTATATAGAGAGATAAAAGGCAGCGTAAAATGAGTAGAGTGAATTATGGCAGCCTTTGAGCCTTTTTTTAATTGGCTAAAGCCTTACAATCCCTCTTCCCACGATTAGAAATATCATGGGAAGCAATGTGGGGAAGCAAGGTAGCAATGGATCTTTTTCTTAACACCTTATGTTATTTCCCAACGCAGAGAAGATATATCAATTGGTAGCACTACGCACAGTCATGGTTCCACTTCCCATCATGCATTTGGGCATGGCTGCAGTATCATTTACTGAAAGCTCAACAAATACACTAGATGGCAATATTTAGTCACAATATACAAAGTCACAAGTCTTTTTATCCGTGGATCACTCTCACAGAAAGAATGTTAATAATGTAAATGCCTTCTTGAGGATTTATTGTAATAATAAACAAATACAGTACTTATGCACTGTATGTTGAATGTATATATTCGTCCGAGTTTTATTCATTTTTTTTCTTAATGCATTACCATAATGTATATGATCGGGAAAAATTATCGGGAATGATTTGAATTGAATCGGAAGCAAAAAAAAGCAATCGGATCGGGAAATATCGGGATCGGCAGATACTCAAACTAAAACGATCGGGAGCAAAAAAACATGATCGGAACAACCCTAGTAAATATATTTATTATTCGAAATGTCTATTATTTTTTAGCATAAACTTATTAATTGATGTCTAATGTTTAGTTTAAAAAAAAAAAAAAAACGACTTAAAACGACTTTAAAAAAAATTATTCACTCGCATATTTTAAACTTTTAAACAGATTACGTCACAATGAAAAAAATGTGTCTGTAAATCGGTAACGGATATCTACCTCGTAACTATCGCTTAATTGTATTTATTTTGTTACTGTCGCATTTCCCCCCGATATTTTAGATGATGAATAATCAATCCAAACAAAGAAAAATTGCAAAAAAACGTTTAAAAGGGTAAATATTTGAAAAAGAAAATTTCGACCACTCCTTGTTGTCTGTGAATTCTGCATCACGACCCTTATCATAGTACCGTGTTTCACCCATAAAATCCCCACAAAATCCGGCTGTGGCTATTCACAGCTGTGTCTTAACACTCGGTGACACATGCTACACAGAGCTTTTGGATCGAAACAAGGTAAGTATGCGATAATATCTCGTGAAAATCCTGGTGTCTTTAATTATGCTCTCTCATGCTCTCAACTCAAGTTACCGGGAAGCCACAAAAAGACATACATTGCAGTCAAACTCTAGCGCGAGAATTATAGACACAGCAGGCTAACTGACTAGCATGCTGTCCATTATCTTTTCGACCCTTGTTGCCGTTTGGATTGCTTATTGTGTATACTCTTCAAATAGTTCTTTACTTTGCTAAAAAAATATTTGTATCTGAAAATTGGCAATGTGGGTGCTAAAACTTTGCGTCTATTCCAATTATGATGTGCAGGTCACTTGGGTCAAAGCAGCTGCCAGCCGGATGAGTTTTTGTGTGGCAATGGCAAATGCGTGCCGCACTCTTGGAAGTGTAACGGCCAGGATGAGTGTGGCGATGCCACCGACGAACGGGGCTGTTCGCCGCCACCCACCGAGGCCCTTACGGGGCCCTGCCCCCGAGGGACGCTCCCATGTGCCTCCGGTCGCTCCACTCGCTGCCTGCCTGCTGCCCTGCGCTGCGACCGTTCCCATGATTGCCCGGACGGCAGCGATGAGCTGGGTTGCCCTGACACTGCGTGTGGGAAACATCTAGGTCACTTCTACGGCTCCTTTGCGTCGCCCGATTTCTTCCGGCCTGCTGCAGGGGCGGCGGGTGAGCTGCGGTGCTCGTGGGTCATGGACACGCGGGATCCTAAACCAATCCTGCTGCGGCTGGACCTGCGACTGGGGCCCGGGGACGCGCTGCATGTGTATGATGGCGCCCTGCACCGGGCCGAAAATCTCCTGCAGGTGCTGTCCTACCATAACAACCGTCGGCCAACATTGTTAGAGTCCAGCCGGGGGCAGATGAGCGTACTCTACACGGCCAAACCGCGAAGTCCTGGACATGGGTTCAATGCCACCTACCAGGTAACCAACACCAATTGCAGAGATTGCGACGAGAGAAACAATTTGGACTCAGATTTTTCAGTTTTTGTTGTTGTTTTCTCTGGTACTGCAGGTCAAAGGCTACTGCTTCCCCGGCGAGCGTCCCTGCGGTAGCGAGCAGGGTTGCTACTCGGAACGTCAGCGTTGTGACGGCTACTGGCACTGCCCCTCTGGCCGAGATGAATCGTCCTGCCCGGCGTGTCCTGAGGGCGAGTTTCCGTGCGGCGGTGATGCCGCGGGGGCCTGCTATTCAGCATCAGAGCGTTGCAACAACCAGAAGAGGTTTGGTTGACTCAAGTCTACATGCCTAAAATTACACATATTACTAAGTTGTACTTGTCCCCAAAATTTGATTGAAATACTAAAATGTTACTTTCCCACCATTGCAACTGCAAAGGTGCCCTGACGGTTCAGACGAGAGCAACTGCTTTGACTGCCAGCCAGGCAACTTCCACTGCGGTGACAACCTGTGCATTTTTGAGACTTGGCGCTGCGACGGCCAGGAGGACTGTCCGGACGGCAGCGACGAACGTGATTGCCCTACGGCAGTGCCGCGTAAAGTGATCACGGCCGCCCTGATAGGCAGCCTGGTGTGCGGGCTCTTGCTGGTGGTGGCACTCGGCTGTGCTCTCAAGCTGCACACTATCCGCGGTCGTGAGTTCAGAGCCTTTGAGACGCAACTGTCGCGCATGGAGGCGGAGTTTGTACAGAGAGAAGCGCCACCTTCTTACGGACAGCTCATAGCGCAGGGACTCATTCCGCCTGTGGAGGACTTCCCTGCTTACAATCCCGCACAGGTAATTGTCACGCACTCCTAAAACAGCAATTGACCAATCATACGTCCTCGCAACCGTTGTTAAGCGAACATGATCATCATACGTCCAAAAGTGAAGCAGTGTGCCTATGGCGTGTGTAGATCAGACCTGAGGTGCACAAAGAGTCGATCTGGGCGAGTGCGGTTCTTCCCCTTCCCAAAGCCAAAACACAGCTGGACCAGTGCCTTCAATTCATAAAATAGTGTGGATGGTCTCACTGCCCGGTAAATGTCTAAAAAATGAACAGGCACACATACTTGTGTGATAAGTTAACACTAAGCTTACGCCAGAGGCTAACTAGCTAGCCTGCTTGTTTTACTAGCGTTAAGACCATTCATAAAACTGGATATCAAAGTTCTAGTTACTGTTATCAAATATTAGCTCTTACTAGAATTTCATCGCTATAACGTCTAAGTATAGCTCTTTCATTAGCTAAAGTTAGTTACTTTGTTAGCAGTCCATTCTGTGAGTGCCCATCCATCCATCCATCCATCCATCCATCCATCCATCCATCCATCCATCCATCCATCCATCCATCGCTTAATTCAGCGTCAGGTCTTGGGGGTAGCAGCTTTAGCAGGGAAGCCCAGACTTCCCTCTCCCCAGCCACTTCAACCAGCTCCTCCGGCAGGATTCCACGGCGTTCCCAGGCCAGCCGAGAGACATAGTCTCTACAGCGTGTTCTGGGTCTCTCAGGGCCTCTCGGAACATCTCTCCAGGGAGGCGTCCAGGAGGCATTCGAACCAGATGCCCGAGCCACCTCAACTGGCTCCTCTCAACGCGGAGGAGTAGTGGCTCGATACCGAGTCCCTCCCAGATGACCAAGCTTATCACCTTATCTCTACGGGAAAGCACCGACTCCCTGCGGAGGAAACTCATTTCGGCCGCTTGTATCCGGGAACTTGTTCTTTCCCTCACCTATGGTCTCGTGACCATGGGTAAGGGTAGGAACGTAGATCGACTGGTAAATGGAGAGCTTCGTCTTTCGGCTCAGCTCCTTCACCACTACGGAACCGGATCCGCCTGTTGATCTCCCGCTCACTCCTTCCCTCACCCGTGACCAAGAACCCAAGATACTTGAACTCCTCCACCTGGGGCAGGATCTCATCCCCGACCCGGCGAGGGCACGCCACCCTTTTCCGACTGAGGACCATGGTCTTGGATTTGGAGGTGCTGATCTTCATCCCGACCACTTCACACTCGGCTGCGAACCGCTCCAGTGAGAGATGGAGGTCACAGCTTGATGAAGCCAACAGCACCACATCATCTGCAAAAAGCAGAGAGTGCTGAGGCCACCAAACTGGACCCCCTCAACACTTTGGCTGCGCCTAGAAATTCTGTCCATAAAAATCATGAACAGAATCGGTGACAAAGGGCAGCCTTGGTGGAGTCCAACCCTCACTGGGAACGAATTCGACTTACTGCCGGAAATGCGGACCAAACTCTTGACACCGGGGCTCGGTACCCCATACTCCCGAAGCATCCCCCACTGGACTCCCCGAGGCATACAGTCAAACGCCTTCTCCAAATCCACAAAACACATGTAGACTGGTTGGGCGACCTCGCATGCACCCTCGAGGACCCTGCCGAGGGTGTAAAGCTAATCCCTTTTTCCACGGCCAGGACGAAAACCACACTGCTCCTCCTGAATCAGAGATTCGACTTCCCGACAGACCCTCCTCTCCAGCACCCCTGAATAGACTTTACCGGGGAGGCTGAGGAGTGTGATACCTCTATAATTGGAACGCACACTCCAGTCCCCCTTCTTAGAAAAGGGGACCACCACCCCAATCTGCCAATCCAGAGGCACTGTCCCCAATGTCCATGTGATGTTGTTGAGGTGTGTCATCATTCCTCCATTCTGTGAGTGCGCTAACATTAAAGACTAAATGTGAAGTAAGGTTGGCCAACCATGTTTTTGAATAATATTAATGGCTAAACAATTATAAGCATATTTTCGTTATTTTTTTTAACGCAACCCTTCCAGATTCTTTGTTTAACCCATAGCAACGCCCTTGACAACGAAAATGCTTTTCTTCGACAATCTTCGGAAATCTTCGGAATTGACGTCACACCGAGAACTGCGAGGGAAGTCTGCCATACACACAGTATTGTTGCATTGCTTCTCGGTAAGATGCCACGGCGGTGTGTGGCGATGTATTGTTCTCAATCTAAAGAAAAGTTGTATGAGTGGCTGAAGGATAGCAGGGCACGTAAATGGACATCTTTTGTTCGCACTAAGCGAATGAATTTCACGCCATCATCGAGTAGTGTTCTCTGCTGCAAACACTTAGAAGATGGCTGCTTCCTCAACCGGTCTGCTTATGATCAAGGATTTGCCAAAAAGTAAGTGTGATTTTTGGATAGATGACTGATGACTTTGCCAAAGCAGAGCTGCCAACTGTTGTGGAATGAACAGTAAAAAGCTAGCGGCGTTAGCCGAAAGCTAACTCGCGGCAATCCCCGATCATAGTTGTTGTTGCGTGTGCTAGGTTAAGCGTGTTTAAATTGTGCGTCATCTACGATCTTCTCCGAAAGGGTTCATCCACTGTCAGTCAGGAAAGGGTTGTGGATGTGCATATAAGCGGGTCGGCGTTGCGGTAATTCACGGTCACGTTGCTGTAAGAGACACACACACCGGTGAGTTTGTGCACATTTATTTGTATTTGTATTATGTATTTCCACCTTCATGCTTCAAGCATTGCTTTTGGACGGTTCGGCGTTTCTTTCACGGTGATCGCATGATAGCCTTCTAGTTTGTGTTTTACGAGAGCCGCTTATAAGTGGCAGCTGACAACTAAAGTTGCACCGATACCGATACCAGTATCGGCAGGGGGCGCCGATCCGGCCCGAATTGGTGGTATCGGTATCGATGAGTACCAACATTTGGGGCGCCGATACCATCTACTGGCATCATTTGAAAGCAAATATACTGTCCTCCCCACGTGAGCTAACTTCCCAAATCATTACCTCTGTATGTCTTTGTCTCGAAATTACCAAACGAAATTTACACCTCCGTCTTCAATATTGCGGATGTACACTACAACGCATATCCGCGATGTTATGTTGCTCATTTAACATGGTATTCACAAACGATTAGCATGCGTAAGTTAATGCTTGCTGTTGTAGCGCCGATGGGATCAGAAAGGTTAAGACCGTGGGAGACTCAGCAAACTCATGGTTTCATGATGAACAATGAGTGCCAAATTAAGAGCGCCGTACTTCAAACTCGTCCTGTTTATGAAAGTCGATTGTAATATGGTGGTGTTGTGCAGTAATGAGCAGAAGTGACTTCTGTGGCCAGAAAACACTCTAGCGGCGCAGCGCGCGCACTAGATATCATCAAATAGCAATCTAGATGTCGTATTCTAGATCCCATGCCAACTCTCGCGCGCACACACTAGATATCATCAAATAGCAACCTAGATGTACTACATTAGATCCCATGCCATGAGCTGCGTGAGCCCAGAGCGACGCGTAGTCCATAGACTACATTGATTAAATAGAAACCGCCATGACTGAATGGAAGTTTTTTTGTTTTTGCATATCGTATCGCAAATCAAGACAGTTTGTCATCAAGCGTCAAGGGCAAGACTCAGTACGACCGCAAGGCAAGAGGTGTCGTATTGAAGCCAGGAGACAGAGTATTAGTCAGAAATCTAGGAGAGAGAGGTGGGCCTGGAAAACTGCGTTCTTACTGGGAAAAGAAAATTTATGTCGTGAAAGAGCAGATCTCAGACAACCCGGTGTACGCTGTTCATCCAGACGGTGCTGATCAAAAGAAAACCAGGACACTACACCGAAATCTACTCCTGCTGGCTAATGACCTACCAGTAGAGATCCAGCCCCAGTTATCCATAACAACCTCAAAGTCTTCAAAAAGCCATGTTAATCCTCTGCCAGGAACAAGCCGTGGAACTGAACAAGATGTAGACACTGACAGCTCTGACTCTGATGACCCAACTGATGGCTATTGGGTGAGAATCCCAGTGCAACCTTCGCCTGAGGAAAGATTCAGTCCGACCCTCTTGGCATCACTTGAAGTCCTTGAACCAGTGCAAAGACAGGAACCTGAAATGCCACAACAAGCACCAGTTGAGGGGAACATTGACGAGGACATGGTTGAGTCACCAGTTCAACTTAGACGGTCAGGTAGAGAAAGGCGGCCATGCCGAATGCTCACTTATTCGTCTCTTGGCAATCCAAGTTACGAGTTACGTCCAGCCGTAAATGCAGTTGACGCCAACCTGATCCCCTGCACTCATCCCTGGCATACACAACCATACTTACCATTCCCATACACAACACACCAGCCATATCCATACTTGACCTATCCGATTCGTAGTTATTGACATGTTTTTTTTGTACATAATAACTATGTTATTGGTCATTTTGTACATAGTGAAAGTTGAAAGTTGTTGTTAAATATGGTTACCTTGTATTTTCCTACCTCAAATAAGTGTCAGTAGCCACTTTTGTTGTTGGGGAGCGTGTGACACCCTAATATAGGGTGATCCCATTTGCATGTGGGAAATGTGTCATTGTGTATAGTTGAAAGAAAAAGAAAAAAACGTAATTTAATTTGATTAAATTTACTTTTCTAATGATGTCAAAAGTGCAAATGTCAAGGCAATATTTATGTTTAATATTATTTTTCTTTAATGAAAATACCACAAATAGGATGTTTAAATATAGCTGTTAAGAGAGCTGCAGCAATCAACAGTGTGACCCACTTTACAAACAGTAAAAATTGTTCACAGCACTTATATACAAATTTTTTCTTCAGATCAGTAAGAAGTAAGCACATAAATATTATGCACTAAAATGCTTGTTTATATGATGGCACTGTTATTTTTGCTTGTTAGCAAAAAAACAACAACAAAAAAACCAAAAAACAAAACAAAAACAAAAAAATAATAATAATAATAACAGTTGTATTTTCTGTTTCAGAGCATTAACTGTATTGAATTGTATCGAAAATCGTACCGAACCGTGACTTAACTGTAACGTTGCATCCATTATACGCACACACACACACACACACACACACACACACACACACACGTATATATATATATATGTTTTTGTTTTTTTTTTGCAAACAGATTAGTATCGGAATGGTATCGGTATCGGCCGATACTGCACAACCAGGTATCTGTATCGGTATCAGGCCCAAAAAATCGTATCGGTGCAACACTACTGACAACTAGCGTGTTGGTTTAGCGTAGCCATTGAGTCAATCTCGCAGCGAATCAGCGACCGGCGCAGGTCACGCAGTCAATCATGGGAAATGTAGTCTCGGGACAACACTGAAGTGGTGCTTTGTAATCTGTTCGCTTGTGTGAAAAAACTACATTTCCTCACGCCATTCGACGCCACTTCTACAGGCTCTATCTATCGCTCCGCACAGCCTGCCGAGAGCCCCAAGCTGTGTTCGTACTGTTAGCTCCATGTGTTAATAAAGAAATAAAGTCAGCACGTCGTTTGTTTGATACCTTTGTCAACAAAAAAGCCCATAACAAGACACTATGCACGATCCGTTTAAGAGACGCTGGGACTGGAGAGCTGTGAGTAGTAGGAGGCGAGGGGTGAGATGAGCGAGAAGCAAAACTTTGCGGTCGAATGTGGCGGCAGTCCGCTATTATTTTGTTTTCTTATTGTTGCCACAATGAAGTGGAGAAAGCCATCAACGACTCATCTCCTTCTTTCCCCCCAATGTTTTTAGATTATTATTTTATATGCACGAGAGCTGCCGGATCTGCCAAAATGAACATGTAGTCTGATTATTATTTTTTTTAAACAATGTTATCAGATAGACAAAAACATAAAATTATGTGCAAATGCCTGCATCTTCAAATCATGAAAATAATAACAGCTTATATTTGACCAATCTTGTAATCTCGATGGGTCTTGTCTCCATTCCATGTCAGGTAGTCCAGGCACATTGTTTGCTTCCTGATTAGCGTCTGGCTAAGACATGTTAGGTCCAACATAAAATTCCAACCTCCTCTTCTTCCTCCAACTCTTCAAAAACTTGGATCTCCTCCCTTGCGCTCGATCTATCGCTTATATCGCTGTTTGAATAATTGTTTGAAGGGCTTTGTATGGCGGCTGTATGGAGCGCTGCCATCGCTGTTCTTGGTGTGACGTATCACTTCCGGGTTTGTCCCCTTCGGAAACGCGATTATTTTGTCAAATATACAACATAGAAATTATTTTTTCATGCTTTGTTGGACAATGTTTAATTACTTGAATTGTGACCCTATTTGGCATGTTATGAAATTACTTCACATTTGGTCTTTAAGTAACATAGCGTCCTAATAAGTACCTCGAACTTATTTTCTTATTATTTTTCATGCAACATTATTGAACAGACACCTTAGTATCCCGACCCTTTGCTTGCTGTAAGCATTGAACATTTATAATAGCTTGCTACAATATTTTACAGTATATTTTTAATATAACCCTCTGCTGCATATTATCAACAAGGGATGGGCAAACTATTCCACAAAGGGCCACGATGGGTGCGGGATTTTGTTCCAACCCAAGCATTTCACCAATCTGTGGTGTCTTACAAGTGCAATCATTTGATTGCAGTCAGGTGCTTCTTGTTTCCGCTGAAAGCTAATTGGTTTAACTGTACGACCAGGACCCACTACGGCCCTTGAGGACCGGGGTGCCCACCCATAATTTAAACCCTTTTGCATCTGTCTGTATTGGCTTGTGCCATTGGAGTCACAAAGGTTGTTAGGTTAACAACTGCAACTAAGGGGGGGGGCTAGCTTTTGCGAAAGGTCAGTTGGGGGACTGATTAGTCAGTGGACTTTTCGAAATCGTAGCAAACTCAGCTGGTTTGGTTGCATTGGTTCAGTCACACGAGTGAGCTATTGTTATGAACAGCTGTTTATCGGTACATGATAATATTCCGCTGTATCTTTTTCAGGCCTCCATGTTGCAGAACCTACGCTTGGCCATGAGCCGCCAACTCAGACGTCACACGAGTCGCCGATCTTCCGCTTCCTCCTCGTCTTCGCGGCGCCGCTTCGGGCACTTGTGGCGTCGCCTGTTCCGCCGAGAAGGCCGCCCAAGAGGCCATATCCCACTTCTGGATCCACCGGCTGGGACGCACGTCAGTCTGGGCCTTCAGAGCTACCAAACCGCGGGAGGCGGTGTAGACGCTGAACGTGTTCAGGGACATCCGGAGGGCGCCGATCCACCGGAATGTGCATCGGAGGGTTCTGCCTCTCCTCTTTCCTACCAATCAGGCGAAAGCTTAGCGGGGTCGGCGCTCTCTCTGGAGGCACCCGGTCCAAGTGACACTTCATTGGGGCCGACCCCTTTTACTGGGCCCCACCCTCGGCCCACGAGAAAACTGGTTCTGGATCTTGCGCTAAACCTAAAAGGGGTCTCGCTTAGGCGATACTCCCCACTCGGACCTCTCTCTCAGGCCAATCCCCTAGGAGCCGGCGCCCTACCCCACCCCTTGGACAGCACGCCCCCATCATCGACGTCGTCGTCTTCAGAAAGCGATGGCGGCGGTCGGACGCCGGAGATAAGATGCCGGGAGAAGGGGTGGCGACGAAAGAGAGGGGAGGGCGGCGACGCTTTGGGTCGTCAAACGACGCCTTGCTGACGAGCGATACCTGCCAATCCGCCCGGCAACAAAGTGTCCTTGAGACCTGTACTCCCTTATGTCAATTCTAACTGATTGTAAACACCCTGGAGAAAAAAAAAAACTCACTCGATTGTAGCATGCTAAATGCTACGCAACAGGTTGCGATGCCATGGCCGCCTTTGAGTCGCGAGTAGCAACTCGCTACCTAGCGCTAATATGCTTTGCCAGCAAAGTGAATATGAACAGTTCCTAATGCTCGCTTGCTTCGTAATTTGGGAAATTTTGTGAGGAGGATCATATTATTTTTGGATTTTCAATCATTTTGGACTTAAGTTGAAAAACTCAACAAGGTGTAAAGGGAAAATTTATGATGCAAAAGGAAAGAACAATGGTAGTGCACTCAGGGTTCCCGCGGGGTCTTAAAAAGCCTTAAAAGCATTGAATTTATGAATTTGGAAATAATACCTTAAAAAGTCTTAAAAAGTATTGAATTTTCATATCCGGGTTTTAAAATTCATGATTTATGTAACTTCTCTGTGTTTCATTTCTCCGCAAACGTGTCATTTTGATTAAATGGAGCCAATCATTGAGAACGCAACGCAGCCCAGGGTAAAAATCGTCGATTGCAAGCACTGATGGATTATGGGATATTGTGTAGTTCTTTTGACTTGCTAATCCAAATCAAAACAGCGTTGGCTCACCTAAAGATGACTACAAATATGGCTGCTACTTCAATTTGGTGTGCTGTGTGACCAGCTGAAAACGATCACTATTATTATCAGGAGTGGGAACTGCTGTGAATTGGAATGAGTTTATCACTAGTAGACGTCCATTCCATTTGAAGTGGGAGGGTGGCAGCGAATGAACATTCGAATGAACATTCATTCGTTCGTTTGTGATTATGACATGACACTGCCATGAGCATTAATGAATGCTTATGACAGATGTCATTTTGTGTCATTCGGCAAATTACCTCACTTTTGAATGGATGTTAAGCTCCGAGCTGTACAGAAATAATGGATAATTTGCCAGATGATACTTAATGTCATCTGTCATAAGCATTCATTAATGCCCAATGATAGTGTCATGTCATAATTATGACGGTCTTATGGGAATCTTATGACGCCGCCGTCAAATAAAGTGTTACCTATTAACCCAAATAAAGTAGCGGCTTACAGTCCAAAAATTACGGTATATACTGGTTATGTCCCCAAGAAACACAGAATTTTTTTTTTCAAAGTATTTAATTCCTTGCCTACCATTGACAAGGATAAACGTTCAATTCGTTTAAACTAGGAAGATTCATGTGTCGGTACCATTCATCCTCTCCCAGTCAAAACGTATTGGACGCCTAGCATCGTCAATGGCAGTCATTGACTTTAAAAAATTCCCTGTAAGGGTTAAAAAGAAAAAACTGCATGAGCGGGTTCATATTGTTAGCGTGTATGTAGCGTGTATTTCCTGGTTATTATGGGATTTTTCCATTTACATTCTTGAGCAGGGGCCAAAGTTTAAAGACACAAATGTTAAAAACAGAAAATTGCATTGTACTTAACATGGACAAACTTGATTTTACCAGTTTGAATTTATGCAAAATGGTCCCATCATGCTAATAATTTACAAACAAGAAGGTTACCAGTAGAAGCAAACCACGTCATTATTTTTCAGTCATTAACAAGCTGTATTTTGTAATATATATTCTCTATGTAGTTTGTGCCCGATGTATGATTTTTGACTATTACGCATTTAAATTGTTTAAATTAGGTTTAGCGTCGGCGGACCTTTTACGCACTGTGCCACCATTAGAGTTGCCTACCATGTGCCACAAGTTCTTATTTCCTGTGTCTATTTCAAGCTACAGTGGGGAGAACAAGTATTTGATACATTGCCGATTTTGCTGGTTTTCCCACTTGCAAAGCATGTAGAGGTCTGTAATTTGTATCATAAGTTCTCTTCAACTGTGAGGGACGGAATCTAATACAAAAAAAAACAGAAAATCACGTTTTATGACTTTTAAATAATAATTTTGCATTTAATTGCATGAAATAAGTATTTGATACATCACAAAAATCGAACTTAATATTTGGTACAGAAACCTTTGTTTGATATTACAGATACCAAACGTTTCCTGTAGTCCTTGACAAGGTTTGCACACACTGCAGCAGGGATTTTGGCCCACTCCTCCATGCAGATCTTCTCCAGAGCCTTCAGGTTTCGGGGCTGCTGCCGGGCAACACGGACTTTCAGCTCCCTCCATAGATTTTCTATCGGGTTCAGATCTGGTGACTGGCTAGGCCACTCCAGGACCTTAAGATGCTTCTTACGGAGCCACTCTTTAGTTGCCTTGGCTGTGTGCTTTGGGTCGTTGTCACGCTGGAAGACCCAGCCACGACCCATCTTCAGGGCTCTCACTGAAGGAAGGAGGTTGTCAGCCAAGATCTGGCGATACATAGCCCCATCCATCCTCCCCTCAATACGATGCAGTCGTTCTTTACCCTTGGCAGAGAAGCAGCCCCAAAAAATAATGTTTCCTCCACCATGTTTCACAGTTGGGATGGTGTACTTGGGGTTGCACTCATCCTTCTTTTTCCTCCAAACACAACGAGCTGAGTTTAGACCAAAAAGTTCAATTTTGGTCTCATCCGACCACATGACCTTCTCCCATTGCTCCACTGGATCAGTGGGTCAGTGGCAAACTTCAGACGTGTCTGGACATGCACTTCAGCAGCGGGACCTTGCGTGCGCTGTAGGATTTTAATCCATGATGGCGTAATGTGTTTCCGATGGTTTTCTTCGAGACTGTGGTTCCAGCTCTCTTCAGGTCATTGACCAGGTCCTGCCGTGTAATTCTGGGCTGATCCCTCACCTTCCTCATGATCAGTGATGCCCCACGAGGTGAGATCTTGCATGGAGCCCCAGAACGAGGCAGATTGACCGTCAACTTGAACTTCTTCCATTTTCTAATAATCGCTCCAACAGTTGTTACCTTCTCACCCAGCTGCTTGCTTTTTTTCCTGTAGCCCATCCCAGCCTTGTGCAGGTCTATTATTTTATCCCTGATGTCCTTACACAGCCCTTTGGTCTTGGCCATTGTGGAGAGGTTGGAGTTTGTTTGTTTGAGCATGTGAACAGGTGTCTTTTATACAGGTAACAAGTTCAAACAGGTGCAGTTACTTCCGGTAATGAGTGGAGAACAGGAGGGGTTCTTAAAAAAGAACTAAGAGCCGAAATATTTACTAGTTGGTAATGTATCAAATACTTATTTCATGCAGTTGAATACAAATTTATTATTTAAAAATTATACAATGTGATTTTCTGGATTTATGTATTAGATTCCGTCCCTCACAGTTGAAGAGAACTTATGATACAAATTACAGACCTCTAAATGGCTTGAGAGTGGGAAAACCAGCAAAATCAGCAATGGATTAAATACTTGTTCTCCCCACTGTATTTGCTATAGAACTCTATTTTAGCATTTATTCGATTTCCTTGACATCCACAGCAAGAATATCGAACCAAATTTCAATGCTTTTCCATACTTTGCCTCGTCTTTTTGATGTTTGCATAGCTCGTCATGTAGTTTAGTCATCTCCGAAAATGCCTTAAATGCTTCATTTCCCTGCTGTTGTCGCCATAAAAACGGGTAGAGGAGACAAAATCTCTCCACTCAGGGGGAATTTTGCTTGCTGCAGCTCCAAACAGCAATTTTATGCTGCCTTCAATGAAATGAGGCGGTTTTGTAAGGTCACAGTTTGTTCATTTCAAAGCCCTGGACCTAGAGAATATACTACAAAGACTACAAAAAAGAAAAAAAAAAACACTTATCTGTTGGCAGAAGTAGAAAATGGCATCCACCAACCTGAAGGCCTCTTTATTCAGCAATGATGCTTCAAAGTTGAAAAGCACTTCCCTCTATTTTTTCGGAATTCCCAGCTTTCTAGAGTGCAGCACTAACAGAATCGAGATGGTTAAAGAGGTAAATGAGGTAATTAACACTGGAATAGTGAAGAGAGAGTAGCCTGCACACAATATATATTTCTATATTTCAGCTAAGAATACAACTACTGACTAGTAGTATCGTTTTATCACGAGTTTGTTGGAATGATATGAGAAAAAGGCTGTTATTTGTTTGTTTCTGTGCTTGTCATCAATAAAATTTTGAGTTTTTTACACCTTTAGTTGATGTCATAATATTTTAATGTAACAGGCAAGGGCGGAAATCCCGGGGGGGCCGGGTGGACGTACTCCTCCTCAATTAAGCTGCCCCCTTCCCCCAGGGGTGCTGTATAGACCCTAGTCACACGACGTCACAACCACGCCCCCGCGCCATATTGTCCGTCAACTCGTCACTGTTGATGCATTACCGCTGCGTAAATTCCTCCTATTATGGCGTGTTTTTCTGCTCGTTAACATTAATAATCAAAATGGTGAAGGCGTGTGTGGCGGTTGGTTGCAATAACAGAGAAGATAGACGGAGAGACTTGAAGTTCTACCGGATTCCGAGAGACCCGGAGAGGAGAGCGAGATGGGCTGCTGCAATTCGACGAGAAAACTGGGCTCCAAACGATTACCACAGATTATGTAGTAGTCATTTTATATCTGGTAAGATGCATTTAATATATATTTAGAGGGTTTCGGGCTGACAACCACAATTAAGATCATTGCTAGGCTAATCGCCGACAACATACACTCAGACGTTGTGAATGAACTACCTGAAAATATATAATTATAAGGGGTTAATAAGACAGTTGTCATACAATTAATTTACAATTTCACTATTGAGGTCAAAAGCCAAAAAATAAATTCAACTAGGGACAATCTGGAGTAGTGCTATCGCACTTCATATTTATTACATATTTTTAGGGCTGTCAAAGGATTAAAATTTTTAATAGAGTTAATTACAGCTTAAAAATTAATTAATCACAATTAATCACTATTCAAACCATCTATAAAATATGCCATATTTTTCTGTAAATTATATATATATTCTGTAAAATAAATTGTTTGAATAGAAAGATAAGACACAAGATGGATATATATATACATTCAACATACGGTACATAAGGACTGTAGTGGGCATTTCACTCTACTGTCATTTAAATCTGTCTATGCTGTCCTCACTCCGAAGCGTCTACTTTTTCCAAAGCTAGACAGCTAGTGAACGACGCCTTAATAATTAGACTTCTTCCTTTTTCATCTGATTTATTAATAAAATGGCCTCAAACCATTGTCCTCTTTAGACCGTCGTAAAACTACCAAAAAAAAAGTACACAAAGATTGCATTAGCAACAACGTTAGCTTAGCACGCTATACAGGTTCACTAAACATAAACAAAAAGCGTCTCATACAAAAAATATAACATTTCGCATACTAACATAATATGTACATTCTTTGCAAAAACCATACTTACGGACAAATCTTGTCCAAGGATCATATAAGCACAACATTATCAGCCCGAGACGTCGTGCAGCCATAATGAACTGGCAAGAAAACAATAAACCATGTCGCAAAGCGACCACAAGAGTTCGCTGTTGGACAGCACAAAAAGCTTTGCTGTAAAACTTACCAAAAGGCAGAATACTTTCTGTGCGGGACATGTGCGTTAATTGCGTCAAATATTTTAACGTGATTAATTTAAAAAATTAATTACCGCGCGTTAACGCGATAATTTTGACAGCCCTACATATTATATATGTATGTAGTGAGAGTGCTATCGCTAAACCATATAAACATTAAAAGCCCTAGCTCCATTGACAAATGACATGAAATACATTAGACTTGACAGTGGATGTTAGCAAGAACAAAAGATTTTGAATTGAAAATTTCGTAACTCACCTTCCCGAGCACAAGACAGATTCCTGCCGAATTTTCGCGGACGAGGACCTGTTTCACCCAACCAGCAACGAAGTATTTATAAGCCTCCAAGCTCTTAAAGTTTTTCAAACTTTCGTGAGAATAGGCTGATTTTGTGTGGACAAGATAGTTGTAAATATCAGGGTAGCAGATGTCAGGCAGAGACGGCGAAGAAAACGGGTCGAAAAACATCGATTTAGGCATCAAATATGGATCTGGCGAATGGATAAACTGAAGCTTTTCCACATAACGCCTTTTATGCAACGCATCCAATGAGTTTACAGCGTCAGATAACACCGGGGCTTCCATGAATTGCTCTATAAATTGCACGACTAATTGAAACCATCGAGAATAGGGCTAAAAAATGATGGACAATATGGCGGCCGGATACAGCGACACGTCATTTTGTGACGTAGGTGAGTAGGGTCTATAGGGGTGAAAAGGGATACTGATTCTACGGGCCCATGCCCGGATGAGGCCCACAAAGAAAATTAGAACATTAGGTAATCGTTTGCAAATTTAAAGATTAATCATTATAATTTTAATAGGAATAAAACTAAGGGTTTCTTTTTCTTGTTTTGTTTTTGGCAAAAGGTAAACACCCAGAGAGCATACAGTATGAATTGCCCCCGTATTTTCATTAAATGGTTTGGTCCGCCCCTTCCATCAATCAGACCGCGGGAGCAGCTGTGCGCATTTACACCAGTCAATGACTCGGATTGTGCGGTACTGCAGTAATGTTTTCAAAACAGAAATCAGGTTATCAAAAGAGGACAGAAAAGAAAGCAAAACAGGAGAGGGGTAGAAAAGGCCAACGGGATGTGACAAAGTACTTCACAAAGGAAGGTTGGTTTCTTTTGTCAGTGTAGTGCTGAATATTAGGCTCGAGCGTTTACGTCACAACAACACGAGATCATGTGAGATTTGCGACAACGCAGCCATATTGGAAGCACGTCTGCATCACGGGACATTTAAACTTAAAACGGCAAATACAATTCAACTACGAGTGTCAAAATGAAAAAAAATTAAGGAAAATTTGCCAGTTCGATACAGAGACAAACTTGTTACCACGGCAAAGGACAGATATGTGAGCAAACACAAATGGAATAAAGATGTCGACAAGCTTCCACCACTACGCAAAATGGACATCATGCTGTATTTAGTGTTTGGTGTAAGTTACTACACTCCTCAGCAATTGCGAAACTACAAATCGCTACAAAGCTACGAACAGTTTTGCTGCGGATGGGTGCAGGACCTGCACATTATGACCGTAGCAAACGGCAACACCATCGTTTTTGCAAATTTAGGTAATGTGTGTTTACATTTTCATTGTCATGAACATCTGAATTTGTGCTGTGCTAAGCTATGATAGTTACGTGACAAATCAATGCTGTGTTTTAGAAAACAGATTTACCTTGCTCAATGTTCCCATGCCATTCTTCAATGTTTGGTAAGTTCAGATATGACCTTTTCCCTCGCCTTTTCTCCATGTAGGGATCCGGAAGAAACTCAATGGGGTTCGATCGGTTGTTGCAATTCTTTACCGAACAATAATTTCCAACCATTTTTAAAGAGCTACCTGTGTCGAAATGCCTCACTGTTTATATTTCCCGGAGTTCTGACACCGAACTTCCTGCTTCCAACATGGCGATAGAGGCGGAAACATTGCGAGTGCCACGTCATACGCTGGAGTCTAACTAACTGAAAGAAAGCCCACCCGTCCCATCAGACCATAGGACATGGTTCCAGTAATTCATGTGCTTTGTTGACATGTCTTCAGCAAACTGTTTGCAGGCTTTCTTGTGTACCGTCTTCAGAAGAGGCTTCCTCCTGGGGTGACAGCCATGCACACCAATTTGATGTAGAGTGCGGCGTATGGTCTGAGCACTAACAGGCTGACCCCCCACCTCTTCAATCTCTGCAGCAATGCTGACAGCACTCCTGTAACGAGTCTAATGACATTTTGGAGGGAAAATGACAAGCAGTACTCAATTTGGACATTTAGGGATGTACGTTTTTTCAAAGGTGTGTTTTCACTTTTGTTGCCAGGGGTTTAGATATTAATAGCTACATTTTGAGTTATTTTGAGGTGAAAATAGATTAATTCTATTATATACAGTGGGGCAAATAAGTATTTAGTCAACCACTAATTGTGCAAGTTCTCCCACTTGAAAATATTAGAGAGGCCTGTAATTGTCAACATGGGTGAACCTCAACCATGAGGGACAGAAGCTGGAAAAAACCCCAAGAAAATCACATTGTTTGATTTTTAAAGAATTTATTTGCAAATCATGGTGGAAAATAAGTATTTGGTCAATACCAAAAGTTCATCGCAATACTTTGTTATGTACCCTTTGTTGGCAATAACGGAGGCCAAACGTTTTCTGTAACTCTTCACAAGCTTTTCACACACTGTTGCTGGTATTTTGGCCTATTCACCATTCATCGTGAGACCGGTTGAAAAATGGCAAGAATTTGCATTTTGCAAATCTGGATATCAATGAGGTTTTAAGTAGAGCTACAATATGCAAACATAAGAAGGTAAATTCTGCACATTCATTTCTGGTTTAATTTTACATGTTCAATTTTTTTCCCCCTTGGATGTGAGATTTTGCAATCTTTGTTTAAACCGTTCACTATTTAATGTACGGTATTGGCCCGAATATAAGACGGTGTTTTTTTCATTGAAATAAGACTGAAAAAGACGGGGTCGTCTTATATTCGCGGTCTAGACGTTATACCCATTTACGACGCTAGATGGTGCCAGATATCTTTGAAGCGATGTTCTGTCATTACAGATCTCAGCTACTCTCAAGTTTAACCAGTTTGTCTTAATCTATTGCAATGTTTTTCCTTATTCAGATTTGTTTCAAGACTACAGTTACAGTTAGATTTCACTTTGATGGTTAATGCCGTTATTGCAATTTTGTTGTTTTATCATAATAGATTGGTTTATTTACATTTCAAAAAACCAGAAGCCATTCTGTTACGAATGTGATTGCACTTGAGTTTACAAATTTAAATGTTCAGATATTAAGATATGAATGAGGCAAAATAACATGCTTTATCTCTCAAATATATTGTTATAAACATTTTTTTCAGATGTACTGGAATTATTTTCTGTATAAAAATTAATTTGGTGTTCAAAAAGTCTTTTTTTCAAACTTGAGTCTTGAAAAAGAGGGGGTCGTCTTAGAATCAGGGCCGTCTTATATTCGGGCCAAAACGGTATTTTAACCTTGTTTATTTATGTTGAAACCGTTTTTTTTTTGTTTTTTTTTAAACTTTGGGCTGTCATGGCTGTCTGCGTTTGGGTTCCCGTTTATTCTGAGTTCAAGTCTCGTGTTCATGACATTTGTTAAGATATTTAATGGACTGTGGTGGAAATCAGGACAGCGAACAAATGTATTCTGTCAGATGTAGTCATATGAAGTTGACTTGAAAAGTAAGGATAGTGAAATGGTATATCAACAAAAAAGAACCGAAGAAAATATTAACGCATTCAATAACAGTTTGATGGTCCAGGATTGGACTACTGTATTTAGGGAATCAAATGTGGACAGTGCGTATGATAAGTTCCTAGAGAAATTTACTTCTCTTTATAATACGCACTGTCCTGTTGAAGGAAGCAGTACAAAGAAAAGGGAATTCAAATGCCCTTGGTTGACAAAAGGAATAATCAACGCCTGCAAAAAGAAAAATTATTTATACAAGTTGTTTATCAAGTTAAAAACCAAAGAAGCTGAACTGAAATATAAGATTTACAAGAACAAATTAAGAGCTATAATAAGAACTAGTAAAAAGCTATACTACAACAAGCAATTATATGAAAATAAAAATAATATAAAAGGCACATGGAACATATTGAACAAATTAATCAAACAAGGATCTACCAAGGCAACATATCCTGACCACTTCATTGAAAAGAATGGGATAAATTATGATGTGAAAAAAGTTGTTAACAGCTTTAATAGTTTCTTTGTAAAAATCGGTTCAGAATTGGCTGCAGGTATTCTGGACCAGGACCCCGACCACTATTATAAAAGAATTAAATGGAATCAGAATTCAATCTTTTTCTATGCACCCAGTGAGCAGGAGGTGATAAATACTGCATTGAAGTGCAAGAGCAAGCTGTCCACCGACTGTCACGATATTGACATGTTTATTGTTAAAAAAGTTATACATAGCATTGCAACGCCCCTCACTTATATTTGTAATTTATCATTTCAATCGGGTCAATTTCCAAACAAAATGAAAATTGCTAAAGTAATTCCAATACACAAAAATGGCAGTAAACACAGTTACACAAATTATAGACGGATATCACTATTACCACAATTTTCTAAAATCTTGGAAAAACTATTTACCTGCCGATTTAATAATTTTCTTGATAAACACAACATAATTAACCAGGGCCAGTATGGGTTTAGAACAAAAACAACCACCTCAATGGCAATTACAGATGCAGTAGAAGAAATCACAAATGCATTGGATGAAAAAAAACATGCAGTTGGAATTTTTATTGATCTAAAGAAAGCTTTTAACACAACTGATCACACAATTTTACTCAAGAAACTACATCTGTATGGTATCAGGGGGGTTGCTGGCGAGTGGTTGAGAAGTTATTTAACAGGAAGGGTACAATATGTGAAAATGGGGAAATGGTCATCAGAATATCTCAGTATATGTATGGGGTCCCTCAGGGGTCCGTTTTGGGACCAAAATTATTTAATGTTTATATCAACGATATATATACTGTATCTCAGTTATTGAAATTTATACTTTTTGCAGATGACACAAACATATTCTATAGTAGTGAAAACCAAAATGAATTGGTAACTACCGTAAATGAGGAATTAAGTAAATTAAAGAGGTGGATGGATATAAATAAATTATGACTTAACTTAAATAAGACAAAGGTAATGATATTTAGTAACCTAAAATATAACGCAAATAAATACAAATAAAGATTGATGGGGTCCCAATCGGGAATGTAAATGAATTCAAATTTCTAGGAGTTATTGTAGATAGTAAATTATCATGGAAACCCACATCAGACACATCAAAACCAAGATCTCCAAAAGCCTGTCACTAATAAACAAAGTGAAATCATACCTTGATGACAGTGCACGCCGCACTTTGTACTGTTCTCTGGTGCTCCCATATTTCACATATTGTATTGAAGTGTGGGGAAACATTTCCAAATCTACCATCAATTCATTAGTCACATTGCAGAAACGTGCGGTACGAATCATACATAAGGTTGGATTTCTCGATCACACCCACCGTTTATTTGCTCACTCAAAACTATTAAAAATCAAAGATCTTGTAAACTATCATACAGCTATAATGCTATTTAAAGCAAAAAATGAATTACTGCCCCATAATTTACAAAACCTATTTAAGGTTCGTGAGAATATCCATAGTCTGCGAGGCTCTGGAAATTTTATGTTGCCAAGATTTCGAACTACTTGCAAACGTTTTCGTGTGTCTGTCTGTGGAGTGAAACTCTGGAACAATTTAGACAATCATTTCAAGCGGTGTCAGAATATCCAAAAATTTAAATCGTTGTCTAAAAATATGGTCTGGTCACAATATAATGACATTTGCTGACAATGTGTGTTGCTGTTTTTGTCAATTGGTGTAAATATTGAAATTATTGTGAATGAGCCAACATTAGTTGGTTGTCTGTTGGTTTAGTTGTTTTTGTCTGTTTTTCCTTTTTTCTTCTTTTTCATTGTGTGGACAGGAGTATCCCACGAGTAAGGATGCTGTACAATGAGATCAGGGGTGGGACAAAATAAGTTTTTTCTTCTTCCCACTCCCTTTCGAGTGCAATTATTTTTGTTGAATTATATTGTATGTTTTTGTTCCTTTTGTGTGTGCATGCTTGAAATAAAGAAGTTTCATCATCATCATCATCATCATCATGAAGTCAATTATTGACACCTCCCTAATTCCACTCTTTGTATTGCTAGGTAAATAAACAATTGGTATACAGTTACACCGCATCCGTGATCGTTGCGTTTCCGGTCCGACTCCGGTAAAAAATAGCGCCGGAGCCAATCCGTTCCCATTATATCCTATTGTTCAACGTGTACCGGCCGCGTCAGTGCTCCGGATTGACTGCGGACCAACGCCGCATGCCCGCCGGATGGTATAGGCTATTTTCTATTTTTGCCGGACACGCATCCGACAAAATGGGCGGAGCTGGGCCTGGACGTAACAGCCCAGGTGCCTAATCACGGTTTAAACACGAGCGAAGATGGATGATGAGCACTTCATCATGGAGGTGGAAACCCACAAAATCATTTATGATGCAGCAGATCCTTTCTATAAGGACAATATAAAAAAGGAAGCTGCAAGGTGTCCTATTATGTTTGTTTTTCTGTCCTGATCTCATCATGATGCAGTCATGGCTGTCTCTTAATTCCAGATTAACTAAAATATCAATATGCAAAGAAAATATGTGCTCTCTCTCTGCTTCTCTGATGAGTATAGTGTGTTTTTCGTTGTTTTAAATGGCACATTATCGCGCGCGATGACGCGAGAGCTCACGGGGGGGACGAGGTTGGCGGTGTTTTTGACGGACTGCGTGGCACGCAGTCAACACTGAACCGGACCGGAACCGCAACGATCACGCATGCAGTGTGCTTGGGCCTTTGTGGTAAGTACTAATACAATATAAGTATCATTTCTTATCATAACATTGCAAGAGAGGAAGAATGAATAGCATAATGTGATATCATTGAGAAAAGGGGAGTTATCTGATTATGAGAAATTGATAAACCGACTTCGATTTTTTTTTAGGGAGGGGCATGATAATTAGTTTATTCATTGCATGTTTGCATGTTCATTAGATTTCAAAGATTTGGTTCTAAATCTGGACTCAGCTCGTGCTAAGAAAGATACGTTTATCCCTATTTGAAAATTTAAGCGACAAATTGGAGTAAAAGATGCCGTATAATTCTAGCAGTTATCTTTGACCCCCGCCTCCAATAATTATTCTATAAAATGTTTCCGGTTATTGTCCTTTCCCCCCCAACTTTAAAAGCAGTTGACCTTTAGCTATTGCTATTAGCACTGTTGCACTTGAAACAGAAATTCTTTTGCTTTTGGAAAGATGCTATATTTAATGAGAAATGACATTGTTATGGAGAATCATTTACAAACATTTACACATCAAAAATCATTAATAAAAACTGTAAAATTCACAAAAAAAAAAAAAGACTTTTTTTTTTTTTTTTTTTAAATCAATGGCTGCCATTGATGGTGATGGATGTCCAATCCCTATTGACAGGGACTTTAAGTAGAGGACATTCATCGCCGAAATCACAGCCAATGTCAATAGTGTTTTTACCATTAGCAAAACATCGTCTTAATTCCACATTTTCTTTTTGTTACAGCCTCATTCCAAAATGAGTTAAAACATTTTCCCCTCAAAAATTCTTCACGAAACATTCACTTGGCGTTAACATTTTTTTTTTTTAAATGCAAATATACTTTCAAATCTGTGACTATTTAAAGTTTTTTTGTTATTGTTTTCAAGAAATTTGAAAGCCTTGGCAAAAAAAAAAATGGAATTTAACATGCTCAATGTAATTTAATCCATATTGGAATGAGTCTGTAACACAACACAATGTAGAAAAAGCGAACCATTGTGAGTACTGTATTTATCAAACTATAAGTCGCACCTGAGTAGAAGTTGTACCAGCCAAAAAATGCACAATGAAGAGGATGAAAACGTATAATTCGCATTTTTAGGGGAAATTTGATATAAACCAACACCAAGAACAGACATGTCATCTTGAAAGGAAATTTACAGTACAAACAGAATACAGAACAACAGGCTCAATAAGTGTACGGTATGCTACTGTAATTTTAGATCAGCGGTCCCCAATCACCGGGCCGCGGACCGGTACCGCTCCGATGCGCATTTGCTACCGAGCCGCACAGAAATAATTAATTTATTAACGACTGCATTCCGGCCGAATCAACTTTGGCCTGTGCCCATTAACACACCAATATCCCTGTCTACTCTAGATATAATACTACAGGATAGAATGTCGTCATAGAAATCCATTGACTGGACTGCTAGCAGTACATCTTGTCTTGTATATCTATGTTCGCTTGTCCTCGATAATAACGTATGACGTAGGACGGGAATTGTTCCCGGAAATAATTAGCCTTAAAACTAGACTGACTGAAAAAAAGACGTCTTTGGACAGATTTTACACGGGGAAAAGGGCACCTGACGAGCCAGAAGATGAGCCAACAACCTCGGAAAAAAAACAAAATACGCTACTTCTCAATCACTCAAGAACCACGAACTGCGAAGGAGTGGATTCGTGACCCATCTGTGAATAAACCGAGTGATTCGAGCATGTCTGTGCAACAGGAGGATCAGCTTGTAGAGATCGCAAATGACGGCGACCTTAAACGTACTGTACATTTGAGACAACAACTCTACCGAGGTTCTGGATAAAAGTAATTCCGGAATATCATGATATCGCTACGAGAGCACTGAAAACCGTGCTACAATTTCCAACATCGTACCTTTGTGAACCGGGCTTCTATCACTCTCCAATCACATCTAGATGGGACCATCTCGTCTCAACGAAACAAGCTCAGGCCTCCCACTGATTCAGCAGGTGAGTTAAATTTTCCCTGCACTTAACATGACGGGGCTAAAAACAAATGTTATTTTATATTTGCTGTATTTTTCATTTGCCGCAAATTGCCAATGTTCTGACAAATTTTGCATGCGCGTAACGTTAAAAATGGCCGCGAATGCACCGATTCCAAAGTAAACACTACAAAGGAATATTAACTTACAGTGAGGCAAATAAGTATTTAGTCAACCACTAATCGTGCAAGTTCTCCCACCTGAAAATATTAGAGAGGCCTGTAATTGTCAATATAGGTAAACCTCAACCATGAGAGAGAGAATGTGGAGAAAAAAAAAACCCTGAAAATCACATTGTTTGATTTTTGAAGAATTTATTTGCAACTCATGGTGGAAAATAAGTATTTGGTCAATACCAAACGTTCATCTAAATACTTTGTTATGTAACCTTTGTTGGCAATAACGGAGGCCTAACGTTTTCTGTAACTCTTCACAAGCTTTTCACACACTGTTGCTGGTATTTGGCCCATTCCTCAATGCAGATCTCCTCTAGAACAGTGATGTTTTGGGGCTGTCGTTGGGCCACACAGATTTTCTATGGGGTTGAGATCTGGAGACTGGCTAGGCCACTCCAGGACCTTGAAATGCTTCTTACGAAGCCACTCCTTTGTTGCCCTAGCTGTGTTTTTGGGATCATTGTCATGCTGAAAGACCCAGCCACGTCTCATCTTCAATGCCCTTGCTGATGGAAGGAGATTTTCACTCAAAATCTCTCGATACATGGCACCATTCATTCTTTCCTTTACACAGATCAGTCGTCCTGGTCCCTTTGCAGATAAACAGCCCCTAACCATGATGTTTTTACTCCCATGCTTCACAGTGGGTATGGTGTTCTGGTATGCAATTCAGTATTCTTTCTCCTCCAAACACGAGAACCTGTGTTTCTACCAAAAAGTTCTATTTTGGTTTCATCTGACCATAACACATTCTCCCAGTCCTCTTCTGGATCATCCAAATGCTCACTAGCGAACCGCAGACGGGCCTGGACGTGTACTTTCTTCAGCAGGGGGACACATCTGGCAGTGCAGGATTTGTGTCCCTGGTGGCGCATTGTGTTACTAATAGTAGCCTTTGTTACTTGTGGTCCCAGCTCTCTGTAGGTCATTCAGTAGGTCCCCCGTGTGGTTCTAGGATTTTTGCTCAACGTTCTTGTTATCATTTTGACACCACGGGGTGAGATCTTGCATGGAGCCCCAGATCGAGGGAGATTATCAGTGTTCTTGTATGTCTTCCGTTTTCTAATAATTGCTCCCACAGTTGATTTCTTTACACCAAGCGTTTTACCTATTGCAGATTCAGTCTTCCCAGCCTGGTGCAGGTCTACAATTTTGTCTCTGGTGTCCTTCGACAGCTATTTGGTCTTGGCCATAGTGGAGTTTGGAGTGTGACTGACTGAGGTTGTGGACAGGTGTCTTTTATACCGATAATGAGTTAAAACAGGTGCCATTAATACAGGTAACAAGTGAAGCCTCGTTAGAAGAAGTTAGACCTCTTTGACAGCCAGAAATCTTGCTTGATTGTGGTTGACCAAATACTTATTTTCCACTCTAATTTGGAAATAAATTCTTTAAAAATCAAACAATGTGATTTTCTTTTTTTCTCTCCACATTCTGTCTCTCATGGTTGAGGTTTACCCATGTTGACAATTACAGGCTTCTCAAATCTTTTCAAGTAGGAGAACTTGCACAATTGGTGGTTGACTAAATACTTATTTGCCCCACTGTAAGTTTGATCATGGACGGACATGTGTAAAAGACCGCCACAAAAGCTTTGGGGGCAAAATTTGACAGAACACCGGTCCGTGAAAAAAAGACCCAAATCACACCGGTCCGTGGTGCAAAAAAGGTTGGGGACCCCTGTTTTAGATGACGCATGAACATGAACTGAGAACGTATGTTACCGTAACATAGCTATTAAGAGTTATTCAGATAGTTTGTGTCCCATTTTGTTCAGCCATTCTCAGTTGTTTTTATAAGTTAACCGCCAATGTTGAAACGCAGACCATGTTGAGCGCCCTCATGCGGTTTAGTATGAAAATAACATGCAAAATGACATAATAATATGTAAGTAAATTCACACGAGTCACTACAGAGTATGGCAAATCTATGAAAAAAACTTAGACTTACAAACCAAAAAATACGGTACTTTCCAAATACTTTTTTTTGTAACATTTTTGTCCAGAGATTAGAGGAACATCCTATTTTGTAGTTGATTGTTTCAATAGTTGGCAGCAATTTAAAACACACAACACAAATTTTAGTTTTCAAGACGCAAGTCACGCAACTATTAACATTTTCTTTTAGCTTAGCATTTTAAGTCAACAGACGACAGAAATGTAGTTTTTCTTCTTGACAAAAATGCACAGACGGTGTGTTTCGTCGTTTCGTCAAAAACATCTTGAATAGACAATACAAACTATTTTGCTATATTTTCTACTTTTTAGTCTTTCCCATTTTCCACCATTTTACAAATTCAAGTGCTTACCAGAAGTTGGTGGCAGGAACAAAAAGTCCAAGAGTAAAGTTTAGAGCGCTAGGTGAAGTTTGCATATATGAAAATGATTAAAATTTATCTTTGGGTTACCATTATTATTAAGACAAACCAGGAAGAATCATGTACATAGCTGAGCAAAAGTAGTAGCAGAATAATAGTAAGTAAAATGCATTTAAAATATAAATATAGAAATAAGTACACAATTTTCTTGTTTGTTGATTAGCTAAACAGCAACAAGTTGGCATTTAAAAATGTTTAACTTTGTTCCCCTGACATCAATAAAAAGATAAAAATTCCAACAGTAAGCACACTAAAAAAAATGACTCGTCAATAAGGCACAATTAATTGCATGCATAAAACAGCTCAAAGCCATCCGTGGATGAACTTTGAAAACGATTTGTCTCAACAGTTTAAGAAGTAAAAAAAAAAAAAAAAAAGAAAAATCAATTCAAGATGCATCCTTCTAGAGCAGCAGCAGGTGGTGCTGATGCGCCTCACTGTCAGACCGGTTTAGCCAAAAAGTCCTTCCCGGAAAGGCACATTGGATGGATGGAAAATTGATAGTGAAGTGTTGTTAGTCCTCAAATGCACATCATTAAAAAAAATAGTCTTTTCATTGATAATGATTTTTTTTTAAATCCTAAAAATTTACACAGCTAAATTAAATTACTTATATTATATTAGTGTGACTGAAAAAGGCTAATATGCATAGAAAATTTGGATTTTAAAAAATGCAGTAACCGCCCCGGTCCTTTGGGGGCACCCTTGTGCGTCGGAAAACTTGGAAGCGCTGGATGTGGCTTGAGGTCCGGCGGTGCACATATTCAAGTCCTGTTGCAAATACCAAGACTGTGTTTTGCCGGGTGGTGCGGCACCATACCCCAACATACGTGTGTGCATGTGTTAGTCTGGTCTTTGTGTGTGTGTATTTGTGTCCTATTCATCTATGACCAATATCAACAAGAGTTAAACTGCACCCACCAGGGGGCGTTAAAGTCTTAGTCTCTGTCTTTGTCAGATGTGAGTGGTTCACCCTCTGCCGGATCCTCCTGAGGGAACATCACGTAACATGCCTTCTGGCCCATGTACGTCACTTTCTCTGCAAGAGAAGAGCAACATAATGAAACCACGCAGGCATTGTGCAGTTGATCGTACTAGGCGAGCAATTACCTGTGATTCGGTAAATCCACTTGGGCTTGTTTTTCCACCAGACACCCACAAAGTAGACGGGCACACCGGTAAGCATGATGACCATTCCCAAGCCGCACACCACTGGCTCAGAGTACAGGCTGAAGCATAGGAGCACGACCCAGAACAGCATGTAAGCGATGGGGATTAGCAAGTTGACCTGCAAAACAAAAATGTAGGGGTCATTGTTGGAGTCGATTATTGCTGAAGGGCACGTTTCTTACCGCATAATCGTGCCAAACGTTGGCCGTTTTGAGTAAAAGTCGGCAGATACAGTGGGGCAAATAAGTATTTAGTCAACCACCAATTGTGCAAGTTCTCCTACTTGAAAAGATTAGAGAGGCCTGTAATTGTCAACATGGGTAAACCTCAACCATGAGAGACAGAATGTGGAAGAAAAAAAACAACAGAAAATCACATTGTTTGATTTTTAAAGAATTTATTTCCAAATTACAGTGGAAAATAAGTATTTGGTCACCTACAAACAAGCAAGATTTCTGGCTGTCGAAGTCTAACTTCTTCTAACGAGGTCTAACGAGGCTCCACTCGTTACCTGTATTAATGGTACCTGTTTTAACTCATTATCGGTATAAAAGACACCTGTCCACAACCTCAGTCAGTCACACTCCAAACTCCACTATGGCCAAGACCAAAGAGCTGTCGAAGGGCACTAGAGACAAAATTGTAGACCTGCACCAAGCTGGGAAGACTGAATCTGCAATAGGTAAAACGCTTGATGTAAAGAAATCAGCTGTGGGAGCAATTATTAGACAATGGAAGACATACAAGACCACTGATTAATCTCCCTTGATCTGGGGCTCCATGCAAGATCTCACCCTGTGGCGTCAAAATGATAACAAGAACCACACGGGGGGACCTAGTGAATGACCTACAAAGAGCTAGGACCACAGTAACAAAGGCTACTATCAGTAAGACAGTGCGCCGCCAGGGACTTAAATCCTGCACCGCTAGACATGTCCCCCTGCTGAAGAAAGTACACGTCCAGGCCCCTCTGCGGTTCGCTAGAGAGCATTTGGATGATCCAGAAGAGGACTGGGAGAATGTATTATGGTCAGATGAAACTAAAATAGAATTTTTGGTAGAAACACAGGTTCTCGTGTTTGGAGGAGAAAGAATACTGAATTGCATCCGAAGAACACAATGCCCACTGTGAAGCATGGGGGTGGAAACATCATGCTTTGGGGCTGTTTTTCTGCAAAGGGACCAGGACGACTGATCTGTGTAAAGGAAAGAATGATTGGGGCCATGTATCGAGAGATTTTGAGTGAAAATCTCCTTCCGTTAGCAAGGGCATTGAAGATGAGACGTGGCTGGTTCTTTCAGCACAACAATGATCCCAAACATACAGCCAGGGCAACAAAGGAGTGGCTTCGTAACAAGCATTTCAAGGTCCTGGAGTGGCCTAGCCAGTCTCCAGATCTCAACCCCATAGAAAATCTGTGGAGGGAGTTGAAAGTCCGTGTTGCCCAACGACAGCCCCAAAACATCACTGCTCTAGAGGAGATCTGCATGGAGGAATGGGCCAAACACCAGCAACAGTGTGTGAAAAGCTTGTGAAGAGTTACAGAAAACGCTTGGCCTCCGTTATTGCCAACAAAGGGTACATAACAAAGTGTTGAGATGAACTTTTGGTATTGACCAAGTACTTATTTTCCACCATGATTTGCAAATAAATTCTTTAAAAATCAAACAATGTGATTTTCTGGGTTTTTTTCCACATTCTGTCTCTCATGGTTGAGGTTTACCTTTGTTGACAATTACAGGCCTCTCTAATATTTTCAAGTGGGAGAACTTACACAATTAGTGGTTGACTAAATACTTATTTGCCCCACTGTAAAGCTGATATAATAGAACAACTTACAGTGAAGAAAATAAGTATTTGAACATCCTGCTATTTTGCAAGTCCTCCCACTTAGAAATCATTGGAGGAGTCAGAAATTTTCATCGTAGGTGCATGTCCACTGTGAGAGAGATAATCTAAAAAAGAAAAATCCAGAAATCACAATGCATGATTTTTTAAACAATTTATTTGAGTGATACAGCTGCAAATAAGTATTTGAACATCTTTCTATCAGCTAGAATTCCAACCCTGAAAGACCTGTTAGTCTGCCTATTAAAAGTCCACCTCCACTCTATGTATTATCGTGAATTAGATGCACTTGTTTGAGGTCGAAAGCTGTATAAAAACACCTGTCCACCCCAATCAATCAATCAGTAAAACTCAAACTTGTAACATGGCCAAGACCAAAGAGCTGTCCAAAGACACCTGAGATAAAAATGTACACCTCCACAAGGTTGGAAAGCGTATAAGTAATAACCAAGCAGCTTGGTGAAAAAAGGTCCACTGTTGGAGCAATAATTATAAAATGGAAGACGGTCAATCTCAATCGGAGTGGAGCCCAATGTAAGATATAACCTCGTGGGGTCTTAATGATTCTAAAAAAGGTGAAGAATCAGCCCAGAACTACTCGACAGGAGTTGGTCAATGACCTGAAAAGAGCAGGGACAACCATTTCCAAGGTTACTGTTGGTAATACACTAAGACGTAATGGTTTGAAATCATGCATGGCACGGAAGGTTCCCCTGCTTAAACCAGCACATGTCAAGGCCCGTCGTAAGTTTGCTTTAGACCATTTGGATGATGCAGAGGAGTCATGGGAGAAAGTTTTGTGGTCAGATGAGAGCAAAACAGGTCTTTTTGGTCTTGATTCGACTCATAGTGTTTGGAGGAAGAAGAATGATGAGTACTATCCCAAGAACACCATCCCTACTGTGAAGCATGGATGTGGTAGCATCATGCTCTGGGGTGTTTTTCTGTGTATGGGACAGGATAAGTGCACTTTAATAAAGAGAGGATGACTGGGGCCCTGTATTGTGAGATTTTGGGGAACAACCTCCTTCCCTCAATCAGATCGAGCATTGACGATGGATCATGGCTGGGTCTTCCAACATGACAATGACTCGAAGCACACAGCCAGGAAAACCAAGGTATTGCTCCGTAAGAAGCATATTCAGGTTCTAGCATGGCCTAGTCAGTCTCCAGACCTAAACCCAATAAAAAACTTTTGGAGGGAGCTCAAACTCCCGGGTTTCTCAGCGAAAGCCCAGGACACTGACTGATCTAGAGAAGAACTGTGTGGGAGAGTGGGCCAAGATCCCTCCTACAGTGTGTGCAAACCCGGTGAAAAACTTCCGGAAAGTTTTGATCTCTGTAATTGCAAACAAACTGTACTCCTGTACCAAACATTAACATTCGTTTTCTCTGGCGTTCAAATACTGGATTGTTCTTTTTAGATTCTCTCTCTTTATAGTGGACATGCACCTCATCCATCCATCCATCCATCCATCCATCCATCCATCCATCCATCCATTATCTTCCGCTTATTCCGGGGTCGGGTCGCGGGGGCAGCAGCTTCAGCAGGGAAGCCCAAACTTCCCTCTCCCCAGCCACTTCAGCCAGCTCCTCCGGCGGGATTCCAAGACGTTCCCAGGCCAGCCGAGCGACATAGTCTCTCCAGCGTGTCCTGGGTCGACCCCGGGGCCTCCCACCGGTGGGACATGCCCGGAACACCTCTCCAGGGAGGCGTCCAGGAGGCATCCGAACCAGATGCCCGAGCCACCTCAACTGGCTCCTCTCAACGCGGAGGAGTAGCGGCTCGACACCAAGCCCCTCCCGGATGACCGAGCTTCTCACCCGATCTCTAAGGGAGAGCCCGGACACCCTGCGGAGGAAACTCATTTCGGCCGCTTGTATCCGGGATCTTGTTCTTTCGGTCACGACCCACAGTTCGTGACCATAGGTGAGGGCAGGAACGTAGATCGACCGGTAAATCGAGAGCTTCGCCTTTTGGCTCAGCTCCTTCTTCACCACAACGGACCGGTGCAGAGTCCGCATCACTGCAGACGCTGCACCGATCCGCCTGTCAATCTCCCGCTCCTTCCTACCCTCACTCGTGAACAAGACCCCAAGATACTTAAACTCCTCCACTTGGGGCAGGATCTCATCCCCGACCCGGAGAGGGCATGCCACCCTTTTCCGGCTGAGGACCATGGTCTCGGATTTGGAGGTGCTGATCTTCATCCCAACCGCTTCACACTCGGCTGCAAACCGCCCCAGTGAGAGTTGGAGGTCACGGCTTGATGAAGCCAACAGCACCACATCATCTGCAAAAAGCAGAGATGAGATGCTGAGGCCACCAAACCGGACCCCCTCAACGCTTCGGCTGCGCCTAGAAATTCTGTCCATAAAAATTATGAACAGAATCGGTGACAAAGGGCAGCCTTGGCGGAGTCCAATCCTCACTGGGAACGAATTCGACTTACTGCCGGCAATGCGGACCAGACTCTGACACTGGTCGTACAGGGACCGAACAGCCCTTACCAAGGGGCTCGGTACCCCGTACTCCCGGAGCACCCTCCACAGGACTCCCCTATGCACACGGTCGAACGCCTTCTCCAAATCCACAAAACACATGTAGACTGGTTGAGCGAACTCCCATGCACCCTCGAGGACCCTGCCGAGGGTGTAGAGCTGGTCCACTGTTCCACGGCCGGGACGAAAACCACACTGCTCCTCCTGAATCCGAGATTCGACTTCCCGACGGACCCTCCTCTCCAGCACCCCTGAATAGACTTTACCGGGGAGGCTGAGGAGTGTGATCCCTCTATAATTGGAACACACCCTCCGGTCCCCCTTTTTAAAAAGGGGGACCACCACCCCGGTCTGCCAATCCAGAGGCACTGTCCCCGATGTCCACGCGATGTTGTAGAGGCGTGTCAGCCATGACAGCCCTACAACATCCAGAGCCTTTAGGAACTCTGGGCGGATCTCATCTACCCCCGGGGCCTTGCCACCGAGGAGCTTACCAACCACCTCAGTGACTTCAACCCCAGAGATCGAAGAGCCCACCTCAGAGTCCCCAGACTCTGCTTCCTCAAAGGAAGGCGTGTCGGTGGAATTGAGGAGGGCTTCGAAGTATTCTCCCCACCGACTCACGACGTCCCGAGTCGAGGTCAGCAGTACACCATCTTCACTATACACAGTGTTAATGGTGCATTGCTTTCCTCTCCTCAGACGCCGGATGGTGGACCAGAATTTCCTCGAAGCCGTCCGGAAGTCGTTTTCCATGGCCTCACCGAACTCCTCCCATGTCCGAGTTTTTGCCTCGGCGACCGCCGAAGCCGCAGTCCGCTTGGTCAGTCGGTACCTGTCAGCTGCCTCCGGAGTCCCACAGGCCAAAAAGGCCCGATAGGCCTCTTTCTTCAGCTTGACGGCATCCCTTACCCCAGGTGTCCACCAGCAGGTTCGGGGATTGCCGCCACGACAGGCACCAACCACCTTACGGCCACAGCTCCGATCGGCCGCCTCAACAATGGAGGTGCGGAACATGGTCCACTCGGACTCAATGTCCCCCACCTCCCCCGGGACAAGGGAGAAGTTCTGCCGGAGGTGGGTGTTGAAGCCCTTTCTGACAGGGGATTCTGCCAGACGTTCCCAGCAGACCCTCACAATACGTTTGGGCCTGCCAGGTCTGACCAGCATCTTCCCCCACCATCGGAGCCAACACACCACCAGGTGGTGATCAGTTGACAGCTCCGCCCCTCTCTTCACCCGAGTGTCCAAAACATGCGGCCGCAAGTCCGATGACACGATCACAAAGTCGATCATCGAACTGCGGCCTAGGGTGTCCTGGTGCCAAGTGCACATATGGACACCCTTATGTTTGAACATGGTGTTCGTTAAGGACAATCCGTGACGAGCACAGAAGTCCAATAACAGAACACCGCTCGGGTTCTGATCGGGGGGGCCGTTCCTCCCAATCACGCCCCTCCAGGTCTCACTGTCATTGCCCACGTGAGCGTTGAAGTCCCCCAGCAGAACGAGGGAGTCCCCAGAGGGGGCACTCTCCAGCACACCCTCCAAGGACTCCAAAAAGGGTGGGTACTCTGAACTGCTGTTTGGTGCATAAGCACAAACAACAGTCAGGACCCGTCCCCCCACCCGAAGGCGGAGGGAGGCTACCCTCTCGTCTACTGGGGTAAACCCCAGTGTACAGGCACCAAGCCGGGGGGCAATAAGTATGCCCACACCTGCTCGGCGCCTCTCACCGTGGGCAACTCCAGAGTGGAAGAGGGTCCAACCCCTCTCGAGAGGACTGGTATCGGAACCCAAACTGTGTGTGGAGGAGAGTCCAACTATATCTAGTTGGAACTTCTCTGCCTCACACACCAGCTCGGGCTCCTTCCCCGCCAGAGAGGTGACATTCCATGTCCCAAGAGTTAGCTTCTGTAGCCGGGGGTCGGACCGCCAAGGCCCCCGCCTTTGGCTGCCGCCCAAATTGCTACGCACCCGACCCCTTTGGCCCTTCCCACAGGTGGTGAGCCCATGGGAAGGCGGACCCACGTTGCCTTTTCGGGCGGTGCCCGGCCAGACCCCATGGGAAAAGGCCCGGCCACCAGACGCTCGCCTTCGAGCCCCACCCCCAGGCCTGGCTCCAGAGGAGGGCCCCGGTAACCCGCGTCCGGGCAAGGGAAACTTGGATCCTGTAATTTTCTCCATCATAAGGGGTCTTGTGAGCCATTCTTTGTCTGGCCCCTCACCTAGGACCTGTTTGCCATGGGTGACCCTGCCAGGGGCTTAAAGCCCCCAGACAACATAGCTCCTAGGATCATTGGGACACGCAAACCCCTCCACCACGATAAGGTGATGACTCAAGGAGGGGGGACATGCACCTATGATGAAAATTTCAGATCCCTCCATGATTTCTAAGTGTGAGAACTTGCAAAAAAGCAGGGTGTTCAAATACTTAAATTTCAGATCCCTCCATGATTTCTAAGTGTGAGAACTTGCAAAATAGCAGGGTGTTCAAATACTTATGGGTGCCGACTTTTCTTATAAAAGACGACCGATATGTTGGCCGGCTAATACATCGGGCCAATATTTGGACATTTTTGAAGATCGTGCAGCGGTTGGCATGAAGATCAGCGCCTCCAAATCTGAGACCATGGTCCTCAGTCGGAAGAGGGTGGCTTGCCCACTCCAGGTTGGGGGATGAGATCCTGCCCCAAGTCGAGGAGTTCAAATATCTTGGGGTTCACGAGTGAGGGTAGGAGAGAGCGGATCGGTGCAGCGTCTGCAGTGATGCGGACTCTGCACCGGTCCTTTGTGGTGAAGAAGGAACTGAGCCAAAAGGCGAAGCTCTCGATTTACCAGTCGATTCGACGTTCCTACTCACACCTATGGTCACGAGCTGTGGGTCGTGATCGAAAGAACAAGATCCCGGATACAAGTGGCCGAAATGTGTTTCCTCCTTAGCGTATCCCGTAGAGGAGTTCCAAAAAATCAATTATTACATGCATCGCGATTCGACACGTGACGATTCGATTACGATTCATAAAGGTTCAAAAACGTTGTTTTCCCCCCATAACTTTATGGCAGCCACTTGTAGCAGAACGAAATTCAAGACACGTCTGCCGCCGGGCACCGTTAACGGCCGCGCACACGTAGTGATGGATGCTGCCGGTTACTGAGAGAGAGATTTACTCCTTTTTAAAAGACTGGAAAATAAATGTTTGTATTCGACAGACAAGAACAGAAGCGCGCCCCAGTGGTCGCGCTTTTGTGCGCAAGTTATTTTTTTGGAGCAAGAGGGGAAGAGAGATAGTTTGTTGCTCCTTGTCATTTAGATGTCCAGCAGCAGTTTTAAGGCATTTCAATTGAGAAATGTCCTGAGTGTGTTGCTTATACCCGTGTGCATCTAAAAGAGGTGAGTACACGAACCCTCTTGTACTGTTTAGCCATTATTGTTGTTTTTGACATGTTAATAGTTAGCGCCAAACGCTAAGCTAATTAGCTAATTCGCTAACGTGTATTTCATATGCAGAACGTGTAAAACCATGATTAAGTACATTGGTAACACTACAAACATGCGAAATACTAACTACAGAATTCTGTGAAAACAAAGTATATTGGTTAAAAGAAGTCTTATTTATAAAGACACTTTGTTTCCAGAAAATGTGGAATTCATTCCACCTGTGTACATTTTATTGTATTGTTGAGAGAAATAAAGTACTCCCTTTAAAATGGTTAATGTTTCTGCGCTTTCTTGTAAAAAATAAATAAATAAAAAAGCAGCTTAAGGGCAGCTTTTTGTTGTATGGGCATGTTTCCATTGTTCCAGTTGAATCATTAGGATATTTTAAATAAATAATGGACATAAATTTGTTTGGCTACTGTATTAAGTAGTAATGAACGATGCATCGATAATCGCGATAACCGCGATTATCGTCAATATCGCGATCATCGTTCAATAATCAGATCGTAGCACCCTGAATCATAATCGAATCGAATCGTGGGGTGCCTAAGATGGCATACCCCTAGTGTCCCGGCTCTCCCTTAGAGATAGGGTGAGAAGTTCAGTCATCCGGGAGGAACTTGGGGTCAAGCCGCTACTCCTCTGCATTGAGAGGAGCCAGCTGATGTGGCTCGGGCATGTGGTTCGGATGCCTCCTGGACTCCTCCCTGGTGAGGTGTTCCGGGAATGCCCCAACGGCAGGACGACCTAGGACACGCTGGAGAGACCAGAGAGAGCGCCGACCCCTCCAAGCTCTCGGCTGGCTTGGGAACACCTTAGGATCCCGCCGGCGGAATTGTCTGAATACCAACAGGTAATATAAGATTTTTTACGACTACTTAGAAAAAAATTACATAATGCCAATCCCGAGGCTAATTTCACAACCAACCTCTGAAAACAATAGCAACGCTTAAAATGCGAGAGAATTCCTTTATTTGCATCAGCAGACAGAAAATTCCATTCTCACGTGACAACTCGTGTGAGTGCGTGTGTGTGCAAGCATTGAATGGCCCTTACACTTCATTTTCATGGAACCTTTTCCAGACAATAAAGGTACTGTATGAGGCCTACAATTCGACCTAAATTGGTGACGTTTTGTTCAAACTGGGTTCCCCAGGTTTTTTCATGCATGCTGTTTACAGTAATTTTGGTCAAAACTACAGAAGAGCTGCAATTTCCTCTTCAGTTTGAGTATGGATTGCTAAAGGACTTGTTCATTTGTCAGGACAGACATGTCTGCCCAATTTTGATCAGTAAAAGTAGTGCTAAAACCTATTTTTCCTCACTATAGGTTAAGTGAGTGTGTTTTGGTGGTTAGTTATTACCTTAATTGGCCGCATCAGGTCCGGCTTCTTTTTGCGGAGGTAGAGCAGGCCGGCGATGGTGACGCCGTACGAGAGATAATTGATGAAGGACACATAGTTGATCAGGTTGTGCGTCTCACCGATGCACAGGATTACGATGGTGGCAAAGCACTGTGGAACACCATAGGAGATGGTGCATACTCACTTGTGAGCGGACCTAATGTTGTGTCCTGAATTTTGTCGTAGGAAGTGCAGTTACTTACGCAGACAAGCAGGGCAGGGATGGGAGTGCAGTTCTTAAGGTGGATCATTGCCAACAAGTATGGCAGATGTCCCTCCCTGGCTCCTGAGAAACACAACCTACACGCACACATACAGTGGGGCAAATAAGTATTTAGTCAACCACTAATTGCGCAAGTTCTCCCACTTGAAAATATTAGAGAGGCCTGTAATTGTCAACAAAGGTAAACCTCAACCATGAGAGACAGAATGTGGGAAAAAAAACCCAGAAAATCAGATTTTTTGATTTTTAAAGAATTTATTTGCAAATCATGGTGGAAAATAAGTATTTGGTCAATATCAAAAGTTCATCTTAATACTTTGTTATGTACCTTTTGTTGGCAGTAACGGAGGCCAAACGTTTTCTGTAACTCTTCACAAGCATTTCACACACTGTTGCAGGTATTTTGGTCCATTCCCTCTAGAGCAGTGATGTTTTGGGGCTGCCGTTGGGCAACACGGACTTTCAACTCCCTCCACAGATTTTCTATGGGGTTGAGATCTGGAGAGTGGCTAGGCCACTCCAGGACCTTGAAAGGCTTCTTACGAAGCCAATCCTTTGTTGCCCTGGCTGTGTGTTTGGGATCATTGTCATGCTGAAAGACCCAGCCACGTCTCATCTTCAACGCCATTGCTGATGGAAGGAGATTTTCACTCAAAATCTCTCGATAAATGGCACCATTCATTCTTTCCTTTACACAGATCAGTCGTCCTGGTCCCTTTGCAGATAAACAGCCCAAAACCATGATGTTTTTACTCCCATGCTTCACAGTGGGTATGGTGTTCTGGTATGCAATTCAGTATTCTTTCTCCTCCAAACACGAGAACCTGCGTTTCTACCAAAAAGTTCTATTTTGGTTTCATCTGACCATAACACATTCTCCCAGTCCTCTTCTGGATCATCCAAATGCTCTGTAGTGGACCGCAGGGCCTGGACGAGTACTGGTTTCAGCAGGGGGACACGTCTGGCAGTGCAGGATTTGAGTCCCTGGCGGCGCATTGTGTTACTGATAGTAGCCTTTGTTACTGTGGTCCCAGCTCTCTGTAGGTCATTGACTAGGTCCCCCCGTGTGGTTCTGGGATTTTTGCTCACCGTTCTTGTAATCATTTTGACGCCACAGGGTGAGATTTTGCATGGAGCCCCAGATCGAGGGTGATTATCAGCGGTACTGTATGTCTTCCATTTTCTAATAATTGCTCCCACAGTTGATTTCTTTACACCAAGCGTTTTACCTATTGCAGATTCAGTCTTCCCAGCCTGGTGCAGGTCTACAATTTTGTCTCTGGTTTCCTTCGACAGCTCTTTGGTCTTGGCCATATTGGAGTTTTAAGTGTGACTGACTGAGGTTGTGGACAGGTGCCATTAACACTGGTAATTAGTTGAGCCTTGTTAGACCTTGTTAGAAGAGGCTAGACATCTTTGACAACCAGAAATCTTGCTTGTTTGTAGGTGACCAAATACTTATTTTCCACTCTAATTTGGAAATAAATTCTTTAAAAATCAAAGAATGTGATTTTCTTTTTTTTCCACATTCTGTCTCTCATGGTTGAGGTTTACCCATGTTAACAATTACAGGCCTCTCTAATCTTTTCAAGTAGGAGAACTTGCACGATTGGTGGTTGACTAAATACTTATTTGCCCCACTGTATACATTATTATTTAGGTACACAGTCCTCCGCTAAGTCTAAAAATTGGTAAGAACAAGAATTTGGTCACCAACTATGTGTTTGTGTATTACCTGGAAGAGGTAAATAAATAGCCGTTGATGCCGCCAAAGGTAGACAGGGCCACGGAAATGGGCATTACCCAAGAGAACATACCCAGCAGCTTTTCACCAAAAGTCTGTAATGTGACAAAATAGGAGGAATAATAGATTTGTGGTATGTGACCAGTGACAAATGAACATATTTAAAGTGGAATATTTAAACAACTAGATAATCTGATTCCTATGTCTTTAGAGGGACTCTGATACATCAAATCAGTCAACAAAACAACATAATGTGTTGTGTTTCTAAACACTGTGGACCAAACAAGTAAACAAACCATCTGAGTCTACAATGAGTCAGTTCACTCCCATCTGTGAACTATCACTAGCAAATCGTCTGAGTCTACAGTTTGTGAGGTGAGTTTACTGACTCGTCAGTGAACTATCACAACTGAATCAGTATTTGGTATTTATCTAATGTTTAAAGAATCCTACCCAAATCACCATTGTATCTCTAGCAATACACCCAGCCTAAGTGAAAAAAGATGAACTGTAACCATTTTAACTGTCACATGCGTGGTGGACTGAAGTGAATCCAAAGTAATTGGACAGTTATTTAGCTCAAATCTTGGCCCACAAGCAGACCATCAAGTATGTCACATGGATCTTTGTCTTGAAGCTAAAAAAATGTGTGTTCTTATGAGAATAAAGCAACAGATTCAATGGCCTGTGTTCAGAACTGTCACTTGTGTCTTTGGAATTGAGTCTCCAACATGAAGGCCCAAAACTGTCACTGTAAACTCTTACCACTAGGCCGGTTACCGGTTTCAAGGTTTACCGTGGTATGAAAACGTCACGGTTTCAAAACCATTAAAATTTTACGTCTATTTTTTATGTCTCAAAAATGCAGCGAGAAATGGCTTGGAGCGGCAGCGCTCATCCCTCCCGCCTCCAGTTTTTTCTCTGTCGGTGACACTGCTGTTACTGTTGAAACTAGACCTGCTTTTTGAAAAACCCATCAAAAAAGTCTAGTCTAGTATGGGAGCATTTCGGCCACCGAAAATAAACAGACGGCCGCGGCTTAGAGGAGGAAGGACAGCCGACGTGCAGGCAACACCTCCAACATGATTTCACATTTATGTGACAATGATCCATCACTTTACACAAAATTCAAGGTAAATAAACGCTGTCATGAATGTTTCCCACCAGTTACAAGAGTTCACTCCAGTGTGTTTTGTGTATCTAGCGATGGTAAAACAAATACTATAACGTAAGCTTGTTAACGTGGCTAGTTAGCATGCCAAGACGGATAACTAGTTTCCTCACTATAAGAGTACTTCAGTGAAGTCTTCCGCCATTGTAAACATCTGTTCAAAATTTTCATAATACAGCCTGTGGTGTTTTTCTCTGGTGACTTTCTATGTTGAGAGAGGGTGAGTGTGTGTGTATAATATGTAAATAATGATACGAGTCATACACACGTGCACTGTCTCTTGCTCTCACTCTCCATAAATATTCAACTAATTAATATTAATTGTAGTAGTGGTATATGAACCCAGAAAAGGTGAACATACTAACATTCCTACTTTTTTATGGAAATAACTATTTTCATTCTAATGTTTAGCAACTTGAGCTGTGGCTGTGTCTATAAATTCTATTTCAGTTTTAATTAAAGTATTTATGTTATTTATATTTTGTTATTTCATTTATTTCATTTTCATTGTATTGCATGATAACCAATACGAGTTTAGAAAAAAACACTCCACTGCGCAGGCCCTAGCAGAGTCTGTAGAAATCATCACAGATGCTATTGACCAAAAAAAATACTCAGTGGGCATTTTCCTGGACCTAAAAAAAGCCTTTGATACTGTTAACCACGATATCCTACTGGACAAACTAGAGAGACTTGGAATTCGAGGCGTCGTTCTAAATTGGGTACGTAGCTACCTGGATAACCGATCGCAATATGTAACATTTGATGGGTGCAAATTAACTAGACGTCAAGTCACATGCGGCGTGCCCTAAGGCTCCGTCCTGGGACCGAAACTATTCATCCTTTCCATAAATGACGTATACAAAGCATCTGAACTACTAAAAATTGTACTTTTTGCGGACGACACCAACATCTTTTGTTCAGGAAAGGACCTGAAAAGTCTCTCTAAGCAAATAAACGCAGAACTAGCAAAATTGCAAGAATGGTTCGACGCAAATCAATTATCCCTAAATCTCGAAAAAACTAAATACATGCTATTTGGCAGAAAAGGCCTTAACGAGAACTTAAGCATGCACATAAACAATGTTATGATACAAAGAGTACAGCAGCACAAAGTCTTAGGTATTGTCCTAGATCACCAACTAACTTGGAAGGCCCATGTGGTGCAGCTGCGCAACAAGCTTGCTAGGAGCATCTCCATTCTCTTTAGAGCACAAAATATGCTAGATAAGAGGGCTCTCCAAACCCTGTACAGCGCACTTGTCTTGCCGCACCTCAGCTACTGTTTGGAAATCTGGGGGCACACGTACACAACACACCTTTGTCCACTTTTTATCCTTCGAACTTTACATCAAGTCCAAGCTATTAAAATTTTATGACTTGGTTAACTTCAAAACTGCTCAAATGATGTATAAGGCCCACGCAAACAGTCTCCCGCCTAACCTACAAGCTCTATTCCAACTAAGGGAATCAAACTACGACCTAAGAGGATTCAGATTGTTTTCCTATCGGGCAACTAGGACAACATTAACATCTTTCTCGATGACGAACATTGGGGCTCGCCTATGGATTGGATGTGATGCAACGCTTATGAGTATAAAATCATTGAGTTAATTCAAAAAGATGTACAAAGAAACTATACTAAATCGCTACATGGACCAAAATGAGTCATAGCTGCACTGCACACACACATCCGCTACAAATTGTTCCCACAACAAAAAGGCAAACAAAGGATGATTAAATGTCAGGGACAGAGACTGAGACATAACATTGCTTGCTCTGAAGATATGCCCTCCAGGAAAATTAGATTCTGAGCTGCCATTGCAACGTGAGCGCTGTGTTTAACCTACTGTGAGATGGAGACTGGACACTTAGCTCATTGGACAAAATATTTTCTACAATGAGACCTACACCAAACCAACGGACAATATTGCGAAATGCCATGACATTCAATGACTTTTTGAAAGATGTATGAGTAAAAAAATGGACTATGCAACACTAACATGCTAGACTGTGCGTTCTGGGCTGTTGCGGGACAGGTATCGATAAGCATTTGCTTTTTTCCCGTCTTCCTTTGTCTGTCATCGTCTTTCTCTGGGCAAATTATTCCATATTCTGTGTCAATGTTTCTCCTTTCTGGCCAAACTATCCCACAATCTGTAATTGTCAATGATACTGATGATGATAATGACAATAAATTCATTCATTCATTCATAACATTATATTTATACTGATTTTCCAATTTGTAAATATGTTGTGAAAAATAAATAAATCCTGTTCAATGGAAAAAAGTTTTTTTAAACCCATACATTTCAAAATAACACATTTTAGAGCTATAATTGTAATACCGTGATACCGTGAAACCGCAGTATTTTTGCTTCAGGTTATCATACCGTCAATATCTCATACCAGCAAATGCCTACTTACCACTGCCACAGCATTGGATGCCAGAAGCTCCTCGGGGGTCATGGAGGTGAAATAAGCAATGTTGGTCATTGTGTAGACTAGCGTCACCAAGGGGATGGAGATGTAAATGGCGCGGGGCAGGTTCCTGTATAAGTAGTATGAAACCAGTTTAAAGACATTGTTGGGGGTTTTCAAGGTTGGCTATGTTTGCTTGATTTAAGAAATATGGATTTTTTTGTTCCATTTGCAGACATTCTTTTTTCTTAAATTATGTAAGACGTACTTGCGTGGCTCAACCACCTCCTCCGTGACATAGTTGAGGAAGTTCCAGCCACTGTAAGCGAAGGACGCCTGCAAGAAAGCCAGCGCTATCTGGCCCACGGATGGTTCTTGACTGAACTCAAAGGCCACGCTAGGCACCAGAGCATCGTAGTATCCTGGACACAAAATGCGGGAACTTGGTCAACCATTGTCCCAATTGTCAATAAGTTTGATATATGTATTTTTAGAACATATAAAAAATGGCACTTCTGATCTAAAAAAAAAAAAAAAAAAAGGTGCCGAAGCAGTGTTGTTTTTGGCAGCTCTATAAATGTTTTTCTTAGCCTTAGTCTTTTGGATGAAAATATTTATTAGTCTAGTCCGGAGGTCGGCATCTTGTGTTTTGAGAGCCGGATGCGGCTCTTTAGCGCGGCCCTAGTGGCTCCCTGGAGCATTTTCAAAACTGTTTGAAAATGGAAAAAGATGGTTGAGGGAAATATATTTTTTGTTTTGTTATGGTTTCTGTAGGACAAAAAAATGACACTAACATTCTTAAGGTTTTCCAATGCTGTAAAAATGTGTAGAATAAATATTACATTTCAACATGTCTGAAAATTTGCGTCATAGTCTGCGACAAACGTTTCTATCAGCAGGGCGGCATGCCAGGCAGGTGGCTATTGTAAACAAACCGGCAGCCGAGTACCCAGTTGGAAGTGAGAGAAAAAGTAAGATTCCATTACTTCTGAAGAACTTAGAGGAGTGCAAAAATAGATTTAAGAAGTGGATTGCATCGGCAAACTCCACTACTGCTGCATGTTTTGTTGCAACCTGGGAGATAATAAATCGTGGAAAACCGTTCACAGATGGTGAGTACAAGGATACATTAATCAACATATCAAAACACCTATTTGCAGACTTCAAAACCAAAACCGAGTTAATAAAGAAAATCAAAGGCATGCCCAGATAAAGGGCATGTTATGCACGTTCCAGTTTATTGTTTTTCAAAACCTCAATATAAAAATGACATCAAAAATCGGATTTCTTTATTGCATTTCTATAGTTTCATAAAAGCAATGAAACAATTCATTAATACTGTAATGAAGTTAAACTTGAGGTGGCATCATAACACAGAGTAGTCACGTGGTGCGTTGGATGCACTGCAGGGAAAATAAAAATTAAATCATAAAGGCTCATTATGTATTTTTAGCTGACTTAGTCATTTTGATAGTAGGCTAATATAGCAACTACAGATACATATAGCACATGTTCCCTTCATTATTAGGCTTATTTAAGGATTTTTTTTTTTTTTTTTGCAGCTCCAGACATATTTATTTTTTTGGTCCAATATGGCTCTTTCAACATTTTGGGTTGCCGACCCCTGGTCTAGTCTTAGTCATATTTTAGTCATTTCAAAATGTGCTAGTCTTCGTCTAGTTTTACTCAACGAAATCTCATACAAATTTCGTCTAGTTTTAGTTGACAGCTACTCAAAATGTTTTCGTCTGTAAAATTAAAAAGTTTTAGTCCAAAAATAAATAAAGGTTTCCAACAATTTCGAATGAACATAGACAGACAAGCACATATTGTAGCGTCTACAATGACAATGCCAACTTTGTGATGATAATACACACTCAAGAGGAAAAGCAGTATCGGTACCTTATTTTTTATTAAACCCACCTAGAAACCACGACTGTATGTAAAAAAAAAATTTTTTTTTAAAAAGCGTTTCAGAGGATGCTCGCCCCACCACAGTTGATGCTAATGCGAACGCAAATGCTATCTTAACGTGTTACATTTAGTGTGTGATGATCACTTAGCACACACCCTTAAAGGCTAAAGCAACATTGCGTATTCTCTATTGCTAAGATAAGATAAAAAATGTAAATCCCAAACAAGCAGGATGGAGCACAGCCTAGCTTCAATGTTAAAACACATCCTAAACTCCGGTGAGGAGAGTGAGGGAGAGGCGCAGCACATCTCACATGAGTAACACGACCCAAACACTGCTACGTATCTACCATGCAAGCTGACGTACTCTACAGTCCCTGACAAAAGTCTTGTCGCTTATCCATTTTATAGAAACAATTGCTAATAACCTTACTTTTAATTATTCAATGGGTTTCAGAAATGGCTCATATGAAAGCTAAGACCCTCCCAAATGATGTTGAATGTACAAAAATAATATTTGTTTCACTGAAAAAAGATTTATCATTTCATGAAGACATAATGGTCAAATTTTGGCAAGACAAAAGTTTTGTCGCCTGCAGAAAGTAGTGTGAAAATTGAACAAAAATGTACTTCAAATACAAAAATATGTTACATTAACATAAGCGAATTAAGTTGTGGTGCTGCGAGATCCAAATTTAATATTTTGTATGACTTCCATGGGCTTCGGCAAGGATTCATACAATTTATTGATGAAGTCATCAGGAACATAAAAGAAAGCAGTTGTGCATGCCTCCCAGAGTTCATCAACATTCTTGGGTTTCGTCTTCCATGCTTCCTCTTTCATCCTGTTTATGTCTGGTGACTGGGCTCGCCAGTCCTGGAGGATCTTGATCTCTTTGCCTTGAGGAACTTTGAGGTAGAGATTGAAGTACGCGATGGAGCACCGTCCTGCTGCAGAATTTGTCCCTTTTTATGGTTAGGAATGTAAGAGGCAGCTAAGATTTGTTGATATTTCAGACTATTTATGTTGCCTTCCACCCTGCAGATCTCTCGCACATCCCCATACTGGATGTAACCCCAAACCATGAATTTGGTAATGATGTAACCACCAAACTTCAATGTTTTCTGAGTGAATCTCGGATCCATGCGGGCTCCAGTAGGTCTCCTGCCGTATTTGTGGCGACTGTGGTGTAATTCAATGGAAGATTCATCTGAAAAAATCCACCTTTTGCCACTTTTCCAGCGTCCATCCCTTTGACAGGCTGTGGGCCTTGGCAAATGCCGCACGGTTTTTAAAATTGTCTGCACCCTGAGAGATAAATAGTCAAATGGAAGACGAAACCGAAAAATGTTGATGAACTCTTGGAGGCATGTAAGACTGCTTTATTTGATGTTCCTGATGACTTCATCAATACATTGTATGAATCCTTGCCGAAGCCAATGAAAGTCATACATAATATTATATTTGGATTTCACAGCACCACTACTTAATTCGCTTATGTGATGTAGCATATTTTTGTATTTGAAGGACATTTTTGTCTTGCCAAAATTTGACCTTTATGTCTTCATTCAATGATAAATCTTTTTTCAGTGAAACAAATATATTTTTGTACATTCACCATCATTTGGGAGGGTCTTAGCTTTCATATGAGCCATTTCTGAAACCAATTGAATAATTAAAAGTCAGGTTATTAGCAATTGTTTCTGCAAAATGGATAAGCGACAAGACTTTTGTCAGGGACTGTATGTACAATATGAAAATGCCACGCATTGTGAACATAGACAGAAACTAGGTCGCATTTTCGTCGTTTGTTGTCGTCTCGTCAAACGAAAACTGGCATTCGTCTCATTATATTCTAGCCTCGCAAGCTACGTTTTTAGCCCGTCGTCGTCATGAAAACATAATTCGTCGAAGAAATGTTTTTGATATCGTCATTGTTGACGAAAACAACAATGCGCCAAACGTAGAGGAATGAAGCTCTTTAGCCTTAGGATGGTTACCTCGGCCGATTTGAACCAGTCCCACAACGATGATGAGAACCAGAGCCAGCAGTTTCCCCACCGTAAACACATCCTGGATTCTTGTTGCCCCGCGCACACTGTAGCAGTTCACCCATGTCAGGAAAACTGCAACAAAAATGGTTGTAAATGTTATTCAGCGTTTTATTGGTGACGTTGCTGACTTCAAAAGTCATCCTTGTATGTTTCTTTGTGCTGAATGAATGAGAAAGGATACCATCACCGTTTTCTCTGCTGAACTTGCTAATGCTATTGCAAGTTAGCGTGCAGTAGTAAACAACCGCCTCAACTGATTGTCTATAATCTCAAAATATATTCGAAGTATCTAAACTTGCAGTCATGTTCACGATATGTGTGTCCTTGCAGTTTTCAAAGGGTTATTAGCCCACAAGTGTGCAACTTTTTTGACTTCATGCCCTTTCCGCACTCTTTCTCACAGGGGGGCGTTCTAGTGCATCCATCAAGGGGCACAACTTTTCCTCCCACCACTCAAACTGCTTCCGCTGTGAATTTTTGGCTGCAGCTTTGCTGTGAGACCGAGCTGATGAACAACCCCTCCGCTGCCCCCCTATTTTCTCTCCGCTGTAATGCTGCAGAGTCCCCCTTGCCTACAGCGTCCGTCTTTCCGCTGACTGGAGGGAGGCGCCAGGCGTCATGGAAAGTGACAGCGCAGGTAAATCTGTGTGCCAGTGGGAGCTAAAAGTTCAGCAGCAGAATACTAACATTTTTAGAGTGCTGTGGGCTCTTATAGGGTTCCTATTCTTAGAAAAAAAATGAGCAAGGCAGCAAGCTCCCAGGCCTCTGGTAGATGACCCGAGCTTGATATGAACAGCCATCCACCCTACAAGGGGAGATGGGGGGATGGGTGAGGAAGGAGTTTATTTAATGTACAGTGGGATGAAAACGTATCTGAACCTTTTGGAATTCATCACATTTCTGCATAACATCACCATCAAATGTGATCTGATCTTTGTCAAAATCACACAGATGAAAAAAATAGTGTCTACTTTTTCTAAAACCACCCAAACATTTACAGGTTTTCATATTTTAACGAGGATAGTATCGAAACAATGACAGAAAGGGGAAAAATAAGTCAGTGAACATCACATTTAATATTTTGAATTCATTCTTCCATTGACGATTGCAAGTTGTCCAGGCTCCGAGGCAGCAAAACAGCCCCAAGTCATGATGCTCCCTCCACCATGCTTCACGGTGGGGATGAGGTGCTGATGTTGGTGAGCTGTTCCATTTTTCCTCCACACATGACGTTGTGTGTTACTCCCAAACAATTCAATTTTGGTTTCATCAGTTCACAAAATATTTTGCCAAAACTTCTGTGGAGTGTCCAAATGCCTTTTTGCGAACATTAAACGAGCAATAATGTTTTTTTTAGACAGCAGTGGCTTCCTCCGTGGAGTCCTCCCATGAACACCATTCTTGGCCGTAGTTCTACATATAGTTGATGTGTGCACACAGCTATTGGTCTTTGCCAGTGATTTCTGTAAGTCTTTAACAGACAATCTAGGGTTCTTTTTTACCTCTCTGAGTATTTTGCCGTGAACTCTTGGCATCATCTTTGGTGGACAGCCACTCCTTGGGAACGAAACAACAGTGCTAGACTCCATTTGTAGACAACTTCTCTGACTGTCGATTGATGAACATCCAGATTTTTAGAGATGGTTCAACGATCAACAATCCTTGATCGCAGGTCTCAGACACCTCTTTTGACCGAGCCATGATGCACATCAGATAATGGTTCTCATCAAGACACGTCTTACCAGGTGTGTGTTTTATAGTGGGCAGGGCAGCTTTAAACCATTCATCAGTGATTGGGCACACACTTGACTGAAATTTTTTGGTAAAAATTGGTTTCAATTTCTTTTTAAGTCTCCTTAGGCATAGGGTTCACTTATTTTTCGCCTTTATTTCATTGTTTGCATGCTATCCTCATTAAAATATGAAAACCTATAAATGTTTGGGTGGTTTTAGTTAAAGCAGACACTGTTTTTACATCTGTGTGATTTTGACAAAGATCACATCACATTTGATGGTGATTTCATGCAGAAATGTGAGAAATTCCAAAAGGTTCAGATACTTTTTCATACGACTGTATATACAGGTAGTCCCTGGGCTACAAACGAGTAACATTACTATGCGGGCGACGTAACCTGAATTCCCGCGTTAGTCGGAGTTAATCCTTTAAGTACCCCTAAATATCTCCAAAATCTCAAAATAACTGTCCAAAAACATGTATTACACATCATATTAATAAAATAAGGTAAAAAAAAAAAAAAAAAAAAAAAAACTGTTACGCGACCGGTGACAAAATGGCAGACGAGACACTGTTACGTGACTTAAAAAAAAAAAAAAAAGCTTTTGAGACAAAATGGTGAACAAATTAACCAGCAGAACAGGGCTGTGTTTATTTATTTATTGTTTTTGCTACTCATTTAACTCAATGGCTGCCATTGATGGCACTAGATGTCCAATTCATTTCAACTGGGAGGGGCGAATGAACGTTTGTTTATCCGGTACTCCCAGTCAGAATGGGTTGGACATCTAGCGCTGTCAATGGCAGCCAATGAGTTAAATGTGTAATGGCAAAAAAATAAGCATAGCCATGTTCTGCTGGTTAATTTGTTCAACAGTGAGGCGCACTTTACCTTATCACTTGAGCACTTAAGAGCATTTACAAAAATCATATATATTTGCAAAAAAGCAATGAATGGTTGGTTCAGCCCTTACTCTACTGCTACATATGAAGGTGAATTCCTTCCGTGGAATGTGGTCGTTAAAGTAGTAGTAAGAAAGCTCTTGACCTTTTTCTTCTCTTTTTTTTCATGTTGCTGCTGTAGACGTGTAAGAGCAATTTCAGTGAAAGATGTCACATGGCCTGCATTCCTGCAGTCGAAGTTGACACATACTTTGATGCGTGACTGTGAAACACCTTGAAATCACTCTTGAGTAAGAATTTCCCACAGCTCGAGACAAAACGCTGTGGAATTTCATAGTACAAGCGGATTGACTAAAAAAATATAAAAAAAAAAATAATAATACTTGAAGCAAATAAATAAACCCCAATTAATGAAAATTGGATTAAGCTACTCACGGACGCAGATGGTGGCCAGCAGCCGGGTGGCGGCGTATGGCGTCACGCAGTTTTGGAAAGCCGGCTGAAGCACATAGTTGGCGAAAGTGAGAGCGATGACAGCCAGCGTGGTCGGATACATGATTAGCACGGCGCTCCATAGCAACAGGAATCTAAAGCACACAGAACAAACTACACTAAGGGATTTATGTGTAAAATAATACTGTTACGTCAGACCTTATTTCAGGAAGCATCAAAGAAAAAACTATGCAGGTTTGCTTTTTCGTTAGCTTTTTTTGTACATAGGAGCAACATCATGAATGCTGATTTAAAGCAACACTAGCTAACTTTTCAACCTTTATAAAATATTTTCATAACATTTGTGATATGTCGACTGACAACACTAGTAGTATAATGGCACCTCTTTTATATCTTGAGGGGGTCTGGATCACTTTCACCCACATTAATTAACTTTGAGAAGGGTGGCGGGAACCCTGCCACACACAAAAAAAACCTACAAATGTGCTGACTGCTTTATGGCATACGTCACTTTCCCCATGCATTACAAAGGTGGAAGTCGATGCTAACGCTTTCGCGCGAATTCTGCTAAATGGCAGAGCCTCACCCCACCATCAACCCGTGTTTAGCCACACTAAGCCACACGGTTGTTAACGTCATAAGCCATCTGCAGGTGACCATTTTGATTTACGACACTATGCTGGTGTGCGCTGGTCCTCATGGGAAACACAGCTCTGGTCCTCATGGGAAACGCTGTCTTCCTTAAAGAGTATGTCATGCCCTGGGAAAATGTTAATATTCCATCATTTATCCATAAACACATGCCTTTTGTATTCATATCATGCCACTTTGTGTAATTACACACAAGAAAATGAGAGAAATTTGGCTCGATTGTCAAGCTAAAACGACCGGCGCCCGAGATCTGGCAGATTGTGTGTGTGACATCATTACAAGTGAAGAGAGTGCCACCGGCCACTAGAGGGGCAGCGCCTGTCTGCATCAATATAATTCCTTCTAGTGAGGGGAGAATTAGCGGTGTTTTGAGCTGTTTATGCTGTTGCATTGTGTTTGTCCTGCACATATTCCAGGTTCCCTCATGAAGAAACACCCCTCGTTGTCAATAAAAGAGAATTCAGAATTGACAGTGAGGGGTGTTTCTTCAACAAGAAAAAAGGCTCAGTGCTTTAATACTGAATGGCGGCGATGATGGCAGACAATTTCGTTTCTAGTTTCAGCGACGAATCCGACATAGAAGGACGTAACGAATGTTCATCTAATGGTGACGAGGAGGGTTACGAAGCTTTAATTGGTGTTTTAGGTTACCAATTTGAGCCCAAACGAACGCCAATGCAGCGTAATGAAACGGTCATTGAGGGGAGCAATGACACTGATGAAACATCGGCAGCAGATCGTGTGGGAAACAACGAATGATATTTTTTGCATTTCTTTTTGTGAAGCTGATACACCGTGACCGCAAAATAAAGTAATGTATAGAATAATTATCATTTATTGCGCTATCATAGTTTTTCGCACTGCCAACAGACACAAATATGAATGGGATCAGAGGATTTGTTCTATATATTTTACGAGCGATAATTTATACATGTGTCCAGTCCTGTATCCAATGCGTGATATTTTTTTATTATAAAAGAGTACTCACTCTGGCCATTTCGAGCTTGGCTGCTCCCCTCCTTTGCTTAGCTTTAGCCTCCTTTGCCAGTCATCATCCTCTTTCTTGATATCTCGGGACATTTAGGTGGCTGATGTATGGTGGGCACCGTATCTGCTTTGAGCAGCAATCATGCAGCAAAACCCGATTTCACTTGTCCATAGTTCAAGAAGCTTTCAGGTGGAAAATAACAGAAAACCGTGCCGGAGGCTGGGTCTAGAAAATTAGCCCTCTTTGCACGGACGAACTTTACCCATTGTCTGCGTAGTCCAGCCTTTTTTTTTTCGCGTTCGGGAACTCATGGATACTATATTCCGATAAATAGCTATTTGTACACCACATAGCACAGCAGTTTTGAGCCATTTTAGTGATGTTTTGGTCAAACAAACCCGAACGCTACTCTCTCGTCGATAAAAAACAATGGCACCTGGCTCTGCCTCGACTGTCAATCACTTGTTGTGACGTCGCCGCCCCATTCGGCTGTTTCCAGAACACTTTCGGAAATGTTGATCTATTTTCGATAATTGCTCATTAATGTGATTGATTTTTTTGTTAACTTTATCAATATTTGTTATCTTGGCACATAACGGTTCTATTGATGTCTCACACCCCCTTTGCCGTTACATACCCTTTAAGGCAAAACACTACCGCTTTTGACCACCGGCGTCGCTAAAATCAACTAAAACGTAAAAAGAAAGTGTTGCTTTATTGCAGTACTTCTCAAATAGTGGGGCGCGCCCTGAGCGATGCCAGGGGTGGTGCATGTGACCTCGGGGAACATGTTTTTTTTTCTCTCCGTACTAGAATAAAGTGTACTTGCACATACACTCAGTGGGTGGCAGTGGCGCTCTCATTTTCAGAGTGCGTGCAGTATTTTTGAACTAAGCAAGAGCACACAGAAAAGAGATATGAAGATCTGTGCGCCGTTTTCGAAAGCCGTTTTCCAGCCAAACTCACACAGCGACCCTCTGTCTTCACCGGTTGTCACGTGTCCGCTCAAGAAGTACCATTTTCGGCTTGGGATCGTCACGACGATCGCCCTCACCTACGGTTCTCCCTCGGCCGCCTAGAATGCGCTTTTTTCGGGCCGTTTGCCTTTTGGCTTTGAGTTTTAATACAGTGGGAGATGAGGAAAGACCACTGTTTACTGTATCTAAAAATGATTATAGCGGACAGCCGGAAGCCAAATCAATTAAGACGCCACTTAAAGACATTGGACCCCAATCTCATTGCTAAGCCGCTTGATTGTTTTTCAGCAAAAACGTGCCGAATATTGCCAACAATCGTCCCGCTTTGTCAGTGTTATATCAGTAAACCAGTGAGCACTGTTAGCATGCTCAGTACAAAATAACCCCACACCATTACAAAGGAGATGATACTGTGAGTATCAAAAATAAAATCTGTCCTTCTGTCCAAAGACACTTTTTTTTCTTCTACTGTATTCAGTTGAATTTTTTCGCATATTGTCCTCCTGAGTTAATGTTTCTAATCAATTTGAATTTGTTCTTATTGACTGATTTTACCACATTTTATTATTTTTCAGTAATAAAATGGTCAAAAAATGTACCTTGAGTGTATTTTTACAGTTTGGATGTGACTTTTTTTTAAATTCAGGCAAATTGATGCGCGTTGTCTTTTTTGTTACAAACTAAACAAATTATTATAAGGTTATGTTACTTTTTAATAGAAAAAAGGACACAATGTTAGGCAGAGGCGCACTTATAATAGTAATTTTATTGACAAATGATACTATTTACAGTGGCGGCAGAGAGTTTGGGGGGCGCGAAACATTGACGTCTTCCTTGGGGGGGCGCAACAGAAAATAATTGAGAAGCACTGCAGTAAGCGGACTTAGTTGCCACATAATATAGAACAATTAAGAAAGCAAAAAAGAGGAAAGTGTAAAACAAATATTAGTAAATGTCTATAAAAATGACCACAAAATAAATAAATCCATACATTACTTGGAGTATACTACTAAATAATAGATATGAAAACACTTATGGTACTACAAAAGTAGTAGACACAACCGCTACAAAAATAGAAAATTACAGTTTAACATTATAGTTTAAATAAAGGAAGCTATTCAACAACACAAGTGATAAAAAACATCACCAAAAAAATGTTTTTTTCAAGGACCACTAACGAATACAATGTACTGTATGCCAAACATGAAGTGGCTAATCAATTTTCTGTCTAAGCAAGACTGTATAATTTCATTAGCTCAACCCAAGTACTTTTGGAATTTAGTGAGGACTCGACTTGATTTGCCCAAAATTGTTTTCAACATGAGCTTAAAGGTAGCTCCCACATACGCAAATCATTGAAATCCAGGAGCGATTGCTCGAAGACTGCAAGGGAAGCTCAGCTTCCCCTAAAATGTCAAAAAATAAGTAATAAAATGAATTAGCTTCTTTCTCACTGCTTAGGATGAGGCTTACTTATCGTTCATTCGTGCAGCTTCATAGTCCTTGAAACAGTGTGGACGCTGCGAATCTCCACAGCCGAGAGTGCATTGTTCCACTACTGCGAAACAAGACGAGTCATTGGCTAAAGGCTGGGTTTGTCCCACCCATCGAACGCTGTGCATCTCTGAAGGTCTATGAGCAGTGGGCGGGGCTTGGCTGGCCTGGGCGCTCTGCTTTTCTACATGATGATTGGATGATCAGTTTGAGGCTGAATCCCTTTTTGATTGACAGCGAAATGAGCTTTTGTTGTTTAACATGTGCGGGAAGAATTTTTCATTTTTAATTCCGTTGTTCTGAGTTGAACTGGACACTTTCCTAATCATCCTAGCGAAACTTTCTTCGTTGAAAAACGACTAGCGAAAAAAATCAAGCTCCTATTTCTGGTGGTTGTTCTCTTTTGTAGCTGCTTGTATTTGTAAAATGATTTCTGTCATTCTACAGTCCCTGACAAAAGTCTTGTCGCTTATCCATTTTGTAGAAACAATTGCTAATAACCTGACTTGTAATTATTCAATTGGTTTCAGAAATGGCTCATATTAAAGCTACGACCCTCCCAAATGATGTTGAATGTACAAAAATATATTTGTTTCACTGAAAAAAGATTTGCTTGAAGGACTGCATCCATGCGGTTCGGCAAGGATTCATACAATTTATTGATGAAGTCATCAGGAACATCAAAGAAAGCAGTCTTGCATGCCTCCCAGAGTTCATCAACATTCTTGGGTTTCGTCTTCCATGCTTCCTCTTTCATCCTACGACATGCTCAATGATGTTCATGTCTGGTGACTGGGCTGGCTAGTCCTGGAGGATCTTGATCTTCTTTGCCTTGAGGAACTTTGAGGTAGAGATTGAAGGATGTGATTGAGCACCATCCTGCAGCAGAATTTGTCCCTTTTTATGGTTAGGAATGTAAGAGGCAGCTAAGATTTGCTGATATTTCAGACTAATTTATTTATTATTATTATTATTATTATATTATTTATGTTGCCCTCAACCCTGCAGATCTCTCGGGTGCAAATAATTAAAAAACCAGGTGGCATTTGCCAAGGCCCACAGCCTGTCAAAAGGATGGATGCTGGAAAAGTGGCAGAAGGTGGATTTTTCAGATGAATCTTCCGTTGAATTACAGCACAGTCGCCGCAAATATTGCAGGAGACCTACTGGAGTTCGCATGGATCCGAAATTCACTCAGAAAACAGTGAAGTTTGGTGGTGGCAAAATGATGGTCTGGGGTTACATCCAGTATGGGGGTGTGCGAGAGATCGCATGAATGCAGTCCTTCAAGCCCATGGGAATCATACAAAATATTAAATTTGGATCTCACAGCACCACTACTTAATTCACTTATGTTATGTAACATATTTTTATATTTGAAGTACATTTTTTGTTCAATTTTCACACTACTTTCTGTAGGCGACAAAACCTTTGTCTTGCCAAAATTTGACATTTATGTCTTCATTAAATGATAAATCTTTTTTCAGTGAAACAAATATATTTTTGTAGATTCAACATCATTTGGGAGGGTCTTAGCTTTCATATGAGCTATTTCTGAAACCAATTGAATAGTTAAAAGTCAAGTTATTAGCAATTGTTTTCTACAAAATGGATAAGCGACAAGACTTTTGTCAGGGACTGTAGTTTCTTTCCCTACCAAGCAGCGGGTGGCGCTAAGCCCCTTTACCGTCACAAAGCACTCACAGGCGGACACACTTTGAGCTTAACCTCCTTGAAATGCCAGCATCCACCACTGCTGACATCACAGTCTTACCCGACGAGCCCGCCGAAGATCTCCGTCACGTATGAGTAGTCTCCGCCCGATTTGGGAATGGTGACGCCCAGCTCGGCGTAGCACATGGAACCCAGCACACAGATCCCTCCTCCACACACCCACACGATGAGCGACAGTCCGACTGAGCCGGCATGCTCCAAGACGCCTTTGGGGGACACGAAGATGCCTGAACCGATGATGTTTCCTGAGAAAGGGAAGCAGACTTGATCAAAAACCAGAAAAGATAACTCGACATCATTTATTATTGGCGGAAAACACTTAGGTGATTTGAAGTTCCCCCAATTTGGCCAAATGTCAAAATTGTCCTATATGCGTGTGTGATATATCATTGGAAAGCTTAAAATCTCAATTTTCTGAGGGAAGAGAAATTTTGAACAGGAGGGCATTTAAAAAAAAAACAAAAAAAAAACATTTTTTTAAACAGCAAAACCCTAACTGGAGGTGAGAGCACGCGAGAGCAGAATTAAAGACGCCATGGTTTTAACGAGGTATTATCGCGTACTTACCTTGTTTCGATCCAAAAACTCCATGTAGCATGTATCACCGAGTGTCAAGACACAGATGTGAATGGCCACAGCCGGATTTTGGGGAGATTTTATGGGTGAAACATGGTAATATAACAAGGGTCGCGATGCAGAAATCGCAGACACCAAGGAGTGGTCGAGATGTTCTTTTTCATATATTTACCCTTTTAAACATTTGTTTTCAATTTTTCTTTCTTTGGATCGATTATTTATCAACTAAAATATTGGGGAAAATGTGACAGTAATGAAAAAAATTCAATTAAGGAATAGTTATGATGTAGATATCCGTGACTTTTTTACGGACGCCAATTTTTTTATTGTGACATAATTTGTTTAAAAGTTTAAAATATGCGAGTGAATAATTTTTTTAAGATTTTTTTTTTTTAACTAAATATTAGACATCAATTAATGATTCTAAGCTAAAAATGACAGCCATTTCGAATAATAAATACGATTACTTAGCTTCTTTTTATAGCTAGGTTGAAACAAAAGCGGTTGCGCGATGTCTGTAAACAGGGGTTTCCAGGGTAAAAGAGACAATAGTTCGGGGACTTAATGCGCCGTGAATCTGCTATGGCAGCATATAGACATATTGTTCTATCAAACGCAACAGTTCTTTTGGCTTCAAATACAGCAGTTTATTTGCAAGAGCAGAAACTGCTTTTTCAGCCTTGTCTGCGTTTTCTGCCTATTATTATCATTTATATTATTGCTCATCTTGAGCTATGATTGGCTGGCTAGGAGTTCAGGGAAGTCCCCCCGAAAAAAATCACAGCTCATTTAGAATGAAAATTGTAATGAGGGAAAAAGTAGTGTTACACCGATACTAATATCGGAAGGGGCCCCAATACAGCACAAAAATGCAAGTATTGGTATCGGCGAGTACTAAGAATTAATGGACCGATGCCGTGAAATGTGTACACTTAGTTTCTAAACGCCACCGGTTGTCGCTCTTCCCGCTGATTCCAAACGCGTTCGAAGACAAGAACACATTTTTTTGAATACTTTTTTGCAAGATGGAAAATGAAAGTCAAGGAGAGGAATTTTTATTCTTCCAATTAAGCATTCATATTTTCGATGTTACCGCCTATATTTCAAATGGTGGCTAAACGTATACCATAATTTTCGACCTACAAGCCGCTACTTTTTTCCTCCGTTTTGAATCCTGCGGCTTGTAGTCCAGTCCGGCTTATTTCTTGATTTATATGGGTTAATAGGTAACACTTTTTTGACAGCAGAGTCATAACACTGTCATATGACCGTCATAATTATGACATGACACTATCAGGGGCATTACTGAATGCTTATGTCATTGTCATCCGGTAAATTATGTCACTAACTCCATTTATGTCCAGCTTGACTCTTTAACATCCTTTCAAAAGTGAGATAATTTGCCAGATAACACTAAATGACATCTGTTATAAGCATTCATAAATGCTCATGACAGTGTCATGTCATATTTATGAAGGTCTAATGACAGTTATATGGCGCCACTGTCAAATAAAGTGTTACCAAATACCATAACTAGCACACTGACATTGACTTAAGCATCTATAAAGATGCTGGCTTTGTTAGAAGGTAGTAAAATTGGGGGAAAGTAGGCTAGCAAACTTGTGTAATCTTGTAGCAAGAGTGATTAGTACATGAACTAAGCTAACGTGCTAATGTAACAGTGCACTCACAAAGTTTGATGGTCTAATGACAGTCATATGGCGCCACTGGCAAATTATGTCACTAAATCCATTTATGACCAGCTTGGCTCTTTAACATCCATTCAAAAATAAGATAATTTGCCAGATAACACTAAATGACGTCTGTTATAAGCATTCATAAATGCTCATGACAGTGTCATGTCATATTTATGATGGTCTAATGACAGTTATATGGCACCACTGTCAAATAAAGTGTTACCAAATACCATAACTAGCACAATGATATTGACATAAGCATCTATAAAGATGCTGGCTTTGTTAAAAGGTAGTAAAATTGGGGGAAAGTAGGCTAGCAAACTTGTGTAGTTTTGTAGCAAAAGTGATTAGTACATGAGCTAAGCTAATGTGCTAATGTGACAGTGCACTCACAAAGTTTGATGGTCTAATGATAGTCATATAGCGCCGCTGTCAAATAAAGTGTTACCAAATACCATAACTAGCACACTGATATTGACATAAGCGTCTATAAAGATGCTGGCTTTGTTAAAAGGTAGTAAAATTGGGGGAAAGTAGGCTAGCAAACCTGTGTAGTCTTGTAGCAAAAGTGATTTGTACATGAGCTAAGATAACGTGCTAATGTAACAGTGCACTCACAAAGTTTATATTAGTCTTTTTTCCTGTTCACAAACATTTTTAAGCAGTGTCTGACCAAGCCATGACAGCAAATATTTTATATTCAGGAAAGCATGCAGTAATTTAGTACTTATAAAACAAACTATTTATAACATTTCTCCCAAAAAAAATGTGGTACCAAAATTGGCTGATACAACACAGCCAGATATCAGTATCAGGAGCAAAAATGGTATCAGTGCAACACTAGAAAACTAAACACTAGTAAACTAAATAAAGGACACTTGATAAAGTAAATGCTCTGTGGGTCAGATTAAGCAGCAGTTGCAAGTCGAAGGAGTTCCTAGGTTTAAATGGGAGTCGAAAAGTCGTGTTTTGCTTTTAGCATAGTAATGGACTTCCCTCTAATTCACAACCAATGGGGCTGGTTCGATTTATTACCTTCCCCTTCTTTGGCTCCCTCCCATCCTTCTTGAGTCCTAGGAATCGGGATGACTATCCTTCCACCTACTGGACACTTTTTAGGCTTTAGTTCTCGTCCCACCAGTCGCCCCCTCTTGACACTTTCTCACGCCTCTTTAATTGACTGCACTGTAAAAAGGCTGGGCTGTTGATGTCGATGTATCACGACAAACAGAATGAGTATTGAGGTGGGCGGAGCAAACAAATTGGGACTTGGTTAGCGGTTGGTTGTGAAGCTAGCAATGTTTCTTTAGAAGAATAAAAAACGAAATCCTTCCAAGCCAGTTTACCTCATGTAAAAACAATTACTCATAATAATTGTTATGACCTTAGTACTTTCAAACAATGTATGGTGGATAGTCATTCCACGCATTAACTTAAACACAGAAGCCCTTCTATAACTATTTTCATTATTTGCCGTCATTAAGTATACTGCTCATAATGAGACACTTTCCTAGATCAGCGATTCCATTTCCCGCTCTATGGTTGTCATCATATTTTTCTGGTAGCTACCAATAAACTGCTTTTGTCCCTTTGATGTTTACATCTTTCTCAATGGAAGTACTACCATGGTAACCGTAACCAGTAATTGGCCCTATGGGGTCCATTATAGTGCAGCTTGAAGGGAGGAGCAGCTAATTTACAAGTTTTGACTTTCTATTTAAAAGACAACAAGCGCTTTTATTTAATATTTGCTAATCAGTGCTGTGTGGACCAGTGTTTTGTTTTTGTTTTTTTTTTGGCGGCCCTTTTAATTTTCGTCTTGGTCTTAGTCTTTTGGATGATAATATTTATTAGTCTTAGTCATATTTTAGTAATCTAAAAATGTGTTCATCTAGTTTTTGTTGATGAAAACTCAAGACCAATTTCGTTTAGTTTTTGTCGACGTCTACTAAAATAGTTTTCGTTTATAAAATTTAAAACATTTACTGCCAGAATAAATAAATAAACAAAGGTTTCCAACTAGCACGTATTGTGTCTCCAAGGACAACCCTAACTTGATGATAATACACACTCAGCAGGAAAAGTGCGTTATTTCCAAATAATCACACCCACCTGGACGCCACAAATTGAATGTAAAAAAAAAAAAAAAGTTGTCCAAGAGTTTCAGAGGACGCTCGCCATTAAAATTAGCCTAATGCGAATGCAATGCTAACGCTACTAGTTACATTTAGTGTGTGACAACCACTCAGCACAGACCCTCAAGGCTAAAGCAACATTGTATATTCTACACTGGCTAAGATAAAAAAAATTTTTTAAAAAACAAATCTTATCATCTGTGCAAGCCTGAATGGAGACTGAAAATGACTCACTGGTCAGTCGAGGGGGTGCAGCACATCACATGAGTGACACAGCCAGATACTGTTACATGCAGGCGAACTACACATTAAAATGTCACACACTGTAAAATGGGGCGAAAGGAAGCTATCGAACTTGTGTAGTCTCCTAGCAAAAATGATTAATATATGAGCTGAGCTAACGTGCTAATGTAACAGTGCACTCATAAAATTTACAGTATATTAGTCTTTTTTCCTGTTTCACAAATATTTTTAAGCAGTGTCTGACCGAGCATCGAAAGCAATTATTTTACATTTAAGAGAGTATGCAGTAACTTAATACTTATAAAACAAACAATTTTTAACATGTTTCTCAAAAAATTTATCAGCCGATGGCAATACTTAGGAGCCAGGTATCGGTCGGTATCAGGAGCAAAAAATGGTATCGGTGCAACACTAGAAAAATGTAAACTAAATACAGGACACTTGATGATAACTTGATGATAATACACACTCAGCAGCAAAAGTGCATTATTTTCAAATAATTATACCCACCTGGACGCCATGAATTGAATGTAAAAAAAAAAAAAAAAGAAAAAATTGTCGAAGAGTTTAAGAGGACGCTTGCCATTAACATTAGCCTAATGTGAATGCTATGCTAACGCTACAAGTTACATTTAGTGTGTGACAATCACTCAGCACAGACCCTAAAGGCTAAAGCAATATTGTATATTCTCCATTGGCTAAGATAAGAAAACAAATCTTATCATTTGTGCAAGCCTGAATGGAGACTGGAAATGACTCACTGGTCAGTCGAGAGAGCACAGCACATCACATGAGTGACACAACCAGAAACTGTTACATGCAGGCTAACAACACATTAAAATGTCACACACTGTGAACATTTGACTATTGCGCATTTTCGTCTCGTTCTCATCTCGTTAGATGACAACTGGTATTTGTCTCGTTCTGTCTCCCAAAGCACGTTTTTAGATCGTTATTGTCTCATCATCGTCATGAAAAAAAGTTTTTGTTGACAAAATATTTTCATTATCGTCATCGTTGACGAAAATAACACTGGTGTGGACCTTAGATGTCTTCTCTGCTTTTGTTAATAAGGACCTCTTATCTGTTTTCAGTTAACAATGCTGCTTTAGGTAGATATAACAATGCTGCTTTAGGTAGATACTCAAAGATGCATGTAAATGAACTAATTGTCCACCCTTGACGGCGGTAGACGTCTAATCCATTTGAATTGGGAGGGAGCCTGCCACCCTCTCAATTTAAAAGGATGGACATTGTTGGAGGCAGTCGTAGTTCATTTGTTCGTTTTCAATTCAGGTGAGACGGCTAGACTGGATTGCTAGATAAAAGACTGGAGGCAAGAGATTGTTACTGCGCAGTTTTAATTTCAGAAATTTCTGGGTGCATTCAATGACAGAACAAAAGCTGTGTGGAGGAATGCACACTGAACAGAGAGCTCGGCGTTGCTTATATGCTGTACTTAAAAGGAGGTGTGTCTGTTTGGTGATTAACACATCATGCAAGATAGGTCATGAGCCTTGCTGGTTGGTAGTTAAAAGTCCATGATTATCTGAGGCAAAACTAACTGTCAGCGGTTTTATATGGAAAACAACTCCATTTATGGACATGATTGCATTAAGTGAGATGTATACTGACTTCAACATCTACGAGCGATAAAGTAAATTCACGTCATTGGCAGCCAATGAATTAAAGTAGCAGGAGCAGACGATCAAGGATTTTGAGTTCATGTTTACATCAGCTCATATCACCTTGCATCAGAATTAACAAACTGCAACGCAGTTTGACCTGAAGTTGGACTTCAGCTCACCAGAGTTTACTCATCAAGACTGGAGTCTAACTAGAATAGGAGCAAGCTCATTTCCAAACATGATATACGATTGCATGTCTCAGAGAACTAAATGCAAATACACAGCAGTGAATTATTCTAATCCTCAAAAATGCAAATAAACCCACGCTAGTCGCGGTAACACATTTACAAGGGTTATTTTATAAGAAATGACATCATTGCTTTGGTGCAGGCAGCGTAAGCGTGGGTGCAAGTGTTTGTCTCTGTCCAGAGGGCTACATTCAGACTGCAGATAATAATGCACAAATTTGATTTTTTTTCTCATGTCTGATCTTTTTGTGTGGCTTGACTGACCATTGTGTGTATCCTCTGAACATAACGGCCCTAAAGTGAGTCACGTGTGTAGAACATCAATAACAAGACAATCCCTCAATTGCCTTTGATTTGTTTTATTTGCCCAAATACTTACTAGCTGTAATACTTTGCATCTCTCCACTGCTCCTCTGTTCCATTCCCCATGTTTGTTTAAGATTCAATTTCACCGGGTACTGAGCAATTGAGGTCATTATTGCATGAATTCCAGTTTTGGGTCACCAGACTGTTCAGACTGCAGTCACATTCCAAAAAGGCTATTCCATGTCTATGGTAAAACCAAGTGGCCTAAGTCGGATTTGAAAATATCAGATTTGGTGTGAATTGGCATGTTCAGACTACCATGTAAGAATCTCACTCGGTTCAGAGGCAAACAGATCCAATTTGGGTAACTTCAAGCTGCGGTCTGAACGTAGCCTATGTGCTCTATGATTGCCTGCTGAGCTGTTTAAGGTAGTTTTGGGCGATATGAAGATATACAAAGGCAAAAACACTAGTGAATCATGTATCATCATAAATTATTTCTATCGTCACTATCGTCAATTTATATGACATATTATAAAAATTCACTGTACTCAGCTGAAAGTTCTTAAACCAATGATCCGAAACAGCAGTTAGATCTGTCTACACCAGCAAACCAGGTGTGTGATAAATCACCACACAACACATACATGTGGTGCATAAATAAATCAAACAGTAAACAAAAGTCACTACTATTACACTGGAAAAAGAATCAGCCACTAACAATGACAAACACATAATTAACTTTTATGAAGAACTTTTTTCAGCAAATACTAAAAATAGTATAGAATACAACTTTCTTTGTCATTGCAACAAGTACAACAAAATTGCAATAGCACCAAAATACACGAAATCATGGCATATCCTTATCGTAATATATAATGTCCCAACAGTGATAGATATTTTTTCCATATCGCTCACCACTATTTTAAGTTTAATCCACGTGATGCCAGAAGTCAGCTGGGATTGGCTCCAGAATCCCACATCCTTCGTGAGTATAAGCGGTACAGATTATCATGGCTTTTTAAATGCTTGAATTCACATAGTTGGCTATCTGGTGTTGCTGTCAAGTCATCAAGATAGAAATTACACAACCACGTTTGCGTGCATGAAAATGAACTACTGTATAATTTTCACTGTATTTCATCTCTAGAGGCACGCGATGGCCGCCTCATCATGCCACATAAAAGACCACAACCCCTGTTGCGTTCTCAGCATCTTCGAGAGTCCGCTAATGATGCGGCACCAGCAGAAATGAGCATTCATGCCTGTCCCGTTCACTTGTGGAGGCTATGTGAGATGTTGCGTAATGGCTGTATTGTCTTTGTTATGTCATAAACTGCTCCCCAAACACTCCCCAACCCCCAGTTAATCTTCCTTTGTACGTTTACAGCGTGGTTTGGTGGTGCATGTGTCTATGCATTCATGTTTATTTGACGAAAGTTAGCAAACTTGTTTTGACGAGCTCCAGGTGGAAAACTGATTCCCTCCACAACCATTTCCATACTAAACATAAGGGTGTTTGATGTACAGAGATTTGACAAAATAATGGAAACGCCTTAAAAATAAATCAACAAATACGATTTTAATATAGTGTAGGTCCGCCTTTTGCGCCAATTACAGCCTCAATTCTCCGTGGTATTGATTCATACAACTTGTGAATTGGTTTCCAAAGGAATTTTAAGCCTTCTTCAGTTAGAATACCCTCTGACTCTTTTAGAGACGATGGCGGTGGAAATCGACCTCTTAATTGAATCTCTAAAACTGACCATAAATGCTCAATAATGTTGAGGTCTGGGGATTGTGCCGGCCATACGAGATGCTCAACTTCATTAGAATGTTCCTCATGCCATTCTTTAACAATTATGTTCATTCATTCATTCATTTTCCATGCCGCTTATTCCTCACGAGGGTCGCGGAGGTGCTGGAGCCTATCCCAGCTAACTTCGGGCAGTAGGCAGGGGACACCCTGAATTGGTTGCCAGCCAATCGCAGGGCACAAGGAGACACACAACCATTCACGCACACACTCACACCTATGGACAATTTAGAGTGTTCAATCAGCCTACCATGCATGTTTTTGGGATGTGGGAGGAAACCGGAGTTCCCGGAGGAAACCCACGCAGGCACGGGGAGAACATGCAAACTCCACACAGGAAGGCCGAAGCCCGGGATTGAACCCTTGATCTCAGAACTGTGAGGCAGACGTGCTAACCACTCAGCCACCGTGCCGCCGGTCAATTATGTTCAATGATTATGAATTCCAAAATGTTAGGTGTTTCCAACCTCATGCGTACTTGTAGTTCGGTGTAAAAATTCAACCCATCAAAGTAAAAGGACTGAATTGCTTTGTCAACAGTAGTGCTGCAATGATTATTCGATTAACTCGAGTAATTCGAGTAGAAAAAAGCTTCGAATCAAATTTTGCTGCTTCGAGTATTGGTTTAATTAGAGTGGCATTGTAATGGTTTCTTTTGAAAGTGTATACATTTAGTTTATTGATTTGGGTGGATACACTGCCTCCTAGTTACATCACTGAATATGACATAACTCATTGAACATGGCGGAATCCAGCTGCTCCCTGTTAAGATCAACATAAGGTATGTTTTTGTTTGAGTTAATATGTTTTTTTATAGGTACATTTAGCTGTTTTTTTTGGGGGGGGGGGGGTTTGAATGATTCCTTCAAAGCATTGTAAAAAACAATGTTAGCATTTTAGATAATTTAAGCTAGTGGACTTTTGCTATGCAAGTTAGCCAATTGTTCTTTTGTTGTACTTAGAACCTCATTTATTAATTTTCTTATACCTTTTGAGGCTAAGCTTAGGTATTTTTAATTATCTTTAATAGGGCTGTCAAAATTATCGCGTTAACGGGCGGGAATTAACTTTTTTAATTAATCACGTTAAAATATCTGACGCAATTATCGCACATGCCCCGCTCAAACAGATTAAAATGACAGCACTATGCAAAGCCAACTTGTTACTTGTGTTTTTTGGAGTTTTGTCACCCTCTGCTGGCGCTTGGGTGTGACTGAATTTTATGGGTTTAAGCACCCATGAGCATTGTGTAATTATTGACATCAACAATGGCGGGCTACTAGTTTATTTTTTGAATGAAAATTTTACAAATTTTCTTCAAACGAAAACAATAAGAGGGGTTTTAACATAAAATTTCTAAAACTTGTACTAACATTTATCTTTTAAGAACTACAAGTCTTTCTATCAATGGATCGCTTTAACAGAATGTTAATAATGTTAATGCCATCTTGTTGATTTATTGTTATAATAAACAAATACAGTACTTATTTACCGTATGTTGAATGTATATATCCATCATGTGTCTTATCTTTCCATTCCAACAATAATTTACGGAAAAATATGGCATATTTTATAGATGTTTGAATTGCGATTAATTACGATTACTTATGATTAATTAATTTTTAAGCTGTAATTTACTCGATTAAAAATTTTAATCGTTTGACAGCCCTAATTTTTAAATGAAATTGCAATTCTGCATAGTTTGACGAAATAGCAGGGAATTTTATTTTGTATTCACATTTAATGCTCTTTTGAAAGTACAATCTCCTAAAATTAATACTGCAACGCATTAAATGTCTCTAATCCGATTGCTCGATCATTCGAACTAACTAGTTCAGTGGTCCCCAACCATTTTTTGCACCACAGACTGGGAATGTGTGACAGAAAATGACAGGAAACAAATCGAGGCTTAAAACGAATATTAAGTGCAGGGAAAATGTCACTCACCATACGCTGAATCAACCTTTTTTTTTTTTTTTTTTTTTTTTAAAGCGGCCTGTTCTAAAACTTGTCATCAAATATCTGTGGTCGCAAACATAATGAGTTCTTCTCCAATCGTGAAAGGTTTCTTAGCTTTGGCAATTCGGTTCGCCATGAGGTATGATGCTCTCAGTGCATTCGCTTTTGTTGCCTCGTTTGCTAGCTTTTAGCCACGTATTATGCAGAATGGACTTGGTTGTAGGCTCCTGTTCAGGCTCAGCAGGTGGCCTTTTCCCCGTAAAAAAGCTGTCCAAAGAACTCGCCGCCCGCAGCACACAGTCAACAGCAGCTAAAGTTACTGTTTACATTGACTGGTGCTGGGCTGCTATAGGTGTGCAAACACTCTAGTAATTGCGGCCAACCACTAGATGGCGACCTGTACAAATAAGTTGACAGGGATATTTATGTGTCAAGAGCCACAAGCCAGATTGCAGTCGTTAATAAATTATTTATTTCTATGTGGCCCGGTAGCAAATGCCAGTCCGCGGCCTGGTGGTTGGGGACCACTGAACTAGTTGATAGATTAATTGACTACTAAAATAATCGAGAGCTGCAGCCCTAGTCAACAGCACTGTAATGATGATAATCGAGTGGGAACCACTTGTTACCTCACGATACGATACGATTTGCAATACAAAGCTCACGATAACGATGATCTGACGATATGGCGATACAATGATTATCGATACATTGCTCAGGAAATCATTCTAGGATGTTCTACAAACAACTAATAAACAGAAAAACAAGTTTCTACTGTGAATTGAAATGAGTTTATCACTAGTAGACGTCCAATCCATTTGAACTGGGAGGGTGGCAGCGAATGAACATTTGTTCATTCGCTGCCATCCCTCCCACTTCAAACGGATTGAACGTCAATGGCCGTCAGTGGCAGCCAATGCCAGGCAATGAGGTCATTTTGAGCCATTTAAGGTCATTTACCTGTTGATTTTCAGTTACTTCCTGTTGATTTTGGGGTATTTCATGGGTCACTTCCTTTTTATTTTGAGTTACAGAACAGGAAGTGACCTGGGAATCACCCGAATGAATAGGCAGTGACTCAAACTCAACAGAAAATCACCTGTAAATGCCCTAAAATGAACTGCAAGTGACCTGTAAATGCCCCGCAAATCGGACAGAATGACTGCGAATGCTCTGGTTTCGAATTAGTGCTGCAACGATTTATCGATTAACTCGAGTATTCGATTAGAAAATAAGATTCAAATAAAATTTTGCTGCTTCGAGTATTCCTTTAATTAAAGTGGTGTTGCAATGGTTTGTTTTGAAAGTATTTGCATTTATTTTTATTGATTTGGGTGGATACATGGCCCTCTAGACTGCCTCATTTCACGTGGCTGAATCCATCTGCTCCCTGTTAAGACCAGCATAAGCTAAGTTTTCGTTTGAGCTAACGATTTTTTGGAATGCATTCGTAATTTAATTTAAAGGTATATTTAGCCATTTTTGTGGGAATATGCGTCTGAGCCATTTGTTAAGAGCATTGTAAAAAAGCTTTAGCATTTTATAGCATTTAAGCTAGTGGACTTTTGCGATGTAAGTTAGCCAATTGTTCTTTTGTTGTACATAGATCCTCTTTCTTTTCACATATCGTGTGAGGCTCAGCTCAGGTATTTTTGAGTTTTTATGTTCCTTATCCGATTTCTCGGTTATTCAAACTAAATAGTTCATCGATTAATCGACTACTAAAATAATCGATAGCTGCAGCCCTATTTCAAATGAACGAACGTTCCCAGTCGAAATGGATTGGGCGTCGAGCACGGTCAATGGCAGCCTTACAGTTACCGAGACACTCTTATGGTTGAAGATTTTGGTAGCAACTTGTTGGTCCTTTTTTTTTTTTTTTTTTTTAATTAAACTTTGGCACCTTTTTAAAACGTTATCGCGATTCTTGGCAGGAGCATATCGATAACCTTTTGGGATACAAAGTATCACGATATATCACCATTTCGATATTTTGTCACACCCCTAGTCGAGTTACTTGATGACATAACTGATATTTTTTCTGTTGGTAACGTCCTGCACACATGCACTTCCCCAACTGGTTCCTGGTCAGCAAACCCGAGTAAACTATGCAAAACATTGAGAGAAAAGGCTACCTTAAAGTGTTTGTGGTAAGGAATTAGGAGTCACAGTATTAGTCTGCTTATAACTTTTAAGGACTTAATCATAATAAACATTCAAAATCTTAATAAAGTGCGTAATCTCTTGATGAAGCATTAAAACAACGACAAGTGTCCTTGCTTTCAGCATCTAGTCATAAATAGCCTGGCCGGTATCGCAGCGAATCAATGTGATGCTAATAGGCCCAGCTAGCACGTGAGCGAGTGGTTGCATGTAGCTTGCCCTCTCAAGAAAACTGACACTATTGTTCCAGCTCCCTGTGGCCGGCATAACATTACGCCCCCCTCAGTTCGCCTCCCCCACGTCACCAGCTAACGTTGCGGCTAAAAAGGAACTCGTGGAATGGAGTCATGTGAACACACTGGAACACTGCCATATTTACAGTTCTCCCGAGTGACAGTAAAATGTTCTTCGTGTCATCCCTTGATACCTTCTGCTAAATATACCCAGACTTTAGTTCCACAAGTACTGATGTTGTCTCCATCACAGAAAATCAGAGTTGGCCCAAGACAGCTGTGTTTTCTGTGCTAGTATTCTAGTGTGTGCACTGTGCATGTTGTTAAGTGTGTATTCATGTTTTTTTTATTTGTTTTTGTGTGTGTGCATGCGTGCGTGCATGTGTGTTTTACTCGTGTATGAAATTTAAAACTCATAGATGATAATTTAAAGAGGGTTCATTTAATTTTACAGTGGGGCAACCACAATTAATAAACAACAAATTGATTATCATATAATCGTAGTATAATAATAGCATTTTGACAATCGATTAATCGTTTTGAAACAGTGCTTTTCTAAAAATTGTCTAAACTTCCTTTCTTTCAGCCTCTTAATAATATTGCCTTGTTTTGTAGTTTTTATGTATATTTCGTTTAAAAAAACATGAAAAATGCAGTAAACAGTAAAAAAAAAAAAAAAAAAAGTTACGACGCTGTCTCATCCTACATTTTGTTTCCAGTCTTTTTTAAAAAATTTTTGTCGCACAAACAGTACCTAATTGTACCTTTCAGTATCTTATTTTTTACTTTACTTTATTAATATGAATTGTTCTGTCCTCACTAAAAGTGAAGTTGTTCAGCTTGACAGACAGCAAACAAAGTAATTGTGCTTTTTGAAACGTTTTACTTCCTTCACTTTTGACAATTTGTAAAGCTGTAACACGCATATGTACACATCTGTTCAAAACACACATATTAACAATAAAACACTCAACACAAAAGATTGGTGTTCAAACGTCCATCTAGTCTAATCAATATTAGGGCTGCAGCTATCGAATATTTTAGTAATCAAGTATTCGACCAATAATTATATCGATTAATCGAGTAATCAGATGAAACATTTTTTTTTTAGTTACACCTAATATTGAACCATTTTCAGACTATAAATGTCTTTATTTTCGATGTACATTGTTGAAAACAGCACACAATTGCATCTCAGATGTGAGTCCTGATAGGATTTTGAGTTTTTGCAGTGTTCAAAATAAATGTATGATACCTGCTGTATTGGAGCACATGAGCTACCAGTACTACTAAGTGTTTTATTAAGCAATGACTAATGAGCTAAAATTGACAGTTAGCTTTGTTATGTTTTTACTTTACACCTTCATCACTCTACGGCACTGTTTTTTACAGATTAAATAAAGCTAGGGCTGCATCTATCGATTATTTTAGTAGTCGATCAATCGATGAACTAGTTAGTTCGAATAATCAAGTAATCGGATAAGGAACATGAAAAATTAAAAAATCTGAACTCAGCCTCAAACAGTATAAAAACGTAAATAAATGAGGATCTATGTACAACAAAAGAAAAATTGGCTAATTTACATAGACTAAGTCCGCTAACTTAAATGCTATAAAATGCTAACATTTTTTTTACAATGCCCTTAACAAATGGTTCAGACACATATTGCCGCAAAAACAGCTAAATATACCTAGAAACTAAATTACGAATGCATTAAAAAAAAAAAAAAAAAAAAAAAACTAGCTCAAAGAAAAGCTTATGTTGGTCTTAACAGGGAGCAGCTAGATTCACCCATGTGAAATGAAAGACAAAAGACAAAGGACAGTGTATCCACCCAAATCAATAAAACTAAATGCAAACACTTTTAAATAAACCAGTACAACGCCAATTTAATTACACAAATACTTGAAACAGCAAAATTTAATTTGAATCTTTTTTTCCAAATCGATTACTCAGGTTTATTGATTAATCGTTGCAGCACTAATTAATATAATTTAGTAGATTAAATTAGCCTAATTTGCGTCAAAAAAGTCAGCTATCTTAAATGCTACTAACGTATTTACAATTCTCCTATAGCAAACCACTCACACGCTGTAGCTCTATACCTACGGCAACATACAGCCTTATGTGGGCCAAACCAAAGCGCAGCTATCCTTTATCCATGTGAGACGTCTGAGTGCTCCTGTATGGAAGCATTATTGAACAACAGTCCAGCCATACCCAACGCTGCCACCAGAGAGCAGTGTACCCTCCACCATTAAACAAAATACAATACTTTTGGACTTTTGGATAGTTATTTTGAATTTTCAAAAGGCTAATTATGCGGAAATGTGGGTTACTTCGCCAGCGTAGGAACGGAACTTGTTCGTAACCTGGGGACTACAGTCCCTGACAAAAGTCTTGTCGCTTATCCATTTTGTAGAAACAATCGCTAATAATAACCTGACTTTTAATTATTCAATTGGTTTCAGAAATGGCTCATATTAAAGCTAAGACCCTCCCAAATTATGTGGAATGTACAAAAATATATTTGTTTCACTGAAAAAAGATTTATCATTTAATGAAGACATCAAGGTCAAATTTATGCAAGACAAAAGTTTTGTCGCCTACCGAAAGTAGTGTGAAAATTGAACAAAAATTTGACTTCAAATACAAAAATATGTTACATAACACCAGCGAATTAAGTAGTGGTGCTGTGGGATCCAAATTTAATATTTTGTATGACTTCCATGGGCTTGAAGGACTGCATCCATGCGGTTTGGCAAGGATTCATACAATTTATTGATGAAGTCATCAGGAAAAAGCAGTCTTGCATACCTCCCAGAGTTCATCAACATTCTTGGGTTTCGTCTTCCATGCTTCCTCTTTCATCCTACCCCAGAAATCCTCAATGATGTTCATGTCTGGTGACTGGGCTGGCCAGTCCTGGAGGATCTTGATGTTCTTTGCCTTGAGGAACTTCAATGTAGAGAGTGAAGTATGTGATGGAGCACCATCCTGTTGCAGAATCTGTCCCTTTTTATGGGTAGGAATGTAAGAGGCAGCTAAGATTTGTTGATAATTCAGACTATTTATGTTGCCTTCCACCCTTTCATATGAGCCATTTCTGAAACCAATTGAATAATTAAAAGTAAGGTTGTTAGCAAATGTTTCTATAATGGATAAGGGACAAGACTTTTGTCAGGGACTTTACCTGTATTCTAAAAAAAAGAAAGTAAGAAACAGAAAAAAAAATCATAACCATATTTTTTTATTAAAAAATAGATGAATAAGATATTTGCAAACATATTTTCTTTCTTCGAAAACAACGAAACAGTTACTTATTTACAATACTGTTTCTCAGTGCATAATTTTTGTTTGCAATGCACATTTCCAGCTAAAATCTTAAGCCCATATAATGCTAATCAACCTGTAATTTATATGAGCCAAATAGTCGACTAATCACAAAACGGGTGATTGACTATCAAGATAATAATTTGTGGCCTATTTTACACTTGAATAAATGAAAAGTTCAGACAATAATTAGTAGTTTTTACTAGAGATGTCCCGATCGATCGGCATCCCGATCGATCTGGTCTGATCACGTCATTTTCAAAGTATTGGAATCGGCAAAAAAATATCGGCCATGCCTTTTTTTAACATATATATATATATATTTAAATTAAATCGTTTTCTAATTGTATTTAACGTTACAGACATAATATGTTACACTCATCCAGAGTCTTTAGTTTAGGCTTGAAGTAGGGTCAGGGCCGGCCCAAGCCATTTAGGGGCCCTAAGCAAAATGATGCAAAGGGGCCTATATTTTTGGCCCACCATTTCGTCACAGTGTACTGTGAGACCCATATATGCAATCCAAGCCATACGTCCATATTTTGTATATTAATCAGATTTTGTTGCACTGCATACTTCAAACTTCTCACCCCAAATGATTGTACAGTACTTACAGTAGATAGCGCCAAACCTTTTTCTAAAAGAGGAAAGAAAGAAGTTAAGGAAGAACCCTGGGTAGGATTATCAAATTTATCCCGTTAACGGCGGTAATTATTATTTTTTTTTTTTTTACAAATTTATCACGTTACAATATTTAACGCAATTAACGCATGCGCTGGACGACCCACTCACGCATTGTCGCATTCAATCTGTAATGGTGCCTTCGTACCTATATATAGAGCTAAAAGGCAGCGTAAAATGAGCAGAGTGAATTTTGGCAGCCTTTGGAGGATTTTTTAAATTGGCTAAAGCCTTACAATCCCTCTCCCTAGAGTTAGAAATATTATGGGAAGCAATGTGAGGAAGAAAGGTAGGAATTGATGTTTTTCTTAACACCCTATGTTATTTCCCAACGCAGAGAAGATATATCAATTGGTACCACTACGCACAGTCATGGGTGCACTTCCCATCATGCATTTGGGCACAACAGTTAAATGGCTACAGTATCTTTTACTGAAAGCTCAACAAATACACTAGATGGCAATATACAAAGTCACATTTATCCTTTAAGAATTACAAGTCTTTCTATCGTGGATCCCTCTCACAGAAAGAATGTTAATAATGTAAATGCCATCTTGAGGATTTATTGTCATAATAAACAAATACAGTACTTAAGTACTGTATGTTGAATGTATATATTCGTACGAGTTTTATTCATTTTTTTCTTAATGCATTGCCAAAATGTATATGATCGGGAAAAAATATCGGCAATGATTGGAAATGAATCATGAGCAAAAAAAAAAAAAAAAGCAATCAGATTGGGAAATATCGGGATCGGCAGATACTCAAACTAAAACGATCGGGATCGGATCAGGAGCAAAAAAAACATGATCGGAACAACCCTAGTTTTTACACTTTCCTGTTTTCACACTTTTGGGTCAGGAACAATCCTTAAAACATCATCTGTAAGATTCATAAACTTCTTTTCCCCGATGGCCACAGTTTGAACCCTGGATTAAATGATTTCTGTCATATTTCCATTCGGTCTCATTTTGCTAAAGTTCAGATCCGAACATGCAATGTGTGCTTTTACGCTGCAATAACATTGTCGGATATCCTCTTTCACACTCCAGTTTCGTTCACACACTGCATGATGGCATCTGAATAACAAGTCCATTTGCTTATGTTGGATCGGAATATGCTGCTTTATATATAGGCATAAATCAAAGTAAAGCAGCTCACCGAAATAACTGCAGCGTGCCAACGTCGAGTCTGGACGCACGCACACTCACACGCGCGCACATGCAGCACATACTGTAATGCAGTGTGTATGCAGTGTAACACGACCCTGAGGAAGCCATCTACTTCCTGCACTTATAGCATCCACCCGCTGATGTGCATAAACTACTGCAGGCGAAGTGCTCTCCAACCCACGAAGCGATCCACTCTCACTACAGAACGCGCGCATCTTCTTTCCAGTTCAACTTGATCCAGCCACGTAGGCAGGCACTGATGCAACAGTTTCCGCCCAAAAACCAAAGACGGGAGGGGGTGAAAAAATGAAATCCAGTTGTAACAGCATCCCACCAGAAAATGTCAGATTGTGCGTAAAAGATACTTTTGCGTAAATAGGACGCTGGTGGGAAGCGCTGGTTTGAGTCTCAAATGTGTGCAAGTGTAACTTTAACACCTCAAAGGTTTCGTTTTTCGCATTTGGAATGCGAACTAGTTGAAGTTGTAAAGGCAAAACTCACCGATGATGATTGCGCACGCGCTCAAAAGTCCAATTTCCTTTTTCAAAGTCACCCTGTCGTCGTCCTTTTTGCCCTTCTTCTTCCTCTTCGTCTTGTCCCCCATCGTCCACGGTGCCGCTCCACTTACAGCGGAGCCCCCGAGAGTGTCGACTTCCAAGAGAGTAGCCCCAAAGCCGCCGGAGGAGGACAGCCTTTATTAATATGACACACACACACACACACACACACACACACACACACAGGCACGCACCAGAACGCAGTAATGTGAAAGACTTGCGCATGCGCACCTCTCACCATTTTTCTTCCTCAGGTGGGTTGTGAGCGTCACGGGAATTTGGAATTTGCCACCCAAAATCTCACCTCACTGACTGGATTTACTTATTTTCAAGGGCGTAAATTTGGTCCTAATATTGGTACAGGGACGATATAAAAGCATAACCTGCATGTACACTTTTTGCTGGGGACGGGACATTAATAAGACCAAACATATTTGGTGAATTGGGGTCAGGGCTACATTTCTCACCAATATGAACCTAATTGATTGATAGGCTAAATGAATAATGCAAAATAAATCTGTATTGACCTATACTAACTTTCAAACTGCAAATTTATAACGTCTTAATCTGATATTTTTTGTTAAATCTAGTCCAAAAAAAATTCCATCTTTTTTTGAGTGTTAAAAGGCTAATTAACGGATGAATGGGTCAGATTCTTCCACTTACTTTAAGTAAATATTACTCATAGGTGGAGTTTGACTTTTGGGCCGGGGGGGCACAACATGTTAATGACCTCAAAACGCACTTACAAGAATATTTATAATAATAGGTTGAAAATGAGCGTTTTTTTGTTTCCCATCATTCTTGAGGGGAATTCTAAATCAGGCTGCTTAGGACAGCTATACTTTTCGCCAAGATCGTCATCCATTGAATATGGTACGCCCGTCGGTGTCGTGTCAATGTAGTTACCCCAGTCAAAATATTGTATCCCCTGGGCGGAGCCATATGGAGGTAGATTTGTGTCTTCATTATTCGATCAAAAAAATGTGTTTGAATGTAAAAATAAATTTGAAACTCGAAAAAATGCATTTGAAGGCTATTTTTTTGTTATTTTTTGGGGAGGGGATTGAAGTCCTTTTTTAAAATTTTTTTTTATTGAAGTAATGCTGTTTTGCGTTTCGGCCACATCTTGGCTAGGACATTTCTGTCTTTAAAATTCAATCAAAAAATAAGTTGCTTCAAACTAAAAATGTATATTTTCAAAAGAAAAATCACTTCAATCAAAAAGAAAATAATTCAATCATAAAAAAAAAGTTTTTGAATGCGAAAAAATATTTGAGGCTCAAATATTTGCATTTGAACACATTTAATTTTTAATGAAAAAAGTTTTGATTTTAGCAATCCTTTTTGTGTAGGGGCCATATGGGTAGGACATTGGTTTATAAATCATTAAATACCCCTAAATTATAAAAATATTTTTTTTTGTTCATTTCAGTTGTTTCCTTTAATGCTTTACAACTTATATATACACACACACATATATACACACACACACATATATACTGTAGATAGATAGATAGATAGATAGATAGATAGATAGATAGATAGATAGATAGATAGATAGATAGATAGATAGATAGATAGATAGATAGATAGATAGATAGATAGATAGATAGATAGATAGAGGAAAATCAATTACATGCAATAACACTTTTCGGCCACCAGGGGGGGCCTGGCCAAACTGACCACCCTTAAAGTCCGCTTATGATATTACTATTTGTTCATATTGAGCCCATACATCTAAAAGTTGTTCATTTTTCAACTGAATCATGAAAAAAATTATTTAAAATAAATGTTTTGAACAATATTCTTGAATTAAGAACATTTCTGACGAACACGATTTTCTTTTAAGATTAAATATACAAACTTTTTGCTTAAAATAAATCTGTTAAGCTTATTTTCAGCTAGCTGTTTTTCTTATTTCAAGAAATCTCAGTGAGTAAAATTGACTTGAAGCGCTGTAGCAGTAGCGAAATTAGTGGAGTGTTCCCCTCCTGCACAACATTGACGTCTTTTTACATTACTTACAGTGGCTGCTGCTGCAGAAAAAAACTTCTAATATCCCTCGTCTTTGAAGAGGGTGGGGGAGGCGGCATGTTGTATTTCTGTCGGGCAGTGAATGGGTGTGTGTGTGTTGGGGGGGGCAGTTCATCAGCCAATCAAACGTGCGTTTTAGGGGGGGAAATGGACTGGCACATTCAGCGAGTGAAAAGGGGTCAATGTAAGTCTGAACATAATAAAAGTACTGTAGTCCACTTAATAATGGTAGGATCAATTCTATAACTGAAGTCATTGTATAATGCAAATAAAGTTGCTTAAAAGTTGGTGGGGATAATTTGAGCATCCTGAAAAGTTGGTAGTGTTATGTCCCTACAGTCCCTATGCAAACCTACGCCCTTGCTTATTTTAATAATTATTTGAAATTGTTATTATGTTTGTAGCAGTGAAACGATGTACAGTACTCTGTTATATAATAATTCACTAATCATACCCAAATCAGAGTAAAGTTATAATAAGTTAATAAAATTACAAACTCATTTGACAGAAAGTGGGTTAGCGGTCAAGAGTTCAATTCCGGGCTCCAGCCTTCCTGTGTGGAGTTCACATGTTCTCTCCATGCCTGCATGCAGTTTTTTTGTTCTCCAGCTTCCTCCCACATCCCAAAAACATGCAGGGGTGATTGAACACTAAATTCTCTGTAGGTGTGAAATGTGGTTTGTCTATATACTCTGTTGGCCAAAAGTATTGGCACCCCTGCAATTCTGTCAGATAATTGCTCAATTTCTTCCAGAAAATGATTGCAATTACAAATGCTTTGGTTTTAATATCTTTATTTATTTTGCTTGCAATGAAAAAACACAAAAGAAAATGGAATTTTTTAAAGCATAATTATTTTACACAAAACTCCAAAAATGGGCCGGACAAAAGTATTGGCATCCTTTGAAAAATCATGTGATGCTTCTCTAATTTGTGTAATTAACAGCACCTGTTACTTACCTGTGGCACATAACAGGTGGTGACAATAACTAAATCACGTTTGCAGCCAGTTAAAATGGATTCAAGTTGACTCATCCTCTGTCCTATGCCCTTGTATGTATCACATTGAGCATAGAGAAAAGAAAGAAAACCAACGAACTGTCTGAGGACTTGAGAAGCAAAATTGTGAGGAAGCATGGGCAATCTCAAGGCTACAAATCCGTCTCCAAAGACTTGAATGTTTCAACGAAAGATTGTGCGGGTGGTGGATAAATAACCTCGACTAACATCCAAACAAGTTCAAGCTGTCCTGCAGTCAGATTGTCAACCCGTACTATTCGTCGGTGTCTTAATGAAAAGGGGCTCTATGGTGGGATACCCAGGAAGACCCCACTTCTGACCCAGAGACATAAAAAAGCCAAGCTGGAGTTTGCCAAAATTTACCTGAGAAAGCCAAAAAATGTTTTGGAAGAATGTTCTCTGTCAGATGAGACAAAAGTACAGCTTTTTGGGAAAGCACATCAACATAGAATTTACAGGGGGAAAAAACAAGGCCTTCAAATAAAAGAACACGTTCCCCAAGGTCAAACATGGCAGAGGTTCCCTGATGTTTTGGGGTTGCTTTGCTGACTCTGGCACTGGACTGCTTGACCGTGTGCATTGCATTATGAAGTCTGAAAACTACCAACATTATAATAAACATTTTTCTTAAGACCACTCAACACTGTCTCACTAAATAAAGAAACATAACTGAAATTTTTTCTTAGGGTAGGACAAAAATGAATAAAAATGCAGCCTTCCTTAAGGTAAAACACAACTGTTTTTGTCCACAAGCACAGGTAAACTCAACAGAAAAGGAAAACCTTTTTTTTTTTTTTTTTACCTTGACTATGATTAATGTACAGTGTATCACAAAAGTGAGTACACCCCTCGCATTTCTGCAGATATTTAAGTATATCTTTTCATGGGACAAGTAGTCTGTGTGCAGTTTATATAATAGAGTTCATTTATTTTCCCCTCAGAATAACTCAAAATATAGCCATTAATATCTAAACCCCTGGCAACAAAAGTGAGTACACCCCTTAGAAACTATGTACATCCCTAAATGTCCAAATTGAGTACTGCTTGTCATTTTCCCTCCAAAATGTCATGTGACTCATTACAGGAGTGCTGTCAGCATTGCTGCAGAGATTGAATAGGTGGTTGGTCAGCCTGTTAGTGCTCAGACCATACACCACACTCTACATCAAATTGGTGTGCATGGCTGTCACCCCAGGAGGAAGCCTCTTCTGAAGATGGTACACAAGAAAGCCCGCAACAGTTTGCTGAAGACAGGTCAACAAAGCACATGGATTACTGGAACCATGTCCTATGGTCTGATGAGACGGGCGGGCTTTCTTGTGTACCGTCTTCAGAGGAGGCTTCCTCCTGGGGTGACAGCCATGCACACCAATTTGATGTATAGTCTGAGCACTAACAGGCTGACCCCCCACCTCTTCAATCTCTGCAGCAATGCTGACAGCACTCCTGTAACGAGTCACATGACATTGACAAGCAGTACTCAGTTTCGACATTTAGGGATGTACGTAGTTTCCAAGGGGTGTAGTCTTGTTGCCAGCGGTTTAGATATTAATGGCTATATTTTGAGTTATTTTGAGGGGAAAATAAATTAACTCTATATATATAAGCTGCACACAGACTACTTTTCATTGTGTCAAAGTGTCATTTTGTCAGTGTTGTCCCATGAAAAGATATACTTAAATATCTGCAGAAATGCAAGGGGTGTTTTCACTTTTGTGATACACTGTATGATTATCTGGAAGAAAAAAAATGTCAGCATAGGCTGCAAATAAAAATATTTTTAAATAAATAATGTAGAAAATAAGTGCAAGTAATCAGCCAATCAAACGTGAGTTTGAGGGGGGGAAATGGTCCGACAGATTCAGCAATTGAAAAGGGGTCAAGTCTGAACACATTGAAAATAATTCACTTTATAATGGTAAGGTTAATTCTATCCTTATAACATATGGGGAGACAATCTAAATTACCTATACTGTATAACTGAACGCATTATGCAATGAGGTTGCATAGGTATCATCCCTATGCAAACGTACGCCTTTGGTAAAAATATATCTTGAGTGTAGCTTTGGATTAAAGCGAGCTAGGATTGCATAAATAGTTTATTGAGTCTCCTAAATTGACCCTGACACGTTCACATAACAACACCAACAAAACTTGAACACACTCACAACATCTGACACTTTATACTTTGATAGACAACATGCTGCTACTTCATAGGCAAACAAGAAGTCATTTGCTTTAATTTGCGTAGCTGTCAAAAATATTCACTGTGCTTTGCACATAGTAGACATTGTTTGATGCAGCTCCATTCCATGATGGCTTAAATGAAACTTCAGCCTCTAAATTCATTATGAAGCACCCCCAAAAGAAACACAAATGGGGGTGGGGGCTAGGGGTCACATTTACATTGGAATCTCTTAAATGTCTTCCAAAAATTACAAAATTCATTATCTGTACTGCTTATTGCAACTGGGTAGAGGGGTGCTGGAGCCAACTTTAGCTGACCAGGGGTAGGTATTAGGGTGCTAGAAATGTAGTAAATTATCTCTTTTTGCTCCAAAACGTTTCTTATTTTCTTTGAAAAGACATTCGATTTACTGCAACAGAAAAATCATTTAGGACCCATTAGACTCTAGTGATTATTAATTTTTCATAATTCATCAATACTGTAGACAGGGGACAGTCTCTCTCAGAGGGCGCTGGAAGTCACTCACAGCAGGGGGTGCTGAGGATCTTATTTTATTTTTCCCATCCAAAAAGAGCCGTTTCCGTCCAAATTTGTTATGCTCGCTCGGCCTGCACAATATATCGTTTAAACGTCACTGTTGCGATGTGCACATTCGTAAAAGTCAAATCGCAGGATGTGTGACTATTACTTTATTTTTTTGAACACGTAAACTTTTGGTTTGCTTCATGAAAGCAGCAAGCTCAGCATGTGCTGAGACATGGCTACGCCTTTTATATACAGTACTCTTCGTCACTCACAGATGGTATGACAGGAACACAATCATATATCATGGTTTTGCAATTTTAGGGGAATTTTTCTTAAATGAATGAATAAATAAATTAATTAATTAGGGCTGTCAAAATTATCGCGTTAACGGGCGGTAATTAATTTTTTTGATTAATCACGTTAAAATATTTGACGCAATTAACGCACATGCCCTGCTCAAACAGATTAAAATGACAGAACAGTTTCATGTCCACTTGTTACTTGTATTTTTTGTCTCCCTCTGCTGGCGCTTTGGTGCGACTGAATTTATGGCTTTAAGCACCATAATGTAATGTAATTATTGACATCAACAATGGCGAGCTACTAGTTTATTTTTTGATTGAAATTTTTACAATTTTATCAAAATGAAAACATTAAGAGAGGTTTTAATATAAAATTTCTATAACTTGTACTAACATTTATCTTTTAAGAACTACAAGTCTTTCTTACGGATCAGTTTAACAGAAAGAATGTTAATAATGTTAATGCCATCTTGTTGATTTATTGTTATAATGAACAAATACAGTATGTATGTTGAATGTATATATCCGTCTTGTGTCTTATCTTTCCATTCCAACAATAATTTACAGCAAAATATGGCATATTTTATAAATGGTTTGAATTGCGATTAATTATAATTAATTAATTTTTAAGCTGTGATTAACTTGATTAAAAATTTTAATCGTTTGACAGCCCTAAAATAAATAAATACAATTAAAGTAAACTGAAACCCGTTTAATCTTTAATGCAACAATAAAAAAAAAAATACAGAATCTAAGAAAACATTTTTATCATGAAGAATATGACAAATTGCTTGAAGAATATGAAATAAAGAAATAAATTAAGAATACATGGAGAAATGAGAAAAACATGGCACACAATCCATTAAAACACTGAATGCAGTACACTGATATATAAACATGGTGAGTTAACCAAAGTGTTCCCAAACAGAGCTATTCGAGTCATCTGGTTATTTTATTTTTCTAGTTTTGATATCACAATACATATCTCAATATATCGCAAACCCTTAAAAAGTCGCAATGTAAGTTTTCGCAAATATCATTCTTCCCTAATGCTTTTCTCCATACAAGGCGTGCACAATGTTAGTGCACACGCACGCTGGACAGTTTACGTCTAACTAATAGGCTACTACAAAGACAGTGTGCTATTTTACCTACAGTGTGTGTTGGAGTTTTTGTATTGGCAATGAAAGCGCCCTTGTATTATGATGCAAAACCCCACAGTTAGACGGCGCAATGACACAAAAACATATTTGAAAACTAAAAGGTCCAATAAACTTCGGTTTAACACCCAATTTTCACAACACTCAAAGATATTGCACACGAATATCCAACAGCGCTCTGCACAGCGGTAGCTCAAGAGCAACAACAAACAATAATATGGCTACAATGCATGCTTTTTGATATTCTCCGCGGTCTAAATCTGCAGCTGACTTTTCCTCACTGGGAAAATTTTTTAAACTATCATAATCGTCTTCATTATCAAACTCGAATTGAATTTTAGAAAATTTTGCTGTTTTTGCGCCATGTTAATGCCTCCTCTGTCAACAGTCAACTTTTCCGTTCCAATAGTGCCTTATCCAACGTGACCTGGTAGCAAGTAAGGTGTCATGTGGTGACCGTGTTGTTTAAAACAAAACAAAAAAAACGTTTTCAAACATATGTATTTAATCCCCGAAGTTAAATATGCTATTGTTTGATTAGTTAAAAATAAATCAAAAACTAAAGATGCACCGACACCAGTATCGGCGCGTATCAACAAAGAGGGCGCCGATACCATTTACCGGTCCGGTATTATAACATTTGATCGCAGCCGTTTTTTCTCCCGACGCTCACTATACTCTCTGTTGTGTGATGACACGTGATAACTTTGCATGCCAAGCAGCTATCACTATTGGCCTGTTCCAGACCAATGAGAGCGGGCCAATAGCCACTCTTAACCAATGCCGGGGCAGCTTTTTCATATGGAGGAAAAACAAACCAGGAGAAGAAATGTCAGCGTTCTGGAAATATTTCAGCATAGAAACTCCGTCGAGTACAATGGCTGCATGCAACATTTGCGAAATGAACATTTCGAGAGTTGGAGTTAAATCGGCCAGTTTCAATACCTCGAACCGTATAAAACATTTGAAGAAACGTGAACGAACACAAAGAGTTTGAGGCTAAAACACCAGCAACTGCTACAAAGAGAAAGGGGGCTGGACCGCAGCAACAAAAGGTCAGTATGTACGCAGTACGTACTACAGTATGTCATTCTGGTGTGATCATATTTTGATTTTCAAAATGAGGACATAAATAACAGACATTAATACCGTATTTTGGGACTATAAGTCGCACCAACCATAATATGCCCAGTGAAGAGGGAAAAAAAATACTGTATATAAGTCTGTCAAACATTAGACCACTCAAACAAGCAATCAAGCAGCCTAGGTGTGAAGATGGGGTTCACTCTGGATATCTGCAATCAGCATCTTGAATATTTTGTCTGGCCAATTTTTCGAGTTTTGTGTAAAATGATAATGATTTTTTTTTTTCTCTTTTGTATTTTTTCATTGCAAGATAAATGAAGATATTACTACCAAAACATTTGTAATTGCAATCATTTTCTGGGAGAAATTGAGCATTATCTGACAGAATTGCAGTGGTGCCAATACTTTTGGCCAGCCGTGTAGGCAAACTGCAGCTTTTGAAAGATGTAAAAAGGTTGTCCGCCAGATTGCTTGCCTAAGCGGCCCACTGTCCGACAAGCAACTACTGTTTTGTCCAACTATTCGGAAGAAGGAAAGAAAATGACCTCTAAAGGTGTTCATTGCCTCAGACAACCACCCAATAGCACCTTTCTGTCTCCATACAGTTTACACACACATACAGTATATGTGAGACATCCTGTAAGTCTGACCACAGTATGGTTCCATGCATGAAGTTAAAAAAAATAAATAAATAAATAAACCTGACTAGTATGTTCCATTTGGTTTACACAGAGGATGATAAAACTGGAAGAGTTGAAGGGACAAGTAAACACTTAAAAAGAAAAGTCACATCCTGTCAGTTTGGTCTATTTTATGGTGGCTTTTTCACCAAAACCTGTCTTCTGGGCTTGAAAGTGACAACAGGCCAGCTAGAATAACACCAGTTTACCCTTCCCCCATCAATCAAGGCACCCCTGCCCTGCAAACACTCAAGATGCCAATTGGAGCAATCCAACCCTGTGATTTTGTGAGTGTGAATAGGAATGACTAAGGAGGACCATAGTGCTCACAAAAGATATGCTGATTAGGGTCAGATGATCCTTCTCTGGTTACAAAAGTTTTTTGTATCAACTGATCCACCCTTGGTAGTTCTAGTGTTAAAATGGTCCACTTCTATATACTTGTCCTGTTAAGACCGTCAGGTTAATGCTTACTCGAGTCGGAAAAACATGAAAAAAAATCGGATTCGTGCATTAAGACCTGCTGTATGAACCTAGCCAGAGAGAGACAGGATGCTGTGGTCAATTATTAATACTTATAATTTCATGAAAGTCGCACTGTTTGACCTTTGTGAGCCAAAACTCAGAAACCTACTATAAAACTTTTTTTCTACCCAACACAAGGGGGTGTTGCAGCACCCTCAGGGCACCACTTCCCGCACCACTGTTCTCTTTTAAATGCTGATGTGCATAATATAATGTCCATCCATCAATTTTCTACGGCTTCATGTGTCTCCATTAGGTTTAAAGTGAGATGGCTCCTATCCCGGTAAACCTTGGGTTTGATGCAAGATACACCCTGCGCTGGTCACCAGCCAATCCCAGGGTACAAACAAGTACTCACTTCACACCTATGGAAAATTTTCAGTCTTCACCGACGCTAGTTGAATGTTTTTAAAACATAGAAAAAGTCCAGAGTAAAAATTCGAGCTAAAAACTCTAGAACTGTGAAGCAGACATGCTAATCCATCAAGCATTGTGCTGCCTGGCATATCATAAGCGATACAAGACTGCCAAATTTGTGTCGCATCATCATTATTTTTAGTGCACAGAAACCACTTCCTCTTCCTGTTGTTTCAGCTAAAGTGGCACAAGGACTTCCAGGTGGAGGGAAATTTCTAAAAGTTGTGTTTGTGTAACTTTACAACACACACACACACACACACATGCACACTTTCTTTATTTCTCTAAAGCTTAAATTATGTCCAATAAAATGTCAACCAAAGGAAAAAGTACTTTGACCTTTCACTATGACCTGTGCTCGCTACAGTGGGGCAAACAAGTATTTAGTCAACCACTAATTATGCAAGTTCTCCCAATTGAAAATATTAGAAAGGCCTGTAAATGTCAACGTGGGTAAACCTCAACCATGAGAGACAGAATGTGGGGGGAAAAAAAACAGAAAATCACATTGTTTGATTTTTAAAGAATTTATTTGCAAATCATGGTGGAAAATAGTGGAAAATGTATTTGGTCAATACCAAAAAGTTCATCTCAATACTTTGTTGTGTACGCTTTGTTGGCAATAACGGAGGCCAAACTTTTTCTGTAACTCTTCACAAGCTTTTCACACACTGTTGCTGGTATTTTTGGCCCATTCCTCCATGCAGATCTCCTCTAGAGCAGTGATGTTTTGGGGCTGTCGTTGGGCAACACGGACTTTCAACTCCCTCCACAGATTTTCTATGGGGTTGAGATCTGGAGACTGGCTAGGCCACTCCAGGACCTTGAAATGCTTCTTACGAAGCCACTTCTTTGTTGCCCTGGCTGTGTGTTTGGGATCATTGTCATGCTGAAAGACCCAGCCACGTCTTATCTTCAATGCCCTTGCTGATGGAAGGAGATTTTCACTCAAAATCTCTCGATACATGGCCCCATTCATTCTTTCCTTTACATAGATCAGTCGTCCTGGTCCCTTTGCAGAAAACCAGCCCCGAAGCATGATGTTTCCTCCCCCATGCTTCACAGTGGGTATGGTGTTCTTCGGATGCAATTCAGTATTCTTTCTCCTCCAAACATGAGAACCTGTGTTTCTACCAAAAAAGTTCTATTTTGGTTTCATCTGACCATAACACATTCTCCCAGTCCTCTTCTGGATCATCCAAATGCTCTCTAGTGAACCGTAGACGGGCCTGGACGTGTACTTTCTTCAGCAGGAGTACACATCTGGCAGTGCAGGATTTGTGTCCCTGGCGGCGCATTGTGTTACTGTGTTACTGCCTTTGTTACTGTGGTCCCAGCTATCTGTAGGTCATTCACTAGGTCCCCCCGTGTGGTTCTGGGATTTTTGCTCACCATTCTTGTTATCATTTTGACGCCACGGGGTGAGATCTCAATGGAGCCCCAGATCGAGGGAGATTATCAGTGGTCTTGTATGGCTTCCATTTTCTAATCATTTCTCCCACAGTTGATTTCTTTACACCAAGCGTTTTACCTATTGCAGATTCAGTCTTCACAGCCTGGTGCAGGTCTACAATTTTGTCTCTGGTGTTCTTCGACAGCTCTTTGGTCTTGGCCATAGTGGCGTTTGGAGTGTGACTGACTGAGAGTGTGCACAGGTGTCTTTTATACCGATAATGAGTTAAAACAGGTGCCATTAATACAGGTAACGAGTGGAGCCTCATTAGACCTCTTTGACAGCCAGAAATCTTGCTTGTTTGTAGGTGACCTTACTTATTTTCCACTGTAATTTGGAAATAAATTCTTTAAAAATCAAACAATGTGAATTTCTGTTGTTTTTTTTCCCCACATTCTGTCTCTCATGGTTGAGGTTTACCCATGTTGACAATTACAGGCCTCTAATCTTTTCGAGTAGGAGAACTTGCACAATTGGTTGTTGACTAAATACTTATTTGCCCCACTGTATGTGTTAGCATCCATTTTGTCCTCACAATCTGGAGAAATTCTTCATAGTAGACAGGAGAAAAAAGGCCCAACTCTCCGTCATCCTTTCATCTGCCTCTTGACGCATTCTCACTGTGCCGCCTCCATGGATTTGTTGTGGTTTGTTGCCGAACGGGGAGTCAGAGTTCCTGCGGCCCGTGAGCGGTGGCGGCATGGCAACGCAGCCTCTGCTGCAGCGCTTCCTGTCGGTGGGGCTGACGCCGGTTGTTCGCCTGCCCCGTGCCCCCTACTTGTGCTTTGAGAGGCGATGCACTCACAGCCGTCTCTGTGCGGCCTTTGTGTCAAGACAAATGAGCGGAAAAGGCAAAAGCAGCCACAATTCACGGCGCTCACAACAGCACAAGCTCCACACTAACACGTTTTCAGGGAACAATATCCGAAAATTCATCAATCCACATTAATTGTCAAGTGCCAAAGCAATTGTCATCCAAAGTATGTCACAAATTAGCTGAATAACACTTGATAGGCACTATAAATGTATCGGGCATTAGCCTTTTGGGGCCCCAGAAAGCTTTTGAATGGAATTTAAAAAAAAAAAAAAAAACGGTCAATGTTTCTCACAAACATTCTCACCTAGAGTTTGATAATTACTTTTTAACCGACAACTGATATCCCCTATATTGTCAAACTCCAAAAATCTGATTCCGATATCAAACCGATACCAATATAAGCGGCCACGGACTTAACATGTTATGGATAATTGTACTGTGATACCCCACTGAATGCTTTAATAATGATAAATGTAACAACTTCAAGGTTTTCAAAATAAACATTCGAAGTTATAGAAAAAGTGCCGATATTGCACCACTATATCAATATGCTTAATTACTGTGCTAAGCTGTGACCAGCCTTTGTGTAAAGGCAGACGATTTCTACATTCACTTTGAAGGCAATATGCATATTGGCCCAAAACGAATCATGAAAAACGGATGTTGATATTATACAATATCATTTTTAAATGATTTTATTGGCCGATATTATCAGCTACCCGATAATATCTGACGACTCTATTGTCAGCATTTACATTTCTACAAAGAACATTGACTCATATGTCTCATTGAAGCCCTTGCGGAGGACTGAGTCATTGTTGTGTCAGCGTCATCATATGACATTATAAGGAGATAGTAACTTTTCTCAGAAGCACCATCTAACTGTTTGCATTACTCTAACACACTTAACTCATTTGCTCCCAAAAACGTATAAAGACGTTCTATTTTTAATTGTTTCAGTGTCCCGAAGACGTATTTGACACACTGCCAATGGGAAAACCCATTGGCAGTGTATCAAATACTTGTTCTCCCCACTGTATTTATACGTCTTTTACGTTTTTTTTTCACAAGAGACGTCTCTAGGTTCTGATTCAACTCAGCTCCAAAGCACAATGCTGAAAATCCATTTTAAAGCAATAAAACTGGCCACTGGAGGGCAGTAGCGCATTTGGTAAGACCCGCAACCTGATTCAAGGGAACGAACGGCCGGGCCGCGCCGCCGGGGAACCAGCGGAAGATGACCGAATGGACATCCAGGATACCAGGCGTTGGACGACCGAGCAGAACAACCGGGACCACCAGTGCAGCAGACGATGCCGTTGAGTCTGTGCTGCATGCCGAGCAGAGCCCGCGCCACCATGCTCGGCCGCTCAGCTCCACCGCACCCTCCAGTGTCCCGCGACTCAGCCGGAAACTCGCATAGCCAAAACAGTTCCCCCCCAGGAACACAAGTTCCCCAGGCGAACTCCGCCACGAGGCAGTGGTCACCACAAAAGAAAGACTCAAAAAAATCCGTCTTTATGAGACAGGCGGCGATGAGGGAAAAGTTTACCCCGGCTGTCGCGGCCACAACAGCGTCATCTCTCAGTTAGTTATGTGTAAATAAATTGTTACTTTGCTATCAAAAGCTCTATTTGTCTTGTTGTTTATGTTATTTTGTAAAAGGAAAACATTATTCAGATGTTTGGGATGTAACTAATACAAAAAATAGCTGTTAAAGTTATGTTTGAAATGTATGCTTTCACAAAAGCTAAATTTCTCTGTTTTTCATCAGAAATTGGAAAATTGTTCAAACTAACCTATTTTCTAATGCTGATTTCTAAAGAATGGAAAAAGATATGAACTAACTTTTTTTCCTGCTGAAAGAAAAGAGTCTAATCTTTCTTTTGGTGGGTTCCATGTTTATATAGCAATAGAACAGAATTGTCTGTGGGCCTTGCAAAATCAGTCAAAATCCAGTAAAACGGTCGGGAGCGAAGGGGGTTGCAACGGTGAAAATGGCTGGGAGTGAAAGAGTTAATAGAATTAATCAGGGAATAATATTGTTTCTCATATTTACTGTTTGAACGTTTGTATTACTCTAACACACCCAATATAAAATAAATAGCACTTATACCATGGTTTAAGGAAAACAAGCAGAATATAGGGCATAAAAGATACACGACATCTTCTTATCACGGAAGCCCAACTTGTGCGTCATGAGCAAGATTGACGTACCAACTCTCGCAATCAGTTCTCCCGGACAGTCCAGAACAAATGGTGGGACGGTCTGTCCTAACACAAGGAGCACCGGAGAACACCCGATATCCAACTGATAACACGACTGACAAGACTCCAAGAGCCCCTTTGACACTAAGGCGGCAAAATCCACAACCCTCGTTGCCCGGACAACAGTAACTCCCGAATCCTCCTGTCCAATCCACAAACAGACAATAATCCTAACCACACCTTTCTTCCTGCTCACAGCACGCCCTGCGACAGCCTTAAAAAAACTGAATGTTTAACTAATCGTGGTCATTTTTTCTCGGGAACCTTTTTTTGACTTCTGATATGGTGACCTTGGAACGAGCTTGCCTCCCCGCCTGAGTGTTTCTGTTTCGCCTTGCCGTTTTGATCTCTTTCGAACTGAATAAATTGTCAACTTGCTTTCAGTGAGTCTTCTTTAAACCTTTCAAAATGGAATCAGTACAAAGGGTTAAGACTAAGGTGAACGCGCGGAGTTTGCCCTTCTGGCCGGATTGTCGGGGTCCCGTCGGCCCAGGTCGTTGGAGCTGCGCCAGCGCGGGTCCGGCAGTTTGGCTGGCGCAATTCTGGCGGTCTGACTAGAAGGTCAGATTCCTTCACATTTTTGTCAAAATTCTCCATTAGCAAAAAGACAAAAATAATACTGCTGCAAAACCAATGACTTGTAATACGTTTTAAAGTCCTAGAAGAGGTCCATAACGTTAAAAAAATGGTATCTTCCCAAAAATATTTGGTGTGTGCTCAAGGCTGTGCATGCGCTAACAAGTCTTCTTTGAAACTGAAAGGAGGACCGTTTCATTTGGCGGGACACTCCAATTTGGATGGTATCGTATAGTAACAGATAGGTTTGGACTTACTGTTTCTTTTAAAATTGACAAGGCAAAAACATTAACAAGCCTAGTATGCTGCGCGTTAAATTAAGAGGCCCCTATAGGAAAAATATTTGTATATTTTGTTCCTGGCTTTCGACAGCCTTTCCTGATAGCTTGCTAAAAATGTTCTTCACAGCATAGCAACATGAGTTGCTGGTAATAATGTGGCTTGATATGCACCATTAACCTATTTTCTAATGAACTTATCAGTTACTGGCCTGGCACGGCCAGACTATTCTCCCAGTGTTTTTCAAACACTGAGAGTATAGTCTGGGACCTAGCCCATTAACGGCCTCTCGAGCAAGTACAAAATCAATCGACAAATCAGATTCGTTTATTTGCGTGTTCTTAACGAGCAACGTCACTGTTCCGCGTCAGAAGTCGTCTCCACAACAACACAGATGGTGACCAGGAGAGCCGAGAATATGTTTCAATCCACGGTAAAATCAGTTTTAAAATACCAACAACACATCGACACAAGTCATTGACAACAGTCTGTCTCGCGCTAGCCATGTTGAATAAACTCCGCTCTCCTCGTATATTTACTTCCGCACGCAAGTCCCTTGTCCCGCCCGTCGCTGATTGGTCCACTCCGCTGTATGTTTGCTGTGGCTTGCTCCGCCCTGGAAATTTTATCCGCTTAATGGTGGCCAGACTCAATAGCTGGAACAGCGGTGAGTCTGGAGTACCAGGCTATCAGTTACGGCATACAGTATTGTCAAATGTTTCACCCTTTAGCAGGGGCGGACTGGTAATCTGTGGGTTCTGGGGGATCACAGAACGGCTGGTGCCCTGGACGGCCGGCGGCCGCCATTCATTATGCATAACTGATTTTATGCCCCCTAGCCTCTGATTATCTACAGTTCGCATCCAATCCGACAGGTGGTAGCATTGCGCCTGCTGTTCCATCGCCAGTCTGATAGAAGAACGAAGAAAGCACAAAGTAGCCTTCATTGGTTCTTTGTGGAAGCAAACTAGCAACGAGCGTCAATGCACAAAATGGATGGTGGTGGCAAAAAAAGAAAAGAGAAGGGTGACGCAGAGAAGGTTATGGAGAAAAAAATGAAGAAACTGGAGAGCGAAGCATTAAAATGCCATAAGTTGACAAATATTTTCGCAAGCAGTCCATACAACGGCCACGTCGGGTAACAGCAGCTCAGCCCCCGGCGATGGTGAGAGGAGGAGCGGGAGCCGCTCTGACGTGCAGCCGGTGCAGGGAGAGAGAAAAAAAAAGGGAGGGTGTAATGATAAGCTGGTGGAAGTTCCCCAGACACGCGCAGGGCAAGTAAAAAGGGATGAAGAGGGTCACTTGCTCGGTAAACTGGCAATTGTTATCCACCAGGTAGCTACATTTCAAATGAAATAAATGACAATTAAAGGGTTAGTGCCAGCTAGTCCGTTTGCAATCATGTCAAGTTACAGTATGCTAGTCCTACTATCGCTCTCCTAAGGAAAAATATTTTAGCTGTAAAACAACGTATGCACACGCAGCAGCAATATTAATTCAGAAGAAATATAACAAAATATTAATAAAATGAATGGTTTTACTTTAAAGTTTAGTTAAATTGATGTGATATATATATTTTATTCATGTATATATCGTTTTGTTTTCTGGTTAATACTTTCCAATGAAGGTTATGTATCCAGGATTTGTCTTGAAATGTTTATTGTATTTTCATTGAAATTTATTATTTGTATAGCAAGATTAATTATGGCAGGGGTCTCCAAACCGGACCTCAAGGGCCGCTGTGGGGCCTGGTTTTTGTTTCAACCGATCGAGTACCGACAGTTTAACCAATGAAGTTTCTGCTAAAACAAGCAGCATCTGACTGCAATCAACTGATTACACTTGTAAGACACCAGATTGGTGCATAGGCGTTGTCTTGTTTTGTTGGAATGAAATCCTGCACCCGCTGCGGCCCTATGTGGAATGGTTTGGAGACCACTGAATCATGGCATAAACAATGAAATCATTTTATAGACAGAGATATATAGAGATATATTGTAATCAATTGGATACATAAAACTTGCTTTGAAAAATAAATTCTTTCATTTGTTTTTTCAGGTTGATCATAGAGCTAGTACAGAAAATGAACCCAACTCCAGTTCAGCCTTGCAATACTTTGAGCGCCCCAAGTCAGACAGTCACAGTCTAGAGACATTTTCTTCATTTTCTCTCAAAGTGCACGGAATTGATGCATTTTACAATAAAATGTAAAAAAAAAAAAAAAAAAAAAAGAAAAAAGGTCTCCCGGGGGGGGCATGCCCCAGGGCTCCCTAGGGGGTCTGTATTTCCCTGCATATAGCGATTCTTGTGGGCTGGGCCGAGTCAAAGTCCAGGGCTGCTTTTTAGTCCCAGTCCGCCCCTGCCCTTTAGTATAATTGTGTGGTGCTGGGCTGCTACTGAGGCGTGTAAACACCCAGTAATGGCGGCAACCTCTAGAGGCCACCACAACTCGGATTAGTCAATATGTATTAAGGAAGCTATCCAATTGCCTGATAATGATCCTGATTATTTGATTCACATGGGTTGGAGGAGGGAAACGTGGAAAAAGACTGGACAGGTGCCCTCGAGGCCTGGAGGCTGGTGACCACAGCTCTAGGAAGTCTTTTCCACCCACAATGTATTTCAATTACATTTGTTTCTTAAATTTGCACACTAATTTCATGAAACTATTTTGCACTCTAGTTTAACATGCTAAAACATAGCACTCCTGTGGGTTTCAAACATCTATGGTACAGCATTTTTGCCTTATTTGTCTTAAACTGAAAGATGCTAGATGCACTCGTGTTGTTCACTGTTCAGTTAAAAATGTTGTTAAACTCATGTTGATTGCATATGATATATTTTGGACCAGTGTTGTTAATAATGGCGTTAGAATATAACAGTGTTACTAACAGCGTTATTTTTTTCAGTAGTGAGTAATCTAATTACTTTTCTCATTTTGGCAACGCCGTTACCGTTACTGAAGTGGGAAAGGCGTGCGTTACTATTAGAGCTGAAACGAATACTCGAGCAACTCGAGTAACTCGAGTTTAAAAACTGATCCGAGTAATTTTATTCACCTCGAGTAATCGTTTATTTTGACAGCTCTAAGCATCACGTTTTGCTCGGACTATTTTTAATGCGGGACAACGCGCTGATGTCACGCGCGTAGAGGAAGAAGCAAAAAAAAAAAACAACTTACTTACAAACAATGCCGACGTTGGTAAAAACTAGCCCGCATGATGCTACGTTGGCAGCAGGTAGCGTCTGATGCGTCTCATAGAGATCACATGTACAGTATGTTGAACTAGATGCGAAATGACAGATTCAGCAGCGTTAGTAAACAGCCGCCATCTTAAAGCAGTAGAGCGCTAAGCACTAATAAAGAGCGCTAAGCGCTAATAAATAAGATTAACCTTACTGTCACTAGCTCACGTAACGTCAGCCCTGCGGAGGGCTAGGTTTCTGTTATGACCACTGTCGATGCGTGGCTAACGTGTCTTACATACAGGCTTTAACATAACATAGCGTTGTGGAGTGATGAGGGTGTAAAATAAAAACTCAATAATGCTAACTATCAATTTTAGCTCAGTAGTCATTGCTGGATAAAACACCAAGTAGCACTGGTCCGTAATGTGCTCCAATACTTTGAACACTGCAAAAACTCAAAATCCTATCAGGACTTAAACAGTTTAGACTAATTTAAAACTTAACTAGAACTTAAAAATGGCTTGACAAAAATAGAAACACGTGGGAAAAAATCCTAACTTTTAAGTGATGTGTGTTATCAAGCGTAACGGCATTTTTAGGTATATATATATATATATATATATATATATATATATATATATATATATATATATATATATATATATATATATATATATATATATATATATATATATATATATACATACATAAATATATATATATATATTTTTTTTTAAATAAGATCTTAAGGTTTTTTGAGTGAAAGCAGTGAATTAGTCTTTTTTTTATTCTAGTTACATCTGAGATGCAATTGTTGGCTGTTTTCAACAATAAACATCGAAAATAAAGACATTGATTGACTGAAAATAGTTCAAGATTAGATGAAATGTCTTGTTTTCTCATGTATATTTATATTTGCTCTTCACCTAAAAATATATTTGTTTTATCCGATTACTCGATTAATCGATAGAATTTACAGTCGATTACTCGATTACTAAAATATTCGATAGCTGCAGCCCTAGTTACTATGCGTTCCTATGTTGGTTGAATGACGCAAGAAAAGTCTGAGAGAGACGGACTCACGGAGACGAGAGAGCAGAGCAGGAGTGGGGAAGGCGCTGTTGCAAATGTGATGCTAGGTGGCTCCAATAATACCTGACTGTAGCCGATAGCCTACAAAGTACGCCCACATGATGCTACGGTAGATATCACATATTATAGAACTAGATGCAAATGACAGACACGGCTGCATTGACAACATATATAAAGGACTAGATGCATTAGTAAACAGCCGCCATCTTAAAGCAGTAGACCTCTCAGAAAGGCTCTGTTGCAGAGAACCTTCCTAGCGAACCGAGTAACTTTTTTTTTTAAATGTAAAATGCTCCTAAATCGGCAAAATCTCGACTTAAATCTATCTTTAAATGATGAAACAGTTTTAAAACATGTCGAAAGTCAACAGAAGGGAACTAATGCAACAACGGGAGCAATTTTAACAACTATAACGGTTGATTCACAACATTAAATGACTTCCACACATAGCAAAGGTTACTATCTAGTTATCGCAATACCCCTGTGTCTAGTTAAGTGCAGGGTAAAGAATTGGGCTAGGCGCAATTGTTCCAAAACCCTTTAAACTTCACATTGTGTGACGTCTTTTTTTGTGGGGTTTTTTTGGGGGGTTTTTTTGTTGTTTTTTTTTTTAGAAAAAAAACATGAAAATTATTACCAGTTACTTTGCCAAGTAACTAATTACTCTTACATTCAGGTAACTGAGTTACTAACGCAATTACTTTGGGGAGAAGTAATTTGTAACTGCAATTAATTACTTTTTTAAAGTAAGATTAACAACACTGTTTTGGACTGATGCACTGTTGTTCTTACCTCCTCAATTAATCCTAAACTTGAACTCATACTATGAGGAAAAATGTTTGCAACCAATTTATGTTAAGCAGACAATTTGGTAAATGTTAAATTTAGCAAATTGTCAATAAAAACAGTTGAATGTTTCTCTTTTGTACAATGACTTTAGGGTAAAACAAACCTTATCTACAATAGTAATAATTAAGTTGATATTTAAATTTATAAATATATATATATAAATATATATATATATATATATATATATATATATATATGTATATATATATATATATACATACATATATTAGGGCTGTCAAAATTATCGCGTTAACGGGCGTTAATTAATTTTTAAAAATTAATCACGTTAAAATATTTGACGCAATTAACGCACCCGCTGGCATATTGCCTCAAACATTACAATGAGGCCGTTTATGGACATTAAGAGTGAAGAGAATGCCACCGGCCGCTTGGGGGCAGCGCCGTTCCATACTCATGTTATGTCTTCTAAACGTGGGAGAATTAGTAGTTGTGAGACGTTTATGCTGTATTCACAATGCAATGCAAATTGCTATTTGTGCTCCACACATATTTCGTTAAGTTTTCTTTCTTTTAGTGGCAATTATGTGTCTCTTGTTTTATTTTGGGTAAGATATGTTCAGATACAGTGGTGAGAAAAAGTATTTGATATACTGCCAATGGGTTTTGACAGTGTATCAAATACTTGTTCTCCCCACTGTATATGTTGTACAGTAAAGGCGAGTGGACACAGGCGCGCCATTTATTGGCATAAGCTTCTCCTTCACAGCAAACATAAGTAGCGTTTAGTGAAAGCACAACACAAATAATATTCCTATCTCTTAAAAAAAAAAAAATAATGTTCTCAAAAAGAAAAGCACTTCAGTCTATAGTAATGAGGCCCTATTCTGACACACAGTTAAACAACAATGCTAAATAAACTGGCATTCCATATCAATTTAGCTATGCAAAATACACGTAAAACTTTTCACTCTACTTTTATTCTTCTTATTATTATATTAACTCTACTTTTGATTGAAAATTTTACAAATTTTATTAAAACGAAAACATGAAGAGGGGTTTTAATATAAAATTACTATAACTTGTAACTATAACATTTATCGTTTAAGAACTACAAGTCTTTCCATCCGTGGATCACTTTAACAGAAAGAATGTTAATAATGCCATTTGTGGATTTATTGTTACAATAAACAAATACAGTACTGATGTACAGTATGTTGTATGTATATATCCGTCGTGTGTCTTATCTTTCCATTCCAACAATAATTTACATAAAAATATGGCATATTTTAGAGATGGTTTGAATTGTGATTAATTACGATTAATTAATTTTTAAGCTGTAATTAACTCGATTAAAAATTTTAATCGTTTGACAGCCCTAATATATATATGTAATCAGTAAAATACAATACAAAAACACTACAACCATGAGTAAATAAAACTCAATTTTAATATTTTAATAAGTATTAAGTGATATAATCTGTTTCAAAAGGTTGAGTAAACCTTACCCAAATTATTTGAGTATATTACTGTTGACGCTTTTAGGTAATATTTGCTAAGTAAAATTGGCTAAACTTTACACTATCAAACTGAGTGTAAATTGTTACCTCAATTTTATTGACTAAATTCTATAGTTTTTTTTATTTATTATTATTATTTTTTTTAACATTATCTTTAACATATTTTCCCCAAGAAGATTTTTCTTTTCTTTTTTTTCATGTTTTGGCCTTCATCACCTACAGTTTGCAGCTGGTGTGGCAAAAGTTAATGAAGTCAACAAATACAGATTACGCAAACTGAAAGCTATAGGTCTTATTTGCATCAAATGTCAATTGGAAGTGAATACAAATAGACAGTATGCTTGATTAGAGAAGAAAATGAAACAATATATTCACAATACATTGTTCATTGCTGTACAATGTTTCAACATGCATTTTCAACACACATGGTATTTATAAAGAAAAAAGACTATGCTACACAATGTAACACGGAAAACTGACCTGATATTTCTCACGTTAACGGGCGGTAATTTTTAAAAAAAATTTTAATTAATCACGTTAAAATATTTGACGCATTTAATGCATGCGCGGAATAAACCGCTCATGCATTGCCTCAAACAGAGTACAATGACACCGTTTTTTTTTTTGCACATTGAGAGCGAAGAGGCAGAGAAATGCGAGTGAACACAAGCGTTCATTGGACTGCGCCATTTATTGGCATAAGCTTTGACAACTCTTTCACAACAAACATAACTATTGCTGCGGTCGACGTGGGGAAGAATGACAGGAGATGATTCCTTTTCTTAACACGCTTCATTGAACACAATGCAGAACATATACCATTTGCAGCCACCACTGACAGTCATGGTTGCCCATCTTCCCATCATGCATTTGGGCGGAACAGTTAAGTCGCTACAGTATCATTTAGTGAAAGCACAACAAAAATGGTATTCCTATCTCTCAAAAAAAAAAAACAATGTTCACAAAAAGAAAAGCGCTCAATGCAAAATACACATAAAACTTACTCAGACTTTGCCTTGGCTAGATCTCAAATTAATTTAAAACTAGCCATTGACACCTTGTGGTGTATTTCAATCACTACTTACGTAGTTAAAGACACTGTGGAAGAACGGCAGGGAGCCCGATGTGACTTCACCGCTCTGCGACGTCAACAATGGCAAGCTATTAGTTTATTTCTTGATTGATAATTTTACTGAAACAAAAACATTAAGGGGGGTTTTAATATAAAATTACTATAACTTGTACTCACATTTATCTTTTAAGAACTACAAGTCTTTCTATCCGTGGATCCCTTTAACAGAAAGAATGTTAATAATGTTAATGCCATCTTGTGGATTTATTGTTATAATAAACAAATACAGTGCTTATGTACAGTATGTTGAATTTATATATCCGTCTTGTGTTTTATCATTCCATTCCAACAATAATTTACAGGAGAAATATGGCATATTTATATACTCAAAATTGCATCATCACTTTTGCAGAGAAGATTAAACTGTAGCAGGCCTGGTTGGTAGACCGTGAGCTTCTACCTCACTCTAGTGGCCAATAAGATTAGGTGCACAATTTATTGTTGGAATTTGTTCCCACTACATAAATCAAGTGTCCTGTGGAAGAGAAAGAAGCCTGACAAACGTGATAAAACAATGCTCCAAAAAGTGCGCAAGAGTTAAAAGTCAGAATGTAGATTGTACACATCCAAATGACCCACTCTGTTTAGATGTCCTTGGCCAGAATATTTTAAAAGGGAAAAAAAGTCCACTAATAGCGAGGTCTAAAAATAAATTGTAATGAACCTTATTGATGCTATTCCATTCATCGATGAAAGTTTTCTAAATTTGTAATTATTCATTCATTCATTTTCCGCTTTTTCCTCACGAGGGTCGCGGAAATGCTGGAGCCTATCCCAGCTAACTACGGGCACTAGGCAGGGGACACCCTGAACTGGTTCTTTAACATATTGAGTTATGTACACTGATGATTAAGTAATGAAGATTTGCATTTTTTTTTTTGTTAAGTAGTAGGGCTGTCAAAATTATCGCGTTAACGGGCGGTAATTACTTTTTTAAATTATTCACGTTAAAATATTTGACGCAATTAACGCACATGCCCCACTCAAACAGATTAAAATGACAGCACAGTGTCATGTCCACTCGTTACTTGTGTTTTTTGGTGTTTTGTCACCCTCTGCTGGCGCTCGGGTGCGACTGATTTTATGGGTTTAAGCACCAAGAGCATTGTGTAACTAGAAACTGCAATTTCGGGAGAAATTACACCTGGTCTTTCCTGTGTGGCTATACAGATCGTAGCCCCGCCCAAGGCTATCACTAGAATGGACAAACATGCCTATCAATGGCATTAAACAAATTAAATGCCATTAGAAATTAATGGGAAATTTGGACGTCCATGGCCGTCAATGGCAGCACCCTCCATAAGCGTCAATGCAATCGGGGACATTTGGGGTACACGTCCTATTGATATCTGGTCATTTCCTGTTGATTTAGGGAAAAAAAAAATTCCCATTGAAAATGAATGGGAAAATTTTTGGACGTCCATGGACGTCAATGGTATCAACTTACATAAGCGTCAATGGAATCCAAGTACATTGGCATCAATAGAATGAACAAACATGAAGAAATGCCATTGGAAATGAATGGGAAGTTTGGAAGTCCATGGACGTCAATGGCATCACCCTCCATAAGCGGCAATGCAATCGGGGACATTTGGGAGACACGTCCTACTGATATCTAGTCATTTTCTGTTGATTTTGGGGAGAAAAAAAAAATTCCCATTGAAAATGAATGGGAAAATTTTTGGACGTCCATGGATGTCAATGGTATCAACTTACATAAGCGTCAATGGAATCCAAGTACATTGGCATCAATAGAATGAACAAACATGAAGAAATGCCATTGGAAATGAATGGGAAGTTTGGACGTCCATGAACGTCAATGGCATCACCCTCCATAAGCGGCAATGCAATCGGGGACATTTGGGGTACACGTCCTTTTGATATCTTGTCATTTTCTGTTGATTTTGGGGGGAAAAAAAAATTTCCCATTGAAAATGAATGGGAAAAATTTTGGACGTCCATGGATGTCAATGGTATCAACTTACATAAGCATCAATGGAATCCAAGAACATTGGCATCAATAGAATGAACAAACATGAAGAAATGCCATTGGAAATGAATGGGAAGTTTGGACGTCCATGGACGTCAATGGCATCACCCTCCATAAGCGGCAATGCAATCGGGGACATTTGGGGTACACGTCCTTTTGATATCTAGTCATTTTCTGTTGATTTGGGGGGGGGGGGGGGGGATTCCCATTGAAAATGAATGGGAAAAGTTTTGAACGTCCATGGACGTCAATGGTATCAACTTACATAAGCGTCAATGGAATCCAAGTACATTGGCATCAATAAAATGAACAAACATGAAGAAATGCCATTGGAAATGAATGGGAAGTTTGGACGTCCATGAACGTCAATGGCATCACCCTCCATAAGCAGCAATGCAGTTGGGGACATTTGGGGGACACGTCCTAATGATATCTAGTCATTTTCTGTTGATTTGGGGAAAAAAAAAATTTCCCATTGAAAATGAATGGGAAAAATTTTGGACGTCCATGGACGTCAATGGCAGCACCCCCTATAAGCGTCAATGTAGTCAGGGATGTTTGGGGGACAGGTCCTATTGATATCTGGTCATTATCTGTTGATTTGGGGAAATTTAGTTTTTTCCCCATTGAAAATGAATGGGAAACATTTTGGACGTCCATGGCCGTCAATGGCATCGACATCCATAAAGTCAATTGAATCCAAGTACATTGGCATCAATAGATTCGACATGCGTGGCCGTCAGTGGCATCAATGCAATGTAAAAAAAAATTCAATTGGAAATCCCATTGTAAGTGAATGGGAAATGTTCTCATTAGAAAAAATGAATGGGACAGTTTTGGGCAAATTTCCGGGGGACCGTAATTTTTATCAAAATTCTGTATACAACTTTTATGCCCCTCACCGTCACGGAATTTTTGATGGCCAAATTATGTGATTTGGTCAAAAATTGAAGGACTAGATACATTTTGAAACTTTTCTTTGTTTCCCATTAAAAATGAATGGGCCAGTTTTTGGCAAATTGCCGGGAAACCGTACATTTTATCAAAAAATTTACCGCTGTCATTTTTATGCCCCTCGCCATCCCGGAATTTTTGACGCCCATCTTGTGTGTTTTCGTCAAAAATTGACGGACTTGTAACAGTTTGAAAGTTGTCTTTTTTTCCCATTAAAAATGAATGGGCAGGTTTTTGGCAAATTTCCGGGGAACCGTATATTTTTTCCAAATTGTATTAATAACCTTTGTTCCCCTCCCTGTCCTGGAATTTTTGATGCCCAAATTGTGTGATTTGGTGAAAAATTGTAGGACTAGATACATTTTGAAACTTTTTTTTTCTCATTAAAAATGAATGGGCAAGTTTTTGTCAAATTTCTGGGGAACCGTAAATTTTTTTCAAATTCTGTATACAACTTTTATGCCCCTCACCGTCCCGGAATTTTTGATACCTAAATTATGTAATTTGGTAAAAAATTGTAGGACTAGATACATTTTGAAAATTGCTTGTTTTTTCCGGAAAATTGCCGTTTACGGACGAACCGAAAAATTTTCGGGGCCGTTTGAAAAATTCCCATCGTCGCGTGAGAATTCCGGTCGTGCCGATACTTGAACGGTGCCGATCGGTGCTACGGTTTGGGCTGCGCGGCGGGACGAAGGATTCCCATTCAAAAAAAAAAAACAGAATAACATATAGGGGGGAGGCCGTAGAATCTCACTACCTGATCTTTCCAAAGGAAAGACCAGGTAATAATTATTGACATCAACAATGGCGAGCTACTAGTTTATTTTTTGATTGAAAATTTGACAAATTTTATTAAAACAAAAACAGTAAGAGGGGTTGTTACGGCACTGGGCCGTAGTTCTGTCACTCTCCCTCATTTTCTCTCTCCAGGTCGCCCAGCTGCTGCTAATTGTCATCAGCCCTGTATATAAGACTGGCTGGCCAGCCTGACGGCGCTTGGTGGATACTGCCTGCTGCCAGACAACCAATTTGGGCTCAGTTATGTTTTTGTTAGTTATGTTGCCAGTTAATTTTCTGTAACTACTTACTTTTGCACATTTTGATTTTTGGTTGGCAATAAAATTGTGTTTTCCAAACTTTTTTCTACAACCCTCGCTCAGTGCCATCATTTGTACCACGCCCGGCCATTTTTCTTTTCGTTTGTAACAGGGGTTTTTATATACAATTTCTATAACTTGTACTAACATTTATCTTTTAAGAACTACAAGTCTTTCTATCCATGGATCGCGTTAACAGAATGTTAATGTTAATGCCATCTTGTTGATTTATTGTTATAATAAACAAATACAGTACTTGTGCACAGTATGTTGAATGTATATATCCGTCTTGTGTCTTATCTTTCCATTCCAACAATAATTTACAGAAAAATATGGCATATTTTATAGATGGTTTGAATTGTGATTAATTACGATTAATTAAGCTGTGATTAACTCGATTAAAATTTGAATCGTTTGACAGCCCTGTTAAGTAGTAATAATCCAAAAATATGAATTATGACAAACCATTTTGACTCATATAGGGATGCCCACTCCCTGAGAAAAAAAAAACAAAACAAAAAAACTCATAAGTAGAGCCGGTCAGCCCGATAACTATCACCTTTGAATTTTTTTAAATTTATTTTTTGTATTTGAAAAGTGTTTTTTTTTTTTTTTTTTTAATTAACAATTATAATATAATAATCTTACTCAAACCTTAATTAATTAGGTACATATTTGAACGATATCAGCATGAAAAAATAATAATCAGAAATGTATATTTAACTAGAAACTGCAATTTCTGGAGAAATTACGATGGGGCTTTCCTGTGGTCGATACAGATCTACCAGGTCACTTCCTGTTGATTTGGGGACATTTCGGGGACACGTCCTATTGATATAGGGTCCCTACCTGTTGATTTGGGGAAATTTTGAGGACACGTCCTGTTGATTTGGGGACATTTCGGGGACACGTCTTGTTGATATCTGGTCACTTCCTGTCGATTTGGGGACATTTGGGGGACACGTCCTGTTGATATCAAGTCACGTCCTGTTGATTTGGGCACACAGGTTTTTTTTTGCCATTGAAAATGAATGGGAAATTTGAACGTACATTGCCATCAGTGGCATTGACTTACATATACTTCAATGGAATCCAAATACCATATTGGCCCGAATACAAGATGGCCCTGATTATAAGACGACCCCCGCCTATTCCAAGACTCAAGTTTGAAAAAAGACTTTTTGAACACCAAATTAAATTTTATACAGAAAATAATTACAGTACATCTGAAACAAATGATTATAACAATATGTTTGAGAGAAAAAGCATGTTATTTTGCCTAATTCAAATCTTAATATCTGAACATCTAAATATGTAAACTAATGTGCAATCACATTCGTAAATGAATAACTTCTGGTTTTTGAAATGTAAAAAAAAACAATCTTTTGTGATAAAACAACAAAATTACAATAACAGCATTAACCATCAAAGTGAAGTCTAACTGTAACTGTAGTCTTGAAACAAATCTGAATAAGGAAAAACATTGCAATAAAATAATGCAAACTGGCTAGTAGCTGAGATCTATCATGACAGAACATCGCTTCAATGATATCTGGCGCCATCTAGCGTCGTGAATGGGGAGAGTAGCTGAGATCTATCATAACAGAACATCGCTTCAATGATATCTGGCGTCATCTAGCGTCATGAGGAGGAACAAGCGTGCAAGAATGAAATAAATAAAAAGTGAAATAAATAAATAAATATTTAAATAAATAAATAAAAGTTTAAATAAATTTAAAAAATTGAAATAAATAAATAAAAGTTTAAATAAATGAAAAAAAATTTAAATAAATAAATAAAAATCGAAATACATTTTGAAATAAATATAAATTGAAATGAATAAATAAAAATAAAATAATAAATACAAATTATTGAAATTGAATTGAAATAGATAAATAAACGTTGAAATAAATGAATAAAAATTGAAATAAATAAAAATCGAAATACATTATGAAATAAATAAAAATTGAAATAAATGAATACAAATTGAAATAAATAAATAAAAATTGAAATAAATATTGAAATAAATAAATAAATATTGAAATAGAAGCATTTTAATGACACTTTAATTATTTATTTAATTGTGTATTTATTCATTGAATTTTTGCACTCCTGGTCCTCTAGGCTGTGAATATAAGACGACCCCCTCTTTTTCAATCTTATTTCAACGCAAAAAACACCGTCTTATATTCGGGCCAATACGGTACATTGGCATCAATAGAATCAACATACATGGTCGTCAATGGCATGGACGTGCATAGCCCGCATTGGCATCTGTCAATGCAGTGTAAAACCCACTGGAAGTGAATGGAAAATTTGGATGTACATGGCCGACAATGGCATGGTTGTTAATGACTGTCAATGGCATTGACTTACTTGGGCGCCAGTTCATTGCAGTTCATTGATCAAAAAGCGGGGTAGTGTGGGGGGGAAATGTGTTTCTCTGCATATTCTCGTAAAGCGCCATACCAGTATTTGTTCGTTCAACAAATAAGACACTATTTTCGAGTTTCATTATAATACGGGACAAAGTGCGCCCCTTGAAAGCTCAATACAGGATGCACACTTTTGTTTCTGAATACGTGTCGATTCCGATCCAACGTGAGTCATGCCATTTCTAAGGGAGAGCCTGGACACTCAGCTGGCATTTGTATCTGGGATTTTGTTCCATCCTGACGCATGCCATATTAAAGCCCTAGTTAAGGTCTTTCCAAATAGGCCGTTAGTTTATCATTATGTGCTGACGTGATGTTGCATGGTGGCACAAAATGTATTTTCATGCATGGATTCATTCAATTTGATCAGAACTTCCTAAATCTACTGCACATATACAAACCAAGTCAAAAACAGAAGAAGAAATCATCTCTGAGTGGGGCAGTGCGGTTATGTCGCCAATCAATACTGGCCTGACTGGTTGAAAACATGCACACACACATGCATGTGTCCAAACACACACAGGATGACTTAAGAGAGAGGACAGGAAGTACATTGATTGCTGTGGAAAAGGCAGGCAGATGTTGATGACCTCAGAAATGAATGTGTTTCTTCTCTTAGTTCTGTTTTTGCAAAAACAAAGATGCATATGTAACCACGTTCATTGCACATTTTGACAAGCTTGTTAACTCAGCTGGCTGCCATTTACGGAGATAGACGTTTATGATTATTGCCTACTTGCTATCTACCCAGCCTTTTTCAAGCAATGACAAAATGTCGTGGAAAAAGTATCGCATCTTTTTTTAAATTCCATTTTTGCAAAGCGACTGCAGACCAAAAATAACTTAAAGACTTCTGACGTCTACTGTGCGCAGTGTCATCAATAAGTGTAAAGCCCATGGCACTGTGGCTAACCTCCCCAGATATGGACGGAAAAGAAAAATTGACGAGAGATTTCAACGAAAGATTGTGCAGATGGTGGATAATTAACCTCAACTATCATCCAAACAAGTTCAAGCTGTCCTGCAGTCCGAGGGTACAACAGTGTCACCCCGTACTATCCATCAGCATCTGAATGAAAAGGGACTCTATTGGTAGGATACCCAGGAAGACCCCACTTCTGATCCAGAGACATAAAAAACCCAGGCTGGAGTATGCCAAAACTTACCTGAGAAAGCCAAAAACGTTTTGGGAGAATATTCTCTGGTCAAATGAGACAAAAGTAGAGCTTTTTGGGAAAAGGCATCAACACAGAGTTTACAGGGAAAAAACTAGGCCTTCAATGAAAAGAACACGGTCCCCACAGTCAAACATGGCAGAGGTTCCCTGATGTTTTGGGGTTGCTTTGCTGCCTCTGGCACTGGATTGCTTGACCGTGGGCATGGCATTATGAAGTCTGAAGACTACCAACAAATTTTGCAGCAAAATATAGGGCCCAGTCTGAGAAATTTGGGTCTCCCTCAGAGGTCATTGGTCTTCCAGCAGGACAATGACCCAAAACACACTTCAAAATGCACTAGAAAATGGTTTGAGAGAAAGCACTGGAGACTTCTAAAGTGGCCAGCAATGAGTCCAGACCTGAATCCCATAGAACACCTGTGGAGACACCTGAAAAGGGCAGTTTGGAGAAGGCACCCGTCAATTTTCAGCGCTCTGGAGAAGTTGGCCAAAGAAGAATGGTCTAAAATTCCACCAAAGGATTGTAAGAAACTCATTGATGGATACCGGAAGCGGTTGTTCGCAGTTATTTTGTGTAAAGGTTGTGGTACCTAGTATTAGGCTGAGGATGCCAATACTTTTGTCCGGCCCATTTTTGGAGTTTCGTGTAAGATTTAATTATCTTTTTATTCTCTTTTGTGTTTTTTTTTTTTCATTGCAACCAAAATAAATGACGATATTACTCCAAATAATATGTATTTGCAATCATTTTCTGGGAGAAATTGGGCATTATCTGACAGAATTGCAGGGGTGCCTGTTAAGGCAGAGTTGGCAAAGTTGATGTGGACCAAAATGCGAGCCGGAAACAGATGAAGTGTAAAGTGATATTTATTGTACAAGGACAGGGTGTTGAGCGGCTGGTGGATTGGATGGTCAATGGCTGTGGCTGTGGCGGCGAGGGCTTTGATAGGTGGGTGTCTTAATGGTGTAGATCACTGATGAGCTGCAGGTGCACTCCCAGGTGAGCCAAGTTAGAAGTGATGTCTTACATCAAAACAGAAAGTGTTATAACAATAAAAGTCAGCAGAGGGGAGTGTGGGCAAGGACCACCACAGTGCCAATACTTTTGGCCAGCACTGTATGATTATTTTAAATTCATAATAGGAACTATGGTGGAACAACAGATATTGACTATTCAACAATACAAACTAGGAACTATTTTCTCTACTAGAGGGTACGCATGTTCTTTCAGATCCAGATTCAGCTATTCAGATTTCCTTTATTTGTCATTGCACACAAAAAAACACCGCAGTGAGATTTATGGCAACGAAATGTCGTTGCTTGCTTCCAGCTTGCAACAGAGTTAAAAGACATACAAAAATAAAAAATATATAACTAAAATAAGACGAATGATGCTTCATTTCTGTCATTTTTTCTGTCTCACCAGAATTCAATGATTATATATTTTTTATTTCTTTGACTTAATGTGGTTATGCAGTGGGTTATTGTACAGAATAATAATAGCAGTTAATATAGATAACTTTGTGCTGAGAAAAAAAATACCAATGTTTTCCCAAAAAAATCAAACATCATAAGCTGTTACTCACAATGTTACTCATTACTTAAGTATTCTTGTCACCAAATACTTTTTTAATACATCTTTTGGATGACTACTTTTACTTGAGCAATATTAGTTTGATTTATGCTACTCTTATTTGAGCACAATTTCTGGCTACTCTACCCACCTCTGACAGGATGAGGCGGTATTCAGTTATTCTGCTCCTCACCTCTGGAGCAAATTACCTGAAGAGCTGATAACGGTCAAAAACGTTTGTGTCTTCAAATGGCCAATTGTCTGACTCTTTAAAGTTTTTATCCATTTATTTGTCTTTTTTAGATCTATGGCTATTTGAATTGTTTTTGTTTTTAATTGTGTCATGCTGACTTTAATGTGACTTTTATGCATCCTATGCCTGTTTTTATTTCTATTAATTATGTTATTCTGATTTCAAGCGATATACAGTAAAGCACTTGTGTTAAATTGTTGTTTACAAATAAATTTGCCTTGCCTATATGAAATTAATGTGTTGACTCTGGCGTTGCCACGTTTACTGGCATGGCTAGAGTTGTTGTTTTTAACTCATTGGTGGCCTTTGACGGCGCTAGACGTCCAACCCATTTTGCCTAGACGTGATCTTTTAATGCCAGCCATTATACAGTGCTGGCCAAAAGTATTGGCACCCCTGCAATTCTGTCAGATAATGCTCAATTTCTCCCAGAAAATCATTGCAATTACAAATAATTTGGGAGTAATATCTTCATTTATTTTGCTTGCAATGAAAAACACAAAAGAAAATGAAAAATAAAATTTTTAAAATCATTATCATTTTACACAAAACTCCAAAAATGGGCCGGACAAAAGTATTGGCACCCTCAGCCTAATACTTGGTAGCACAACCTTTAGACAAAATAACTGCGAACAACCACTTCCGGTATCCATCAATCAGATTCATACACTGCTCTGCTGGAATTTTAGACCATTCTCCATGCTCCAGGTCTCTGAGATTTGAAGGGTGCATTTTCCAAACTGCCATGTTCAGATCTCTCCACAGGTGTTCTATGGGAATCAAGTCTAGACTCATTGCTGGCAACTTTAGAGGTCTCCAGTGCTTTCTCTCAAACCATTTTCTAGTGCTTTAGGATCAGTTTTGGGTCTTTGTCCTGCTGGAAGACCGTGGTCCTCTGAAGGAGACCCAGCTTTTTCACACTGGGCCCTATATTATGCTGCAAAATTTGTTGGTAGACTTCAGACCTCATAATGCCATGCACACGGTCAAGCAGTCCAGTGCCAGAAGTAGCAAAGCAACCCCAAAACATCAGGGAAACTACAATGTTTGACTGTGGGAACCATGTTCTTTTCTTTGAAGGCCTCGTTTTTTTCTCTGTAAACACTTTTCCCAAAAAGCTCTACTTTTGTCTCATCTGACCAGAGAACATTCTCCCAAAACGTTTTTGGCTTTCTCAGTTTTGGCAAACTACAGCCTGGCTTTTTTATGTTTGTGGGGTCTTCCTGGGTACCCTCGGACTGCAGGACAGCTTGAAGTTGTTTGGATGTTAGTCGAGGTTATTTATCCACCATCCGCACAATCTTTCCTTGAAATCTCTCGTCAATTTTTCTTTTCCATCCACATCAAGGGAGGTTAGCCATAGTCCCATGGGCTTTACACAAATTGATGAAACTGCGCACGGTAGACACAGGAACATTCAGGTCTATGGAGATGAAGTTGTAGCCTGGAGATTGTCCATGTTTCCTCACAAGTTTGCTTCTTATGTCCTCAGACAGTTTTTTGGTCTTCTTTCTTTTCTACACGCTTAATGTGGTACACACAAGGACACAGGACAGAGGTTGAGTCAACTATAATCCATTTTAATTGGCTGCAAGTGTGATTTAATTATTGCCGCCACCTGTTATGTGCCACAGATAAGTAACAGGTGCTGTTAATTACACAAATTAGAGAAGCATCCCATTATTTTACAAAGGGTGCCAATACTTTTGTCCAGCCCATTTTTGGAGTTTTGTGTAAAATGGTAATCATTTAAATTTGTTTTTCATACACTTTTGTGTTCTTTCACTGCAAGCAAAATAAATGAAGGTATTACTACCAAAGCATTTGCAATTGAAATTATTTTCTGGGAGAAACTGTGTGGTTCAAATTGATTTGATGTACTCTATATATCACTGTCAAAAGCAGTGAATGTGTTCCTGTATGTAATGCAGGGGTGTCCAAACTTTTTGCAAAGGGGGGCAGATTTGGTGTCGTAAAAATTTGGGGGGGCGACCTTGGCTGACGTTTTTTATGAAGAACAATTAGGGCTGTCAAAATCATCGCGTTAACGGGTGTTAATTTTTTTTTTTTAATTAATCACGTTAAAATATTTGACGCATTTAACGCACATGCCCCGCTTAAACAGATTAAAATGACTGCAAAGTCTCATTTTCATTTGTTACTTGTGTTTTTTGGTGTTTTTCCGCCCTCTGCAGGCGCTTGGGTGCGACTGATTTTATGGGTTTCAGCACTTTCAGGCTTCAGCACCATAATTATTATTGACAATAACAATGGCGAGCTACTAGTTCCTTTTTTGATTGAAAATTTTACAAACTTTATTAAAAAGAAAACATTATGAGGGATTTTGATATAAAATTTCTATGACTTGTACTAACATTTATCTTTTAAGAACTACAAGTCTTTCTATCCATGGATCGCTTTAACAGAATGTTAATCATATTAATGCCATCTTGTTGATTTATTGTTATAATAAACAAATACAGTACTTATGTAACGTATGTTGAATGTATATATCCGTCTTGTGTCCTATCTTTTCATTCCAACAATAATTTACAGAAAAATATGGCATATTTTATAGATGGTTTAAATTGCGATTAATTACGATTAATTAATTTTTAAGCTGTGATTAACTCGATTAAAAATTTTAATCGTTTGACAGCCCTAAGAACAATATATTTAAGCAAATTTTAGCAAGCCATTCTGTGCGTCACATTTGCTTTATTAATTTTTTTAAATTATCTAATTAATAATTTCAACACTCTCACAACTAGCCTTTGTGGCATTCTCATAGCTTCAAGTTGCTTCAATTTCTCACAACAAATCTTTCCTGTAATCTTGTCGTACATGTCAGCGTGTCTTGTTTGGTAATATCGCCTCACATTGAACTCTTTAAAAACAGTGACTGTCTCTTTGCAAATGAGGCGGACACAGTTGTTGCGTATTTTAGTGAAGAAATAGTTCAATTTTCACCTATCCTTGAAGCGTCGGCCGTAACAGTCAACTTTCTTTTTGTTGTTATTGATTGTTGTCATTTTAGAAAATTGGGAGTAAAGGGTCACATGGGGTAATGTTGCTTAGAGTGTTGCTGCCTTTTAGTGGGGAAATGATGAGTAGCATTTACTGTGTAAGCTACTTCATATGCTGCTAGCAGTACTGCTGACCAATTTATTAAGTCTGTGTGCGGGCCAGACGTTATTGATTTTAGGACAGAGGCTGGGGGCCAGATGAAATTTGACCACGGGCCGCATTTGGCCCCCGGGCCGGACTTTGGATGTAATGGTTTTCAGGTAAGTGGAAGTAAAGTAATTTCCCTGTTAATAATTTTAAAATCAGTTAGGATATTTTCATTTAAATTATTATTTCCAGGGTAATTAGAGACAAACACAGTAATTTACAACTGTTATCTTCAGGTTTATATTAGGCCATAAATTGATTTGACCTACATCTTGCGACGCATGCGCACGGTGGTTGTAAAATTTAAAGTCGAAATATCTCCGAAGCCATTACTTTATTATAACGCGATGTCTTCCCTGTGGTCGTTTTGGGTTAAGAGTTGCCTGCCAGTTGACAAAAAAAAAAGGGTTTCGAATGTGCTGTTGACGTCATGACGCTGTCGTCAACAGTGGGCGGGGCTTACAAAGTGCATGTGTGTATGTTTGAGTGGCGAGTGTTCTTCGCAGTTCGCACACACTTGCTTTGAGGTGAGCGGGGACTCACCTGTTGAAAAAGCAGTAAGAGACCGCTTTAAACCAGATTTATCAACGTTAATCGTGGCCTTTTTACAACATGACGGACGCGCTTTTGCCAAACGGCCACAAGGACGGTAAAGGAGACGGAAAATTATTCAGAAAGGTGAGTTTTCGCCCTCTTCACTTTTTTTTTTTCAAACGGAAAACTAAAAGGTGGGTTTCTCCCCCTCACCGTGCTTTGACTTGGGAGGAAAATCCCGCTTTCGTCGGTTAAAAACGTTCGTTTAGTTACAACAAATGATTTTGTGTTCAAAAGATAAAGAGCTGTATTGAGACGGTGCGTTCAGGGACCTCAAACTTCATCTGGGATTTAAATTCTAAAACTGTACATCTTGTTTAAACTGAGAAAAATGGCTACTGCTAAATTTGAAAGGATTATCTATTTAAAAAGTAATACATGGCACCAAGAATTACTAAGGAGCATCATGAGATTCAATAGAAACCAATGCGGTGTCAGCTACAGGTGTCTCTGTGTGCTGCACTGCTTCAAGAATAGAATCATGGGTGTGGGTGTGTGGGATTGGGGGTTGTTGGGTGTGCTGTACTGATAAAATGCATGACCGGATTGGCAGGAAAAGGGAAGTGGATGGAAATTCCAGTGAAAGCTTGGTGGTCATGATTCCCAAAAGAATATATGCCCCATATATTGTTCAGTAAACCAATGAAAGAAGGATGTATGAACGGAAAGCAAGAAATGGAAAGGAAGGAAAATTTAAAGGCATGTTTAGTGATGGAGGAATGATGTAGAAATGCATGAATAATGAATCAAGCAAGAAAAGCATTGATGTTGGTTTTAATTGAAAGAAGGATGTAATGATGAGTTAATAAAAAGTGAGGGAAAGAAAGGTTTTAATTGTTGGTTTTTCAAATCTGAGATAGAACCCAACCATAGATTTAAAAAATGCATGTAACAGATTTGATCATGTTGTATGTGGATGTATTTTTTTCTTTTTTTTTTTTACCATAAATTTCATATCATTAACTCATTTGCTTTCAAAGACATACAATGTTGTTTATGATGTTCATGTACTCATCACAAAAGAACGTAAAAGTGTAGAAACAAACTTTTTATGATGAAGAATAGAAATCTCTTTTTTTTTTTTCTGTAAATTTAAGTGTTCAGCTAGCCATATCATGTGTTGTGACATGATGTTTGGTAGTGAGTGAGTTAAAATGGGAAACATAATAGTGTATGTCAGGGGTCCCCAAAGTTTTTCCTGTGAGGGCCACATAACTTTTCCCTTCTCTGTTGTAACAGAAAAAGTGTGACGATTGCAAGAGTGCCTAAATGTAAAAAAAATATTGTTTTTCAGAAAGCCACTATCAAATGACCCTTTCTGGATTCTTCACGGAACAAAAGTAAATAAAATAAAAATTATCATATAATAATAATAAACAATAATAACACTATTCATTAAATAGATAATAACCGAATAACCCTCTCTGAGTTCTTCACAGAAAAAGGCCAGGAAATAAATAACACTATTGAGGGAAAAAAAAAAAAAAATCAAAATGCTCTCTGGTATTGTTCAGGGGGCCGGACCAAATGTGGAGGCGGGCCGTATCCTGCCCGTGGGCCGTAGTTTGGAGGCCCCCCTTGTATGTGTTATGTTAAATCGATCACTTCAACAATGTGAAACTTCTAACAGTAAATTTGATGTATTACTTATAATATGATCTGTGCATTGTTGAGTTTAACAAGTGCAACGGGAACCCCCACTTACCATCCGAATTTACTCACAATTCCAGGTATACTCTAATTTTGTAGTACAAGTGTTCCCAAAGGCCACAGGTGGGAGTGTTTAAAAAATATATATTGTCAGAAAACCGCGAAAACTCGAAATGAAACTTTTAGGCACCCTCTATACATTTTAAACATTTTTCTTGTTAATAATTACATTAAATACATTTTGTAATTGCTTCATAAGAACAGTATTCACTTAGATTGGGTTGTTTAATTATAAAAAGCCTTCCAAAGTAAAACACTCTATATTTGGCTTGGCTTGGATGACTCGATTGCCTCTGCGGTTTCCACCCTTATTGTCAAACGATTACACAAGACACTTGTGACTCACAAGCAAACACACTTATCCGTACAATCAGTGGACACTACTTTAGGCTCATTCGAGTTCATTTTAGATTTCAAAATAAATGCCTATATAAGAGCTGTTTGGAGGTTATTGTTTCCCTTTTAGGGAGTTGTAAAATTTGAACTTTTGATTATGCCAAAGGCAAGGTGCTGTTGCGGAGAACAGGAGGAGCTACGTAAACAAACAAACAAACATGAGGCTGTGTTATCTGTAGGACTGCTTGTGTTGTGAAGGACACATTGTTATGTAAATTTTCTGTTTTGGAGAATACACAGTGCAGTATTGCAAGATTTGGTACTCAATCATCAATCCAAGGCCAGCAATTTTTAGTTATTTTTCTACTTTCTTATTTTTCAATATTTCAGAACATGCTCGCTCTTATGGCCTTACTGCCGGTTGTAGATTCTTTGCCATTTTCCCAGTGTTGCCATGCAAGTGTTGTGACAAGCTTGCTCCATCCCAACATTCCCCCTTTGTGTCTGTCAATCCCCTTCGGAACGCCGTCTGGATTGAGGCTCTCACGGCACTTCCTGTGTCTGTGCGAGAGTGGAGCCTGGCACCGCCGCCACCTCCTTTAGGGGAACACACACACTCGGTGTCAATGTTAGAACACCAGCATTCTCAGTGTGATGCTCTTGTTTTTCTCATTTTACAGAATTTTTGCTGTACTCAATATTGAGATAAAGGGGAAACTTTGAAAGTTTCACATTCAGGCGACTTTGCCAAGTGAATTTTTGTTCATGCGGACCTACTTACAAGTCTTATTCTGTATTCATAATTAAATACAAAAAAATAAACATAAACAATTAATTATACAAAAAGAAAATTCTTTTTGTCTCATTGGCTGGCATTGACGGTGCTAGACGTCCATTGCATTTTTACTGGGAAGGTTGACTCGAGCGCCGTCAACGGCACCAGGGCCGGAGTGGGACTCCTTTTCAGCCCGGGAATTTCATGCCTCAGACCGGCCCACTTTATATCATTTAATATAGGGATGTCCCGGTCGTATATTTTTCTACCCGTGTCACCTGATTTTGAGAATTTGCAGCTAAAGAGTCCTGATCTGATACCAATTTTTTATTTTTAATTATTTGAACAAAAGTTCCAAACATTTGCAGTACTGTATTTCCTGTTCCTCTTTTTCTGGGAGTGTTGCAGAGGATAAAAGTGTAAATTTTTGTTTCTTTTGGAAAAGCATTTGTATTTCTGGATTATTTTGTTACTTTTAAGATCTTAGAAAATACAAAAAATACATACAGCGGGGCAAATAAGTATTTAGTCAACCACCAATTGTGCAAGTTCTCCTACTTGAAAAGATTAGAGAGGCCTGTAATTGTCAACATGGGTAAACCTCAACCATGAGAGACAGAATGTGGGGAAAAAAACAGAAAATCACATCGATTTTTAAAGAATTTATTTCCAAATTAGAGTGGAAAATAAGTATTTGGTCACCTACAAACAAGCAAGATTTCTGTCTGTCAAAGAGGTCTAACTTCTTCTAACGAGGTCTAACAAGGCTCCACTCGTTACCTGTATTAATGGCACCTGTTTTAACTCATTATCGGTATAAAAGACACCTGTCCACAACCACACTCAGTCACACGCCAAACTCTACTATGACCAAGACCAAAGAGCTGTCGAAGGACACCAGAGACAAAATTGTAGACCTGCGCCAGGCTGGGAAGACTGAATCTGCAATAGGTAAAACGCTTGGTGTAAAGACATCAACATGTGGGAGCAATTATTAGAAAATGGAAGACATACAAGACGACTGATAATCTCCCTCGATCTGCGGCTCCATGCAAGATCTCACCATGTGGCGTCAAAATGATAACAGGAACGGTGAGCTAAAATCCCAGAACCACACGGAGGGAACTAGTGAATGACCTACAGAGAGCTGGGACCACAGTAACAATGGCTACTATCAGTAACACAATGCGCCGCCAGGGACTCAAATACTGCACTGCCGGACGTGTCCCCCTGCTGAAGCCAGTACACGTCCAGGCCCGTCTGCGGTTCGCTAGAGAGCATTTGGATGATCCAGAAGTGGACTGGTAGAATGTATTATGGTCAGATGGAACCAAAATAGAACTTTTTGGTAGAAACGCAGGTTCTCGTGTTCGGAGGAGAAAGAATACTGAATTGCTTCCGAAGAACACCATACCCACTGTGAAGCATGGGGGTGGAAACATCATGCTTTGGGGCTGTTTTTCTGCAAAGGGACCAGGCCGACTGATCTGTGTAAAGGAAAGAATGAATGGGGCCATGTATCGAGAGATTTTGAGTGAAAATCTCCTTCCATCAGCTAGGGCATTGAAGATGAGATGTGGCTGGGTCTTTCAGCATGACAATGATCCCAAACACACAGCCAGGGCAACAAAGGAGTGGCTTTGTAAGAAGCATTTCAAGGTCCTGGAGTGGCCTAGCCAGTCCCCAGATCTCAACCCCATAGAAAATCTGTGGAGGGAGTTGAAAGTCCATGTTGCCCAAAGACAGCCCCAAAACATCACTGCTCTAGAGGAGATCTGCATGGAGGAATTGGCCAAAATACCAGCAACAGTGTGTGAAAAGCTTGTGAAGAGTTACAGAAAACGTTAGGCCTCCGTTATTGCCAACAAAGGATACATAACAAAGTACTGAGATGAACTTTTGGTATTGACCAAATACTTATTTTCCACCATGATTTGCAAATCTTTGCTTTGTGATTTTCTGGGTTTTTTCCCACATTCTGTCTCTCATGGTTGAGGTTGACAATTGTTGACAATTACAGGCCTCTCTAATATTTTCAAGTGGGAGAACTTGCACAATTAGTGGTTGACTAAATACTTATTTGCCCCACTGTAGTTAGATGGGCTTCAATTTGGTTCACGTTTCGTCTCACCTCTGCGTGGTCTAACACAAAGGCAAGTGACCACTTCTAACAAATTTTCTTGATCGTCCATCAGGGTTGTAACCTGTTCGCCCAAACCGGTCCCACTGTAAGTGTACTGCCCAAAACAGCGCGTTTCCTTGTGCACTGCCTGACAGCTAGCTAAGATTGAATGTCCTCCAATAAAACACAAGGCTAGGTCTTTTTTCGTTTTTATATGAAGTAATTTAAGTTTTTGAAACTGTAACAGGGAAACATGCATTCATTCAACACAACTGCACAATACATGCCGGTATACAAATACCATGTAGACGCCACACTTCACTTGAGCAGTTGAGCTACAAGCTATAAGTAGCCTATAGGTTAGCTTACATACAGGATGACTTATTAACAAATTTCATTCATATAGCTTTAAACTAGGGCTGTCAAAATTATCGCGTTAATGCGCGGTAATTAATTTTTTAAATTAATCACGTTAAAATATTTGACGCAATTAACGCACATGTCCCGCTCAGAAAGTATTCTGCCTTTTGGTAAGTTTTAGAGCAAGGCTTTTTATGCTGTCCAACAGCGAACTCTTGTGGTCGCTTTGCGACATGGTTTATATTTTTCTTGCCAGTTCATTATGGCTGCACGACGTCTCGGGCTGATAATGTGCTTATATGATCCTTGGACAAGATTTGTCTGTAAGTATGGTTGTTGTAAAGAATGCACATATTATGTTAGTAAGCGAAATGTTATATTTTTTGTATGAGACTCTTTTTGTTTATGTTAAGTGAACCTGTATAGCGTGCTAAGCTAACATTGTTGCTAATGCAATGCTTGTGTACTTTTTTTTTTGTAGTTTTACGACTGTCTAAAGAGGACAATGGTTTGAGGCCATTTTATTAATAAATCAGATGAAAAAGGAAGAAGTCTAATTATTAAGGCGTCGTTCACTAGCTGTCTAGCTTTGGAAAAAGTAGACGCTTCGGAGTGAGGACAGCATAGACAGATTTAAATGACAGTAGAGTGAAATGCCCACTACAGTCCTTATGTACCGTATGTTGAACGTATATATCCATCTTGTGTCTTATCTTTCCATTCCAACAATTATTTTACAGAATATATGTATATAATTTACAGAAAAATATGGCATATTTTATAGATGGTTTGAATTGTGATTCATTGCGATTAATTACGATTCATTAATTTTTAAGCTGTAATTAACTCGATTAAAAATTTTAATCGTTTGACAGCCCTACTTTAAACACATAAACACAAATAAATGTAAAATAATTTACATATAGTTTTCAGGGCACAGACTTAACAGAACTCCGTCCTTTTTTTTTTTATTTTTTTTAATTTTTTTTTTTAAACAAAGCATTTTGATCAATACTCCATTTTTATGGCACTTTGAAGACGCCACGTGATGATGTTGATTCTAATATTCACTCACTGAACATTGCAATCCTACCTCCCTGCTCTGCACCTGTGGTGTTCTCATCACGGCTGGTGCTTGCTGCTGCATCTCCCTTGTGAGGTGCTACAAGCAAATGTTTCTACAGTTGTGTGTTGTTGTCGTATCACACAGTTTGCAAAGTTGCATTTTATCCGGAATCTTATCTTACCACTTTCATTCTAATCCTCTATCATTTGACGCCACGAGCTCGTTGTATTTAAAAAAAAAAAGGCTTTTTTTTGCAAATTTTGCCAATTCTTTTACAAGCGCTTTCCTCTTTTTGAATCTTATTTTTTAGGCTCCACCCTTGCTCTTTTTATCCATGATCCAGCACGGCACCGAACTAGTAGCACATTTGGCTCAGTGCAGACTCCAATTAGCGGGCGGAGCTGCATGTTTTTTTTTAGCCTGCGCACGTCAGGATGCGTATGAAACAAATATATATTAATATAATTTTTGTAATATAATAAAGTATGTCATTTAAAAAAAAACAAAAAACAGTACAACACTTTATAAATTATATTTCGTTTAAAAAGAATCTCATTCTTAAATTATATAAAATATAGACTATATAAAAATAATAGATTTTTATACAATAACTAGAAAATATAATTTCTGGAGAAATTGCAATGGTAACTTTGCTTTGATGGTTCGGGTCACTTCCTGTGGATTTTGAGACATCTAACACTTCCTGTAGATATTGAGTCACTTTCTGTTGATTTTAGGGCATTTCGGGTTCACTTCCTGTTCATATCGGATCACTTCCTGTTGATATGGGGGCATTTCAGGGTCATTTCCTGTTTATATCGGGTTGGAAAAAAATTGTAGGACAAGTAGCGGTTTTTGGGTGAACGGTCAAACGCAAGTGAGTCCGTGTCACATGGGAATTCCTGTTGTTTTGGTGTATGAACTGTGTCGGTGGGTTGAACGGTTTGGGCTGGGAAGAAACGCCATCGGGAAAAAAACTAAATATTATTGATGGTAGCTTTTGCATTATGTGCAAAGATACCATCAATAATACAATTACTAAAAAAATTATAGTTAATGTACCCTATATGCATACATTTTTACATTCATCGGATTTATATATATAAAAAAAAAAAAATAACGACTACACGTGTAATACAGATCAAATGTGATAGTTAAAAACGAATATAAATTATATTTACATGGATTTAAAATACAAATCTAAAAGCCACTACTTGATTTTAAGATTGCAAAATGGAATGTTTACATTCTAACTGTTACTGCATTTCTTTCTTATTCATTTCAGTTAATTTGAGAAAAAATAAGCTTTACTTCCAGAAATTGTGCTTAACGTTAGCTAAAAACCTACGGAATTGCGTTGTCACTTTGTTATTGTTCAAAAATTAGCTTTAGAAACATATCTGGTCAAACTTTAAACCCAACCCGTTCGGCCTTTGCTCGTGCACATTCTGAATGATTTACAAGCTTTTTGCTGGCTTGGAGCCGTTTGACTACAGGGAGCTACTGCGGTTCCTCTCGGAAAGATGGCACGGAGAAAAAGCCAAATCGTCAGCTTTCTCTTCCCACTGACGTCACAGCAGCTGGCCCGCCGCCGCTCGGCAGCCAGAACCTCAAATTGACAACACGTGTCCTACCGGGCCAGCCCCAAAGCAAAGCATACTTTATTCGTCCCACTAATTCTTGTAGGAAATGAACAACAACAACCAACGAGGTGTCAAAACATTTCCGAGATGTGTATTTATGAAGCAATAAAAGGCCTTATTGCTTTTATCAGCAATCTAAATTGATACTGTATCAGGACTAACTCTCGAAGTTTACTGGCCCCAAAAGTAGTGTGTACTAAATGCCATTATTTTAATTTACAACCCAAGAAAAGTGCTTGGGTCTATTTACTGGTAGGGTATATATGGCTGTTATGTTTGATTGGCGTTCGGATTATGACCAACTGCTTGGAAAATCTCCCCTGTAAGGGGTCCCTTCACAGGAAAAATTAATTGGGAAAAGATCGGACTATCCACTCGTCTCGGGGGCACTAGTGGGTCATTCTGTCTTTTCATAATGAGTTCGGTATGAATCCTCTGAATGATTGACCACTTTTGACAACAGACTGTTGGAACTGTTGTGTTGCGCCCCAATTGTTTGGGAGAAAGGCTGCACTTTGTGAACGTGCCAGCAGGGATGGGTCATGATCTTCGCGTGACCCAAAGAGGGTCCTGCCTACCAAGCTTGAGTTTGAACCTTTCAAAATAATCTTAGTATTTGATTTATAGTTGAACCTTATCCGTTGTCTAGTCCCCCAGGATTCAACAATTGTGAAATTCACTAAAATTTTTTATGTATTCTGCGGAACTCAAAGCAGGCCGCGGAATACAGGACGAGGTGCTGAATATATATTGTTTTAGGCTGCTGATTCCTGGGGTGACTAGTTATGTGTCATGGCTTATAGCTACTGATTTGTTTGAGTTTGAATACTGAAGCATAATGGTATTTTAGTTTTTTTTTTTTTAAACTAAATTGTAAATTACAATTATTTTTTTCAAAAAATATTTTAGATTTAGTTTTTTTGCAGTGGTGAATGTGTTCTTTAGAATAAAAAATCTAAATATACAAAATTTTACACTACCATGATTTTCACACTATAAGGCGCACCTGACGAAAAGCCTTCACCCCCCAAATTTGACACAAAAAGCGACATTTGTTCATAGATAAGCCGTACTGGACTATCTGCTGCAGTTGTCCTCACTGTATGATGGGATATTTACACAAAAAGATATTAACTGGTAACGTTTTGACAGCGGCATCATACGACTGTCATAAGACCAAATGAACCACCGTGAAGCTTTGAACCAAGTGGCTACAAAGCTTCATTTGGCCATCACTGCTCCTTTGGGGGAGACAGTCAACCTCTGCTGCCACCTGCTGTCAACACTGTTGTTGTCCAACATGCCTCCTAGCATGCATTGCAGCGCCATAGATGTACCGTATTGGCCCGAATATAAGACTGCCCTGATTATAAGACGACCCCCTCTTTTTCAAGACTCAAGTTTGAATAAACACCAAATTAATTTTTATACAGAAAATAATTACAGTACATCTGAAACAAATGATTATAACAACATATTTGAGAGAAAAAGCATGTTATTTTGCCTCATTCAAATCTTAATATTTTAACATTTAAATATGTAAACTAAAGTGCAATCACATTCGTAAATTAATAGCTGCTTGTTTTTGAAATGTAAATAAACCAATCTATTGAGATTAAAAAAAAAAAATTGCAATAACTACATTAACCATCAAAGTGAAGTCTAACTGTAACTGTAATCTTGAAACAAATCTGAATAAGGAAAAACACTGCAATAAAATAATGCAAACTGGTTAAACTTGAGAGTAGCTGAGATCTGTCATGACAGAACATCGCTTCAATGATTTATGGTGCCATCTAGCGTCGTGAATGGGTATAACGTCTAGACCGCGGATATAAGACGACCCCCACTTTTTCAGTCTTATTTCAATGCAAAAAACAGTCTTATATTCAGGCCAATATGGTAAATAACAATCAAAATGCATGTTCTGTGCTAATTATTACTTCAGTTACTGTTCCAGTTGTTTCATTAATTGCTATTTATGGTATTTGGTGACACTTTATCTGACATTGCCGCCATAAGACGATCATAATTATGACATGACACTGTCATGAGCATTACTGAATGCTTATAACAGATGTCATTTAGTGTTATCTGGCAATTTATCTCACTTTTGAATTGATTAAAAAGATACGAGCTGGACATAAATGTGACATAATTTGCGGGATTACACTTAAGCGTTCAGTAACGCCCATGATAATTTCGTGTCATAATTATGACGGTCTTATGACGCTGCTGTCAAATAAGGTGTTACCTATTAACCCAAATAAGTCAACAAATAAGCCGTACTGGCCCATAAGCCCCAGGATTCAAAATGAAGGGAAAAAGTAGCATCTTATAGTCTGAAAATTACAGTAATTATTACAAAATAATAATGATAACATTAAATTAAAACAAAGAAATTAAAAACAAACAAAATTACCTGCAACTTGTTTTTATTTTTACATTTTGTTTTGCTTCGAAATTCAGAAATTCATTTGTCTTATGTTAGAGTTGTATTTATGTACAATACTGTATTCTCTTTCGTCACTGACCTTAGTCCATATTTGTTTTTGTGATGGCTGAGCTTTCATTTCACAGGTGACAGGGCAAAAATAAAAATGTACAAAGTGTTCCGATTTTTTTTTTAAATTCAGTTTTACATTACTTGCTGCTCCCTGCCAGGATCATCCTCTTGGAATGTGGCTCTTATCTGATAACATACCTCCAGAACACGAAGAAATGGAACAGAATGAAGTTTACTGACCACTCCCTTCTCTTGCACACATGCACACATAGTACCGATAAGGCCGTGACATAATTAGATCAAGAGTTGCGCTGGCGTTAATGGTTAATGGGCGCGAAAGGTTCTTCTCAGGGTGTGTATAAATAGTGGGTGGCAATAATGTGACTTCCAGCTTTGAAACGGAGGAAGGATGTTGCAGGTGGTTCGGGGGAAACCCTTAAAATACTACATAACACAGACTTTGGTCTCTTTGCACACCAGCTGTGTTTTTCTTGTGTGTGTGTTCCTCTCAGGAAGGTTAATGAAACTGACAAAATATTAGAAATAACTTTATAGCCACACTTTTTCAAATTGGAGCTTTAGGTTTTTAATTTAGGCTTCAGTTCGGTTCATGTTTCGTGTCACCATTGCGTGGTCCAACACAAAGGCAAGTGACCACTTCTAATTAATTTTCTTGATCGTCCATCAGGGTTGTAACCCGTTCGCCCAAACCGGTCGAAGCAAACTGCAGAACAAGCGAGCCAATTTGAACCAACAGATCATCAAGCAAATGAGGATGCGAGCGGGAGCGGAGAATCTTCTCAAGTAAGAACTACTACAACTTTACATGAATTATAGACTTCATAATGATAATGACGGGTCAAGATGTGACCTTCACTGCGCCACGGCTTCAACTAGGGGGCCATCCCACAATCCGCTTCAGTTATTCGCAGTCGGTCGCAGGGACACATGCAGAGAGCCTAAGCCGTAAATATGTTGAAAAAGTACAAAAGCTGTACCGCATACAAACAGGAAAGATTGTCTCAGGAGTCATTTATTCGAGGATTCAAGATAATTATTATATTTTATATATATTTCACAAGATTTTCAATGTAAAAAGCTCTTTGTTGTAAGGCTGCCGCCACATTGTCTAACACAGGGGTTTTCAACCCAGTCCTCAAGGCACACTGTGGGTCCTGGTTTTTGTTCCAGCCGATCCAGCAGAGACAGTTGAACCAATGAGGCTTCTGCTAAAACAAGCCACACCTGACTGCAATCAACTGATTGCACTTGTAAAACACCAGATTGGGGAAAAAGTGTTGTCATCTTGTTTGGTAAGAATGAAATCCTGCACCCACAGTGTGCCTTAGTGGAATAGGTTGGGAACCCCTGGTCTAACAGACTAGCATCATTCATCGACATATTTATATAAAATAAATGCTAACTGCACGTTTTTGTTTTTGCTTTTAACAAAGAATCGAGACTGTTTTACGTCCATATCTATAAAGAATTCAGGGATTTAAGCATTTATTCGCAAGAATTTTCACCGGAAAATCTCTGTTTACATAAGGCAGCCGTCACATTGACTAACAGAGTAGCATCATTCTTCGACATGTTTATGTAAAATAAATGCTAACCACACGTTTTTTTTTGCTTTTAACCAAGAATCTAGACTGTTTTATGTCCATATCTATAAAGAATTCAGGGATTTAAGCCTTTATTCAAAAAAAGTTTCACCGGAAATGCTGTTTATATATGGCGGCCGCCACATTGACTGACAGACTAGCATCGTATTTCAAAATATTTACGTAAAATAAATGCTAACTGCACTTTTTTTTTTTTTTGCTTTTAACCAAGAATCGAGACTGTTTTACGTCCATATCTATAAAGAATTCAGGGATTTAAGCATTTATTCACAAGAATTTTCAACGAAAAAAGATCTTTGTTTGTGATTCCACTCGGTCAGCTTTGACGGCCACACCAACAATACAGGCCCCCTATTAATCGGCCCCGCGCCTCATGTCCCGTCAATATCATTATGAAGTCTATGCATGAATTCCGCTGGCAAAGACCACATTATATTAGTCAATTTGCATACTGTCACTTCATGTTTGTTGGACTTGCCTTCCTTCTTGAGTCATCACAAATTCTAAAAAGACAAAGCTGAGTGAGAACAGGATTCCAGGTATCAAGAATACTGAACAAGAACATACCTAGACAACAATGAAGCCACTGTACATGAACATTGCAGCCGAACCCGATACTCGACGTAACTTTGTGTACCTTTAAAAGAAATACTCGCGTTGATTGATAAATGTTCAAAATTCAAGAGAGAGTGCCCCTTGCAGCCTTCCTGTCTGGCATCTGGCATTCTTGCAGTGCTTCACATAGTCTACCCTGTCGAGGAGCATGTTATGTTTTTTTTTTTTTTCCACATAGTTGTCAGTGCTCTGTGATGCCTTTTGTACATAAAACTCGCTGTTAATTTCTTAACTGCACGCCCTATTGTTGTGTCATTGCGGCTCTCTGTGTTTCGGTGTGTGTCGATCAGCAGCAGGTGAAAACCATCTGGTCTGACCAGTTTGTCTTTATTCTTAACTTGCGTAAGGAAAAAAGACATTCATGTGTATTGTCTCAGCAGTATCGTGATTTGTGCTGACAATCAAGAATTGTTACATTTCGTAAATGTATCCTCTGCCTACTTTTTTAGCCTTTAATAGGCACCTATTATTGAGTATGTATTTGTAAACTAGTGACCTGAATATCAAAAGTGAATGAGCATTACGGAAGTAGCTAAATAGTTTGATACTAGCCTATTAGCATAATGTAGTTTTTTCAGGCAAGGATTTAGGAGGTTAACCCTTTATAGTAACTATTTTTGGCAATTTCAAAAACTTAAAGACCTGGTGTCAACATAAATGGACATCACATTTGGGGTCAATTAAGCCACAATATTACCATTTGGTATTGACCTACATAACCATAAATGTGATGTCAGCATAGGTGGACCCCAAGTCTGAATTATAATTATCGTATTTTTAAAAATTATTGTTAATCATTTTTCTCCTATTCCTAAATATTATTTATACGAATTCATAGGAATAAATAAAATTAGGGTTAGTCAATAAAATGCTAATAAAAACAAAATGAATAATATTAAAATGAATGAAAACAGAAATACGGTCTAGTTATTGCCCCCAATAGCCTTTTTAAGGTTGCCATGTTTTCCTCTTTTTTTAACTGGAGCCACAGGTAGAAAGACTTGTAGTTCTTAAAAGATAAACTTTATTATGAGTTAAAGTAATTTGGTATTGAAACCCCTCTTTATGTTTTCATTTTTATACAATTTGTTAAATTAGTTAACTAGTAAGTCGCCATTGTTGTTGACGTCGCAGGGCAGTGAAGTCACATGGTTACGCTCCCGAGCTTCTGGAGTTTGACTCTGTTTAGCCGTTTCAATTTGAACCTGACAGGAACATCAGTGATCATGACAGCACTGTCGATATTTCACAAAACGAGCAGCAAAAGCAAAATGAACAGGAAAGATGGGATGAGACAAGACGAGAGTAGGACAAAACTGGTGTTCGGCCAAAATGTGCAACACCGGTCGTCCTACAAGAGGCGAATTTGACACCAAAAGTACTACTGTGCGCTTTGTTTGTTTTGTTTAGATGCATACAGTGAGTACATACTAAAGATGCCATGAGAAAATACTTAAACGTAGTGATATCAAATAAGAATGGTTTAAATGCTTCATGTGACTAACGCGGTTAACAGATCAACAATTTGCTTTAAAGCTACCACAAGAAAACACAATGCTTAAAAGTATGAGAGGGAAACTCATGCAAAAAGTATTTTGAGGCAATGAGTAGGTAATAAGACTACAAAAAAAAAAAAACAAATAGTAAGTACTCGCCTCTTTTAACTGATGTGCGCATGTGTTGGACATCTCGCCGTGTAGGAATTGCAGAACACCGGTAGTGTTTGCTTGTGTAGTAGGTAGTCATCACCCCGAGCGTCCATTGCGCGCATAAAACATGGCGCCCTCCGTAGGTCAAAACATGTACTAAATAATAAAGATTTTTAAATCAATGGCAATATTTTACGTGTTTTATAATAACTTGGGCTGTCAAACGATTAAAATTTTTAATAGAGTTAATCACAGCTTAAAAATTAATTAATCGTGATTATTCGCAATTCAAACCATCTATAAAATATGCCATATTTTTCTGTAAATTATTGTTGGAATGGAAAGAGACAAGATGGACATATACATTCAACATACTGTACATAAGTACTGTATTTGTTTATTATAACAATAAATCAACAAGATTGCATTAACATTATTAACATTCTGTCAAAGTGATCCATAGATAAAAAGACTTGTAGTTCTGAAAAGATAAATGTTAGAATAAGTTATAGAAATTTTATATTAAAACCCCTCTTAATGTTTTAGTTTGAATAAAGTTTGTAAAATTTTCAATCAAAAAATAAACTAGCAGCTCGCCACTGTTGATGTCAATAATAATTATGGTGCTGAAACACATAAAATCAGTCGCACCCAAGCACCAGCAGAGGGCTGCAAAACACAAAAAAAACCACAAGTAACAATTGGAAATGACACTTTGCTGTCATTTTAATCTGTTTGAGCAGGGCATGTGCGTTAAATGCGTCAGATATTTTAACGTGATTAATTAAAAAAATAACGCCCGTTAATGCAATAATTTTGACAGCCCTAATAATAACATATTTTATTAAAAGAAAACAATTGTGGCTTATTAGAACCTACAAGTCTTTTAAGTCTGAAGTTTCCTTTAAACATTATTTAAGTATTAAAATATAATTTAAATTATTTTAAATATTTAACTCATTGACAGCTACTTGCAATGATAGACGTCCAATTCATTTAAACTGGGAGGCTTGGATGTGAATATTCATCTTTCAGTGCCATTGACGGTGCTAGTCGTCCAATCCATTTTGACTGGGAAAGATGGCAGAGATCATTTGTTGCCAGCCTCTCCCAGTGCCATCAATGGCAGCCAGTGAGTGTCATATAAAGGGTTAAATGGTTCAAAAAATTAAGGTTTCCAGCTGTGCTAGAGGTCTACTGAGTGACACCATTGCTTATTTTCAATCGGTCGCCATAGTTTTAGCAAAATTATGTGGGAAAACCTGATGATTCCGGCGGCTTCATTCTTAAACACGAAAACCTCTGTAATTAGAGGCTAAGCAAGGTGACGACACGACAAGCTTTGATTGACGACTGCCAAGCAGCATGCAATCCTCCCTTTGGAAAGAAAGTCAGATAACAAGGATATAGTGCATCTTATCACCATGATACACACAAAGCATCCAGAAGGTGTGTGAATACAACCTTATCTACTTTGTACAGACATGCTTCTAATTTTGGTACCTTTTGAATTGTGTGTATTGGAGGTCTACTTAGTTAACAGCTGACTTTAAGGTAGCATGACGCAGGCGTGTGGTCTGGCGGCATTACTACATATAATAACAAGGTTGCCGTTGGTGTGTTCTCGTGCGTGCACAGGGCTACGTCCAACAACAAGGTGAAGGAGATGGTCTTGCTGGAGCTGAGCTACGTCAACTCTAACCTGCAGCTCCTCATGGGCCAGCTGGAAGGACTCAACAGCTCCGTGGAGGTCTACCAGAGCAGCCAGTGAGTACTCTTCTCTGTCAGTACATACGTGCTTTCGGTGGTTAGTTTGGCTTCTTGTCAAAGACACATTAGGGAAAAACATCTGCTGCTGCTCGCGGTGAGGAACGGTCATTATTGGTCTGTGATGGCGGGCTAGCGCTGCCCCCGTGGTCATTTAAACACACGCCTGTGTGCCGAAACTAGTGGCCTGACACACGGGGTCGACAGTAAGTCAGCGCAACTGGATCATATTTGTTTGTCACTTCGCGCTTAATTTAAGCTTCGTATTTATATATTGACATAACTTAAACTCGTTGGCTGCCATTGATGCACTAGATGTCCATGGGAGCCAATGCCATAAGAGTACTTGTGCTGAGTTGTTAAGGGCCAATGTTTGTTAAATTGACACAAGAAACCTAGAAATCAGGGCTTCCCCATGATTGTTTTTGTTTGATAGATGGATTTAAATTATGTAAAAAAAAATACAGTAATGCTCAATAAGCAAAAAATTATATCATTGTGTGTCATGTAGGCCACACCTAAATTTTGATTTCCCCATGTATGTGGAAGTCAGGTCTTTATGAGATTACGTTTTTTTAAATGACCAAAAATAGCCTCTAGCCCTATAAGAGCGTACTAATCATCCGTTAATTCACATACACGTAGGGTTGGGCATCATTTGAAATTGAACGATTCCGCTTCCATGTTTCGATTCCGGTTCTGAACGATTCTCGATTCAGATTCTTTTAAGAGGCAAGGTAAAAAAAATTTTAAAAATAGGCAGGGTCAAAAAATTTCAAAGTTTATATTAATGTCTTAACCTCCCGATGATTTTTAAAATTATATGAACTTCTCACAGAGCTAGTTTTAATTTGTATATAAATATCAGTCTTATAACTTGAATGTGATTAAGTTTCTTTCCACAGCAGTGCACTTTCACATTGATGTTTATTTTTCAAAAGCTCACGGAGAAAACATTTACACATATTCTTTTGCCATACATGTATGTACCTTACCTGGGAGCTACGACGAAGCCTTAGTATAAATTCTTCTATTGATCATAATTTGAATATCTTTTAATACTGTTGATTTTAACGGAGGCGGCAATGCGCTACGTAAAATACGTAGCTGCTAATATAGGCCACATAGACTAAGAACTCTACTGTTTTAAGATGGTGGCTGTTTACTAACTCATTTTGCATCTAGTTCTATATCCATGTTATATCTACTGTAGCCCGACGCAATAATACGACTTATTCTCTTACTATTCCTTCCATCCATCCAGTCATCATCTACTGCGGGGACAGCAGAACACAGATGTAATTGTTTTACTTTCCTGGTTCTGACAGCGCAATGTCAAATACGTGGCACTCAGCTATGCACTTGGCACTCGGCACTTGTATTCCATGAAGCCGGAGGTTTTTACCGTATTTTTCGGACTATATGTCGCAGTTTTGTTATGTGTGAAATTTAGGGCTATCTATCGATTAATTGAGTAATCGGATAAAACATATATATTTTTAGGTGAAGAGCAGTTATTAATATACATGAGAAAACAAGACTTTTCATCTAATATTGAACCATTTTCAGTCAATCAATGTCTTTATTTTCGATGTACATTGTTGAAAACGGCCAACAATTGCATCTCAGTTGTAACTAGAATTAAAAAAAAAAAAAAAAAAAAAAGACTAATTCACTGCTTTCACTCAAAAAACTTTTAGATCTTATTAAAAAAAAAAAAAAAAAAGAAATATATATATATATATATATATATATATATATATATATATATATATTTCTTACCTAAAAATGCCATTACGCTTGATAACACACATCACTTAAAAGTTAGGATTTTTCCCCACGTGTTTCAATTGAATTGCTATTTGTGTCAAGCCATTTTTAAGTTCTAGTTAAGTTTTAAGTTAGTCTAAACTGTAAGTCCTGATAGGATTTTGAGTTTTTGCAGTGTTCAAAATAAATGTATGATACAGGCTGTATTGGAGCACATTAGGGACCAGTGCTACTTGGTGTTTTATCCAGCAATGACTACTGAGCTAAAATTGATAGTTAGCATTATTAAGTTTTTATTTTACACCCCATCACTCCACAACGCTGTTATGTTAAAGCCTGTATGTAAGACACGTTAGCCACGCATCGACAGTGGTCATAATTAATAGAAACCTAGCCCTCCGCAGGGCTAACGTTACGTGAGCTAGTGACAGTAACGTTAATCTTATTTATTAGCGCTTAGCGCTCTACTGCTTTAAGATGGCGGCTGTTTACTAACGCTGCTGACTCTGTCATTTCGCATCTAGTTCAACATACATGTGATCTCTATGAGACGCATCAGACGCTACCTGCTACCAACGTAGCATCGTGCGGGCTAGTTTTTACCAACGTCGGCGTCGTTTGTAGCGGCTGTCAGTTGCAGTAAGTTTTTTTTGCTTCTTCCTCTACGCACGTGACATCAGCGCGTTGTCCTGCATTAAAAGTAGTCCGAGCAAAACGTGATGCTTAGAGCTGTCAAAATAAACGATTACTCGAGGTGAATAAAATTACTCGGATCAGTTTTTAAACTCGAGTTACTCGAGTTGCTCGAGTATTCGTTTCAGCTCTAGTGAAATTATTGACATATTATTATATCATGTTATTTTGGAGTTTTGGAGTGACACTGATGGTTTGGTAAACTTGTTCTTTATGCTACAGTTATCTGAAAACCTCTTGATAGCTATTTCACGTTAACATACCAGCCACGTTGGCATTTCGTTGTTAATGCATCATGGAACATTATCATACTGTACACTTATTCAGCATGTTGTTCTCTATTATATTTTTATTTTAAATTGCCTTTCAAGATGACATATCTGTTCTATGTGTTGGATTTTATCAAGTAAATTTCCCCCAAAAAGACTTATGTTTTTTTTTCCTCTTCATTGCGCATTTTTGGGCTGGTGCGACTTATACTCAGATGCAACTTAGTCCAAAAAATACGGCAATCATATTGTCGTGCAGCCACCTTTGCATGATACAGTTGTGTTGCAAATGTTGAACTGAGTAGACTGGTCTTTTTTTTTTTTTTTTTTTTTTTAATGTATAAAGTTGAGCCAATCTTTTGAGCGCCGCCGCACCGTGTCCATGGTTGTAATCAAGTTGCAATACACACACACACACACGCTTCATGTGGCTTCTTCTTTGTGGATATCGGCAGCAATTTTTTTCCGCTCGGCGGTCAGGGCATCGAAAAATGGAATCGAAATGTACAAATTCGAACGGTTCCGGGAGCCTTGGAGTGTTAAAACCGGTTCCTATCGATGCTCGATGCCCAACCCTACATACGCGTATAGAAAATATTTGCACCCTTTTTCAGGACACTGTGTATACGCGAACATAGATAATTATTAACGCGCAAGTACAATTTAATGAAAAGCTTCAAGTTACCTGACTCATGTGTGCTTCATGTTTGCACTCACGCTCATAATTACGTTACACAGGCAGTTGAACAGTGCTTTCAACAGTTGTATAATTTATTTATAAACCTTTTTTTTTTTTTTTTAAAGTAACTATGAAAAATATCCAAAGACAAAAACATGCTCCGAGATATTGTTTCTGGCACTGTGTGAGGAATGACAATTAGCGACAGAGTAGGAGACACACACAAGCAAAGGTGAAAGATTTATTGTTCAGGATTTATTGTTCGAAACCAGACCGGCTGGTTTTTGGGTGGCAAAGTCGTAGTGGAACAGTGACCTATTGTGATTCAACCAGTATTTATATTTCTCATACTCTAACTGTAATTATAATTCTCATACGCAACCTGTTAGGCAACATGCAACCCACTTTAACTGATCAGCCAAAGAATTAATTCAGCAGATTCCTAATTATGATGATTAATGGGTTCATCGACTTGAGATAGCAGACTCACCGGAAACACTGGATTATTTCTCTTTCCATTGATTCCAATGGCAAGAAAGCCATTTGATTGTCACCCAGCTGGTAAAAGTATTAACTTAATAATCCGACCGGAGACAATAATGTGGTTTTTCAGATTCTTGAGTTGTGAGGTCGATGTTCCCTCACACACACACACACATATATGTAGAGCTCTGCTCGTCCATTAAAGCTGATTTTAAAGCTTCCAAGTCATTCCAGCGCAGAGGCCTGGCACATAAAAAACGACTAATGAGGGCCTCTTTGTGAGGCCAAGTAATGTTTATAAAGTCATCAGTGGATCTGTGTGACAATGTAGAGGGAATACTTGGAAACCATTAAGTCAAGATGTCACATTTCTATTTAACTCTTTCACTGCTAGTGACGATCTAGAAGTTCAATCGTGTGGCTCTTTTCATCCTTCAGCGGTGAGTTTAAATTAAATGAGTTTATTAATAATAGATCTCCAATCCATTTGAATTGGGAACTGGGTGACAGCTTACCTGAGAAAGCCAAAAACATTTGGGAAGAATGCTCTCTGGTCAGATGAGACAAAAGTAGAGGTTTTTGGGACAAGGCATAAACATAGAGTTGACAGAAAAAAAAACAGGCCTTCAAAGAAAAGAACACGGTCCCCACAGTCAAACATGGCGGAAGTTCCTTGATGCTTTGGGGTTGCTTTGCTACCTCTGGCACTGGATTGCTTGATCGTGTGCATGGCATTATGAAGTCTGGGGACTACCAACAAATTTTGCAGCATAATGTAGATCCTATTGTGAGAAAGCTGGGTCTCCCTCAGAGGTCATGGGTCTTCCAGCAGGACAATGACTCAAAACACATTTCAAAAAGCACTACAATATGGTTTGAGAGAAAGCACTGGAGACTTCTAAAGTGGCCAGCAATGAGTCCAGACCTGACTCCCATAGAATGCCTGTGGAGAGATCTGAAAATGACAGTTTGGAGAAGGCACCCTTCAAATCTCAGGGACCTGGAGCAGTTGGCCAAAGAAGAATGGTCTAAAATTCCAGCAGAGCATTGTAAGAAACTCATTGATGGATACTAGAAGCGGTTGTTTGCAGCTATTTTGTCTAAAGGTTGTCTTACAAAGTACTAGACTGACGGTGCCAATACTTTTGCCCGGCCCATTTTTGGAGTTTTGTGTAAAATGTAAAAAAGTTTTTTGTTTTTTTCATTGCAAGCAAAATAAATGAAGATATTACTACCAAAGCATTTGTAATTGCAATGACTTTCTGGGAGAAATTGAGCATTATCTGACAGAAATGCAGGGGTGCCAATACATTTGGCCAGCAGCAGTGCTGTTAATAACGGTGTTAGAATATAACGGCGTTACTAACGGAGTTATTTTCTTCAGTAGTGAGTAGACATGTGCCGGTTACCGGTTTCACGGTTTACCGTGGTGTGAAAACGTCGCGGTTTCAAAACCACTAAAATTTTCCGTCATACCTTAGTACGGTATTCGCTATTTTTCATGTGCCAAAATGCAGCCGAAGTGGCTTGGTGCGGCAGCGCTCACCCTTCCCCTGTTTGTTGCCGTGAGTGTCAGTGACGCTATACTGCTAAACAGCCGGCAAACCCAAAAACAAACCCTCCAAACACAAGGCGTACTTTCTTCAATTTATTGAGCTCTCAAATCTTGGTGAAATATACAAATGAATACATTTAAAACGTTGTACAATTCGATTTTTCCACGTGTGATTAGGTTCAACAGGATAGCAGTAGCACCATTAAAAAGTTCGCCAAAAACAAAACACACATTTTCAAATTCAATATACAAACTAACTAAAACTTACAAAGACGAATGTTAGCCTAGGCTAAACTGGGAGAGCAGCTTCTTTTATGTCTCACAGCCGCTGAGTGAGAGAAAAGCTTGAATGAAGGGGGGAAAGAAAAAGAATCGCGTCAAAGATCGCTAATTGAGAGAGGAGGTCTCACTCCTCACTTTTTTTTTTTTTTTTTTTTTTTTTTCCAGATGAAACCTTTCCTCAACAATATTTACATTTTAACTAATTTATAAAACTAACTTATACATTTTTAACTAACTTATTAACTTATGAATTCTTTGTTCTTTTTAACACAAAGGCATGGCATCATGTAGACAAGAGTAGACACAGTGGCTGAAAATGGCGAAACTTCACTTGTGCTTTCCCCCCTCAAAAAAAGTCATACAGTATATATTTTTAATTTCATTTAGAAGTGTTTTTACTTTTTTATAGCAATTATTTTGTTCTTACTCTAATATTGAGCAACTTGAGCTGTGGCTGTGGGTATAGTCTAGGTTCTATTTATTTTAATTTTATATAAAATATGTTATTTTTTGTTAATTTATTTATTTTCACATTATATTCATGTTACAATTTGCAAATATGTTTTGAAAAAAATCCTGTTCAATGGGAAATTTTTTTTTTTTTCTTTTTTTTTTTTTTCTTTTTTTAAACCCATACATCTCAAAATCTTGGAGCTATAATTGCAATACCGTGATACCGTGAAACCGCGGTATTTTTGCTCACAGTTATCGTACCGTCAAAATCTCATACCAGCACATGCCTAGTAGTGAGTAATCTAATTAATTACTTTTCTCATCTTGGCAACTCCGTTACCGTTACTGAGGCGGGAAAGGCGTGCGTTACTATGTTGGTTGACTGACACGAGAAAAGTCTGAGAAAGACAGACTCACGGAGACGACAGAGCAGAGCAGGAGTGGGGAGAAGGCAAGGGAGGGTGACGCCGTTGCAAATGCGATGCTACTATGCTAGGTGGCTCCAATAATACCTGACTGTAGCCAATAGCCTACACACTACGCCCACATGATGCTTCGGTAGATATCACATATATACAGAACTAGATGCAAATGACAGACACGGCTGCATTAGCAACATGTATAATAGAGAAATAGATGCGTTAGTAAACAGCCGCCATCTTGAAACAGTAGACTGCTCAGGAAGGCTCTGTTGTAGAGAACCTTTCTAGCGAACCTAAGTAACTTTTTATCTAAAATGCTCCTAAATCGGCAAAATCTTGACTCAAATCTATCTTTATATGATGAAATAGTTTTAAAACTTACACATGTCAAAAGTAGACAGAAGGGAACTAATGCAATAACTAGAGCAATTTTAACAACTTTAACGGGTGATTCAAATTTCATAACATTAAATGACTTCAACACATAGCAAAGGTTACTATCTAGTTATCGCAATACCCACAATAGCCCCTGGTTTAGTTAAGTTTAGGGTAAAGAATTGGGCTAGGGCCAATTGTCCCAAAAAACCCTTTAAACTTCACATTGTGTGACTTTTTTTTTTTCTGAGGAAAAAAAAACTTAATATTATCACCAGTCAGTTTGCCAAGTAACTAATTACTCTTACATTCAGGTAACTGAGTTACTAACGCAATTAGTTTTTGGGAGAAGTAATTTGTAACTGTAATTAATTACTTTTTAAAGGTAAGATTAACAACACTGGCCAGCAGTGTAGCTGTCAATGGCATGCAATGATCTTCTGTATGGTAAGCCACAGTCATTTATGATTTGTTGTTATGGCAGAATAGTGTGCATGTCCATGGAATAGTTTAGCTGAGAACATCTAAGCCCAAAAACAAATACTGGTAGTTGTATTATATATAGTATACATAAATCGTTTGGTCCTGGTCTATTGAAACAATTCAATGAAAGCTGCATGAATGTATCCATGGTTTGCGTTCAGATGGTTTCAAGTACTCCATAAGAGGAGACACGTGATCAGGAACTGAAGGCCCTCAGGGGAGAAACGAGTGGAAAAACCAATATTACTCTATTAAGGAAAAATACATCAAAGGCTCCTTGACCCTAGCTCTCACTCCTTGATGCTCTTTTCTTCCTCTTCATTAGTATTTAAATGAAGTGCTTCAGACATTTTACAAGCATTTTAACTAAAAAACAAGTGATTATTTTATTGCTAAAATAACATATTGAACATACACTAATGAGTGACATGCAAAATATCCATTTTAAAATAGCCCTTGAGCACAAAAGTTAGACCACATATTTTAGTGTAGCTTGCATATCTGTCTTCTTTCATCTCAACCACAGACACACCAAAATTGTGTTAGACCAGCAATCTATCTTGTGGGAAGCAACTTTCCTGCACTAGTTTGTCACTCACACATGCTGATTGTCGACAAGAAAATACACTCGCTTTACCTGAACATCAAGCTTGGCGCAGGACAAGCCGCCAAATTCTAAAACACTTGCAGCAAGCTTTGCGCTGACATGAAAATCCAGATGCGCAGTGTTTTACCCTTAGGCACAACTACCTGCCTTTAAAAATAGAGCACCAAGTATTCCCTAGAGACCAAATGTTTTAAGAGTGTAAGCATTGAGTCTTCAAAATGCCTTACTCGCCTATTATGTGCCTTCAGTGTTGGCGTCATCGTACTGATCTATAATAGACTGCTTTCTCTGTGAGGGTAACATGAAGAGTGCATGGAAATGCTGAAATACAAGATCAGTACTCTGTGGGAAACAAAACAAAAAATCCTTTTAGCATTTTCCCAGACAATCTGCATGAATAGTCCCCGCTGTACCTGGGCTTGTATCCCGTTCTGACCGGATTCAGCTGGTTTGACTGTGAACTCACCTGTGTGTACAAATCACATGTGCTCACAGGAAACTAAACTTGGCTTGTTACTGTGAACCAGTGAACCAATACAACTATATCAACTCAACTGTAAAATAAATAAATAAATAAATACTTCCAACAGTTTTTTCCTGGGGCTGAGCAGTTTTCACATTGTCCGAAAACAAGTTCCTTCAGAGAGTGCTTCATGTCTCGAAAACTTCATTCCTTTTTTTTTTTTTTTTTTTTTTTGGTCCTTCCACGTGTGTTATAGGCTACTTGAAAAGTTGTTCCAAGTAGATGCAGTCCTTTGGGTGAAAGCCCCTAGCCAAACCAAAAAGTGGTGAGCTAATCCTCCTAATAAGGCAAAACTGAGATTCATAAGAGTCAGCAGGAATGGTAAAATGTGATCCTACCCAGCTTGTTTGTCAAGCAGCAGCAGTAGCGGCTCTTTAGGTTTATGTCATCCACCTTGATATTAAGCTGAGCCTGTGTTCCATCTGTCAGCAGCTTCCTCTACCCACACAGCATATCTATAAAATCACTGATCATTGCGGTGTTTTGTGAGCACCTGTTTTATGTTAGCAGAGTCCAAATGAAGGAAAAACACCCCGTGAACTTTCATTAACACACATGTGGTGACTTGGTGTAACACTAAAAAGCCTCTCTTGACTTTTTAAATCCAAAGACCTGCTGTGTTGGTGTGGCGACACCATCTGCCTAATCTGTATGTTTGTCTGCTCTCAAGATCGAATGAAAACAAACTTTCACACATTCTTGAAATAAACATGTTTACAGTCAGTTCTCTGGCTAGTTTACTAACAACTGTTGCCTCATTTAATAAAAAGATGGATTTTTATTTGTAGAGTGTGTATTAAATATATTCACGATATTTGCATTTAAATTATGTGTATTCTCTACTCCTTAGTCCTTATATTAGCATTTGCAATAGCTAATCAGTGTTGCCAGATTGGGCATATCCTGCATCGGGAGAGAAATGCATTGGGCAGGTTAATAACATTTGGGCTACTTTTGCAATTTCGACAGTTTCGGGGGGAAAAAAAGGAATAGACATGTGCTGATTACCGGTTTCAACGTCAAGTTTTCAAAACCGCAGAAATTTTCCGTTATACCATCCCTAAGGTATTAGCCATTTTTTGTCCCAAAAATGCATGGAGGAATGCCTTGCTTGAAGCTGCAAGGTTCAACCCTCTCACAACGGTTGTTTATACATGTTAGTGAGTCAGCTGTGATACACGACGGTTGGAGGAGGTGAAACTCCTGAACTTTTTTCCCCCATCGAAGAAAACAAAATTGCAGAGGGTGGCTGCCAAGGAGGCAATTCGTCCAATATAATTTCGTATTTAGACAAAATTAAGGGTTAGTAAACACTGTTATGAACGTTTCCCACCAGCTACGAGAGTTAACTCCAGCGTGTTTAGTGTGTCTAGCGGTGGTACAACGTGTTTTTTTTGTCTCTGGCAATTGTCTGTGTTGAGAAAGAGAGTCTGTGTATAAACTAAACATGACACGAGTCATACACACGTGCTTTTTATGGAAAATAATTCAATTATTTTTGTTTTGATAATAATAATGTTGAGCTGTGGGTGTGGGTTTAGGCTCATCCAAAAGACGGCATTTATTTTAACTTTATTTAGACTATTTTGTTTTTTTTAACGTAACATTAAGAGTGTAACGGTACATGTATTTGTATTGAACCGTTTCGGTACGGGGTGCTCGGTTCGGAAAAGAGGCGTACTGAACAAGTTTCTGTCGTAATGTAACCCTTACTTTTCGAGGCTGTGAGTCGATCGGGTTACAGTTTCTTTGTGTAGATTATATTTACTCCGTCTTCTCTAAATAATGAGGACCAACATGGTAGGACAGTACATCGTGCCCGCCGCAAGAACGCAGCAAAACGCAGACCGTAAAGTCAATCAGCCAATGCACACCAGTCGCAGTGCGGCCGCGTGTTAGACGCGCGTCCCAGAAGCGGCTCAACGTGACGCACGCGAAAAGAACGGCAGAGTTTATTATTTGACGCGACACGCGGCCCTCATGCGTCAATACTACTAGCTAGGATCGGGCAGACCGGAAGTCACTCGTGTAAAAATACGGTGGATCCGGTCGATTTTCAAACTAATATGCAATCGTAACGCACTTTTTGAGTCTATCAGATCTCTTGAGTGGCAGATCGGGGCACAGTTGACTTGTCTTTGTTGATTTACTGCTGTCTTCTCTGCTATAATAATAACCAACACGGCCCCGTGTTCAATACAAAACCCTCCTACCACGACAAAACAAGTAGGAACTAATATTTACATAGGAACTAAAGTTATACAACATAAAATATACAATATAAATGAATACTACATCACATTTGTAAAATATAAACACATAATAACAAAAAATGAAATGAGCCAAAACACCTGTAATTACACCTGTAATTAAATAATAAGAATAATACACAGATCCTGCTTACACAAATAAATATATTAATTTCTGTGTGGCGCTTTAACTTGAGAAAATCCACCAATAAAGCTTTTGAAAACCGTTCATGAGAAAAAAAAAAAAAGATTCATTGAGGCATTTCCTTTGTAAAATACATGTTAAAATCTTTGTCATTGGGATTGCTTTTCTCTTTAGCACAGGACTTCTTTTTTCTTCTTTCTTTCAGATAGAAAGCTGACCAATACGCGGGGTCTGAAATGCAAATTGTTGTTGGATTATTATCTTTAAATACCTGCTACTTTTTGAGCAGAATTCTAGCTTTGTATAGGCTAATGTTCCTATTGTTGAAAGCACAAAAGTGTGTAATAAACAACTAGCACATTTATATTTTGCATTTTGTTTTCTTACTGTACCGAAAATGAACTGAACTTTGACCTCAAAACCGAGGTACGTACCGAACCGAGATTTTTGTGTACTGTTACACCCCTACTTAACATCATACCTATTTTCCAATTTGCTAATATGTTTTGAAAAATAAAAATCCTGTTTAATGGAATATATATATATTTTTTCTAACATATCTCAAAGTAACACATTTTAGAGCCTTTAAGTGCAATACCCTGATACACAGACAAAATAACTGGTGTATTTACTTGATGAAATCATTGTAACCATTTCACTTACTTTTATTAAGTAAATTTTACTGCTTGCAGTTCTCAAGCAGTAAAATTTACTTAATAAAAGTATGTACAAATTATTAATATGATTTTATCAAGTAAACCCACAAGTTATTTTTTTCAGTGTGCCGTGAAACCGCAACATTTTGGCTTAAGGTTATTATACCATCACATGCTTAAAAAGGAACCATTTTGATCTATTTTAACAGTTAACTTCAGGGTGTGGACATAAGAGTTTAAGTTAGGTTGTTTGCTTTTAATAGCATCTTGGCTCTAATCATAAAGTATTGAGACTTTTAGTGCCTCACGAATGATTTTTATTGACAAACGTGTTTTTGATTTTTAATAATGAATATACAGTTAATTTTTGTTGGGTTTCTTAAAACGAAAATAACACTTTTGACCTTTTCGTGGAAGAACTACATCTCTTATGAGGCAATGTAGGGCTGCAACTAACGATTATATTCATAATCGATTAATCGGATAAATGTCACTTTTTTCAATTACCTTCACAATTTGCTTTGAAGTTGTTTTAGGCGTGTTGTAAGTTATAATGAAGACAAATGGATGACTATTTCCCTCAAAAATAATACAATTTCCTGACTTAACTGTATCGATTATCAAATTCGTTGGCAACTAATTTATTAATCGGTTTAATCAATTAGTTGTTGCAGCTTTATAAGAAGCTAGTATAGACAGTAAGATGTCGGAAAATTGGCAAAAATGTGAATTGTTGCTTTTCAAAGTAAAAGCAGATTTTTGTTCATGTCCTACTTTGACTCAACAAAAACAATGAAGAAATTGGATATCAGTGCTTAGACAAGGTTAAGGTGAAGAAGGTCCTGAACGATTTACTGGTTATCAAAATAGTTGTCAATTGATTTGCTAATCGATTAGTTGTCGATTAATCAATTAATTGTTCCACCTCTACAGCAATGATTCCACCACAATATGCTGTTGCCCCCGCTGTTGACTTATTTTTTTTCTGGTTATGTTACGAAAATACACATAGTCGTATAAGGAAAACTCTTATCTTGAACGGGAGGTTGTAATTTGGGCTGTTGTCTACTCCAAGCTTCAATTAGGGATGCTGTTTGCTCATGTGATACCAGTAGTGGTGTTTCCCATGATGTACTGTATATTTGGCAGGTCACCAAAAGTTGTGGCTGAAACTAATTGATTTTGACACTATATGTATTCAATGTATGAGATTGTTCCATTCTGTTCTTTGTGTGCATTTCCTGATCAATAACAGCTCATTTATTTGTTTGTTTTTCATTCCAGAGAAACTGCCAACATCCCTCTTATTGCGCTGGGTCTGAAGGAGACCAAGGAAGTTGACTTTTCTACTCCTTTTAAGGTAAAATACATGAATATAGCAGTTCCTCTGGTTAGGGTAATGACCTAAATGTTTAATATGCTAATGTAGCATTCCTATCTCAGCATAGTTTTCCCCAATTCAATGTTTTTGGAAGCAGCACATCTAGTCCTCCACAGTGTTACCGGTTTTATTCAGTGAGGAACAAACAATTCTGTAACTGTCAATAACACACCCTTGTTTTGTTTTGTTGGGTTAACGGTTACTCGTGGGAATTCTTGTTACACAATGTACCAAATCAGGAATAAGCGATCACATTTTGAATTACAAGTATTTTGTGATGTTTCCAACAGGATTATATAATTTCGCATTACAATGAAGACGGAGCCAGCTACGAGGATGAGCTTGCCGACCTGATGGACTTGCGTCAGGTAAACATTTACTGACTGATTTGAATCCATTTTTAGCTGTTGTACAAGTGTATCCAAACGTTTGGATTAAAATGATAAGAACAAAAATATTTGTTCTAATTGTCTGATCAATTGTTGTTGACAGAGCTCGATTACAGTGCACAATTCTGTCAGATAATGCTAAATTTCTCCCAGCAAATGATTGCAGTTACAAATGCTTTGGTAGTAATATCTTCATTTATTTTGCTTGCAATGTAAAAACACAAATAGAATGGGGGGGGGGGAGAATCATCATTTTACACAAAACTCCAAAAATGGGCAGAACAAAAGTATTGGCACCCTCGGCCTAATACTCGGTAGCACAACCTTTAGACAAAAGAACTGCGAACAACCGCTTTGGTTTTAGACCATTCTTCTTTGGCCAACTGCTCCAGGTCTCTGAGATTTGAAGGGTGCCTTCTCCAAACTGCCATTTTCAGATCTCTCCACAGGTGTTCTATGGGATTCAGGTCTGGACTCATTGCTGGCCACTTTAGAAGTCTCCAGTGCTTTCTCTCAAACCATTTTCTAGTGCATTTTGAAGTGTGTTTTGGGTCATTGTCCATCTGGAAGACCCATGACCTCTGAGGGAGACCCAACTTTTTCATACTGGGCCCTACATTATGCTGCAAAGTTTGTTAATAGTCTTCAGACTTCATATTGCCATGCACACGGTCAAGCAGTCCAGTGCCAGAGGCAGCAAACCAACCCCAAAACATCAGAGAACCTCCGCCATGTTTGACTGTGGGTACCGTGTTCGTTTCTTTGAAGGCCTCGTTTTTTTCCTGTATTCCCTATGTTGATGCCTTTTCCCAAAAAGCTCTACTTTTGTCTCATCTGACCAGAGAACATTCTTCCAAAACGCTTTTGGCTTTCTCAGGTAAGTTTTGTAAACTCCAGCCTGGCTTTTTTATGTCTCTGGGTCAGAAATGGGGTCTTCCTGGGTATCCTAGCAGAGAGTCCCTTTTCATTCAGACGCCGACGGATAGTACAGGTTGACACGGTTGTACCCTCAGACTGCAGGACCGCTTGAACTTGTTTGGATGTTAGTCGAGGTTCTTTATCCACCATCCGCATTATCTTTCATTGAAATCTCTCGTCAATTTTTATTTTCCGTCCACATCTAGGGAGGTTAGCCACAGTGCCATGGGATTTACAATTATTGATGAGACGGCACACGGTAAACACAGGCACATTCAGGTCTTTGGATTTGGATTTGTAGCCTTGATATTGCCCACGCTTCCTCAGAGTTTTGCTTCTCAAGTCCTCAGACAGTTCTTTGGTCTTCTTTCTTTTCTCCGTGCTCAATGTGGTACACATAAGGACACAGGACAGAGGTTGAGTCAACTTTAATCCATTTTGACTGGCTGCAAGTGTGTTTTAGTTATTGCCGCCACCTGTTATGTGCTTCAGTGTAAGTAACAAGTGCTTTTAATTACACAAATTAGAGAAGCATCACATGATTTTTCAAAGGGTGCCAAAGCTTTTGTCCGAAACATTTTTGGAGTTTTGTGTAAAATGATAATGATTTAATATTTTTTTTCCCCATTCCCTTTTGTGTTTTTTCATTGCAAGCAAAATAGATAAAAATATTACGACCAACGCATTTGTAATCGAAATCATTTTCTGGGAGAAATTGAGCATTATCTGACAGACTTGCAGGGGTGCCAATACCTTTGGTCAGCACTGTATAAGATCGATAACCCATTTTATTCTATTTTTGGCTTCCAGTCTTGCAGGACACCAAGTCGTAGCGAGGCTGGCGTGGAACTTCTTGCAAAGTACTTCAACCATCTTCCGCTTGTAGAGAGTCGATTCTTCTCACCCACGCATCACAGCGGCATCTTCTTCACTTGGTACAATCTAACACGATCTTTAAGTTATTTATGTAAGTTGCTAAATTTTAACGATTGACAGCGGCCTTTCGATCTATACCATTAGGTACGACTCCTTCACGGGCGTGCCGGTTTGCCAGCAAAACCTATCGCTAGAGAAGGCCAGTATGCTCTTCAACATGGCCGCCCTCTACTCACAGATCGGCACCCGCAGTGACCGGCAGACATCGGTCGGCCTGAGGGATGCCATTTCAGCATTCCAGAAGGCAGCGGGTATGAAAAATATGTCAGCAGATGACTCTGAGACTCTGGGCCCAAATTAACGTGCCTACAGCATTATTATTATAAGATAACAACAAAGAATCTCAGTTGGATTTTGCTTCAAAGATGAAACATTTGTGTTGTCCTTTTTCCCGATGCAGGCATTCTGAACCACCTGAAAGAGACTTTCACGCACACGCCTAGCTATGACATGAGTCCTGCCATGCTGGCCATGCTGATTCGCATGATGCTGGCGCAGGCACAGGAGTGTCTCTTCGAACAGCTCGCCCTGCCCGGCGTCCGCAATGAGTTTCTGACCCTGCTCAGGATGGCGCAGGAGGCGGCCAAGGTGTCAGAAATCTACGACCACGTCCACCAATCCATGATCCAGACGCCGGTGAAAGACAATGTGCCTTTTTTCTGGTCCACCATGTCCCAAGTGAAGACCAACCACTATCGCTCCATGGCGCACTACTTTTTGGCCTCCGCTTTGTTGGACCACCACAGTAAGTCCAGTTTTTGTTAACACTTTCCCAAGTCGACTGTAGACACCTTCTTTTCTGTGAGATTTTTCTCATGGATGGGAGACATTTTTCTAAACATACAAGTTTGTTAGTGTGGTTGTAGAAAAGGAACTGGTTTTGTTTACCTCTTTGATCCAAATTATGTCTGCTATGTGCAGTATTTGGATCGTTTGTAATTGTTAGTCTCCCATGGCACATGGATCTCATCAGTGCAATTGAAAGTATTTTCACACAGATTCACACTTTATATTAAATAAAATTGCACCCATTATTTAGAGAAAAAAAAGACCCACATTAATAGAAAGAAATAACATATAAAGATAGGTTCAACACTATTACATAAAAGTGTAACAAAAATGTTTTTTTTTAATTTTTAAATGAAGTAAAACCGTTTACTCTTATGAGAAGTTTTTGGCAGCTGCACCAATAACAAGATTTACAGTGCCTTGCAAAAGTATTCGGCCCCCTTGAACCTTGCAACCTTTCGCCACATTTCAGGCTTCAAACATTAAGATATAAAATTTTAATTTTTTGTCAAGAATCAACAACAAGTGGGACACAATCGTGAAGTGGAACAAAATGTATTGGATAATTTAAACTTTTTTAACAAATAAAAAACTGAAAAGTGGGGCGTGCAATATTATTCGGCCCCCTTGCGTTAATACTTTGTAGCGCCACCTTTTGCTCCAATTACAGCTGCAAGTTGCTTGGGGTATGTTTCTATCAGTTTTGCACATCGAGATACTGACATTCTTGCCCATTCTTCCTTGCAAAACAGCTCGAGCTCAGTGAGGTTGGGTGGAGAGTGTTTGTGAACCGCAGTCTTCAGCTCTTTCCACAGATTCTCGATTGGATTCAGGTCTGGACTTTGACTTGGCCATTCTAACACCTGGATACGTTTATTTTTGAACCATTCCATTGTAGATTTGGCTTTATGTTTTGGATCATTGTCCTGTTGGAAGATAAATCTCCGTCCCAGTCTCAGGTCTTGTGCAGATACTAACAGGTTTTCTTCCAGAATGTTCCTGTATTTGGCTGCATCCATCTTCCCGTCAATTTTAACCATCTTCCCTGTCCCTGCTGAAGAAAAGCAGGCCCAAACCATGATGCTGCCACCACCATGTTTGACAGTGGGGATGGTGTGTTCAGGGTGATGAGCTGTGTTGCTTTTACGCCAAACACATCGTTTTGCATTGTGGCCAAAAAGTTCAATTTTGGTTTCATCTGACCAGAGCACCTTCTTCCACATGTTTGGTGTGTCTCCCAGGTGGCTTGTGGCAAACTTTAAACGAGACTTTTTATGGATATGTTTGAGAAATGGCTTTCTTCTTGCCACTCTTCCATAAAGGCCAGATTTGTGCAGTGTACGACTGATTGTTGTCCTATGGACAGACTCTCCCACCTCAGCTGTAGATCTCTGCAGTTCATCCAGAGTGATCATGGGCCTCTTGGCTGCATCTCTGATCAGTTTTCTCCTTGTTTGAGAAGAAAGTTTGGAAGGACGGCCAGGTCTTGGTAGATTTGCAGTGGTCTGATGCTCCTTCCATTTCAATATGATGGCTTGCACAGTGCTCCTTGAGATGTTTAAAGCTTGGGAAATCTTTTTGTATCCAAATCCGGCTTTAAACTTCTCCACAACAGTATCTCGGACCTGCCTGGTGTGTTCCTTGGTTTTCATAATGCTCTCTGCACTTTAAACAGAACCCTGAGACTATCACAGAGCAGGTGCATTTATACGGAGACTTGATTACACACATTTGGATTCTATTTATCATCATCGGTCATTTAGGACAACATTGGATCATTCAGAGATCCTCACTGAACTTCTGGAGTGAGTTTGCTGCACTGAAAGTAAAGGGGCCGAATAATATTGCACGCCCCACTTTTCAGTTTTTTATTTGTTAAAAAAGTTTAAATTATCCAATAAATGTTGTTCCACTTCACGATTGTTTCCCACTTGTTGTTGATTCTTGACAAAAAAATTCAATTTCATATCTTCATGTTTGAAGCCTGAAATGTGGCGAAAGGTTGCAAGATTCAAGGGGGCCGAATACTTTTGCAAGGCACTGCAACATATAACAGTAAACAAATATACAAAAATAACAGTAAATAAAAAACTCCAGTCCCCATTCTGTATCAGCAGCTTTAAACTACATTCAATTAATTTAATGTTGTGTATCAACTGTTACAGTTGTTAAAATTTCTCCCGTTATTCCATAATTTCCCTTCTATTTATGTCAAAGTTTTAAAACTATTTCATAATTTAAAGATAGATTCAAGACAAGATTCTGCCGATTTGGGGAGTACTTTAGATAAAAAGTTAATTAGGTTCACTACAACAGAGCCTTCTAGAGAGGTCTACTGCTTTAAGATGGCGGCTGTTTACTTACGCCGGAAAGTCTGTCATTTCGCATCTCTGTTCAATAATAAATGTTCTAACTCTGACGTCGTCTGTCATTTTGCATCTAGTTCTACATATATATGATATCTACTGTAGCCGTATGTTTGTAGCAACTAGCAACTGGGTGTTGTTTGTAGCGGCTGTCAGCCGCAGTTAGGTATGATTGTTTTTTTTTATCTAGCGGAATGAGTTGAACATGATATTTACTCTTGGTCCATTCCTCATTGCGCTCCAAAGACTGCGCTGACTGTGTTTTACCTTTGCTTTACCTGGTATAATTCAATAATCAGAATTTGGATATTTGTGAATGGTTCTCGAATCTTCTACGGCTGAATCGCGAATAATCTAAGAATTGGAAATTTTGCACGCCTCTAATGATAATGTTACATGATGCATGAACAACGAAATGCGAAAATGGCCATTATGTTAATGTAACATAGCTATTAGGAGTTATTCAGATAACTATAGCATAAAGAACATGCTAAAAGTTTACCAAACCATCAGTGTCACTCCAAAACACCAAAATAACATGTGAAATGATATAATAATGTGTTAATAATTTCACACATCAGTCGCTCCAGAGAATAAGTCGCACCCCCAGCCAAACTATGGAAAAAAAAAAAAAACAACTGTGACTTATAGTCCGAAAAATACGGTAAGCTCTGCCTTTACTCCGTGGATTTTCGATTTTTGCAGGGGGGTTGCAGTGTTGTTTTTGGCAGCCCTTTTCATTTTTGTTTGTCTTTTGGATGAAAATCCTTAATAGTCTTAGTCTTATTTTAGTCATTTCAAAATGTGTTCGTCTTAGTCTACGAAATCTAATACAAATTTAATTTGCTGGTAGTTTTAGTGGACAGTTACTCACATGTTTTCGTTTCTAAAATTTAAAAGTTTTAGTCCGAAAATAAAGCTTTCCAATAATTTTGAAGGAACTTAGACAATAAAAAAAGTTGTCTACTAAGCGTTTAAGAAGGTGCTCACTGCGCTAAAGTTGATGCTAATGCTAACACGAAGGCTATCCTAACGCGAAAAGTTACATTTAGTGTGCGATAATCACTCTGCAAAGGCCTTCAAAGGCTAAAGCAACATTGCATACTCTCTTGCCAAGATAAGAAAACAAATCTCACCATGTGTTTCCAAACAAGCAAGATGGAGCTAGGCCTAGCTTGAAACAAATCTTAAACTCCAGTGAGGCGCAGCACATCTAACAAGAGTGACATGACCTAAACACTGCTACGATGCAAGCTGACGCACTAAACGTACAATATGAAAATGTCACGCATTGTGAACATATGACAGAAACATATGACAGAAACTATGTCGCATTGTCGTCTTGTCAGACGAAAACTGGCATTCGTCTCTTTATGCTGTAGTCTCCCACGCACCTTTTTAGCTTTGTCACGTCACCGTCATGACAACATTGTTTGTCGACGAAGTGTTTTTGTTATCGTCTTTTTTGACAAAAACAACACAGTGTAAAAGGAGAAAATGAAATTGTTAAATATAATTATTATTTTCATTTATTACAATAGTGAAAGCTGATGTACCTGATAAAGTGTTCATGTTGACCATATCAAAGAATTTGTTATGGTGACATGAAGGAATGCATGCTGTTAGTCACGATGTGAATAGCTGCTACTGGATGGAATCACTGCAGGACACAATGCTGTTACATAAGAGCTATTTGGGACACTCACGCACGCGCACACACCATATAGTTAAAAAGAGTCTTGTTTACAAGAATGGCAGAGAACTGAATCCCAATAAGAGTTAAGGAAACCTGTTTTTTGTGTTGTATGTGATTATGATGACATATTTTAGTCCGTGCTGATGAGGAGTACTTATGAATGGACGTGGAAGGCTAGTAACTAGTAGGGCGGGGGGCTGCTCATTATGGGATTCCTGACTGAATGGAGCCATTAACTGCACAACTTTGGAGTCCCAGGAGGGCAAAATAAAGTGAATGTGATACTCAATAGTCAGGAATGTTTCGTAACGCATAACGACGGTGCAATAGAGAAAGAAACTACAAGAACAACATTATTCAAGGAGTATGTGTTCTGTCTGTGTCCAGTGAGTCCAAGCGATGACGAGGACAAGCAAGAAAAGACCTTGTCTCAAGTGTACGATCACCTACCTGATGGATGTTCACCTCTGGACATTTTGAAAAAAAAGGATCAGCGAGAGCGAGTCGGTAGGTTTACCATCACGTGACCCTCTCCTTTTATATTGTAATTGCATGATTTGCATTTCCTGGCCCTTCACAGGAAGAGCCCATATTCGTCGCGCCATCACGGGCCACGAGGAGGCACTGAGGATCTACTCATTGTGCCATCACCTCAACAAGCTGGAGATGCTGCAAGACATTCTAAAAGCCAGCCACCAGCGCTCGCTGCACAAGGCCAGTGACAACCAGACAGACGAGGAATTCGCAGACTACCTGGAGGCACCCGACATTATCTGTGAGCAAACATTGATGACACTTGTGCTGACCTGGCAGTTTTGAGAGGAATGGACACTGGCATATGTTGACAGTATTATTGATTACATCGATTTAAAATTTGACAGTGGTTGTTTATTTATGTTTTTTTAAATACAGCAAAAACTGAGCATCAAGCAGAGATGGAGTTTCCCGCTGTCTTAAAGGTGAAAGTCATGGACTTTTTCCGGAGGCTGGTATGTGGGTTACTAATCTTCTAATCACAATGTTATTTATATGTTAAAATATGGGTGTAATGATATGGGTTATTTTCATTTTATCGTCTTCATCCTCGCAAAACACTAACACTAATGGTGGGAAATGGTTCTTGGTATATATGTTGTATACTACTATGAAGTGGAATAGAAAGTATCAAATCTTTCTCCTCCTCATAGCAGTAGTATACATTTATTCAATTCTGGTGGTGGCTCATCTTCCCCACATGATGCTTTACCTCACTCAAAGGCCTCATTTCAATGCTATCCAGTCAAAATGAATTGGATGGCTATCGTTCAGTTTGGGTTGGGGTAGCGTGGCACCAGTGGCTGATGCTGGTATTTAATACACAAGCTCAAAGTGTGTCCGCTTGTGAGTGCTTTGTTGCGGCGGAGGGGCTCAGCGGCACCCGCTGCTTTGTAGGGAAAGAAACTAGAATGACAGAAATCAGTCTACAAACACATGCAGCTACAAAAGAAAAAAAACAGAAGTAGATGCTTGATTATTTTTTGTTAGTGGTTTTTAACAAAGAAAGTATCGCTACTACTATTAGGAAAGTCACCGGTTCAACTTCTTCCTGAAGATGTTAACAAGATTGCTGATTCCTTCATTTGGCTGCGAATCAAAAAGGGATTCATCCTCGGATCATCTAATCATTATGCAGAGCGTCCGGGCCACCCAAGCCTCACCCACTGCCCAATGTCAATAACAGGGCACCAGACTGCAACCAAACGGTTGCATTTTGCAACTAAAATTAGAGCCTAGTGCAAGTACTTTTTTCATCTACTTGCACATGTGCGACCGGTACCATTGCATTTTTTTTGCTGACAAACTCCTTCATGGTAAAATCCACTTGTTGGTGCCGGCAGTAATATAACGAGCTGGTTTGGCAAGGGAAAATACAACAGAAGAAAAAGAAGGTGTAGGTTATGATTGGGGTAGCGGGAAAACTTGACAGCACTTGCGATCAATGGCAAAAAGGACAATAGGTGACTACTTTCTTTCCAGCAAACCTGCCGGCATAGACTTCATAATGATGATGACGGGACACATTCCCCAAGCACTGTGCCACACCTTCAAGTAGGGGGTCGTCCCACACTCCGCTTTAGTCGGTCGAAGTCTGTCGCAGTTATTCTCTAACATATGCAGCGATCCAACGCCGGATTTAGGTTGAAAAAGTACAAAAGCTGTACCGTATACAAACAGGAAGGATAGTCTCAGGAGTGATTTGTTCGAAGATTTATATTTTTCGTTCCATGCATGCATTTTGAAACGTTGTGAAAAGAATCAATGGGAGAAATTAACCGCTACGGCAATGGCGTCATAATTCGCAATATTTACGTAAAATAAATGCTGACTGCTCGTTTTTTTTCTTTTCACCAAGAATCGAGACTGTTTTACGTTCATATCTATAAAGAATTCAGTGATTTAAGTATTTATTCACAAGAACTTTTAATGTAAAAAGCTCTTTGTGGTGAAATGGCGGCGCCACAGTGGCTTAAAGACTAGCAGCACATTCGTCATATTTACGTAAAATAAATGCTGACTGCCCATTTTTTTGGTATTGTTTTTTTTTTTTTTTTTTTTTTTTTTTTTTTTTTTTTTTTTTTTGCTTTTAACCAAGAATTGAAACTGTTTTACATCCATGTGTATAAAGAATTCAGGAATTTAAGTATTTATTCACAACAATTTTCAACGTAAGAAGCTCTTTGTGGTGATAAAGCGGCCCCACAGCGGCTTAAAGACTAGCCGCATATTCGACATATTTACATAAGATAAATGCTAACTGCCCTTTTTTTTTTTTTCGTTTGTTTGTTTGTTTGTTTTTTGCTTTTAACCAAGAATCGAGACTGTTTTACGTCCATATCTATAAAGAATTTAAGGATTTAAGCAATTATACACAACAATTTTCAATGTAAAAAGCTCTTTGTCTGTGTTTCCACTTGGTCAGCTTTGACGAAGATAGGCTCCCTATTACCGGTAATCGGCCCCGTGTCCCGTCAATATATTATGAAGTCTATGCCCGCCGGTACTGTTTCAAAGAAGGCCGAGATACGCTGTTTAAAGGATTGTGAAGTTGCGCGAATAAACGAAAAGTAACTGTGTCGTTAGCAGTGATAATAAGCTTATTCAGAACAAAATTTGAGCACCTTGTAGTGCATAATTAATCTATGACATGTGCACACAACAGTTTGCATTTTATCATTTATTTTTTGACATTTTAAAGGGCAGCTCAGCTTCCCTTGCAGTCTTAGCACAATCGCCTCTGCGTGTCAGAAGGGCACTTTTAGTGTTTCACACTGCCAGACATACGAGATAATGGTAGGAAAATTTGATGATCATTTTGAGGAGATTCAGAAAAAACAATCTGCCCCCTTTCCTTTTTAGAACAATTGACATGAAATAATAACATTATATATGAAAAAGTCTCAAACATCCATGACGGAAACCGAACAAGGAAGCCATTTTGAAGAAATTCGGTTGGTAAAAATTGTTTAAATTGACAATTGGAGTTGAAGTTAGATGCTTTGGAGGATGTGTTTTGAAAGCTCTTTGATGGGATTTAACATTTTAGTCCGGACTGTTCCATTCTTTGTTTGGGCAAAGACCGTGTCATCCCTTTATAAAAGAGTGCACTGAAAGGATTTAATGAAATAGAGATTTTCCCATCAGATAAAAAACGGGAAGAAAATAAAGAATGCTTTGAATAACGTTTTATCCTCTTACATCATCTTATCACGCACTTTTTTAATACACAGCAATAATTTGTGTATAGCATTATGCCTCTTTAATGACCTGTATGTCCAATGTGTGTGTCAACTCAGGGTCCTCTATCGGTGTTCTCCGCCAAGCAGCGTTGGACACCACCCCGGACAGTTCGTCTGCGAACAGAGGACAGAGACCTGGGCTTTACCCTTAAGGGGGATGCACCGGTCCAAGTGGTCTCACTGGATCCTCTCTGTCCTGCTGCTGTGAGTACAAACTGTCATTTTTATTCACTTCTTTTTTTTATTTAATGTGGCTGCTTTAGGGCACTTATCAATTTTCGGGTCACTTCTTTGTTAACGGCTGCCAAAATGAAATGGATGTCTAGCTCTGTCAATTTTTGTGTACTTACAGGTCACTTACTGTACATTTTGAAGCATTTCTTGGTAATTTCTTGTAGATTCTAGGGCTTTTCGGGTTACCTCATGGTGATCAGTGTTGTTAATAACGGTGTTAGAATATAACGGCGTTACTAACGGCGTTATTTTTTTCAGTTGTGAGTAATCTAAATAATTACTTTTCTCATCTTGACAACGTCGTTACAGTTACTGAGGATGGAAAGGCGTGCGTTACTATGCGTTGCTATATTGGTTGAATGACGCGATAAAAGTCTGAAAAAGGACTCACCGAGACGGAAGAGCAGAGAAGGAGTGGGGAGGAGGCAAAAAAGTTGTGACACCGAGCAAAGGCGATGCTAGGTGGCTCCAGTAATACCTGACTGTAGCCGATAGCCTACAAACTACGCCCACGTGATATGGTAGACATGGTAGATATCACAAATATATAGAACTAGATGCGAAATGACAGACACGCGGGTGTTCGCAACATGTACAGTATAGGAACTACATGCATTAGTAAATGGCCGCCATCTTAAAGCAGTAGACGTCTTAGGAAGGCTCTGTTGTAGAGAACCTTCCTAGCAAACTGAAGTAACTTTTGATCTAAAATACCCCTAAATTGGCAAAATATTGACTTGAATCTATCTTTAAATGATGAAACCGTTTTAAAACTTCCACATGTCAAAAGGGACAGAAGGGAATTAATGCAACAATGGGAGCAATTTTAACAACTTTTAACGGTTGATTCAGGGTAAAGGGTAAAATAGGGTAAAGAATTGAGCTAGGGCCAATTGTCCCAAAAACCTTTTACACTTCACATAGTGTGACCTAAATGAGGGGGACATGAAAATTATCACCAGTTACTTTGCCAAGTAATTAATTACTCTTACATTCAGGCAACTGAGTTACTAACGCAATTACTTTTTGGGGGAAGTAATTTGTAACTATAATTAATTACTTTTTTTTTTTTTTTAAGTAAGATTAACAACACTGATGGTGATATAGTTTTTACTTATTGGAAATGAATGGAACCACTGGAAATAAATGGGGACGTTTTTGTCAGATTTTCATTATACAATTTTAGTGCGCGTTGATTTCTTGAATGAGGAATCTGAACAAGATACTTTTTGAAATTTGAAATGTTTTCGGCTATTGAAATCAATGGAGCTTTTAAACCCACATTTAACGTTACGGGTGTGACAAAATATCGAAATGGTCATATATCGTGATACTTTGTATCACAAAAGGTTATCGATGTGCTCCTGCCAAGAATCGAGATATCGTTTCAAAAAAGGTCTCAATGTCAAAAAAATAAAATAAAATAAAAAGGAACCAACAAGTTGCAACGAAAATCCTCCACCATAATAGTGTCTCTCTCAGTTAACTCTAAGGCTGCATTGACGGTGCACGACGCCGAATCCATTTAGACTTGGAACGTTCGTTCATTCGAAACCTGGGCATTTACAGGTCATTTCCTGTTGAGTTTGACTCACTGCCTATTCATTTGGGTAATTCCCAGGTCACTTCCTGTTCTGTAACTCAAACAGGAAGTGACCCGTAAAATACCCCAAAATCAACAGGAAGTAATTGAAAATCAACAGGTAAACGACATTAAATAGCCCAAAATTACCTCATTGCCTGGCATTGGCTGCCACTAACAGCCATAGACGTTCAATCCGTTTGAAGTGGGAGGGCCACCCTCCCAGTTCAAATGGATTGGACGTCTACTAGTGATAAACTTATTCCAATTCACAGCAGAAGCTTGTTTTTAAGTTTATTAGTTGTTTGTAGAATATTCTAGAATAATTTCCTGACCAACGTATCGATAATCGTTGTATCGCCATATCGTCAGATCATCGTTATCGTTTAACGTGTTGCTGATTCGAAAGATTTAAATGCATTGATTCATGAATTCAAATCAATGACACATTATATTCAGAGGGTTCGGTTATTCAGGTTCATTGACGCAGGTTAGCCGGCCCAGTATCAGTTTACCGACTTTGCGGCTACACAGTGGATTATTCTGTTGTCTTGGTTGATTGACCTAAGTCAATAGAAGACGCAGACAGTGTACATGCAGTTGAAAGCAGTATTAAGGTTTTAAAGAGGTTTATGACCTGGTTTGAGTGGCTTTTATGTAACACTGTTAATCTGTTGCGCTGCGCGCAAGGCTTTTAATTAGAATTGGCGAAGAGTCGTAATTAAATTACAATCAGGCGCTTTATTCTGGTTCCGTTTATTCAAAGGTGAGCAGAAACTTCCTCATAGGTCTGCATTATGATTATTCTTGCTGAATTTACCAAAAAATGGGCTGACAGAATTCAAGCTACAATAATTGAAAAGAAATAGAGACTGACTGTTGACAAGTCATTGTTTGCTGATGAAAGTAGGTGAAGCGGACCTGGTGTGTAAATATTAACTCTGTAGCGTCAGGAGGTCTGAATATAACGCTCTGGTTTTTTTGTCCCTGGCAGGCCGATGGGCTGAAAGAGGGCGACTACATTGTTGCCGTGGGTGAGGTGGAATGCAAGTGGATGGGTGTGGGTGAGGTCATGAGGCTGCTGAAAGATGTCGACGAGCAGGGCGTGGACATCACGGTCATCAGCATGCTGGACAGTAACCCAACCATGGTGAGGCTCACTACACACTTAACTTTTTGTGTCACTTCAATGTGAAATACAGTATCAGAAAGTACGTATATTGTATACAAATTAATATATTTTTTCGACAAGGGATGTCCCAATCGCATGTTTTGCACTAGAGTCCGAGTTACATGATTTTGAGGATCTGCCGATAGAGAGTCCTGATCTGATACCAATATATACAGTGTATCACAAAAGGGATTACACCCCTCGCATTTCTGCAGATATTTAAGTATATCTTTTCATGGGACAGCACTGACAAAATGACGCTTTGACACAATGAAAAGCAGTCTGTGTGCAGCTTATATAAAAGAGTTAATTTTTTCCCCCCTCAAAATAACTCAAAATATAGCCATTAATATCTAAACCCCTGACAACAAAAGTGAGTACACCCCTTAGTGAAAGTTGTCAATAATATATAGACATACAACATAAACCCTGGTCGACAATTTTTTTTTTCAAATATTTACCCTTTTAAACTTTTTTCCCCCCCTATTTTTCTTTGTTTGGATCAGTTATTTATCATCTAAAATATCGGGGAAAATGTGACATCTAAAATGTCAGGGAAAAGGCAACAGTAACAAAATAAAATACAATTAAGCGATAGTTATGACCTATTTACAGACACTATTTTTTTCATTGTGACGTAATTTGTTTAAAAGTTTAAAATATTCCAGTGACTAATATTTTAAAGTTGTTTTTTAACTAAATATTAGACATCAATTCACGAGTCTAACCTAAAAAATAATAGACATTTCGAATAATAAATGTAATTACATTCTTTTTATGGCTGGTTTGGAAAAAAAGCGGTTGCGCAGTGTCTGTAAACGGTGGTCTCCAGGGTAAAACGGACAAATTAAAAATAGTCCTGGGCAGTGTTGTCAGTAACGCGTTCGTTAGTATTGCGTAACTGTAATCTGATTACTTTTTTCAGTAACGAGTAATCTAACGCGTTCATTTTTCTACACCAGTAATCTGATTAAAGTTAGTTTCCTTAGTGTCTCTGTGTTACTATTTTTTCATTGCCTCATAACTTATGTAGAATGAAGAATATTGTAGTCATGTACGAAGAGCGTTTTGAATAGAAAATGCTCAAATAAAAAGTTCCCGGTACGTGTTACCATGACAACCTCTTAGCTATTTCCTGTTTTGGTCCCGCGTCGCATGTGTTGTGGGACTGAAGGCGTGGGCCAGGCGGGTGTACATTTGAGCCGAGTGTTGAGACGTTGCGAGGGAATGTTGATCTGTGGATATCCATGAATGAAGGTGAGTAGTTTTCCTTCATTCTGTAGGGTATCAGCAAAAGGTTGGACCCCCTACATGCGTGGCCGTTTCGTAGCTTTGCCGTAGCAAAGACTGGCAGTCATCGCTCCAAGTTTGCAAGCTTTGTTTACTTCATAGGCGTGTTGCACATTTATGCCGTGAGGTGATGTGTTCGTTTAGCATCTGTGGGATGTGTTGTAAGTCCGATTGAGTGGAAAGTGCTTAGTTGCCGCCACGTTTTGTGGCCAAATTGACCGCGTGTACGTTGAGAGGAGTACTTCCGGGTTATGCACGCGCATCCGCGCCCGCCACCACCTTTGCAATTTTGTGCAGTCAGTTTGCAATGGTTTTACATTGGCTCTGATATGCTGTTAACCATAACCCAAAATTCAGACGTTTTGACATTAGGCTTAAAGAGTTAGCGGGGTTTAATTGGTCGGTGGAGTTGATTTCAACAAATTCCAAGCAGTTTGTCAGATATCTGTTAGTTTCAGGGCTCCAGAGTGGTTAAACTACCGCGAAATTCTGATATTCCCCTTTAAATTCAATCATCGGAAAGTCAATTACATGTGATGACATTTTTCTGTTGTCATTCTTATGATGAGGCGGCAAAGGGAGAAAAATGGGTAAAAAGTAACTGATAGATTACTTTTAAAGTAACTTGGTTACTTTGATAATGAAGTAATCAGTAAAGTAACTAGATTACTTTTCTGAGGCGTAATCAGTAATTAAATTACTTTTTCAAGTAATCTGTGACAACACTGGTCCTGGGGCATAATGCGCCATGAAACAACTATAGTAGCATATACTGTAGACATATTGTTCTTTCAAACACAATCGTCTAACAAAATTAACATTATTTCAATTAGAAGGATGATCATAAATTTGTTTTTAGGTAGAAGGACATAATCTTGTTGATAATGACATTTTTTCAACTGAAAACGGAAAAATCTTCTTAAAAATATCGTTTTTTTTTTTTGTTTTTTTTTTTTTTAAATCTGTGTGTAATCTTTGTATATGTGCCTGTCTGTGTTTCCCAGCCGGCCAAAAGTGCCACATTCTGCGGCAACCTGCCCAAAACGTACTCCATGATCTGCCTGGCCTACGACAGCGACGACAAGAATGGCAAGTCGCGCAAGATCAGCAAGAAATCATCCTTCCTCAGCTGGGGCCTGAAGAACAAACTGAAGAGTGCCAGCACCGTCAGCCTCCCCACCGCGGAGCAGTCGTGGAACAAGCCTTGTCCGGCCTTCCCCAGCACCTACAAGGATGCCACCCGTTACTGAGTACACAGGTGCCCTCTCCTCGGTACAAAAATCTGACAAGGACACATTTTGGGGAAAAAAAGAAAAAAAAAATCAAAAATGTTATTTTATGAGAAAGTCGATTTTATTTGTCAAAAAAGGTGCAATGTTACATTAATGAAGTAATACTTTTTGCAGTTAAAATCATATTTTCTGAGGAACAAAAGTTGTAACGTTAGGAGAATAAAGTTGAATAGATACGTGTTTAAAAAATTATCATTTTTATGAGGATAGATTTCACAAAAATATATTTTGTATTTTTTTACTCCAATTAATGTGCAATGTTATGAGGATAATCGATAAATTCATTTGCAAAAAACAGGGTAGTCACGGGGATATAAAAGTGCATTCATTCATTTTTTTTTTTTTAACTCGTTGACTACCATAGCTGCAACAGGCCATGTGAACTGGGAAGGGTGTCAGTGATCATTCACGCCTATTACCTTCAATACCTCAAAAGTTTTAATCTTATGAGAAGATGGGCAAGAGAAACCACCCCCCTTCTACAAAATGAATGATGCCAAAACTCGGTTTTTGTCCTAAATTTTTGAGTACAAAAACGTTGACTTTTTTTGTTGTTGCAACTTTTACTTCCCCATTGAAGTGTAAAAGTGTGCTGTGAGTCTGAAGCAGAGCAAATCTACGAATGTCTCCGTCATTAAATTAACATATTTGATCTTCGCCTAATATTTCCATCAAAATGTGACTTTTCTCCAGTTCCCCCGCCTGACTTGCAATAAAAATACACAACTTTGATTCAACACTTGCCTTGCACATACCACTGAATGCCTGTATATATTTTTTCATTGTTAAAATAAATGAAGTAATTTGAAATATACTTCCAACTGAGATATACTTCAATAGCACGTCCATTATAATAAGGATAGAGCGTCTTGTAATGTAACTATATGAATGTAGGATCAGACTGACCATGTCACCTTTATTTAAACATTCCATGGAAAGACTGCGGCCATTTTTGCTGACACCTTTACAGTGTTGGTCTCATTTCTTTTGTCTACAAAGTAGATTCTCATACATGTTTGATAATCAAATTTATTATTTATGTCATATCAAGAATCTATTATTTTCCGTTAGGTTGTGTGTAGTTTGTGAATTAAAAAAACAACAACTTTTTGCACGTTGGATTTCTTGAAGGAATGTATCTTATTCTCTTTTTTTGTGTGTATGCTGGTACATTGTCATAAGATAACACTCTGACACGTACTTAGTGCCATGTTGTTTTAAAAGTGCTGATCGTGATGACTAAACGTGTATTTTGTCATCCTGAGATTTATGCATTATTCACCCAGGTGGGATATTGCAAACAAGAAAAAGCAGTGTGTTGCTATCATGACTTTCATGTTGTCGTTGTATTATTCATTTCTCTTGTGGCCTAAATGCTTTTTGGAAATTCTTTTTGTCTTGTGTAGAGTCTAATCTTAATAAAAACTAAAGGAACAAAACCGTATCATTTTTGGAATCATTATTTCAAACTGCCAAACAGGTTTGGAATGACTGGTATGACTTTTGACACTCAGCAAGTCAACAGCGGTGTTTTTAAACTGGCCATGACATCCTACTAAATCCTTTTGCACGCCTTCCTTAACCCGTTTTTTGTGTGAAATATGAGTCTTTTCTGCCTCCTTCAACCACAAATGTATACAATGAAATTACAAAAAGATTAGCATGTTTGAAATTCCCCTCCATCACATACAGATGCAGTATGTATGACAAGTGAACCATAAGTAGATTGCAGGTTACAAGTTGATATTTTTTGTATCATGAGTCACATGTATTAATAATGTATGCTGAAGATGAATGAATGTTGTATTCAAGGGCGTAGGTTTGCATAGGGACGGTAGGGACATAACCAACTTTTCAGGTTGCTCAAATTGTCCCCACCAACTTTTAAGCAACCTTATTTGCATTATATAATGAATTCAGTTATATAGGTAATTTAGATTGTCTTCCCATTTGTTGTAAGGATAGAATTGACCCTACCATTAATAAGTGAATTACTTTCATTATGTTCAGACTTACATCGAACCCTTTTTACTTGCTGATGGGCCAGTCTATTTTTTTCTCTCAAACGCACGTTTGACTGGCCGATGACTTCCTCCCTCCCTCCCTCCAAACACACACACGCGTACACACACGCAATCACAGCCTCGACACAAATACAACATGCCGCCCCCTTCGAAGACGAGAACTATTATACATTTTATTTCTGTCAGCAGCAGCCACTGTAAGTAAAGTAAAAAGATGTCAGTGTTGTGGAGGTGGGGAACACACCACTAATTTTGCTACTGAAAGTCCGACCTGCATCGGAGTTAGCATAACATTAATCTGTGTGAATTTCCCAAACTCGAGTAGGACGCTGCTTTGACAGAAATATCCTCCTATATATATTTTCAACAGTTAACGTTAATTAAACTGTGAGAAATGTAGTGAACCGAGGTGTACCCCCTTATCCCCAATTTTCATTTTTATTTTATTTATGTGGTCTTAGAGCAGCTTTCATTTTTTGTTGAGTTTGGCTGTGCTTTTGGACAAAAGCAGTAGAGTTTTACCTGAAGGAAGGCTCCATTTTTATGTTTTGTTATTCCCTAGGAAGTTTTTTCATCTATATTTAATTTCCTTATTTCTGACAATGTTGAGTGGTCTTAAGACAAATGTTTATTTCTTGCTTCCTGGATAGTTGAGATTATTAACAAGTTTGTAATTATTGTGTATGTTAATATTTCTGTTCAAATATTGGAATTTAAATTTGCTAATAAAATCCAGATATTTATTCTAGATGTTTTCAAAATGTGTTAGTAGTTTTTAAAACAAAGGTTTGAATCCAATGGTGTATCACCTGACCGAATACATCTATTATGCACTGCAAAAACACACCTCCTTACAACTTGGTAAATTCCCTTGTTTTCAGTGTAAATATACTAGAAATAAGTGAAATGATCTGCCAGTGCTTCAAGTAAATATACTCATTAGATTTATTGAAATAAGAAAAATAGCGAGCTGAAAACCGGTTTTAACTGAATGTTCTTTATTCAAGAATAGATATTGTTTAAAACACTATTTGAAAGCAAAATTTTCTGGATTTATGTGAAAAATTGCCAACTTTAAGATGTTTTTTATGTTTTTAGCCGAACTTTGTCGCCCTCTAGAGTACGTATAATAATAAAAGTAAATCCGTGACTTTGCAAACGGTTGCTAGGCGAAATCAAGCGCGCCTCTGATTGGCCGGAAGGTAAGTATCAAGCCAATCGAAGCATCAGATGAAGCGAGGTGCGGTTTAGCAGAAAGGCGTCTAGATACGAGAAAGCTACAAGTAGCAACCTGAAGGATTAGCATTCATTAGTGCCCTAAAAGCCGAGAATAATACGAAAAAATAACATTGAAACAATAACTACATTTTACGGAATGTCCACAAGCCGTCACAGCTTTGCGTTAAGTTAGAGAAACTTCGTGGAAACGCACCGACCGCCATGTTGAAGCTGAACTTCTGGAGGGAGAAAGAAAAACAGTTCGTGAGTGTTGCTCCACATATAATTTATGTTTAAAGTTATGGATAAGTGCAGCACATGAAACAACTCCACCACACGTGCCACCATTTTGTGTTATCGCTTTCCCTGCCCTCCTTCTCGCATTTATGCCTGCCTGTGTCTGTGTAGAAACACATAGCCCATGGTTTGCTCCCTGCCGCTTCCATCGCCCCCAAAGCGGCTGTACCTCGTACCCCACCCCCGCGCAGCCCTGCCCCCTCACCCGAGAGACCCAGGTAAACCAATTCAACACTGCCTCATCCTCACCCATTCCCTTCCCTGTTATTGTTACTCATCAGTCTGCTTTCCCTCGTTTATTTCATATACAGTAGTCAGTAGAAAATTCATGAGGAACACTCATTGTGTAAACTGCCATATTTCTCCATTGACTTATGTCCAGGGTTGCCAACTCCCTGAAAAATACATAAGAGACACCTCACTGGTAAATAACCATCACCCTTGAATAATTTTTTCTGTATGTGAAAAGCTTTTTTTTTTTTTTAAATTAATATTTATAATATTATAATAATTTCACTCAAACCTGAATTAATTAGGTACATATTTGAGTGATAAAAGCACATGGAAAAACAATAATCATCAACAATGTATTTTTAATAGAAAATATACTAGAATAAAATTAACATTCGTCCATTTAACCTAACTTTAAACAGATAAATCTACCTGTATATTATTTAATCCTTATTGTCCTGAGCCTTTTTTTTTTTGTATGTGTATGTTTTTGGCAGGTTTTTTTTTTTTTTTTTCTTAATACTTTTTTAAAAAGTGAAAACAAACTCTGTGTTCAACTTTTTTTTTTTTTTTTTTTTAAAGGGAACCTCAGACTTAAAGACTTGTAGGCTCTAATAAGCCACAATTGTTCTCTTTTACTAAATATACGAAACACATACATTATTGCCATTGATTTAAAGATCTATAATATTTAGTACAGGTTTTCACCTTCAGAGGGCGTCGTGTTTTATGCACGCAATGCACGCTGGGGGTGATGACGCAATTGGTCTGGACTGGGAGAATAGCTGTGCTAGCTTGCAAGCCAAGTTCGTATGATAACTGGCATGATTATGTCACAATCTGCTGCTGGTCAGATTGTTTTGTTACAGAGCTGTGGGATGAGTTCCCAACGTCATACCTGCATCCAATTCCAACTCATCAGCAGTGACTTTAAACCGATCCTAGGTGGCTTGCAAGATATTGACTTGCTGCCATTTGACTGTTTGAAAATCCCTACAATGTTAGTGGCCTCATGGCTTTGTCTGTCTCTCGCCGCGTTTTTTTTTTTTTTTTTTTTTTTTGATCCCGACCCACTGTCACGGACACTTTTTGTGTCTCCCTTTTCGTGATCCAATTTCAGCTCATCAGCAGTGTCTTTGAACCGATCCTGGGCGGTTTGCAAAGAATTGGCTTTCTGCCATTTGACAGTTAGTATATCCCTTCGTTGCTAGTTGCATCTTTGCCTTTTTTTTTTTTTCCGTTGTCTGCCTCTCTCTCCGTGATTTTCTCTCCGTTTTTTTTTTTTTTTTTTTTTAACTTTTTTTTTACCCAACCTACTTTCACGGACCCTTTTTGTGCCTCCCTTTTCGCGATCGCGTGTTTTTTTGTGTGTTCGATAAACACTTTTACGCAATGCTTATGTTATTGTTGTCTGCTTGCTGTCTGAAGTGAGCCCCGTTATCTAATTCCTTGGTCAAGCCAGGCGTACTTTCTTTTCAGTTATGTTTCCCTCTAAGGTTTTACCACACAGACAACGCATGTGGGTTGGAATTGCTTTATAAGGAAAATCATGACTCCAACGTCATGCGGAAATTTAGCCCTGTGGTCTACGCACTTGTCTGTCGCATGGGAAATGCGAGATCGAATCCCTCTGAAGACCTTCATTTAATTGTGTTTGCTGCTCGTTTTGTGAAATATCAACAGTGCTGTCCTGCTCATCACTTTTACGCTCGGGTTCAAATTGGAATTTTATAAAACGAAAACTTTAAGAAGGGTTTGAATATCAAACTATTATAACTCATACTAACATTTATCTTTTAAGAACTACACGTCTTTCTGTCCGTGGTTCCCTTTAAACAATTTAGGTGCATTTAAAATCCCCTCTGCAATCATATTTTCACAAATGTTTACTCCATGTATAATGTGGAAATGCAAATGAAATTGACAGAACACAAAAATGTACAATTAGTGAAAATATAGTTCACAGAGAAGAACAGACAAATGATCATAATTTTAAACATACTTTTTACTCAAGCTTCATGCTAACGTCTTATCTCCCAAATAATTATGTTGTGTTGTTTTATTCATGGCCAGCGACAGTACCTCGACCAATGAAATGAGTGGGATTTTGTATTGTCATTGTTCCGTCAGGTCATTAGTCGAAAAGCAGGAGAGGCGAGGAAATGCGTTTCCTTGCATGTTCTTGTAAAGCAACATACCACTATTTGTCCGTTCCACAAATAAGACAGTATTTTTAAGTTTCATGATAATACGGGACAAAGCGCACCCCTTGAAAGCTCAATACAGGACGCGTACTTTTTTTTCTGAATATGGAACGATTCTGTTATTCAAGGGATGGTTGGCAACCTTAAGTGTGTCTTAAAAAATAAAATTAATAGAAACAAACTGAACGTTTTTAAAACTTACCTGTTAATAATTGTAACATCAAAAAAATACTGTCATGTAATTTATCGCTTATACAGTCGATTCAGGAAAGTCGAATGCTCTCATTTCCTTTTTTTGCTCAAAATGTTTTTTTTGTTTGTTTTTTTTTAAATTCTGTAATGTTATTTATTTATCTATTTTTATTATTTATTTATTTATTTATTATGTAATTTTAATTGTGTATTTATTTAATTATTCATTTTTTTTAAAAATTTAAATAATTTTTATTATTATTTTTTCAATTATAATAATTATTAAATTTTAATTAATTATTCATGTAATTATTTTTTAATTATAATTTTATAATTATCTAATATTTAATTATTATTATAATTTTCATTTTTAAATTATTTTTGAATTATTATATATTATCATCTTCAGATCCGCCTTAGCAGCTGCCATTTTATCTTCGTCACTGACTGGACAGACGTGGGCGCTTCCGCCAGCCCGTAAACGTGCTCTTTCTGAGAGTGATCAATCAGAGTCCTTAATTTCTGAGCGCAACATCAGCACAGCTCTCTACCCACGGTAACTAACTTTTTGCATCAATAATTACTTTTGCTATTCATAGTGTTTTAAATGATTTTCCCCACCCTAACTTGCAATTTCCGTCCTGCTTAGTGATCGATGGTCAGACGGCTTTGCCGTTGGTCCGTCTCTGTCCTCCCCGGAAAACTCAGAGGAAGAGCTACATCACCAGGAAGCCGAGGAAGATGAAGGAGTAGGCACAGAGAAGAAGGAATACAGTGTCCAAACTCTGGACACTGAAGAACCAGCAGTTGACGCTTTGCCATTAAAGCACTTAGTAAGGCCTAACAAAATTAGCAGTGTTATTCACTGATTACAATTTAATATGGGATCCAAATACAAAAGCTGTTTCAAATAAATTTAGAAGTCATTGGAGTTGATTTTCTGACAACAAGATGTTTCCCCTTGTCTTCCAGACAAATTTACTCCGGTCGAGTCCAAAGTTTGAGTCCAGCAGGGAATCTTCTCCAGGTAGTGGTCACCTGTCACAAAAGATATGCAGTTAACACATAAAACTGTTTGTTAATTCACAACGATTATAGAAGAAATTTAAATTGTTTCTTGTTTAGAAAGCAATTTAAAATTATTTTTCTTTTATAATCTGTTTACTTTGCATGTTTCTTGTCAGGATTTCCTAAAGAAAATATCTTGGACCTTCCTAAAGCCAGAAAGAAAACGAAGAAGAAAGACTCCATAAGCATTAGAGACGATGTGCCATGTAAGCATTCAAAATCTCCATTTTGCTCTTCTCATTTTGCAAAGCATTTCATTCAATTTTGTGTTCAGCCACGAGCCAATCCAAAGAGCCTAAAGTGCAGAGCTGGCCATCGCATGAGGTCAGCATCATAACCAAGGACGGGAAAGAAGTGAAGACCCTAAAGGAAAAGAATGCAATGCTGCAGGAGAAGCTGCAGCAACTAGAAGAGGAAGTCAAACGTGGGCGAGCCCAGCCAATGAAGACCTCGCATACAGGTAATAATAATAATACATTTTATTTATAACCCACTTTTCATAATATACTGTACTGTCAAAGTGCGACAGAAAATAATGAAAATACCCAACATGTGCTGGGAAGGTGGAGACATTTTTCTATCCATAGTGGTTAAAAAAAGTAAAACAGTTATCACAAATGGTCAGCAGAAAGCCCCCATGCTTAATAACGTATTTGTTTCATCTTTCAGGCACACTGGCAGAGCTGAGGGACGTAAGACAGCAAGCACAAGAGCTCGTGGATGAAAACGATGCCCTCAAACGCAGCGTCCATCGTCTCAGCGTGGAGCTTAGTGCCTACCAGACTAAATACAGGCCGCTCAGCAAGCAGGAGGTAGAAGCCATTCTCATTTTATTAGTTTTTTTTTTTTTTTTTTTCCCAACGTCCCACATTCAGTGTTCCATTTAATTAAATTCTGTATCGTTTTAGTATGGCATCAGCTCTTCAGGAATCCCACACTACCTACAAAAATTGCAATCACTAGTTAACTGTCTTGTTATGATGTACGTTGCAGATCTCCAGATTAAGCAGTTTACCAAAGACGGGTTCTCCTCCTCCGTGGCTGGTTAGTAGAAAGTAAAAACGACCTCATGCAAGCTTAATGCTAAACACTAGCCAGCATGTGGGAGGGATGGCAGCATTCATTCACTGCCATCCCTCCCACTTCAAACGGATTGAACGTCTATGGCCGGTAGTGGCCAATGCCAGGCAATGAGGTAATTTTGGGCCATTTAAGGTCATTTACTGTACCTGTTGATTTTCAGTTACTTCCTGTAGATTTCGAGGTATGTTATGGGTCTCTACCTGTTTATTTTGAGTTACAGAACAGGAAATGACCCGGGAATCATCCAAACGAATAGGCAGTGAATCAAACTCAACAGAAAATGACCTGTAAAAGCCCTAAAATGAACAGCAAGTGACCTGGAAATGCCCTGAAAGTCAGACAGAATGACTGTGAATGCTCTGGTTTCGAATGAACGAACATTCCCATTTCCAGTCTAAATGGAGTGGGCGTTGAGCACTGTCAATGCAGCCTTAGAGTTAACTGAGACATTATTATGGTGGAAGATTTTGGTAGCAACTTGTTGGTTCATTTTTGGATTTTTTTTTTTAGACATTGACACCTTTTCAAAACCATACCTCAATTCTTGGCAGTAGCATATCGATAACGTTTTGGGATACAAAGTATCACTATACAGTATATCACCATTTCGATATTTTGTCACACCCCTACTTGAGAGTGTTATTGAGGCCATAACCCGAGTGTATTTAATGTTTATTAGTTTTTGTTTTGATTAAAGTGTTATGTTATGTTAAGAAAAATAGCCATCTGAAAATAAGCTTATTTCAGGATATCTAAGTCAGTAAAATTTGGCTGATAATTTCATGTATTTCTAGTAGATTTACACTGAAAACAAGGGAATTTACCAAACTAACTAATTAACAGAAAACACCAGAACATAACAACGGCAACCACCACTCTCAGTCATGGTTGCCACAACTACCCATGAACCACTGCAAGCGTAACACATAATAAATAACACTCGCTACAGTAAGAATATCCAGCTGAAATGAATCCCATAGTAATATTCAATAAAAGTGTAAAAATAAAAAATTTAAATCCACCGTCTTGTTGTGGAGTACTCAAAGCCACAACATGTCATTTGTACATGAAACCGTAAAGTTTGAAAGCCAAGTGTGAATTTGCAATTGGAAGAGATGTGTCTTTTGCCCAAAATAGGGTGCCATCGCTTCCACAATCAGGGATTTTCTATGCTAATTTTTGGAGTTTCAAATTACTTTTTCACACGAAATGGAGGCCTACAGAGATCAAACCCATCTAAGAACATTCCCAGAAACATTAAATACAATTGTGTAAAATGTTGTCAAAATCTGCTCAGCCGTTTCAGAGTCCATAGGGAACGAACACACTAACAAACACCCAGGTACCTCCCCACACACATACTAGTCCTTTAAAAAAAAAAATTGCATATTGTGATAAAGTTCATTATTTTCTGTAATGTACCGATAAACATTAGACTTTCATATATATTAGATTCATTACACACAACTGAAGTAGTTCAAGCCTTTTATTGTTTTAGTATTGATGATTTTGGCAAAAAAGTCAAGAAAAAAACAAAAATCCCTATCTCAAAAAATAGCATATTTCATCCGACCAATTCAAAAAAGTGTTTTTTTACACAAAAAAAGTCAACCTTCAATTAATTATATTAGCTATGCACTCAATACTTGGTCGGGAATCCTTTTGCAGAAATTACTCCTTGAATGCGGCGTGGCATGGAGGCAATCAGCCTGTGGCACTGCTGAGGTGTTACGTAGGCCCAGGATGCTTCGATAGCATCCTTAAGCTCATCCACAGTGTTGGGTCTGGTGTCTCTCAACTTCCTCTTCACAATATCCCACAGATTCTCTATGGGGTTCAGGTCAGGGGAGTTGGCAGGCCAATTGAGCACAGTAATGCCATGGTCAGTAAACCATTTACCAGTGGTTTTGGCACTGTGAGCAGGTGTTAGGTTGTGCTGAAAAATGAAATCTTCATCTCCAAAGCTTACTAAAGCTTTTCAGCAGATGGAAGCATGAAGTACTCCAAAATCTCCTGATAGCTAACTGCATTGACCCTGCCCTTGATAAAACACAGTAGCCCAACACCAGCAGCTGACATTGCACTCCAGACCATCACTGACTGTGGGTACTTGACATTGGACTTCAGGCATTTTGGCATTTCCTTCTCCCCAGTCTTCCTCCAAACTCTGGCACCTTGATTTCCGAATGACATGCAAAATTTGCTTTCATCTGAAAAAAGCACTTTGGACCACTGAGCAACAGTCCAGAGCTGCTTCTCTGTAGCCCAGGTCAGGCGCTTCTGCCACTGTTTCAGGTTCACAAGTGGCTTGACCTGGGAAATGCGGCACCTGTAGCCCATTTTCAGCACACGCCTGTGCACGGTGGCTCTGGATGTTTCTACTCCAGACTCAGTCCACTGTTTCTGCAGGTCCCCCAAGGTGGTTAGTAGCTTCTTTAGAGTACCTTTTCATGATATGCTAATTTTTTTGAGATAGGGATTTTTGGTTTTTCTTGACTTTTTTGCCAAAATCATCAATATTAAAACAATAAAAGGCTTGAACTACTTCAGTTGTGTGTAATGAATCTAAACTATGTCAAAGTCTAATGTTTATCAGTACATTACAGAAAATAATGAACTTCATCACAATATGCTATTTTTTTAAGAAGTAAAAGTATAGATTAAATTACAATGTTAAGATATGTAATATGTAAAACGGCCAACAATTTTATTTCAGAGAGTAAAATGTGAATTGTTTGTGGTACAGTTGGACATGAAATATTTGTCTCCCCTGATGTTGGCCTACGATGACATGTTGAATGAAAAAGATGCTCTCCTGTGCACTGCGGAGGTAAGAAGACCCACGTGAACATCAAGGCAAAATCAGTTGGTATGAAAAAACGATATGATTGCTCACCTCAGGAGGAAGTGAAAAAGCTTCGAGTGCACATGGAGGAGGTGGTGAAAGAAAATGAAAGGTGTCACAATCTAATATCCAACAAGACCGGAGGCCTCAGCAAGGAGGATTGGTAAAGACAAGACACCTTCTTCTTTTTTCATAAGGTGTTGTTGTTGAGATAACTTGGTGTGTGTTTGTGAAGCCACCAAATACAGCAGCAGGCCTTGCTGGTGCTGCAAGAAAATCAGGAGTTGCTTGAACAGCTGGAAGCTCTGAATGCTAAGAACAAGAGTGAGCACAGTAAACGCCAATCTGAAGGTACATGTCCATAAACTTCATTTATCCATTTAAACATCCTTCCATCAATTAAGATCCTCATTCTTCCCCTGAACAGTGTCCCAAGCAACCAAGCAGCTGATGCTATTGGAGAACGAAAAGGAGCGTTTGCAGGAGGAAGCAGACAGGAGTAGGAGGGAGGCAAACCAAAGTGAAAGGGAAGTGCTCACTCTCCATGCGCGCCTCAAGGATGCAGTCACCTGGGAGGAGCACTGCAGCATCACTGGGAAACTCAGGCGGTATAGCGTGAATTAATAAATCTTTGCCTCAAAATGCTACACAGTTGCAGTTTATAATACGTATTCCTACATTACACCCATCCCACACGGTTTTATATTACTACTACATTGTCTTACTTTACGTAGTGGCACTAAGTCTTATTTCCTGGTTGTCGTTACGCTTTTGTAGGCAGCTGGAACAGGAGCAAAGCCTGAACAGAAGCAAGGAGGAAGAGGTTCATATTCTCCACAGTGAAAATCAAAGTTTGCATATGGAAAAAGCCAAACTGATAGCAGCTGTGGAAAGGGCTCGGGTGGAGTTAGAGAGCAGCAGACAAGTCAAGAGGTAAATGCGGTACTCATTTATTTATTTTTAAACTCTGCTTTGGTTTGCTTTTTTTCTAAAATTTCTTTTCCTTTGTACTCACGTGAATTCCAGGAAGATGAAGAGGCGTTTGAGTGCTTTAAAGCAGCAGAAAGATGAGTGCATGATGAAAGAGGGAAAGACGCGTAGTTACCTGGAAGCGGTCGTTTCAGTAGCAGATCGCATCTCGGAGGAGCGGGACCAACTTTTACATATGGTACCTGATTACTATGCAGGACACGTGTGATGCACACACACGTGCAATTGAACAAAACTGTTTTATTGGTTTTAGTATAGAGTGATCCCTCCTTTTTCGCGGTTAATTGGGACCAGAACCCGCCGCTATAAGTGGAAAAACAGCGAAGCAGTATATATATATATATATTTTTTTTTTTTGTATGTTCAATGTATTTATTCAGATTTAGCATTGGAAAGAGCGACATATAAGACATGTTTCTTCACTTTTTTCCCCAAAGTATAATGTTTTAAAAATGTAGATATACTAGTATATTTTAATAAAGTTTTTAAGCAGGTTAAATGTACTATTTATGATAAGTTTTAGACATGTTACTCCCCCACCGAATTATTTTTTAAAAAGAATAAAGTAGAAACATGCTTGTCTTCATTAAATGCTTCATTGAGTGAGTCGACTCAAATCCGCTGAAGCTGCTCACCTACACACAATGAGTTGCCACAGCGACTGTTTAATAAGCTGAACGATGATTGACGCATGCGCCGCTTTAAAGTTTCGGCTTCCAAGCATCTCTGACAAGATCAAACCGTAACGTCTGTCAATCATCGTTAATTTTAATAAGCAACTCAGGTGCACTGCCTGACACAGAAAAGAGAGCAGGAGGGAGAATGAGACTACGTGATCGGCTCGGGACTGCTCATCAGTATTTATTTATATAAACATACACTTCTATACCAATTGTTAATAATGTGGCCTAAAAGACTGAAAATGTGATGTCCACATATGTGGACAAAAGGTCTCAATTTTTTATTATTATTCATTACTGTATTTTTTAAAAAGTTACAATTTTATACAGAAAAAATATATACAAATGTAACATGATGTTGGTAAAAACAATTAGAATCAATAAAAACAGAAGTATAATAAATATTAAATACACTCGAGTTATGTCCCCAAATAACACTCTAAAGTAGATTTTGTTTTCTTTTAATTTAATAGTATTTAACTCACTGCCTGCCACTTATAACGATAGACATCCAATATATTTAAACTGGGAGGACTGAGTTTGAATGATCATGAACGAATGAACCTTAGTTCATGAACATTAGTTCATCCGTCCCTCCCAGTCAAAATAGATTGTACGTCTAGCACCGTCACTGGCAGACATGGAGTTGCTTACTAAAGTGAACGATCACAGACGGACGGTTAAGGTTTGACCTTGCCAGAGACGCTTACTTCAAAGCACCGCAGGCGTCAATCATCATTTAACTTGTTAAACAGTTGCTGTGGCAACTCATTGTGTCTAAGTGAGCAGCTTGAGCGGATTTGAGTGAATGAAGCATTTAATAAAGAAAAGCATTGTTATACTTTATTCTTGCTTAAAAATAATTCGGTGGGACAGTAACATGTTTAAAACATAATTATTACATTTGAAGTGCTTAAAACATTTTTTATATATACTAGTATATATACACTTGGGGGGAAAAAAGTGAAAAAAAATGTCTTATACGTATGTATCTCTTTCCAATGCTAAATCTAAATAAATACATTGAACACCCCCCAAAAAAAAATGCGGGTGGTGGCGCTACTTTGCGGTTTTTCACTTATCGCGGCGGGCTCACTGTACTTAATAACATTTGGAATATAGATGACCCAAAATGGGATGTCCAGGAATGTGGATGCCAGGTATTTATGAGGTTAAGCATTTTTCAAAATTGCCGTAAATAATCACTAGTCATGTAAAGGATCAGACATTTTGTAGTTGCTTTCAGTTACCTCCATTTTCATACAGTTCCCAGGTGTCTTAATAAAGACAAACACAGAACACAAATTTAAAGTGCCTGTGACACGAAAAAGCATGTTTATTTCATAATACACGCGATATTTTATGCCCCTGAATGATCTGGACCGCTTGGATGTGTGTGGAAGTGATCGCTATTTTTATTTAGTTTTTTGAATCCCGCGCCATGAAAATGAGTGACTTCCGGCTTCGGTCTTGCATTGAGGTGGAGGGCGCTGTGACGTGTACGGTAGAAGACGTCCTCTTCACGCTACAGTGTACTGTTGTGTATGAGGACGAAGGATTCAGCTGGTTTTGTGGATTAATACGTTTATTTTTCGCATCACGCCAGCCAAACGGCTGCAGAAAAATCATTCTGTATGAGGGAGAGGCGTATGCGCCTTTTTGGAGTTTCAAAAGGTTCCCATTCACCGTGGATATTTACTGTGGGACCATTGGACTTACGAGGAAGTGAGTAAACATCTTGTTTTGTAGTGTTTACTTTGAAATCGCTGTATTCCTTACGTTTGATCATTGATAGGCATGTAAAAAGCTCTCCTAATGCTCATTAGCAGCAACACGTTAGCTGCACAACAACTCCAGACACCCTCATCTGGGAACGAACTGTAAATTGCTCTCCGCCGGGCGGTTTGCCGATCCACGAAGACAGTCGACAACCGGGTCGTCATGTCAAATAATCCAGGCTAGTTATGTGTGATTTTCCGCTTGGAAGACTTTGAAACATCATTCGGTCCGGGTTAGCATGTCGGCTAGCTGTCACGCCTTCTGGTTTGTTTACATTCTCCGAAGCCGGGGAAGGGAAATGACATATTTAGGTGTCATAAAATATTGTTCGGGAGGTGCGACAGTAAAGGTGAAGTCGACAGTTTTGACCATTATGGAGTAATTTTGCCATGTCGTCCTGAATAAATGCATTTTTATTATTTCATATTCCATTCAGCACAAGACTGTTATTTGTCATGACCATGCCATTTATTTAACACTTGGGGAAAATACTTGGATAAAAAGAATATCCTGTAAAAATATTGAAGTAAAGAGACACAAACACTGACATTTTGCCGCTCTCTTCGTCGCGTTTTCCTCGTTGTGAATAGTTCCTCCTTGACGGGCTGACTGGTCCTTCTCAAGCCATTTATATAGCTATTGGGGAAAAAAATACTTGGATAAAAAGAATATCCTGTAAAAATATTGGAGTAGAGAGACTGAAACAATGACATTTTGCGGCTCTCTTCGTCACGTTTTCCTCATTGTGAATAATTCCCCCTCAATGGGCTGAATAGTAAAACCGATGAGCCCAGTCTACCGCTGACGTCATCCACCTGTTGGGGACGCTAAAGCCCTATAATGGTAGGCGTGGCTAACCGGCAGATTAAAAGACTAATTTCTCGTCACCTGCGCTTTGCTAAATTGTTGTATATAGTCGAATCGTCTCAAAATATGATTCTAATTCACATAATAATGCCATTTAAGACTTTTTTTCTCGTGTCATATGCTCTTTAAATTTCCCGCAAAACCTTTTGGTTGAAGTCAAGAGCTGTGAAACTCTCTTTTACAGGACTGAGCACAGAATGTTACCAGTGGATAGAAGCAGTTTAGCCTCAGAATTCAGACAAGCCGAGGTACATTGACTTGAAGAACACGTGCAGGCAGATGTTATGTCATGTTAAATAGTAGCTACTGTACAAATTTTATGACAGCAGCTGTGTGGAGAATGAGATAATGTGGTGCAATCATTTACAAGGATTTGTTCTTTATCTTTTGACAAAATTCTGTATCTGCGGGACAGCAACCAAACCATTACTTTTGTTTTTAGTGCAGATCAATGTTCATCATTTTTACGCATAGAACCATAATCTCAAAATACAATTGTGTAGTCAAAGTGTTCACCACAAACAACTAAATTTCTCTAGAAACCATCCATTTTTCAAAATTTTGAGTGTATTCTGAAGTTGAGGTGACTGTTTCAAAAAGCATTTTCAATCCACTTATCGACTTCTGTCATTGCTTCTTGTCTTCAACAGGCCTCCATACTCCAGCAAGAAAAGCAGGGATTCATTGGTAGCATCTTAAGCGGCACCGTCCGATTCGGCAAGCTCCAGGAGCGTATAAAGGTAAGTCAAGAGTGAAATAAAAAATGAGATACTTTCCCCTATTTCCCTTCAATTACTTCAACGGACGTGAATAGCTATCGCTTATCAACGTTCAAGGTACTCAAAACGCTTTCACACTATATCCTCATTTACCTACTGATGACACAGCATCAGGAGCAACGTGGGGTTCAGTAACTTGCTCATAGATATTTAAACAAGGTCATCAGTGCGGGGAATAAAACCCACAACCCCTGGTTTCGGGAACGACTACTCTACCGTTGGACCACGCCGTGCCACAAAAACACTAAAAAAACGCTAGATTTTGATGGCAAGTGACATTTAAATAACATAATACAAATGTTTATAGACTGTTTGAAAGGATTTACAACAACATTGGTAAAGAAAAGTAAAGTCAAATTAACTCGAAAGAGTGATGTCCTTTACTGTGTTTGGGAGAACGAACCTTCCATCTCTTGACCCCATTAAGGAAAGGTGGTATGAAGTTTGGGAGATTTGACCACACAATTAGTGCTGCAACGATTAGTCAATTAACTCGAGTATTCGATAATAAAAAAAATATTCGAATGAAATTTTGCTGCTTCGAGTATTTGTTTAATTAAAGTGGCGTTGTAATAGTTTATTTTGAAAGTGTTTGCATTTAGTTTTAATGATGTGGGTGGATACATTGCCTTCTAGTCTGCCTCATTTCACATGGCTGAATCCAGGTGTTCCTTGCTTAGACTAACATAAGCTAAGTTTTTGTTTGAGCTAATCTTTCTTTTTAATGCATTTGTAATTTAGTTTATAGGTATATTTAGTTTATTTTTGTGGGAATATGTATCTGAACCATTTGTTAAGAGCATTGTTAAAAAGTTAGCATTTTATAACATTTGAACTAGCATACTTTTGCTATGTAAGTTAGCCAATTTTTCTTTTGTTGTACATGGATTCTCCTTTATTTTTTTATGCCGTTTGAGGCTCAGCTCAGGTAATTTAATTTTTCATGTTCCTTATCCAATTGCTCGATTATTTGTACTAATTCTTCATCAATTAATCGACTACTAAAATAATTGATAGCTGCAGCCCTACCCTCAATTATCTGAGATGATCCCTTAGAGAAAATGATGCATCACTACCATTTGCTGGCAGCAGTGAGTCAGTAAAATTGGAGCTTAAAATTCACTGGAAGTCAAAATACTCAGTTGACATGTTTTATATTTTTTCAATTTCATCTATGAACTGCTGCATTTACGTACCACCTTGGTCACGTTTTCAGACTCTTTCTCATTAAACCCAATTGTTAAAAAGTCTCAAAATTCAAAACTTATGACCACAGGTGTATGTTTTTAAAATGAAATGTTACCTTTACGCAGATAAGTGCCATTCACACTTTTACAAATGTTTCAAAGGCATCCACGGATCGAAAGGCTTTTAGTTCTTAAAAGATAAACGTTATTATGAGTTAAAAACCATTTGATATTGAAACCCCTCTTGATGTTTTCCTTTTTATACAATTTGTAAAATTAGTTTAACTAGTAGGTCGCCATTGTTGTTGACGTCCCAGGGAGGATATATCACATGGCTATGCTGCCGTGCGTCCGGAGTATGACTCCAGCAACATAAAAATGTCATCTGTTCAACCCTTTTAATTTGAACCCAAGAGGTACATTAATGACAGCACTGTCGATATTTCACAAAACAAACAGCAAAAGCAAAATGAACAGGAAAGACTGGATGAGACGAGACGAGAGTAGGAAAAAAAGCGGTGTTCTGCCAAAATGTCTACACCAGTGAAACGTGCTACAAGAGGCGAATTTGACATCCAAAGTACTACCGTGTGCTTTCAGCTTTTTTTGTTTATATGCATACAGACAGAACATCCTAAAGATGTCTTAAGAAAATACCTAAACATAGTAATATCAAATAAAGGTGGTTAAGTATGGTTATGCTTAAATATGCTACGTGATCAACAGATCAACAATCTGCTTTGAAGCTACCAGAAGAAAACACAATGCTTAAAAGTATGAGAGAGAAACCCATGCAAAAAGTATTTTGTGGCAATGAAAAGGTAATAAAAGACACAATAAAAACACAAATAGTAAGTACGCGCCGCTTTTAAGCGATGTGCGCATGTGTTGGACGTCAAAATATATACTAAATATTATAGATTTTTAAATCAATAACAATATTTAATGTTTCTAATAACATATTTTAGAAAATGAGAACAATTGTGGCTTATTAGACCCAATAATTCTAAGTCCGAGGTTCCCTTTAAGGCATCACAAACAGAAATATTTTCTCCACATTACTCGACATGCTTCACAGCCATCTTGCCTTGTTAGCTGCCAAGCAATAGAGGAACGGCATCACGTCACTAAATGGCCATCTCTTGACAGGACGCATTACGAAGCCGAGGTCCTCGAAGACGATGGAGAGGCCAAACAAACACAATCACAGCACTGACAGGAAACAGGAGCTGTCGCTATTCAAGCGACAGACTCCAATTAAGGATTATTAGCATCCACTTGCCAGTCATTAACGCGTCCGCACACCATGACTTTGCAATGAGGGCTACAATTAGGTTGGCATTCATCTCCTAATAAGCATTATTTACATAAGGCCAATCTGTGCATTCAACAATTGAACGTGGGACCAAATTAGCGGTTTGGAAGTTCAGAAACCAAAGCAATCAACGCTGCCTCGAAAGAGTTTTCCAAGAAAAGCTAAGTGCCACTTAGGCACACAGACATCATTATTGCCGGAGCCAAGACAGTGATCGGTCCCTTGAAAAAGCATTATGTTGTGGGACACATTAATTGAGAGGACATGTAGAAAAACAGAGTGATAAGTTTGTTTGCCGAAACGGTTAAAACCTTTTTGTTAGGAATGGAAAATAACTTGTACAGTATACAACCTTTGTATGTACAAAGGTACAGATAGTTTGTGTTTTTACTTGGTTGGTCCATTCGCTACTTGCTGGTTCTTTGGTTTAAAGCAATCTTTAAAACGTCATTAACAAATGGCAACTATGTTTCATGGACATATCGGTAACACTTAACAATAAGGGTCCCTTAATTACCATTAGTTGATGCATTTTTAGACAATAACCAATGTTTAAGTAACATTACAATAATTAAAATAATTGCTTCTCTAACATTTATTAATATATTAATTAACATGAGTTAATGCATTAGCTAATGCATTACCGGTAGTTAATGCATTAGTTAATGCATAACCAGACAGTAATTAATTGTTTGTTAAAATTAAAAATATATATACAGTGCCCTCCATAATTATTGGATTTATAATAATTATGTGTTTTTTAGCTTCTAATATTTTTTTTTCTAAATAATATGGGAACTTAATGGAAAAAAATGATTTTGATTTTGTGTCTGGTGAACCATTTCTGTGTAGATTTGGCCATATGTTTAGGGTCATTGTTTTGCTGAAAGACCCAGTGACGACCCATCATCAGCTTTCGGGCAGAGGGCAACAGATTTTGATTTAAAATGTCCTGGTATTTCAAAGCATTCATGACGCCATGCACCCTAACAAGGTTCCCAGGGCCTTTGGAAGCGAAACAGCCCCACAGCATTACTGACCCACCCCCATACTTCACAGTGGGTATGAGGTGCTGTTTACACGCCAACAAGCTGTTTGGGAGGCATGCACGGAGAAAACCTTTCCTCACTCACAATCATAAACGCAAACATCTGGAGTTCGCCAAGCGGTATTGGGGCTTTAACTGGGACCGTGTGCTTTGGTCAGATGAGACCAAGATTGAGCTTTTTGGCAACAAACACTCTAAGTGGGTCTGGCGTACCACGAAAGATGCGCATGCTGAAAAGCACCTCATACCCACTGTGACGTATGGAGGTGGGTCAGTGATGCTGTGGGGCTGTTTCGCTTCCAAAGGCCCTGGGAACCTTGTTAGGGTGCATGGCATCATGAAAGCTTTGAAATACCAGGACATTTTAAATCAAAATCTGTTGCCCTCTGCCCGAAAGCTAAAGATGGGTCGTCACTGGGTCTTTCACCAAGACAATGACCCTAAAAATATTGCCAAATCTACACAGAAATGGTTCACCAGACACAAAATCAAGCTCCTCCCATGGCCATCTCAGTCCCCAGACCTCAACCCCATTGAAAACCTGTGGGGTGAGCTGAAGAGGAGAGTACAGAGGAGAGGACCCAGGTCTCTGGATGATTTAGAGGGATTCTGCAAAGAGGAATGGCTGAAGATCCCTCTTTCTGTCTTTTCCCATCTTGTTAAACATTATAGGAGAAGATTAGGTGTTGTTTTGTTGGCAAAAAAGGGTTGTACAAAGTATTAACACCAGTCGTGCTTATAATTGTGACACACATTATTTGATGTCAAATAATTATTTCTTTATGTGGGATTTTTTCCCCCCACTGAATAAATGCACTTGTATTGAAGGTTGGATTTTTCTCTTTTTTTCCATTAAGGTCCCATATTATTTAGGGAAAAAAAATACTAGATGCTAAAAAAAAAACACATAATTATTATAAGTCCAATAATTATGGAGGGCAGGGTAGGCCTATATAGGGACAGGGTTTTGGGTTGAGGGTTAGGGTTTGTTAACTTAGCATTTATAATTTCTTAGTTAAGGGACACATGTGCTACACTTTACATTACGGGTCCAAAAACATTCAGTAATGGCTAATTAAGGTTAAGTAATACTTATGAGGTACGTTCACGTAAAATAATACCATACTTAAGGTTAGGTTAGCTGCACCCAAGGACTCACAGAGCAATGTTTCTCATTTTAAAATAACATAATCACTTACTAGTACCAGTATACATTAATAACTATTTATTAATGCACTAATGTATATGTGAATTAATGTTAAGTAATGTATTATATATATTATATATTATAACCTAACCATAAGTATGGTATTATTTCACGTGAACGTATCTCATAAGTATTACTGAACCTTAATTAACCATTACTGAATGTTTTTGGACCCTTATTGTAAAGTGTAGCACACGTATCCCTTAACTAAGAAATTATAAATGCTTAAGTTCCCCCCTCTTAACCTTTATTAACCATTACTGAATGGTTTTTGGACCCTTATTGTAAAGTGTAGCACATGTATTCCTTAACTAAGAAATTATAAATGCTTAAGTTAACAAACCCTAACCCTAAACCCTAACCCTATATAGGTCTATATATAGTTTTAATTTTACCAAACTATTTGTTACTGTCTGGTTATGCATTAACAAATGCATTAACTAATGCATTAACTCAGGTTAATTAATATATTAATAAATGTTAGATGAGCAATTATATTAATTATTGTAACGTTACTTAAAAATTAATTATTGTCTTAAAATGCATTAACTAATGCATTAACTCATGTTAATTAATATATTAATAAATGTTACATAAGGGATTAAATGAATTATTTTCATGTTACTTGAACATGAATTATTGTCTAAAAATGCATTAACTAGTGTTAATTAAGGGACCCTTATTCTAAAGTGTTACCGACATATCTAGGAAAAAAATACCTTTTACTGTATATTTAGTCACCATGTTGGAGTTAAGAGGTGCACAGAAACACAAACAAATTTAATCAGTTTAAAAAATGCCGTATTGAAAGCAATTAATTATCAATACACATGAAGGGCTTTATCATTACAGTGGGTTTCCTAAAAATATAGGATCTAACTACTTAGTAAATCACATTCATCAAGCCAGTCTTTGATTATCCACACATCTAGAAATTAATGTACATTTCCATTATGCTCAGTATGTATGCTTTAACTATTGTCTGTTGTGTTTAGAACAGCCTCTATCTAAATACTAGTACATGAAAACTACCGATCACCATAATTTGTTCCATCTCTATCTGTATTACCACTGTTTGTTTTGATTGATCTATGTTCATCCCCTGGAAGAACAGTCACACATGCCCTGGCACAAGCACTGGCAGAAGCCGTAGACCAGGCAGACCGTCAGACTGGACGGCACCAAGCTGACGCACACAATGCCAAGAGTCACCCTCTGAATCACCAGCAAGTAAATCCCAAGAGGCAAGGAGCCAAAATACAAGAAACCCAGCAGCCACACCAGAATGCGTGGGATGTGATTGCAGAACTTGGTCAGGGAGTCCTGGTCTGCCTGCCCATTGGAACCCGCTAACAGCGATTCTACGTTGTGCTCTGTGTCGGAGCTGCTGTTGTTACTTGGGAAGCGCGGCTCCCTCTGTACCTCCATGATTGTGATAAACAGGCAATTGGGTGAGTCTCGTGATGGGCTGGTAGAGAATAAACTCTTCGGAGAAAGGATCACCTCCTGATTGTAGTCTGAGCTCCATGATTTGTCGCTTAGCGTCAGGTGGTTCATAACATTGGCGTCGTCGGGCAGGGCAGATACCCCATACTCGCTTATCTGGGTTTGGTGACGACAAAATGGGCAGCAAATGCAACCCGTGCCATCGGCGACGAAGAGAATCTTGACCAAGCACCGACCGCACACCCGATGGAGGCAATCCAGGAGTTTTGGTCGCCGGGTGTGTGCATTGTAGCGCTGGTAGCAGATTTTACATTCTAATTCCTCTTTCGAAGGAGAGCCGCTCATCTTCCAGCCAGGAGCTGAAGGAGACAGATTGAGGATTAATGATGATAACTTATGTAAGGTGAGGGTGAGAGTTTGGTTTTAGGTGTTAATGGGATTGCTAGAGTAGAAGGTGTGTCTAGGCACTTAACAGAATACATTTTAAAGGTAATCCTAGTACTAAAAGGTCATGAGAATTATCGTTACGGTTTTCCATTTGTTTTGAGGTCTGTATCAAATTTAAAAGTTGAACATTTTCAGTCCCTTATCACACACTTAGACGTTTTACGGCTCCGCTTAAACCAGTACTTCTTAACTTTGCTAGAGGTACAGAACCCCCAGAAATTTCACATGTGGATTCACCGAACCCTTCGCACCCTTTAGCGTGCGACAGATGAACGTGTAGACCACAGGAATATACTTCCACGTGACGTTTTGATTTTCCTTATAAAGCAATCGCAACCCACATTGTCTATCTCTATGCGGTAAAACATGAACGGGAAACGCAACTGAAAAGAAAGTGCGCCTGCTTGACCATGGAATTAGAAAACGCGGCCCACTTCAGACAGCAAGCAGACAACAATAACATAGGGATTGCATTAAGGGGTTTATTGACCACACACACAAAAAAAAACCGCGCGATTGCAAAAAGAGACGCAAAAAGGGTCCGTGACAGTAGGTCGGGATCAAAAAAAAAAAAAAACCTGAGAGAAAACCGCGGTGAGAGGCAGACAAACGGAAAAAAACAAGGCAAAGATAAAACTAGCATCGAAGGGATATACAAACTGTAAAATGACAGCAAGTCAGTTCTCAGCAAGCCGCCTGGGATCGGTTTAAATACACTGCTGATGAGCTGGAATTGGATGCAGGTATGACGTTGGGAACTTATCCCACAGCTCTGTAACAAAACAATCTGACCAGGAGCAGAATGTGACAAAATCATGCCAGTCATCACACTAGCTTCTCTTGCTAGCTAGAACAGCTATTTTCCCAGTCCAGCCCAATCGCTTCATCACCCCCATCATGCATTCCCCGCGTAAAACATGGTGCCCTCCGTAGGTCAAAAAATGTACTAAATATTATAGATTTTAAATCAATGGCAATAATATATGTGTTTCTAAAAACATGTTTAAGTAAAAGAGAACTGTGGCTTATTACAGCCTACAAGCCTTGAAGTCCGAGATTCCCTTTAATAATATGTTTAGATGCAAATTATTCTCAAAGCTTGCATATTAAAGATGAATTACTAACATATGGACACACTGGCATTCATTGCTTTTGTCATTTATGTAAAAAAGCTCTTGAAGAGTCGAACACTCCCAAGGCAGAACGTATTGGTCCATTTATCCATCATCCAAAACCTTTTGGATTTTCAGACCTCCCTCACTTCACTTATTAGCCAAGACCACTATTATCATTAACTTGCATTGATCTAAGCAAACTTGACCTGACCTGTAATGGGTTTCCCAGCACCGCCTTGTCCTCATGAGATAGTGTTATTGTAATTCTGCTCATATGACTGTCACTCCTGAAAGCCATTACAGACCGTATATACCACAGACTGGAATATTCCCAATTTCCCATGAGATTAAGACAATGAAAAGAGCACTTAGCAGAAAAACACCACGTTGGCTGCATATTTCTTTACCATCCTGGTCATTGCATAATTGTGTGAAATTAACTGGCTTCAATCCAGAGGCTGTTGATCTGTGGACATAGCTCTGTTGCTGATGTTGTTGAAGGAGTGGCATTTATTTTGGCAAGAGATTTATCCAGGCCACAAGGGCTTAATTAACCTAGGCTCAGTCACACTGGCTGATAAAAAAAAGTCAGTGTGCATTTCCTGCATTTTGCAGCTCGACATAAGCAGTGCAAGGCGGTATTTGCGACCTATTGGGATAGAGCACTTCTGTGAATACCCCAAAAATAAAGTTATTGATGTCCCACTAAAACGTTTGTTAAAAATGCTCTAAACTGGAAATAAGCAGGAAAAAGTATGTCCCAAAAATACTTAATAGATGGGTGGCTATCACCCGGAGGCTTTCTGGCGCGCTTGTACAATGGCTCTCATCCTGCAGGCACTGCCTGAGGCTGTTTCGGTGGTCGAGGATTTTTTTCTCCTCGACACAATACCATGGTTTGCGGCAACACTGGCAAATACAGCCCAGCAAGCTATTTTTTTGTGTGTTATTACACATAGTTCATACCTCAAATATTTTAGGGTTGGTTGTAAACTGGTAAGCAGAGTCTAGTAGTGGTAGAAATGGGCTCCTTTTGTATTATGAATGAGGAAGTTGCCTTTGTGCCAAATAGCAACAGCTGAATTTGCATATACAGTGGGGCAAATAAGTATTTAGTCAACCACCAATTGTGCAAGTTCTCCTACTTGAAAAGATTAGAGAGGCCTGTAATTGTCAACATGGGTAAACCTCAACCACGAGAGACAGAAGGTGGAGAAAAAAAAAAACAGAAATCAAATTGTTTGATGTTTTAAAAAAATATTTCCAATTAGAGTGGAAAATAAGTATTTGCTCACCTACAAACAAGTTTTCTGGCTGTCAAAGAGGTCTAACTTCTTCTAACGAGGTCTAACAAGGCTCCACTCGTTACCTGTATTAATGGCAACTGTTTTAACTCATTATCGGTATAAAAGACACCTGTCCACAACTTCAGTCAGTCATACTCCAAACTCCACTATGGCCAAAACCAAAGAGCTGTCAAAGGACACCAGAGACAAAATTGTAGACCTGCACCAGGCTGGGAAGACAGCAATAGGTAAAGCGCCTGGTGTAAAGAAATCAACTGTGGGAGCAATTATTAGAAAATGGAAGACATACAAGACCACTGATAACCTCCCTCGATCTGGGGCTCCATGCAAGATCTCACCCCGTGGCGTCAAAATGATAACAAGAACGGTGAGCAAAAATCCCAGAACCACACAGGGGGACCTGAATGACCTACAGAGAGCTGGGACCACAGTAACAAAGGCTACTATCAGTAACACAATGCACCGCCAGGGACTTAAATCCTGCACTGCCAGACGTGTCCCCCTGCTGAGGAAAGTATACGTCCAGGCCGGTCTGCGGTTCGCTAGAGGGCATTTGGATGATCCAGAAGAGGACTGGGAGAATGTGTTATGGTCAGATGAAACCAAAATAGAACTTTCTGGTAGAAACACAGGTTCTCGTGTTTGGAGGAGAAAGAATACTGAATTGCATCCGAAGAACACCATACCCACTGTGAAGCATGGGGGTGGAAACCCCATGCTTTGGGGCTGTTTTTCTGCAAAGGGTTCAGGACGACTGATCTGTGTAAAGGAAAGAATGAATGGGGCCATGTATCGAGAGATTTTGAGTGAAAATCTCCTTCCATCAGCAAGGGCATTGAAGATGAGACATGGTTGGGTCTATTAGCATGACAATGATCCCAAACACAGAGCCAGGGCAACAAAGGAGTGGCTTCGTAAGAAGCATTTCAAGGTCCTGGAGTGGCCTAGCCAGTCTCCAGATCTCAACCGCATAGAAAATCTGTGGAGGGAGTTGAAAGTCCGTGTTGCCCAACGACATCCCCAAAACATCACTGCTCTAGAGGAGATCTGTATGGAGGAATGGGCCAAAATACCAGCAACAGTGTATGAAAAGCTTGTGAAGAGTTACAGAAAACGTTTGGCCTCCATTATTGCCAACACAGAGTACATAACAAAGTATTGAGATGAACTTTTGGTATTGACCGAGTACTTATTTTCCACCATGATTTGCAAATAAATTCTTTAAAAATCAAACAATGTGATTTTCTGGGTTTTTATGTTGTTGACAATTACAGGCCTCTCTAATATTTTCAAGTGGGAGAACTTGCACAATTAGTGGTCGACTAAATACTTATTTGCCCCGCTGTACACCCGTACTTCAGTTGCATTATTTCAAAATCATCTGCAAAATTCAAATTTTAACAGTAATGTTAAAAATGATTCATATGAGGATTTTCATTGTTTGTAGTACCGAACTAGTTTCAACAATTATTGTAGCCGATGCAGAACAGTTTAGTGGTTTAATTACTCACAGTTCCAAAATTTTCACAGCAGGGTTCTGTATCTGTGGGTGGTTTATTGTACCCTGTCTCTCGCTCAAATTCAGCAGGGGGGATGCTCCAGCTTGCCTGCAAACCTAGAAAGATAAAGACAAGCTTAATATGAAAAAGACGGATGCAATTCCAGTACGGTGTTTGGCTCCTAATTGTAGCTATAGCAAACATACGAATGAAATAATTCCTTAGATGCCATTCAAAGGAATCCCTAATCGTTCAAAAGCATCATTGTTATTATGTCAACTTGTTTGAGGCGGTAGCTCTGCATCACCTGTTTGAGTGTGTCTGGCTTGCACATCTGTTGCTACAGTGTGTCTGCACATAACACAACGGCACTCACCTCGCTTCACTGGCGCTGTTGTTGCTACGTCATCCTCCATGTGCATCCCTCATGGCAAACCTCTCTCTCTTCTTTTCTTCTTGTTCCGTTACTCTGCGTCTCAGGTGTATCGCAGGCTGGCGTCCAGCCGACTGGTGGCAGTGGAAAAGGAGGCGGAAGGCAAGGCGGCCTCTCACCGCCAGGAGATACTCCACCTGCAGAGACTGCTGGGAGAGAGGCAGCAGGCGGAGGAGAAGCTGCTGCAATCCAAACGGTAGGAGGAGGAGTAAGAAAGGCAAGAAATGAGGAGAGGGAGGAGCAACTGATGCAGAAAAGGAGAAGAAGGTTGCTGAGCGAGGGAGCACGAGGGAGAGACTGATGCAGTTTGTAGTATTGGAGAGGACAATGGAAGAGGGAGGGAGGAAGGATGGAAGGCTTTTTTGTTCACTCGCCCAACAAAAAATTATGCCTAAAAAAAAATGCACGAAGGAATTTTGCAGGCATAAAAAATATTTTCACACAAGCAAAATATTTTTGCAACCACATTTTTTTATTTTGAGATTGCACAATTTTGTTAGGTAGGGAGCACAAAATATTTTTACACAGTTCTTTTTGCAAACACAATTTGTCTTTGGCACTAATTTGACTCAATGGAGTGGAGGTCTAGTACTATCAATGGCAGCCAATGAGTTACGTATTGGCACCCCTCCAATTCTGTCAGGTAATGAAAAAACACAAAATAGAATGGGGAAATAAATTAAATCATTATCATTTTACACAAAACTCCAAAAATGGGCTGAACAAAAGTATTGGCACCCTCAGCCTTATACTTGGTAGTACAACCTTTAGACAAAATAACTGAACAACCGCTTCCGGTATCCATCAATGAGTTTCTTACAATGCGCTGCTGGAATTTTAGACCATTTTTCTTTGGCCAACTGCTCCGGGTCTCTGAGAGGGTACCTTCTCCAAACTGCCACTTTCAGATCTCTCCACAGGTGTTCTGTGGGATTCAGGTCTGGACTCAATGCTGGCCACTTTAGAAGTCTCCAGTGCTTTCTCTCAAACAATTTTCTAGTGTTTTTTGAAGTGTGGTTTGGGTCATTGTCCTGCTGGAAGACCCATGACCTCTGAGGGAGACCCAGCTTTCTCACACTAGGCCCTACATTATGCTGCAAAATTTGTTGGTAGTCTTCAGACTTCATAATGCCATGACGCGGTCAAGCAGTCCAGTGCCAGAGGTAGCAAAGCAGCCCCAAAACATCAGGGAACCTCCGCCATGTTTGACTGTGGAAATCGTGTTCTTTTCTTTGAAGGCTTTGTTTTTTTTTCCTGTAAACTCTATGTTGATGCCTTTTCCCAAAAAGCTCTACTTTTGTCTCATTAGAGAACATTCTTTTAAAACGTTTTTGGCTTTCTCAGGTAAGTTTCGGCAAACTCCAGCCTGGCTTTTTATGTCTCTGGGTCAGAAGTGGGGTCTTCCTGGGTATCCTAGAATAGGGTCCCTTTTCATTCAGATGCTGATGGATAGTACGAGTTGACATTGTTGTACCCTCAGACTGCAGGACAACTTGAACTTGTTTGGATGTTAGTCGAGGTTCTTTATCCACCATCCGATCAATCTTTCCTTGAAATTTTTTTTTTCCGTCCACATCTAGAGAGGTTAGCCGCAGTGCCATGGGCTTTTCACTTATTGATGACACTGCGCACGGTAGACACAGGAACATTCAGGTCTTTGGAGATGGACTTGTAGCCTTGAGATTGCCCATGCTTCCTCACAATTTTTCTTCTCAATTCCTCAGAGAGTTCTGTGGTCTTCTTTCTTTTCTCCATGCTCAATGGGGTACACACGAGGACATAGGAGAGAGGTTGAGTCAACTTTAATCCATTTTAACTGGCTGCAAGTGTGATTTATTTATTACGACCACCTGTTATGTACCACAGGTAAGTAACAGGTGCTGTTAGTTACACAAATTAGAGAAGCATCACATTATTTTTCAAAGGGTGCTCATACTTTTGTCGGCCCATTTTTGGAGTTTTGTGTAAAATGATAATGATTTAATTTTTTTTTCCATTCTCTTTTGTGTTTTTTCATTGCAAGCAAAACAAATTAAAATATGACGACCAAAGCATTTGTAATTGCAATCATTTTCTGGGAAAAAATGAGCATTATCTGACAGAATTGCAGGGGTGCCAATACTTATGGCTAGCACTGTAAATGAGTGTCCTATAAAGATGAATCATACTCATGACTGATAAAAATGTCTTCAGGGAGGTGGAGGAGGAGCTGAAGGTTGTTTGGCAGGCGGCCACGAGGGAAAACCAGCAAATCAAGGAGACTCTCTGGGACTCCGGATGCACCGGTGACAGCATCCAGCAGGCCTTTGCCCACACAGTCTCTCCAGAATGTCGTCAGAGGTTACTGGATGTCCACAAAAATCCCCAAGTGCAGAAATCTGATCAAATGCATCAACAAAATCTGGATTTCTACAACTAGAAGAGACCATCACACAGGCATAGTTTCTATTTCTATTCAGAACAGAACCGTTCATGGAAGCTTGTCTATGTTCCAACCAAGGTATCATAAATTGACAATAAAAGCACCGTCTAACTTTATAGTAGTTAGGTAATGTACTGGATGTCCTCACCTTAGCACAGTAAAAACCTTTATATGACAATAAGAGACTGGATGTTTGTAACAGCAGGGACTAAATGTTGAATATATATGGCGGAAAACACTCAGGTGACTTGAAGTTCCGCTCTGAGACCCCCAATTTGGCCAACTTTCAAAATTGTCCGATATGCATGTGTGATACATCATTGGAAAGCTTAAAATCTCAATTTTCTGGGGGAAGAAAGATTTTGAACAGGAGGGCTTTTTTTTAAAAAAAGAAAAAAAAAAAAGTTTTTTTAACAGCAAAACCCTATCTAGAGGCGAGAGCACGCGAGACCAGAATTACAGACCCCATGACTTTAACGAGATATTATCGCGTACTTACCTTGTTTCGATCCGAAAACTCTATGTAGCATGTATCACTGAGTGCCAAGACACAGCTGTAAATGGCCACAGCTGGATTTTGGATGGATTTTATGAGTGAAACATGGTAATTTAACAAGGATCGCGATGCAGAAATCGCAGACATTAAGGTGTGGTCGAGATTTTCTTTTTCATATACTGTAGTTACCCGTTATAAAAAATTTTTTTTTTTTCTCAATTTTTTTTGTTTGGGTCGATTATTTATCATCTAACATATCGGAGAAAATGCGATAGTAACAAAAAAAAAATACAATTAAGTGAGAGTTATGAGGTAGATATCCGTGACTTTTTTACAGACGCAATTTTTGTCATTGTGACATAATTTGTTTAAAAGTTTAAAATATGTGAATGAATAATTTTTTGAAGTCGTTTTTTTTTTTCTTTTCTTTTTTTTTTTTTTTAAACGAAATATGAGACATCAGTTAATGATTCTAAGCGAAAAACAACAGACATTTTGAATAATAAATATTAATTACCTTCGTTTTATGGCTGGGTTGAAAAAAAAAGCGGTTGCGCGACGTCTGTAAACGGGGGTTTTCAGGGTAAAATGGACAAAATAAAAATAGTTCGGGGGCTTAATGCGCCATGAATCTGCTATGGCAGCATATAGACATATTGTTCTGTCAAACACAACAGTTGTTTTGGCTTGAAATACTGCAGTTTCTTTTAAAGAGAAGTGCAAGAGCAGAAACAGCTTTTTCAGTCTTGTCTGTGTTTTCCGCCCAATATATGTTTTAATTACACACTTGTCTTTTTTTGTAAATGAAATTTAACAAGCAGTCTTCTCTAATATTCCCTTGGTATCATAACACTAAAGTAAGGTAATCAAAATTGAGCGTACAATTTCAAAATTGTGAGAGGGAAAAAATAGTAATTTTATGATAATATTGACATATTGGCAAAAATGTGTATATATTTTTTAAATGTCATTATGAGAGAGCAGTGTTTTTCTTTACATATGTCATATATATAAATTAAAATGAAAGTTGTAATTCAATTATGAATAAAAAACATTGTAATTCAATGACAGAAAAGTAACAACTGTTCAAAGCCAAAATCAGAAAAAAGGCACAAGTATGTATGTGAAATCAAAAAATATATTATCACAAATAAACTGGAATTTTTCCAGGGTTGAATCAAAATTATATGGAAAAAAGTGTGTATGATTAATGAAAAAAGACGACTTTTCTTTTTTGTCATTTTTAAAAAGCTACTTTTTAACAGAACAAAGTCATTAAAATTCAATGTGAACATTTTTTTGTGGGTGAAAAGGTCATAATATCACAAAAAGTTTGTGTTTGAGAGTAAAGAATATTTTGAGGACAGTTTTATTTTTGTGAGCACACATGAATAGTTTGTGTGAAGTGTTTCAAAAAGGATGTGTCGTGTGTCTGCGTGGGTGGGCAAAAATGTGATGCACGTGCTCAACCCTGGTCATTGTAACCTTTGAAGCTTCTTGTGTAACAAATGCAGGAGAGCAAAAAAAAAGGGTTTCAGTCTGTGGAGTAACTTTGATTACACCACTTGCAGCTGTCCTCCTCGTCCTTCGCAGACATGCAGGTAAATGATTATGAAATACTTTTGAGTTCATTTATATACAAATGTATCATTCTCTATCGAGAACTTTATGAGTTATTCTATAGACGTAACTATATAATTACCCAAGTTAATTCATATATATCTCTACCAACTTTTATGTCACTTTGTAATGGGACAAATTCAATAAGTTCAAATTGTTTTTCATTACATATGGCGAAACTGGTTATTCGTACGACTTATTCATTAACAAAAATAAGTACAATAGTGTTTGTTGATATCAGACTCCATGATGAAGTCACTTTGTGCTTTTCCATGATGATATTGTTTCATATTATACTTCTTTACAAGACAACGTGATTCATGCAATTCATCACTCAAAGCAATACAGTAAAGTCTGGACAGTGAAATGAAATTACTATGGCAAATGAGGACTGTATTTTCCAGCTGTAAAGGACATTTTCCACAATAACCTTGCAGTATGTGTATATATTTTGTGCCGTCATCTAGAAAAATATAACAGAAACAAGATCTGTCAGGCTGTGGTGACGAGACAGACTCAGATGTGGAGTACCGGCAATAAAGTTTATTAATGAAAACTAAGGTTCTTACGCTGACATGCGGGGATGAGAAAAAGTACAATCAAAAAGCGCTCCAACTGAGGAATGAGTCAGGATGACTAGGATCAAAATGTTCAATCACAAAGCACTCTAAAAGGGAGGAAAGGTAGAAACAAAAAAACGCTCCAAAAGGAGGAAAAAGTCAGGATTACTATGATCAAAATGTACAAACACAAAACGCTCCAAATGGAGGATAATATACAGCAATGGGGTCCCCAAACTACGGCCGCGGGCCGAATACGGCCCACCTCCACATTTGGTCCGGCCCCATTCACAATTTTATTTTTTATTTTTTTCAATAGTGTTATTTATTTCCTGGCTTTTTCTGTGACGAACCCAGAGACGGTTATTTGTTATTATCTATTTAATTAATAGTGTTTTTATATTATATTACATTATATTATATTTTGGGCTGTCAAACGATAAAAATTTTAATCGAGTTAATCACAGCTTAAAAATTAATTAATCGTAATTAATCGCAATTCAAACCATCTATAAAATATGCCATATTTTTCTGTAAATTATTGTTGGAATGGAAAGATAAGACACAAGAAGGATATATACATTCAACATACTGTACATAGTACTGTATCTGTTTATTATAACAATAAATCAACAAGATGGCATTAACATTATTAACATTCTGTTAAAGCGATCCATGGATAGAAAGACTTGTCGTTCTTAAAAGATAAATGTTAGTACAAGTTCTAGAAATTTTATATTAAAACCCCTCTTAATGTTTTCGTTTTAATAAAATTTGTAAAATTTTCAAACAAAAAATAAACTAGTAGCTCGCCATTGTTGTCAATAATTACACAATGCTCATGGTGCTGAAACCCATAAAATCAGTCGCACCCAAACACCAGCAGAGGGTGACAAAACACCAAAAAACACAAGTAACAAATGGACATGACGCTGTGCTGTCATTTTAATCTGAGCGGGGCATGTGCGTTAAATGCGTCAAATATTTTAACGTGATTAATTTAAAAAATTAATTACCGCCCGTTAACGCGATAACTTTGACAGCCCTTATATTATTTTCATTTTTAAATTTTATTTACTTTTGTTCCGTGAAGAATTCAGAAAGGGTTATTTGATTGTGGCTTTCTGAAAAACAATAAATTTATACATTTAGGCACTCCTGCAATCGTCACACTTTTTCTGTTACAAACTGACCCTCATCAGAGAAGGAAAAAGTTATGTGGCCCTCACAGGAAAAAGTTTGGGGACCCCTGATATACAGGATTACTATGAAAGCTATGAAAGGAGGCTGATGTGACCAACCTGAGTAGAAAAACACTTCTGCACAAGACAAGGGAAACTAGGGCATTATATACACACAAGGTAATGGGGAACAGTTGGAAACAATAGGTGATTAGATGACAAGAGGAAGGGCAAGTACATGATTATTAAGAGGACGAAGCCTTCAAAATAAAACAGGAAGCGACGTGGCATGACAAGGTCTAATTTTTAAGACGTAAAGAACAATTTTCCTGAAAATCCTCTTTTTTAAAAATAGGCCTAAAAGATGATCAAAGCTAATTGCGGGTGAATACAAAACATGGCACACACCTGAGTAGATTTTTAAAAAAATGTTGTCCTAAAATCATGTTACGTGGATTTAACCAATGATGGAGCAATGTGATCATCTTATGTATCACCCCTTAACCAATTTTGTGTTTTTATTGCTCCATAACAATTGAGATATCTTTCTCCATTACTCTGTAATGACGTACCTCTAACAAAATTTTTTATGAGCTCAAGTACAGCAAATAACAAGCACCTTTATGTGTGAAAAAGAACTGCAGAAAATACTGCAGCAGCATCTTTTAATCATATATTTCATCTACTACAGCACATGCAATTATGGCAGATGTAAAAGTTTATTATGTAGTGAAGCTGCATGTTTGGTATTTGGTCGCAAAGGTCACATTTATTTAGGTGTTTACAAAAACAATATAAAAGTAACATAGATTAAAGATAAAGATGCTGCCTCACATTACTAAATTTCTTGGTTCAAATCATGAATGAATATCATGACCTAGTTGTTCAAAAAAATCATAGGAGTTTGACTTTTGGGGCAGAAGGTGGCTTTGACTTTTGGGGCAGAAGGTGGAACAACAAGTTGATGACCCCGAAACGCAGAGTCAGCAATAAAATTAACTTAAAAGAATATTCATAATAAGTTGAAAAATAGCGTTATTTTTTTTTTTTGCTTCCCATGATTTTTTAGGGGGAATTCTAAATCAGGCTGCTTAGGACAGCTATAACTTTCACCAAGATCATCATCCATTGAATATGGTACACCCGCCGGTGGTAGCGCTGTTGTACAATTAGCGTCTTTAGTTGGGCAAATTGAAACTCCACTCACCATTTTGGCGGTGCTCTCCGGCGTTTCATGGTCCACATTTCGCTTTTGAAAGCTTGAATTTGAAAAAAATGCGTCTATCAATCTTCCCTCTTCGGTCCTCAGGTGGTTTTGGCTAACCAAAGCAAATGGCCGCCTAAGGGGCTAGTCAAATGATCTGTTTGAAAAATAATTTTGACCCATTACAAAAAAATGTTTTTTTTGTTCATTTCATTCATTTTTGTTGTTCATTTTATTGCTGTACAACTTTTAAAGACAATATTTTACCGGAAAACTCTTAATTTTAAAATCATATAAAGGAAAGTCAATTACATGCAATAACACTTTTCGGCCACTGGGGGTGGCATGCCCCCATGACCCCCTTAAACTCCACGTATGCAAAAAAAATGTCATCCGAATCTAAATGATCCAGAATCTTAAAATTCATTGTCTGGATTGTCAAAGTTAGCATTTATCTTCAGACTGTTTCACAACTCTTTATTTTCATAAACAGTCCACAATTTATGCTAAAATGTTCAAAATCCCAAAGATTTCCATTCACTTTTCCTCACACTCTACATTTAATAAACCTCCCTGCTATTATTGTCATCGAAGACTAAAACTAGGGCGACAGTGGTGCATTGGTTGGGGGTTCGATTTCAGCTCCCACCTGTGCCCATTGTCGTTTTATCCTTGAGCAAGATACTTCACACTACTTGCCTGTGTGGACGAAGTGTGAGAACGAATGGTCGGATGGTGGCTGGAAGGGCCGATGGCGCGGATTGGCTGCCTCGCTTCTGTCGGACTGCCCCAAGGCAGCTTTGGCTACAGTAGTGGCTTACCACCATCGAGTGTGGAGTGAAAGAATAATACAATATAAACCGACTTTGAGTGTCCCAAAAAAGTGCTGTATAAATCCAAGGCATTATCATTAATAAAATGTGAATCTGAGTGTTAATACTTGTTGGTGTATCCAAAGTCTCCTGTGATTTGCTGGCGACTAGTCGGTGCTAAACTACTCTGCCTTTTACTCAAAATCAGATGGGAACAGCTTCAACTGTGAGATTATTCTCATCATGGGCGTAGGTTTGGTCTCAACATTGGTAGGGACACTAAAACAGCATAACCTGCTTTTACACTTTTTGCTAGGGACGGGACAGTCATAAGACCAAACAGATTTGGTACATTTCTCAAATATAGCTCAAATATATCTGGTTCCTACGTAAAAAGAAAAAAGGTTACAATAAAATTATTTTCATGCGAGAAAGTCTTTTTTTAAAATGCTTGCTTCATATAAAGCACAGGTGTCAAACCGATTCCAGAACAGGCCTAATGGGTGCAGGTTTGCTTTCCAACCAATGAAGAGGACACCTTTTCACCAATTAGATCTTTTACATGTGTAATTAGTTAAACTTTGTCAGGTGGTGCTTGTTTCAGCAGGAAGTTCATTGGTTAAACTTTCTGCGCGTTATTGGTTGGAACAAAATCCAGCACCCACTAGGCCCTTTCTGGAATCGGTTTGACACTTGTGATATAAAGGAAATTTACAGTGGTTGTGTTTTTGTTGTTTTTGGGGGGGATTAGAAAAATGTGCATCGGCTGCAAATAAAAAAAAAATAATAATAATGATAAGAGATAGAAAATACATACATTTAACATTTTAATTAGGGAATAAATGCACAAAATGCACAGTTGGATTAACGTTAACAGCAGAAAAAGTACAGGAAGACACGTCACTTAACAGCTTTCTACTCGAGTTTTACAGGTTAGCAAGTTCACACGGTTTAATGTTATGCTAACTCTGATGCAGGTCGGACTTTCAGTTGCAAAATTAGTGGTGTGTTCCCCACCTTCACAACATTGACGTCTTTTTACATTACATAAAGTGGCTGCTGCTGGCCGAAAAAACCTTCTAATATCCCTCCTCTTCAAAAAGGGCGGCGGAGGCGGCATGTCGACATGTATTTCTGTTGGGATTGTGTGAATGTGGGGGTTCTAGTCATCAGCCAATCAAACTTGCGTTTGAAGGGGAAAAAATGGACCAGCACATTCAGCAAGTGAAAGGGGGTAAATGTAAGTCTGAACATAATGTAGGGTCAATTCTATCCTTACAATTTATGGGAAGACAGTATAAATTACCTATATAACTGAACTCATTATATAATGCAAATAAGGTTGCTTAAAGGTTGGTGGGGACAATTTGAGCATCCCTAAAAGTTGGTGGTGTTATGTCCCTACCGTCCCTATGCAAACCTACGCCCTTGATTCTCATGTGAAATCCTTCCTTCTGCTCAATAAAGATAAAGCAGTGGTGTATTTTGTATGTCTTGACTCCAGGACAAGGTGATGGCCGGAGATTACAAATCAGACATAAATAAACCTGTCTTTTGTGTAAGTACACACCAAACAAACACATCTTTCCTGTGCTTTCATGAGTAACTGAACACTTGTGTGGGCTTTTAGATCGAAGGGACGGACAATGGCGGCGGAAAAACTACTCCGTCGCTGTTTGGGAAATACAAGCAAAGTGTTCAGACCCTCAAACCTTTCCGTTGGACCTCGTCGCAGTCAGTGCACTTAACTCAGCAGCATTATCAAATGTCAATAATACACCGGTAAAACCAGATGGCTTTTTCTATCAAGGCAACACCCAATGGACAATGCGGGGTTCTTCTCCTTCACCACCTTTACATGGATGACGTCCATGATGTGGGCCATGTTCCGGAACAGGCTGGACATGAACACTCTCAATTTGTCACCTTTGGATGAGGCTGAAGGAAGCACAGACAGGTCTGGAATGCTTCTTTGTCATTTTTAAAATTACTAAATATGAGATAGCTAATGGTAGTGCCCAGATTAGCTGTTGACCAATCAAGATTGCTGTATTTTAGAGGCAATTATAGGAATCATTCTAGAATATATTTGACATTGAGCTCTCTTTAGGCTGCAAAGACTCTGGGAAGAGGAAATAGCAAAGTCGGGTCTGGAAAGGGCCTCTTTGGTCCGAGCCATTCTAAGGTTTCAAAGAACAAGGCTTATTCTCTCTGTGATGGTTGGGGTCCTCGCCATGGTGGCTGCCTTTCTAGGTCCGGTGAGTCAGCCCGTCACTGTCTGGTCTCAGAAACATGAGCTTCAGAGGTTTTGGATCTTCGATTTGATTGGTCCAAATGATCACCATAATGTAACAACGTGTGGTGCACAGTGATCCCCTACTACTTCGCGCTTCAAACTTCGCGCCCTCAGTCCATCGCAGATTTTGTCATGGAATGCGGGCAGGCAAGTGGTGTGTGCACCCAAGTGCAGGGAAAGGGAAGCAAGGCAGAAAGGTGGTGCAAAAGTAATTTGATTAAAGCTGACAGAAAAACAAAGTACAAACCAAAACTGAGGTGATCCCAAAAAACAAAGCAAACAAAACCCAGGGTATTGACAAAAGACTGGTCTTAACAACTTACTAGGCAGAGGAACACAGTGGATGGGATGTAGGAACGGACAAGAATCAACGTTGGCATGAACGAAGACATTGACAATGACGCAACAAGGAGTGAAAAGAAACTGGTCTATATATACAGACAAGGGGTAACGAGACAACGAGGAACAGGTGAGTGACACAGGAAGATTCAGGTTGGAGGATACACTAGGAGCAGACAGAACAGGTGAAATCAATGGGCAATCACAGGGACACACTAGGAGGTAACAACACAAAACCTAATAGTTTTTTTTTTTTTTCAATTTAAAAAAAAAAAAATAAATACAGATGAGCTGTCACGAGCCAATCACGTAGTCTTCCTCCTTCCCTCCCTCTCTCTCTCCTCTTTGTTAGTCAGGGAGGGAGACCACAGGAGTTGCTAATTAAAGTTAACGATGATTGACAGACATTTAATCTTTGATCTTGCCAGAGAAGCCAACTTAAAAGTGCTGCATGAATCAATAATCATTTAAGTTGTTAAACAGTTGCTGTGGCAACTCATTGTGTGTAAGTGAGCAGCTTGAGCAGATTTGACTGGACTCACTCAACGAAGCATTTAATAAACCCAAGCATTTTTCTGCTTCATTCTTGTTCAAAAATAATTCGGTGGGACAGTAACATGTTTAAAACATACCAAAAGTATTGCATTTTAAGTGCTTAAAAAACATTTATTAATATATATATATATATAAGTTGTTGTTTTTTTAATTATACTATGGGGGAAAAAAGGGTATCATTAGCTTAACTCATTCACTGCCAGCCCAGGTCATAGAGTATGTGTTGTGGTAGTTATTTAAAAAAATTGATATTGAAAACACCTATTAACGACAATAGAATTCCAATCCATTTCAACTGGGAAGGGCCTGGCACTTCCAGCCCCTCCCAGTTAAAATGGATTATACATCTATTGCCCACAACGATAGCCAAAAAGTTAAGGTACAGTGGGGCAAATAAGTATTTAGTCAACCACTAAGTGTGCAAATTCTCCCACTTGAAATAATTAGAGAGGCCTGTAATTGTCAACATGGGTGAACCTCAACCATGAGAGACAGAATGTGGAGAAAAAAAAAACAAACTGAAAATCACATTGTTTGATTTTTAAAGAATTTATATGCAAATCATGGTGGAAAATAAGTATTTGGTCAATACCAAAAGTTCATCTCAATACTTTGTTATGTACCCTTTGTTGGCAGTAACGTTTTTCCATTGACAATAGTTTTCTGTAACTCTTCACAAGCTTTTCTCACACTGTTGCTGGTATTTTGGCCCATTCCTCCATGCAGATCTCCTCTAGAGCAGTGATGTTTTGGGGCTGTCGTTGGGCAACACGGACTTTCAACTCCCTCCATAGATTTTCTATGGGGATGAGATCTGGAGACTGGCTAGGCCACTCCAGGACCTTGAAATGCTCCTTATGAAGCCACTCCTTTGTTGCCCTGGCTGTGTGTTTGGGATCATTGTCATGCTGAAAGACCCAGCCACGTCTCATCTTCAATGCCCTTGCTGATGGAACACTCAAAATCTCTCGATACATGGCCCCGTTCATTCTTTCCTTTACACGGATTAGTCGTCCTGGTCCCTTTGCAGAAAAACAGCCCCAAAGCATGATGTTTCCACCCCCATGCTTCACAGTGGGTATGGTGTTCTTCGGATGCAATTCAGTGTTCTTTCTCCTCCAAACACGAGAACCTGTGTTTCTACCAAAAAGTTCTATTTTGGTTTCATCTGACCATAACACATTCTCCCAGTCCTCTTCTGGATCATCCAACTGCTCTCTAACGAACCGCAGACGGGCCTGGACATGTACTGGCTTCAGCAGGGGGACACGTCTGGCAGTGCAGGATTTGAGTCCCTGGCAGCGCATTGTGTTACTGATAGTAGCCTTTTTTACTGTGGTCCCAGCTCTCTGTAGGTCATTCACTCGGTCCCCCGTGTGGTTCTGGGATTTTTGCTCATCGTTCTTGTTATCATTTTGACGACACGGGGTGAGATCTTGCATGGAGCCCCAGATCAAGGGAGAATATCAGTGGTCTTGTATGTCTTCCATTTTCTAATAATTGCTCCCACAGTTGATTTCTTTACACCAAGTGCTTTACCTATTGCAGATTCAGTCTTCCCAGCCTGGTGCAGGTCTACAATTTTGTCTCTGGTGTCCTTCAACAGCTCCTTGGTCTTGGCCATAGTGGAGTTTGGAATGTGACTGACTGAGGTTGTGGACAGGTGTCTTTTATACCGATAATCAGTTAAAACAGGTGGCATTAATACAGGTAACGAGTGGAGCCTCGTTAGACCTCGTTAGAAGAAGTTAGACATCTTTGACAGCCAGAAATCTTGCTTGTTTGTAGGTGACCAAATACTTATTTTCTAATCTAATTTGGAAATAAATTCTTTAAAAATCAAACAATGTGATTTTCTGTTTTTTTTTCCACATTCTGTCCCTCATGGTTGAAGTTTACCCATGTTGACAATAACAGGCCTCTCTAATCTTTTCAAGTAGGAGAACTTGCACAGTTGGTGGTTGACTACATACTTATTTGCCCCACTATATATGAAAAAGAAAATCTCGACCATTTCTTGATATCTGCGATTTCTACATCGCGACCCTTGTAATGTTACAATGTTTCACCCATAAAATCCCCCCAAAATGCGGCTGTGGCCATTCACAGCTGTGTCTTGACACTCGGTGATACATGCTACATGGAGTTTTTGAATCAAAAAGAGATAAGTACGCGATAATGTCTCGTTAAAATCGTGGCATATTTAATTCTGCTCTCGCGTGCTCTCACCTCCAGTTAGGGTTTTGCTATTTATAATTTTTTTTTTTTTTTAAATGCCCTCCTGTTGAATGTTTTCTTCCACTAGAAAATTGAGATTTTTAGCTTTCCAATGATATATCACACATGCATATCGGACAATTTTGAAAGTTGGCCAAATTGGGGGTCTCAGTCACTCAAGTCACTTCAGTGTTTTCTGCCATATACCTTTTTTTATATATACATAGTTTTTATACTTTGTCTATATGTTATACATTTGATTGTACACTGTCTGAGCTGCTGCAATGCCTGAATTTCCCCTATGAGGGATTAATGAAGTCTTATCTTCTTAATCTTAAATAATTGTTAGTTTATTGAAACTATTTTCCCATAATAGATCCGTCAATTAACTCATTGATTTTATTTGAAATTAAAAATATTTTCCCATAATAGATTCGTCAATTAACTCATTGATTATATTTGAAATTGTTTATATATATATATATTAGGGCTGTCAAATGATTAAAATTTTTAATCGAGTTAATTACAGCTTAAAAATTAATTAATCGTAATTAATCGCAATTAATCGCAATTCAAACCATATATAAAATATGCCATATTTTTCTGTAAAGTATTGTTGGAATGGAAAGATAAGACACAAGATGGATGTATACATTCAACATACGGTACATAAGGACTGTATTTGTTTATTATAACAATAAATCAACAAGATGGCATTAACATTATTAACATTCTGTTAAAGCAATCCATCGATAGAAAGACTTGTAGTTCTTAAAAGAAAAATGTTAGTACAAGTTATTGTAATTTTATATTAAAACCCCTCTTAATGTTTTTGTTTTAATAAAATTTGTAAAAATTTCAATCAAAAAATAAACTAGTAGCCCGCCATTGTTGATGTCAATAATTACTTACACAATGCTCATGGGTGCTGAAGCCTATAAAATCAGTTGCCCCCAAGCGCCAGCAGAGGGCGGCAAAACTCCATAAAACACAACAAGTGAGCGTTTCATTGTACTGTCATTTAAATCTGTCTGAGCGGGGCATCTGCGGTAATTGCGTCAAATATTTTAACGTGATTAATTTTAAAAAATTAATTAGCACCCGTTAACGTGATAATTTTGATAGCCATAATATATATATATATATTTGTTTGTTTTTTAGTCATTCATCGCAAAATACATGCAAGTGGGCAACACTAATACTAAAATTGGATGTCAAATGGGGGCTGCAAAATATTCTCCAGTGGGCCGCAATTTGCGCTTGCCCAAGTTTGAGACCCCTGTCCCATACTGTATGGAGATAAGAAAAAACATTTTACCCTGCAGAACCTGATTTTGTTGGGGAGTTGCAACCATTGCTTTCGGCCAATGGCATCCTAAGGGGGAAGAAAAAATCCTAATTCATGCATAAAAGGGTTACTCTCAATCTCCCTTAGGCCGTTCTAGTCTACCAACTCTTGAACTATGTTGAAGACCCTTCCAAGTCAACCCGAGCGCATGGCATTGGCCTATGCTTTGCTCTTTTCACCTCCGAGTTCTCAAAGGCTTTCATCATCTCGCTGCTGTGGGCGATCAACCTGCGAACAGCAACCCGGCTGAAGGGGGCCTACAGCGCTCTGGCCTACCAGAAGGTCATCTCGCTGCGGGTGCATAGCGGTATCTCCATGGGAGAGGTAGCTATCATCCAGTTTGCCTTTTGGATTTTGAAACAAAATGTAGTAATAATATAGTTACTGACAATTTTATCCCCTCCCAGATCATTAACGTCCTGACTAACGACGGCCACAAGCTGTTCGAGGCTGTGCTGTTTGGCAGCTTCGTGCTGTCGGCTCCTGTGCTCTTTTTTGTCTGTATCATCTACGCCTGCTACATCCTCGGCGTCACGGCGCTGATGGGAGTTGGTACCTATCTTGTCTTCATCCCTGTGCAGGTCAGGAGACCACTTCACCACCCCACCCCCCCCTTTTTTTTTTTTTTTACTCTTAAGGTCTCTATTCGGTGTTTATTTTTCCTGGCATTTAGTTTTTCTTGGCCAAGCTCATCAACAAGTTCCGCCACAAAGCCATTTTGATGACGGACAGTCGCGTTCGAACTATGAACGAAGTGCTCAACAGTATCAAGCTCATCAAAATGTACGCCTGGGAAGATTCCTTTGAGAAGAAAATTGCAGGTACGAATGACAGAAATTGCCAGAGTAAAAGTCATAAAAAAGTCATAAGGGGGAAAACAATCTTTATTCAGATTAAAATCATAAAATAATGACGAAAAACTCATCAGCATCATCTTGCATTTTTTTAATGCAGTCACACAAGTACCAGTGAAAGCATGACATTGAATGAACAAAAGTATAATTTTTGAGAGGATGAAATCACAAATTATGGTTTAAAGCAACACTAAGTCATTTTTCAACCTTTTTAAAATATTGTCAAAACATTTATGATAAATGTCGACTGACAACTTGTTGAATGACACCTCTTTTATATCTTCACGGGTTCTGGATCGCTTTTACCTGCACTGATTAAGTTTGAGGAGGGTGGCAGGTACCCCGCCATACAAAAAAAACCTACAAATGCGCTGACTGCTTTACGGCATACGTCACTTTCCCCTTTCCCCATCCATTATAAATTCTGCGTGAATTCTGCAAAGATGGCAGAGAAACAAAAGAGACAAAAAGTTTTGTCTGAGGAGGAAAAAAAAAAAGCCCGGCTTTCACTTGCTGGAGTCACGTCAACATATGCTATTGTTTAGCCACCACTGCATTCATTACCTTATTACTATTCATCCTTCACACAGCCGCTGCTGTTTTCTTCTGCAGGCAACTGGGAGATTGATTGATTGATTGATTGATTGATTGATTGATTGATTGATTGATTGATTGATTGATTGATTGATGATTTTACAACAATTTGCGGGTGTGCGCTGGTCCTCATGGGAAAAAGTCTTCCTTAAAGGTTACCACGGATAGAAAGACATGTAGAGCTTATAAGATAAATGTTAGTACGAGTTATAATACTTTGATATTAAAACCTTTTTTAATAAAATTTGTAAAATTTTAAATAAAAAAATTAAGTAGTCGCTCGCCATTGTTGTTGATGTCGCATGGCAGTGACGTCACATTGGTACGCTGCCGTACTTCCACTGTCACTCTTCAACTATGTGAGGTAGTGATTTAAATACGCCGCAAGGTCTCAATGGCGATTTTTAAATTAATTAGAGCTTAAGCCAATGAGTGCGTTTTTTCCCTTGACTGATACCGTGATTTCCTTTTTAGTGCGGGCCCATTGTGCCTTGTGTCTCATTTGTATGTTCACAACACACAAGACTCCTGATAATGGTTCATAGCATCAAATTGTGACTAACTATTGCCATCCAGTAAATTTGTTGAGCTAAACGAGTTGCTAAAATGTTTCGAGTTTGACCAAAGTCTGAGTAAGTTTTATGTGTATTTTGCATATCTATTTTGATTGTGAATTTGTGAATGCCAGTTTTCTTTGCATTGTTGTTTAACTGTGTCAGAATAGGGCCTTATTAATACAGATTTTAGCACTTTTTTTGATGAACATTATTTTTTGAGAGATATTAATATTATTCTTGTTGTATTTTCACTATATGATACTTATGTTTGTTGTGAAGCAGTTTCCGAAGCTTATGCTCATAAACGGCGGAGTCCAAGCTACGAATCTGAACGCCTGTGTCCACTTGCCTTTCTCTGCCTCTTAGATCTTAATGTGCAAAATAAGGCATCGTTATAATCTGTTGGGTAGAAAATGATGCGAATGGACAGCAATCAAACTAAGTTTAATACATTTAATAGTTTTCCGTGTTACTTATTCACCGGGAAGCAACCAGCAGGATGATCAACAATCTGGACATCTGCTATTACGTGACAAAATAAGTAAGGTAAGTCATTAGACGCCAAAGGACGTCTCGGTCGAGGCAAACTTTTTCATGTGTTGTGATGCACGGTCCCGGGCTATCAGCAAAAATAATCAAACTGCTGTGTTTCACTGTATACCCTAATAATATCTAAAGCACATGACAGCTCTGGATGCTAACTATCTCCATAATAATATTGAAATAAGTTGGATGACACAATAGTTTACCGTGAAGATCTGCCAACAGTTTTTGACATCAAACACTGTTCTGCTCTTGTCACTACATAGAGCAGGGAAGTGCTGTCACTAGCAAACTTGACACATGAACGCTACTCGTCTCATCCCGTCATCCTGTTCATTTTGCTTTTGCTGTCCTTCGCAATAATGTTCCACTCGGGTTCAAATTGGAAGGGGAGAACCGATGACATGTTAATGCAGTTAAAGAGTGACACTGTCGAAACTGGCAGCGTACCCATATGATGTCACCGCCCTGCGACGTCAACAATAATTGCAACCTACTAGTTAAAATAATTTTACAAATTTTATTAAAACAAAAACATTAAGAGGGGTTTTGATATCAAATTATTATAACTCGTACAAACATTATCTTTTAAGAACTAAATGTCATTCCATGGTAGCCTTTAAGGCAAAACACTACCAGTTTTGTCCATCGGCATCACTACAATCGACCAAAACTGAAAAACTACTAAGTATTATTTAAAATGTGAATATAAAAAAGTCATGAGATTAGAGAATTTTTTTTCTAAATATTCCAGGATAAAAATAATCTTCATGTAAAAATTAATAACTAAAAAGCTATAAGGTATAAATTGTCGGCTAAAATTATGAATAAAAATGTGTGGCTTATTCATGTGTAAAATCACGTGTTCGGGGAAAAAAATTTTTTTTGGTTGACTTTTGTGACAAATGACAACAACTAACTTTCTCGGGGATTCTTCCAGAGTTGAGGCAAACGGAGAAACGACATCTACGCATAGCCAGTTACATACAGAATGCCAACACCAGCATCACCAGCATCATCCCCACCATGGCCACCGTGCTCACCTTCATGCTGCACACCTTGTTGGGCTGGAGACTCGACACCACTGAAGTGAGTACACCACAACCAGAACGCTTTTAGGCAAATGCTCCGATTGTGTATAGGGAAGATTAGTGAAGATGCTAATCCATTTCATCACCAGGCGTTTACCACCATCGCCATCTTCAACGCCATGCGTTTCTGCCTGGCTCTAATGCCACTGTCTGTCAAGTCTCTGGCCGAGGCCAACGTGTCCATGGCACGTCTTAAGGTAAACAACCTGACCTGCCTTACCTGTACTCGTTTAATGTAGTGCTGCAACGATTAATCGATTAACTCGACTAATTCGATTAGTAAAAAGCTTTGAATCAAATTACGCTCCTTCGAGTGTTTGTTTAATTATAGTAGCGTTGTAATGGTTTGTTTTGAAAGGGTTTGCATTTAGTTTTACCGATTTGAGTAGATACTCCCCTCTAGAGACAACAGTGAATATGCTCCCTTGTTAAGTCTTTGTTTGGGCTTAAATGTTTGTTTATGCATTCATAATTTAGAAGTAGATTTAGATTTTTTTATGGAAATATGTGTTTGAACGATTTGTCAAGAGCTTTGGAAAAGAAAAACACGTTAGCATGTAATAGCATTTAAGCTAGCGGAATTCTGCTATGCAAGTTAGCCAATTGGTTTTTTGTTTTTGTTTTACTTAAATCCTCGTTTATTTATTTTTTAATATCGTTTGAGGCTAAGCTCAGGTATTTAACTTTTTTTTAAATGAAACTGCAATTCTGCATAGTTTGAAGCAGTGTTGTTTTTGGCAGCCCTTTTAATTTTCATTTTAGTCTTATCTTTTGGACGACAATACTTATTAGTCTTCTTCACATTTAGTCCTCTTAAAATGTGTTGAGACTAATTTAGTCTAGTTTTAGTCAACGTTTACTCAAAATGATTTTAATCTGTAAATTTAAAAAAATATTGCTCCAAAAAAATATGTATATATATATATAAAGGTTTCAAACTATTTCGGATGAACATTGACAGACGAGCACATATTGTAGCGTCCACAAGGACAACGTCAATTTGGTGATACTACACACTTGGCAGGAAAACAGTACATTATTTTCAATTAATTATACCCACTTGCACGTAGCGAACTGGATGTAAAAAAAGTTGCCTGAGAGTTTAAAAGGATGCTCACTGTTAGCATTGGCCTATTGCTAACATGAACACAAATGCTATGCTAATGCTACGAGTTACATTTAGTGTGTGATGATCACTCAACACAGGCCTTTAAAGGCTAAAACAACATTGCATATTCTCTTTGGCAAAATAAGAAAACAAATCTTAACGTGTCTGCAAGTCTGGAGACTGGAGAGCAGCAGCACGTCACATGAGTGACACAACCAGACACTGCTACGATGCAAGCTAACTACACATAAAATGTAACACATTGTGATCATGTGACGGAAACTATTAAGCATTTTTGTTTCGTCATCTCGTCAGATGAAAACTGGTATTAGTCTAGTTATTTTTTTTGTCTCCCAAAGCACGTTTTTAGCTCGTTATTGTCTCGTCAGTGTCATGAAAAAAATTGTTTGTTAACGAAATATTTTCGTTATAGTTATCGTTGATGAAAACAACACTGGTTTTAAGAAACACTTTGGAATTTTATTTTTTATTCACATTTAATGTTCTTTTGAAAGTGCAATCTTAGCAAGCCAAAATAAATATGATTGCAAGCATAAAAAATTGTTCCTTTCATTTTACATCTCCAAAAATGTATTCCGAAAGGCATTAAATGTTTGTAATTCGATTACTTGATTATTCGAATGAACTAATCAATAGATTAATCTATTACTCAAATACAGTAATCGACTGTTGCAACCTTAGTTTAATACTACATTCTTCCCTCTCCAGAAAATATTGCTGATCCAGAATCCGGATCCTTATTTAGTGCAGAGGAAAGGAGGAAACTCTGCAATCGTAATGACAAATGCTACCCTGTCATGGAATAAGCAAAACAAACAGAACCCCGGCATACTCAACGGAGGGACGGGAATTTCCAACGGTGAAATAGGAACCAAGGCGGATGCAGCATCTCGGGATGAAAATTCCAACCTCTTGCCCACTTTAAGGAATATTTCCTTCTCACTTCCTAAGGGCAAGTTGCTAGGTGTCTGCGGAAATGTTGGCAGTGGGAAGACCTCGTTGATATCTAGCATTTTGGAGCAAGTGAGTTGCACCATCCATGTTTCTTTCTCCATGGTCCTCTCCACATGCCATCTTTGTATCTTAGATGCACCTCCTCCAAGGCTCGATCACGGCGGATGGGACCTTTGCGTATGTTTCCCAGCAGGCTTGGATCTTCCACGGTAGTGTTCGAGAAAATATTCTGATGGGGAACCCAATGGACAAGGACAAGTAATGCACAGCATGAAAAACATGGGTTACAATAAATGTGTAACGTGTGAGTTTATTTGTGCAGATACGAAAGAGTTTTGGACGTGTGCAGTCTTAGACCAGACTTAAAGATACTACCACACGCTGATCATACAGAGGTGTGTATTGTTTTCACATAGTGTCTATTATTGATCACATTGCTGTTGAGTTTTATTGTTATCACATTGGTATATTCATTTTTAATTAACATTTTGCTATTGTTGATGTTGTGGTCAGATCGGCGAGCGTGGCCTGAACCTGTCAGGCGGTCAGAAGCAGAGGATTAGCCTGGCACGGGCCGTCTATTCCAATAAAGACATCTTCCTGCTGGACGACCCTCTTTCAGCAGTTGACGCCCACGTGGGCAAGCACATCTTTGAGGAGTGCATCAAGCGCCAACTCCGGGGAAAATCCATCATCCTGGTCACACACCAGTTACAGGTACAATAACCTCAAAGTACTACACGTCCAATTCTTCTGGAATGTATCCTCCGTGATAATTTTGGGTTCACCGTTATGCTATTCCTTACTACTTTAACAGTATCTGGAGTTCTGCGATGACATTCTGGTGCTGGAGAATGGCGAGGTCCTCGAGTCGGGGAACCACCATGCGCTGATCACGGCCAACGGACGTTACGCTCAGCTCATCAAAGGCTACAAGGCAGAGCAAGCCAAAGTCAGACTTGTCTTTTTCTTCTACCGTATTGGCCCGAATATAAGACGGCCCTCATGATAGGACGACCGCGTCTTTTTCAAGACTGAAGTTTGAAAAAAGACTTTTTGAACACCAAATTTTTATACAGAAAATAATTACATCTGAAACAAATGATTATAACAATATATTTGAGAGAAAAAGCATGTTATTTTGCCTCATTCAGATCTTAATATCTGAACATTTAAATATGTAAACTAAAGTGCAATCACATTCGTAAATGAATGGCGTCTGGTTTTTGAAATGTAAAGAAACCAATCTATTGTGATAAAACAACAAAATTGCAATAACTGCATTAACCATCAAAGTGAAGTCTAACTGTATTAACTGAATAGGGAAAAACATTGCAATAAAATAATGCAAACTGGTTAAATTTGAGAGTAGCTGAGATCTGTCATGACCAGAGGTTGCGCTAGACTTTTTCGTTGTCTGTCATTTTGACTGACAGGGTCATAAAAATCCGGTCATAATCTATTTTTACCCATCACTTAAATTTTTAAAATGATAATAATGACATATTCAAAAGTATTTAGTTTTCATTCATTTTAATTAATATTCTGTCCGAACAAGCTTAACAGAGAATCCATACCATGCCATCACACATCAAGCAGATGAATATGTAACTTTTTCTCCGCAGTGACAAAAATTGCTGACTGTGGCCCCAGTAGGTAGACTACATATGGAACAATGAAATTAACAGTTCACCTGCTGTGGCCTGAACGCAGTCTCACACCTTCCTCCTGGTGCGCATGAACTTGAATTGCGTGCCCGCTTGTGCATAATCAAATGTCTCAAGAAGAAACTTTTTTGAAGAAACTTCGGACACTCAGTTGCCTTGACATTTTTCTGAGTAAGGCCAACAACGTCATGAATCAAGAGAGATAATAGCTAATTAATATGCTCACTTGCCACCCTGTGGTCTGGGGTGTGAATTGCAACCTGTCAAAATGACAGATGGACTTCAGTTTATTCCGTCACCGTTTTAAAAAACCGGTCAACGACGGAAAATATTCGGTTAACGCGACCCCTGGTCATGACAGAATATCGCTTCAATGATATCTGGTGCCATCTAGCGTCGTGAATGGGTATAACGTCTAGACCGCGAATATAAGACGACCCCCACTTTTTCAGTCTTATTTCAATGCAAAAAACACCGTCTTATATTCGGGCCAATACGGTGTTTTTCTTCATTGCTCAAAAAAATTATGACAATATTGACGTGTTACTTAATTGGTGTTGTGTACAGACTGAGAAAGAAGAAGAGGCAGCTCAATCTGTGAAGGAGATAGAGGTTGAGTTTAGAGAACGAGCAAACAGTGGCATCATCAACCCAGGTTACCAAAATTACTACTGACAAAGCATGTTTTTTGATTACTTTATTATTGTCTTACTAAATTGAGGTTCTGGTGCTGCGTCACCAGTAGGTAGATGAGGAGACACTTTGAGGGCCTTAAAAAGGTGGAAAGGCGCTTTACAAGCGTAACACCATTTACCATTTTCCACTCACGTCAATATACAGTAGTGTTTGGCCACAAGATGGCACTAAACAAATATTTTCATGTTAGAAATGGTTTTGACAGAGCCTACAAAAACAACAAATAAAGCAGATGATATCCCATAAATCAGCAGATAGGCTAAACTACTGTACTTTTTGAAGCATTTGACTTTTATTTTGGGGGTACATTACTAATATTGGCTCTTTCTTACAGCCTTCGAAATCACAGATGAGGAAGAGGTGGGAGGAATAACCAGCCAACAATGTGAGTCGAGAATCCTTAATTTTCTTTAGATCCTCCAAACCCACGGGTGTAGGTTTGCATAGGACATACTGTAGGTAGGGACATAACACTACCAACTTTTCAGGATGCTCAAATTGTCCCTACTAATTTTTAAGCCACCTTATTTGCATTTTATAATGAGTTCAGTTATATGAACTATTTTGATTGTCTTCCAATATGTTGTAAGGATAGAATAGACCCTACCATTATTAAGTGAATTACAGTACTTTTATTATGTTCAGACTTACAGTGACCCCTTTTCACTCGCAGAATGTGCCAGTCCGTTTTTCCCCCTAAAACGCACGTTTGATTGGCTGAGGAATTGACCCCCCCACACACACACACCCATTCACGGCCCGACAGAAATACAACCTGCCGCCTCCCCCGCCCCCTTCAAAGACGAGTGATATTAGAAGTTTTTTCTGCCAGCAGCAGCTTCTGTAAGTAATGTAAAAAGACGTCAATGTTGTGGAGGTGGGGAACACTCCACTAATTTCGCTACTGCTACAGCGCTTCAAGTCAATTTTACTCACTGAGATTTCTTGAAATAAGAAAAGCAGCTAGCTGAAAATAAGCTTAACAGACTTATTTTAAGCAAAAAGTTTGTATATTTAATCTTAAAAGAAAAACTTGTTAGTCAGAAATGTTCTTAATTCAAGAATATTGTTCAAAACATTATTTGAAAGATTTTTTTTCTTCAAGTATTTTACTTACGTTCAGACTTACATTTATCCCTTTTCACTTGCTGAATGCACTGGCTTCCACCCAAGGCTAGAATTCGTAATGTGACTGCCAGTCTCTGTGCGGCATCAACAGTCGGACAGAACACCTCCGTAACCATCTTCTGCGTCGCTTGCACCTCAACATTTGTGTGATCAACATTTGTTGTCCAATGTTAATGAGCTGAATATCCACATTCAAGCATTCCATCTCTGTCTTCGTTGTTGTGTAACCGGAAGAAAACTGGAGGAAGTTGACAAGAGTCCCCCAGAACCGTACAAACACAACGCCATTTGGGATTTTTTTCCCAAATCACTTTTATATTGCAATACTTTAGTTTGAGTCTAGGGGTGCTCCAGTGTTCCCCAGATGTGGACCCATTCTTTGATAGCTCCCAATTTTTTTTAAGAAAAGGACTTGCACTTAAAAATGTTTCTTTAGTAGTTTTTGAAAAAAAAGGTTCGAATTGAACATTGGATCACGCAAACCAATTCACATAAAAGTTAGTATAAGTCAATACAGATTAATTTTGCTTTGATCATTTCGCCTATCCATAAATTAGGTTAATATTCGTGAGAAATGTGGCCCTGACCCCGTTCAATTATTAATGTTCCGCCCCCAGCAAAAAGTGTACATGCAGGTTATGCTGTTATATCGTCCCTACCAATGTTGAGACCAAACCTACGCCCTTGCCAAAACCAAATTTCTATACCTAATATGGAGTACAAATAGTGCGCAACTATAGTTGATTATTTGTATTATAGTCTGTCAGATGATTACAGCAGTGAAGAGTGGCGACCAGCTGGTCAGCGAGGAGACATACACAGAGGGCGCTGTCTCCTGGAGGACTTACAGACAATACTGCAAGGCAGCTGGAGGTGGGAAACTCAACATGCAAACACAAAGACATAAGGCATGACTTTGTGGTGCATTTCTTCAGGTTACATCATCACCTTCCTCAACTTCCTGAATGTGGTGCTGATGATCGGCTCCACAGCTTTCTGCAACTGGTGGCTCAGCTATTGGCTAGGCCAGGGCAGTGGGGTGAGGACACGTGCAAAAATTGACATATGTACATTAGGTTTCAGCATATGGTAATGTTACCAGGTCGAGTTAACCAACGGGACCACTTCAGACCAGGGAGACATTTCTAAGAACCCAGACCTGCACTTTTACCAGCTGATCTATGGTATGATGGTGGTGGTCATGGTGGCCCTGGCCGTTGTCAAATGCTTCTTCTACACTCATGTCACCTTGAATGCCGCCTGTCGCTTCCACGACACCATGGTCAAGAAGGTACCTCGCTGTTGTGTCCAGGGGCGGATCTAGAAAAATATTTATAGGGTGGCGAAAGGGGGGCAGGAACTTTTTGAGAGTGGCAAAATATTTATTTTTAAAAAAGAGTGGCAAATTCTTCATAATAGTATAATTCATCATCGATTCTTTGGACAATGATTCAATATTCTGCGATGATCCGATTAAAATGCCTTTGATTTATTTAATACAAAATTACGAAGACATTTAATACAATCAGTTCTAATTAAGCAAAACAAAATACAAATCAGTTTTGATGTGTATGACAATTTTGTTGATAAAACATTTTTATGATTTTATTTTTTAACAAAACGGCATATCGAAATTACCGTATTGGCCCGAATAGAAGACAGTGTTTTTGCATTGAAATAAGACTGAAAAAGAGGGGGTCGTCTTATATTCGCGGTCTAGACATTATACCCATTCGCGACGCTGGATGGCGCCAGATATCATTGAAGCGATGTTCTGTCATGACAGATCTCAGCTTCTCTCAAGTTTAACCAGTTTGTAATTTTTTATTGCAATGTTTTTCCTTATTCAGATTTTTTTCAAGACTACAGTTACAGTTAGACTTCACTTTGATGGTGAATGCAGTTATTGCAATTTTGTTGTTTTATCACAATAGATTGGTTTATATACATTTCAAAAACCAGAAACCATTCATTTACGAATGTGATTGCACTTTAGTTCACATATTTAAATGCTCAGATATTAAGGTTTGAATGAGGCAAAATAACATGCTTTTTCTGTCAAATATATTGTTATAATCATTTGTTTCGGATGTACTTTAATTATTTTCTGTATAAAAATTAATTTGGTGTTCAAAAAGTCTTTTTTCAAACTTGAGTCTTGAAAAAGGGTGTCGTCTCATAATCAGGGCCGTCTTATATTCGGGCCAGCACGGTATAATCATTTTACATTTTGATTGAATTACATTCAATTGTGTATACATTTATAGGTAAATACATTCAATATACCGACTTCTGTATTGATATACAGTGAGTGATCCCTCGCTACTTCGTGATTCAAACTTCGTGCCCTCAGTTCATCGCTGATTTTTTTTTTCAATTAAAAAAAAACAAACAAAAAAAACAGTATTTTATGGAGATGTCCCGATCCGATCACGTACAGCCTCACTCTCCCTCCTGCTGCTTTTCTTGCTCAGCAGGCAGCTGAAGACTGAGTTTGCTTGTTAACAGGCGTTGAAGCTTTGATCTTGCCAGAGAAGCTTGGGAGCGCTAACTTTAAGGCGCTGCTGTGTCAATCATCATTTCGCTTGTTAAACACGAGCGGAAGTGTGCTGTGGCAACTCATTGTGTGTGTAAGTGAACAGCATTAGCGGATTTGATTGGACTCACTCAATGAAGCATTTGATAAAGACAAGCTTTTTTCTACGTTATTCTTGTTAAAAAATATTTTGGTGTAACATGTTTAAAACTCATCACAATTAATACAAGTGAAGTGCTTTAAAACCATTTATTGAAATATATGTACACGTAAAAGGTTTTTTTTTTTATTACACTTTGGGGAAAAAAAGGGAAAAACATCTTATATGTATCTCTTTCCAATGCTAAATCAGAATAAATACATTCAAAATATATATTTTTTCATGTTATTAAGCTCCACCTCTACTTCGCGGTTTTCGATTATTGTGGGGTGGAGGGGGGTTCGCATTCACCGCGAAAAAGGAGGGATCACTGTATTCATATACATCGATTAATTGTTACACTACTAGTGTCAACGTATGGCAGATATGTGCACATTTTGAAACAGAGTTTGGTAAGAAACCATATGTAGACACTACAAAAAGGCCCAAGTGATATTTACAAAGTGATATTGAGAAACTTAGCTTCATACCAGGCCCGGAGTGACTAATCGGGAGCTTCTGGACGATTCCAGAAGGGCCGGCCGGCCAGATGGGCCGGTCCGCGTTTTATTAAAAAAAAAAAAAAAAAAAAATTACACTGTTATCATTTTTTGTTTGGTATTTATTTATGACAGTGTCACTGAGTATAACTTACATTCTGTTACCGCTGTCCCTGTGGGCCGTCTTAAAAAAAAAAAAAAACAGTATTATTTTTTTTTCCAGACTCATCCTCACGTGTGCAGACGAAAAATACAGCATGCAGCTCCGCCCCCTAATTGTAGTCTGTATTGAGCCAAATTAGCTGCTATCTCGGTGCTCGGATGGATAAAAAGAGCAAGGGTGGCGCTGAAAAATAAGAATTAAAAAGAGAAAAGCACTCGTGAAAGAATCGGCAAAATGCGCGAAAATAGCTAATTTTTTTCATGCAACGACCTTGCTGCCTCAAACTACAGAGGATTACAACGAAAGTGGTAAGGCCAGATGGCGAATAAAATGCAACTTGCACCGTGTGATACGACAATATGTAATTGTGGAAACTTTGGCTTCTTGTAGCACCTCACAAGGGATATGTAGCAGCAAGCATTAGCCATAATGAACACACCACAGGTGCAGAGCTGGATGGTAGGATTGCCATGTCGTTCAGCGAGTGAACATTAGAATTAATATAATCAATTACGTGGCGTTTTTAAAGTGGAAATGGAAAATGGATAATAGTATCATTAGAAGTTGTTACAATGTGCAATACGTATTCTTTATTTTTCATATTGTTATGTTGCTATGTTTGTTTTATCTGTAAGCACTCATTTTGTTAATATTTGATGTTGCAGAAAAGGTCTTATTTATTCATTTATTTTGGGGCTGCCAAAATTATCGCGTTAACGGGCGGTAATTAATTTTTTTAATGAATCACGTTAAAATATTTGACGCAATTAACGCACATGCCCTGCTCAGACAGATTTAAATGACAGTACAATGACATGCCCACTTGTTAATTGTGCTTTATGGAGTTTTGCCGCCCTCCGCTGGCGTTTGGGTGCGACTGATTTTATAGGCTTCAGCACCCATGAGCATTGTGTAAGTAATTATTGACATCAACAATGGCGGGCTACTAGTTTATTTTTTGATTGAAAATTTTACAAATTTTATTAAAACGAAAACATTAAGAGGGGTTTTAATATAAAATTTCTATAACTTGTACTAACATTTATCTTTTAAGAACTACAAGTCTTTCTATCCATGGATCGCTTTAACAGAATGTTAATAATGTTAATGCCATCTTGTTGATTTATTGTTATAATAAACAAATACAGTCCTTATGTACCTTATGTTGAATGTATATATCCATCTTGTGTCTCATCTTTCCATTCCAACAATAATTTACAGAAAAATATGGCATATTTTATAGATGGTTTGAATTGCGATTAATTACAATTAATTTTTAAGCTGTAATTAACTCGATCAAAAATTTTAATCATTTGACAGGCCTAATTTATTTTTCAAATGTATCATTTAATATAGTTTTTTTTAAAATCCATTTTTAAATTTGTTCAAAATATGTTGTGTTGCACTTGTTAAAATAAAGCCACCTTGTTAAACAACCATGACCTGCACTGAATTGGAATACACAGAATTACAGTACACGGCTTTAGAGAACACTGAACTTAACACGTGTATGCATAATGACATAATTTTAAATGAGTGGGCCGGTCTGAGGCATGAAATTCCAGGGCCGAAAATGAGTCCCACTCCGGCCCTGCTTCATACAATCCATTTTATTGAAAGGATCCTCATTGACACCACTGCTTAATTGATGGCAGTGAATGTCAAATTGACTGGAGCTTTTTTTTTTTTATTTAATTGGTGTCGACTGGGGTGGCAAGCCTGTCTTATAGGGTGGCAGTTGCTACCCCATACCATCCTTCCGGACCCGCCCCTGGTTGCGTCTGTCCTTTTTGTCAATGGCAGTGTAAATAATGCAAATTATTTTTTCAACACCAGATTATAGCCAGTCCCATGAGCTTCTTTGACACCACACCGACAGGCCGCATTCTCAACCGCTTCTCCAAAGACCAGGAGGAGCTTGATAGTGTTCTCCCACTTCACATGGACCCCTTCCTGCAGTTCGCGCTGCTGGTGGCCTGCACTGTGATCATCATCTCGGCTGTTTTCCCGCCTATGCTCATTGCTGTGCTCATCATGGGACTTTTGTTCACCCTCATGCTCTTGTGCGTTAACTCTATTTCGGAAAAATAGAATCCATTCTGTGTATCTTCTATAAAGAGTTAAAAATGTGTCGTTTCCGCAGCATGTTCCAAAGAAGCATCCGCTTGATGAAGAGGATGGAGAACATCAGTCGCTCTCCCTGCATCTCGCTGACCACATCCACTCTGCAGGGCCTCAGCACCATCCATGCCTATAACTTGAGAGACAGCCACATCAAGCTGTAAGTCAACTTTTACGATCAGTTGTTTGATATTGAACGTGCCCGTCCACAACGGTTGTTTTCGTCAGTGATGACGACAACGAACATATTTTGTCAATGAACACTTTTTTCATGACGATGACGATAACATAACCAGCTAAAAATGTGCTTTGGGAGACTACATTATAACGAGACGAGTGCCAGTTTTTGTCTGATGAACAAATGACGAAAATGCGCCAGTTGCCGTGGCATGTTCACTATGTGAGACATTTTATGTGTAGTTAGCCTGCATCGTAGCAGTGTCTGGTTGTGTCACTCGTGACGTCATCTATAGGCTCGCCGCAGGCTTGCACACATGGTAAGATTTGTTTTCCTGGCCAGATAGAATATGCAATTTTGCTTTAGCCTTTAAAGGTCCGTGCTGAGTGATCATCACACACTAATTATAACTTTTAGCGTTAGCACAGCATTCGCGTTAGCATTTATGCTAATGCTAACAGCGAGCGTCCTTTTAAAGCGGAAATGTGAACTAAGGTTGGCCAACCATGTTTTTGAATAATATCAATGGCTAAACAATTATAAGCATATTTTCATAATTTTTTTTAACGCAACCCTTCCAGATTCTTTGTTTAACCCATAGCAACGCCCTTGACAACAAAAATGCTTTTCTTCGGCAATCTTCGGAAATTACGTCACACCTAGAAGTGCGAGGGAAGTCCGCCATCGAACAGTATTGTTTGTTGCATTGCTTCTCGGTAAGATGCCACGGCGGTGTGTGGCGATGTTTTGTTCTCACTCAAACGAAAAGTTGTATGAGTGGCCAAAGGATAGCAGGACATCTTTCGTTCGCACGAAGCGAATGAATTTCACGCCATCATCGAGTAGTGTTCTCTGCTTAAACACTTCGAACATGCCTGCTTCCTTAACCGGTCTGCTTATGATCAAGGATTTGCCAAAAAGTAAGTGTTATTTTTGGATAGATGACTGATGACTTTGTCAAAGCAGAGCTGCCAACTGTTGTGATATGAACAGTATAAGCTAGCGACATTAGCCGAAAGTTAACTCGTAGCAATCCCCGATCATAGTTGTTTTTGCGTTCGCTAGGTTAAGCGTGTTTAAATTGTGCGTCATCAACGATCTTGTCCGAAAGAGTTAATCCACTGTCAATCAGGAAAGGGGTGTGGATGTGCATATAAGCGGGTCGGCGTCGCGGTAATTCACGGTCACGTTGCCGTAAGAGACACACACCGCCGATGAGTTTGTGCACATTTATTTGTATTTGCATTATGTATTTCCACCTTCATGCTTCAAGCATTGCATTGCATTTGTACGGTTCGGCGTTTCTTTCACGGTGATCGCTTGATAGCCTTCTAGTTTGTGTTTTACGTATATGAGCCGCTGACAGGTGACAACAACATGCGTGTTGGTTTTAATGTCTGGCAGCGAATCAGCGAGCGCGCAGGTCACGCAGTAAATCATGGGAAATGTAGTCTCGGGACAACACTGAAGTGGTGCTTTGTAATCTGTTCGCTTGTGTGAAAAAACTACATTTCCTCACGCCATTAGACGCCACTTCCTGCCGAGAGCCCCAAGCTGTGTTCATACTGTTAGCTCCATGTGTTAATAAAGAAACATAATTGTCAGCACGTCGTGTGTTCGATACATTTGTAAACAAAAAGCTCATAACAAGACACTATGCACGATCCGTTTAAGAGACGCTGGAGTAGTAGGAGGCGAGGAGGAGATCAGCGAGAAGCAAAACTTCGCGGTCGAATGTGGCGGCAGTCCGCTATTATTTTGTTTTCTTATTGTTGCCACAATAAAGTGGAGAAAGCCATCACCGACTCATCTCCTTCTTTCCCCCCAACGTTTTTATATTATTATGTTATATGTACGAGAGCTGCCGGATCTGCCAAAATGAACATGAAGTCTGATTATTATTTTTTTTAACAATGTCATCAGATAGACAAAAACACAAAATTATGTGCAAATGCCTGCATCTTCAAATCATGAAAATAATAACAGCTTATATCTTACCAATCTTGTAATCTCGATGGTTCTTTTATCCATTCCATGTCAGGTAGTCTAGGCACATTGTTTGCATCCTGATTAACGTCTGGCTAATACATGTTAGGTCCAACATAAAATTCCAACCTCCTCTTCTTCCTCCAACTCTTCAAAAACTTGGATCTCCTCCCTTGCGCTCCATCTATCGCTTATATCGGTGTTTGAATCATTGTTTGAAGGGCTTTGTATGGCGGCCGTATGTATGGAGCTGCCATCGCTGTTCCCTGTGTGACGTATCACTTCCGGGTTCGTCCCCTTTCAGGCTCGAACTTCGGAAACGCGATTATTTTGTCAAATATACAACATATAAATTATTTTTTTCATGCTTTATTTGTTGAACAATGTTTAATTACTTTAATTGTGACCCTATTTGGCATGTTATGAAATTACTTCACATTTCTGCTTTAAACTCAGACCATTTTTTACAGTTTGTGGCATCCAGGTGGCATAATCTATTGAAAGTAATGTACTATTTTCCTGTTGAGTGTGTATTGTCACCAAGTTGGCGTTCATTCAAAATAGTAGAAAATCTTTATTTATTTTTGAAGCAATTTCTTTTTCAATTTTACAGACGAAAAATTTTTCAATAAACGTTGACTAAAACTAGATGAAATTAATCTTGAGTTTTCGTCAACAAAAAACAAGACGACAATAAGCAAGCCCGTCGAAAAGGGGGGTTAATGTTGTCCCAGGCCTCAGGACCATAGGGGTCCCTGAATGACCCTTAGTTTATTTTACCTTACATTCACATATTTTTTATTTTATTTCACTCATTGTCTGATTAAATATTATGTTGTACTCGATATATAATTAAAAACTTTACCATTAAATATTTCAAATTCATTTTTTTTCCTTTTTTTCCCAATACCCCCCACCACCACCACCATCTTAGCAGAGAATTTTTTGAGCCCGCTCTTGCGCACTTAAGGCTACACTACGTACGTGCCCTGAAGCGGGAAATTAAAATCTGTCATTGTTACAAACTCTAAACATAGCGAGTCGTCATAAATCGGGTGTGCAGAAAAGAAAAGAAAAAGAGATGAAGATCATAGAGGTGAACGAGAAAAAATGATGAAGTTTTTAAAAGGGGGACAAGAAACCAGAGAACTAGGGCTAGAGTTGGCTGTGGACGCTGATGTCGGTAAGTGAACAACAGCCGCTAAGCGCTAACACTGAATGTTTACATTCGCGATCACAGTGACTAAAGCACGATTCAAGTCTGTCACCGGCCGCTTGTAGCCTATTGAGCTGTGGTATGACAAGACATGCTGCTCGCGTTGAACCGAGGAGAGAGAAGGTGATGGGAGATCAGGAATATATGTTAGTCTGTGGTGAGCAGGTGCGCAAGGCTGAACAGACTCGCACACGCATTTTCTTGCCTTTGCCAGTGACTGTAGCTGGAGAGAGTAAGCCTTCAGTAAAATGAAAATAATAAAAAACTACCTACGCTCCACCATATAGCGGGGCAGGCTTAACAACCTAGCCATTCTCTCCATTGAGCGTGAGCTTGCTCAAAAACTGGATTTCACTGATGTTATAAATGTCTTTGTTGTCAAAAAATATAGGCGCATCACTGTTTGAGGGCTTTATAACCCCAGGGATGTGGAGGGGGCAGGCACAGGATGTTTAGTCATACTGTTTTGTTGCTTAGCAGGCAGGCATAGCACTCTCAGTTGTATGGTATTGTAGCCTACATGGGACAATAGATGGAAATTGTTTGTTTATTTTGTGTCATATCACATTACGGTCTGTTGAATTTAACTGTCCATCTCAAATAATTTGAAAATTTACACTGTCATTGCTTGCAAAGCGTTAAAAGTACTGCGTATGTTGTCGTGACAAGGCCAGTGGCGGGGGGGCATAATGGTCTCTTGTCCCCGGCCCCCTGCAAGTCTGTTGACAGCCCTGAAATAAGTATTTTCGTCCAAAAGACTAACACAAAAATTAGAAGGGCTGCCAAAAACAACACTGGTCCACAATGCACGGCCCGACACTACTATTTAATTAGATATTCAACTCATTGGTTCTTGTTCTTCTTTTGTCATAGGTTTAAGTCCCTGAACGACATCAACTCCAACCACTATCTGCTCTTCAACGCCGGGACTCGTTGGCTGGCTTTCAGGCTTGACTTCATGGCAGCAACGTTGACCTTGTTCGTGTCACTCTTTGTGGTTCTGAGCAGTAACGAGGACATCATTCCATCCTTGAAGGGCTTGGCTTTATCCTACACCATACAGGTAGTACAGTAGCTAAGTATGAGTACTTTGTTACTTTCCACCGCTGATGTATGTGTGTGCAGCTGACAGGGATGCTGCAGTACGTGGTAAGGCAAGCCACAGAGGTGGAAGCCAGATTCAACTCAGTGGAGAGGCTGCAGGAGTACATCCTGGTCAGATATCTTTATTTAATCTGACAAAACCTGTTGAACTGACACCCAGTTGGATTATAAAATCCAAGATTCTTGTAAACAGGGCTGTAAGTCTGAGGCAGCAAGATACAAAAAAGATGCTTGTATTCCAAAAAACTGGCCAACGGGCGGGTCCATCACCTTCCGGGACTACAAGATGAGGTACAGAGAGAACACACCTGTTGTTCTGGACGGACTAAATTTCCTCATCCGAGCCGGCGAGAAACTCGGAATCGTCGGAAGGACAGGTTCCGGTGAGGGTTTAGAAACTAGTTGTACTTCTACAGTTAGAGTTAATTTACAATTTATAGCTATTAGCGAATGAAAGTGTGTTTTATGACATGGTGATCTCCATCCAGGTAAGTCCTCTTTAGGAGTAGCACTATTCCGGCTGGTCGAACCAGCTGGGGGAACTATCCTGATCGACGGAGTGGACATCTCAGCTATTGGACTACAAGATCTGCGAAGTAAACTGTCCATCATCCCGCAGGATCCTGTGCTATTCATCGGCACAGTCAGGTAACTGAGCGGTCATGGGTGCGTTGTGGATTGCCAATGGCTGAGGACCACCTGTGTCAATACCAACAGACACAACCTGGACCCCTTTAACAGCTACAGTGACGAGGAGATCTGGGCTGCACTGGAGCGAACCTATATGAAGGACTCAGTGAGTAGAAGAAATACTGGATTTACAGTGTAGATTACAGGTACAGTGGGGCAAATAAGTATTTAGTCAACCACTAATTGTGCAAGTTCTCCCACTTGAAAATATTAGAGAGGCCTGTAATTGTCAACATGGGTAAACCTCAGCCATGAGAGACAGAATTTGGAGGAAAAAAAACCCAGAAAATCACATTGTTTGATTTTTAAAGAATTTATTTGCAAATCATGGTGGAAAATAAGTATTTGGTCAATACCAATAGTTCATCTCAATACTGTTATGTACCCTTTGTTGGCAATAACGGAGGACAAACGTTTTCTGTAACTTTTCACAAGCTTTTCACACACTGTTGCTGGTATTCTGGCCCATTCCTCCGTGGAGATCTCCTCTAGAGCAGTGATGTTTTGGGGCTGTCGTTGGGCAACACGGACTCCCTCCACAGATTTTCTATGGGGTTGAGATCTGGAGACTGGCTAGGCCATTCCAGGACCTTGAAATGCTTCTTACGAAGCCACTCCTTTGTTGCCCTGGCTGTGTGTTTGGGATCATTGTCATGCTGAAAGACCCAGCCACGTCTCATCTTCAATGCCCTTGCTGATGGAAGGAAGATTTTCACTCAAAATCTCTTGATACATGGCCCCATTCATTCTTTCCTTTACACAGATCAGTCGTCCTAGTCCCTTTGCAGAAAAACAGCTCCAAAGCATGATGTTTCCACCCCCATGCTTCACAGTGGGTATGGTGTTCTTCGGATGCAATTCAGTATTCTTTCTCCTCCCAACACAAGAACCTGTGTTTCCACCAAAAAGTTCTATTTTGGTTTCATCTGACCATAACACATTCTCCCAATCCTCTTCTGGATCATCCAAATGCTCTCTAGCGAACCGCAGACGGGCCTGGACGTGTACTTTCTTCAGCAGGGGGACACGTCTGGCAGTGCAGGATACTAATAGTAGCCTTTGTTACTGTGGTCCCAGCTCTCTGTAGGTCATTCGCTAGGTCCCCCCGTGTGGTTCTGGGATTTTTGCTCGTCGTTGTTATCATTTTGACGCCACGGGGTGAGATCTTGCATGGAACCCCAGATCGAGGGAGATTATCAGTGGTCTTGTATGTCTTCCATTTTCTAATAATTGCTCCCACAGTTGATTTCTTTACACCCAGTGTTTTACAATTTTGTCTCTGGTGTCCTTCGACAGCTCTTTGGTCTTGGCCATAGTGGAGTTTGGAGTGTGACTGACTGAGCTTGTGGACAGGTGTCTTTTATACCAATAATGGGTTAAAACAGGTGCCATAAATACAGGTAACAAGTGGAGCCTTGTTAGACCTCGTTAGACCTCGTTAGAAGAAGTTAGACCTCTTTGACAGCCAGAAATCTTGCTGGTTTGTAGGTGACCAAATACTTATTTTCTACTCTAATTCACAAATAAATTCTTTAAAAATCAAACAATGGGATTTTCTGTTTTTTTTTCATATTCTCTCTCATGGTTGCGTTTTACCCATGTTTACAATTACAGGCCTCTCTAATCTTTTCAAGTAGGAGAACTTGCACCATTGGTGGTTGACTAAATACTTATTTTCCCCACTGTAGGACCTGTGACCCTCGTGAGTATAAGCAATTTAGAAGATGAATGAATGGATTAAAGTAGGACTATGTCTCTGCAGATCAACAAACTGGAGGGTCAACTTCAAGCACAGGTGTTTGAGAATGGAGAGAACTTCTCAGTCGGGGAGCGGCAGCTGATGTGCATGGCGAGAGCGCTGCTGCGCAACTCCAAGGTTGGAACACAACCACATCCTTTCGAATTCTCCTTACAGAAGGGTTTTTTCTCCTCAATGAAATGTAATTACCATGTAAAATGAAATGTATCTAATCTTCAGATTATTCTTTTGGATGAGGCGACGGCGTCCATCGATTCCGAGACCGACGCCCTGATCCAGACCACCATCAGAGATGCCTTCAAGGACTGCACCATGCTCACCATCGCCCACCGTATCAACACAGTCATGAATGCCGACCGCATTCTGGTCATGGACAATGGAAAGGTGAGGCACACAATTTCCATGTATTAAACCACTGACTGACTCCAAACCGTTACTCCTAACCCTGCAGGTGGCAGAACTAGGCGATCCAGAAGTGTTGTCGAAAAGGTCCGATTCACTGTTCTCCTCGCTCTTGTCGGCCACAAACACCGTGAGCACGTCGGACTCACTTTGATCTACACCCAGTGTGCTTTTGCTCTTGTATTGGATTTTTCACAGCAGTTGCCAGGCTGGTTGTTTTATTTTACTCTTACGAGGAGAAAAAGAGAGGGGATGTATATTTAAATGCTATTATTTATTGATGAATCTTTGAGTTTTCAATCAGGTTTTTTCAGTGACATTAAAGTCAAAATCAAATCTAGGACATTGGCATTTCATTTAATTCCTATTTTTGGCCACACAGCGGCGCCAGTGCTTTTCACCGTATTTTCTCGTGGTTTTCTTTAAGTTGCCGTTAAATCTTTGTTGTCACAAAGGCACAGTACTTTTATTGAAGTTACACATTACTTTTTCCTGTATGTTACTATGTTATTTCTGATGAAGAAACAGCACATTTTTGGTGACTAATCAGTGATATTAGTACTTTTACTTCAGTTTTGGAAAACTTCATGAGATGTGATACCAGTAAGTACTTTTGCTGGTGTAAAAAAAAACAGTAGTTAGTCAGGATAAAGGATAAGTACTGTTACAGGAGTAACAAAATATTGTTTTTGAAATATTTGTTGTTTACAGACATTTGAAGGTAGACAAGCGCTAATCAAGTGAATCCATTTAATAAAGTGTGAGATCAGTACTATACTGTATACTGTACTATAGTAGCAGAATTAATTAATAATTGGACCACCACAGTGTATACAGGCATTGGTCGGGACACTAAATGATCAATGCAAAATAAATCTAACTTTCATGGTGATTGACCATTCAATTCAAACCTTTCTTTTAACAAAACATTTTGAAAACTTCCAGAATAAATGTCTTGTTTTATCAGCAAATTTCAATTGCAATATTTGAACATAAATTCTATTAGCATACACAATACATACACACTTAATAAAAAAATCTCTTAACTATCCACGAATGCAAAACAATAAACATTTGTCTTGAGACCACTCAACATTTTCTCTCTAAATAAAAAAATTAAATATAACTGAAAAAACGTGAATAACAAAAATAAATAAAAATTTAGCCTTCTTTCGGGTAAAAACAACTGCTTTTGTCAACAATCACAGCCAAAATAAACAAAAAATGAAAGCGTCTTTGGGCTGCTTTAAGAACACATAAATAAAATAAAAACGAAAATTGGGAAGAAGGGGGTAAACCTCGGTTCACTACATTTCTCACACTTTAATTAAAGTGCGTACGACAGGAGAAAAAAAAAGTCTTGATAGCATTATTATGTGAATTAGAATCATATTTTGAGACGATCCGACTATATACAACAATTTGACGAAGCGCAGATGACGAGACATTAGTTTTTTAATCTGCCGGTTAGCCACGCCTATCATTATAGGGCTCTAGCGTCCCCAACAGAGGGATGACGTCAACCCATTGAGGGGGAATTATTCAGAACGAGGAAAATGCGACGAAGAGAGCCGCAAAATGTCATTGTTTCAGTCTCTCCAATATTTTACAGGATATTCATTTTATCCAAGTACAGTGCCTTGCAAAAGTATTCGGCCCCCTTGAACCTTGCAACCTTTCGCCACATTTCAGGCTTCAAACATAAAGATATAAAATTTTAATTTTTTGTCAAGAATCAACAACAAGTGGGACACAATCGTGAAGTGGAACAAAATTTATTGGATAATTTAAACTTTTTTAACAAATAAAAAACTGAAAAGTGGGGCGTGCAATATTATTCGGCCCCCTTGCGTTAATACTTTGTAGCGCCACCTTTTGCTCCAATTACAGCTGCAAGTCGCTTGGGGTATGTTTCTATCAGTTTTGCACATCGAGAGACTGACATTCTTGCCCATTCTTCCTTGCAAAACAGCTCGAGCTCAGTGAGGTTGGATGGAGAGTGTTTGTGAACAGCAGTCTTCAGCTCTTTCCACAGATTCTCGATTGGATTAAGGTCTGGACTTTGACTTGGCCATTCTAACACCTGGATACGTTTATTTTTGAACCATTCCATTGTAGATTTGGCTTTATTTTTTGGATCATTGTCCTGTTGGAAGATAAATCTCCGTCCCAGTCTCAGGTCTTGTGCAGATACCAACAGGTTTTCTTCCAGAATGTTCCTGTATTTGGCTGCATCCATCTTCCCATCAATTTTAACCATCTTCCCTGTCCCTGCTGAAGAAAAGCAGGCCCAAACCATGATGCTGCCACCACCATGTTTGACATTGGGGATGGTGTGTTCAGGGTGATGAGCTGTGTTGCTTTTACGCCAAACATATCGTTTTGCATTGTGGCCAAAAAGTTCAATTTTGGTTTCATCTGACCAGAGCACCTTCTTCCACATGTTTGGTGTGTCTCCCAGGTGGCTTGTAGCAAACTTTAAACGAGACTTTTTATGGATATCTTTGAGAAATGGCTTTCTTCTTGCCACTCTTCCATAAAGGCCAGATTTGTGCAGTGTACGACTGATTGTTGTCCTATGGACAGACTCTCCCACCTCAGCTGTAGATCTCTGCAGTTCATCCAGAGTGATCATGGGCCTCTTGGCTGCATCTCTGATCAGTTTTCTCCTTGTCTGAGAAGAAAGTTTGGAAGGACGGCCGGGTCTTGGTAGATTTGCAGTGGTCTGATGCTCCTTCCATTTCAATATGATGGCTTGCACAGTGCTCCTTGAGATGTTTAAAGGTTGGGAAATCTTTTTGTATCCAAATCCGGCTTTAAACTTCTCCACAACAGTATCTCGTACCTGCCTGGTGTGTTCCTTGGTTTTCATAATGCTCTCTGCACTTTAAACAGAACCCTGAGACTATCACAGAGCAGGTGCATTTATACGGAGACTTGATTACACACATGGGATTCTATTTATCATCATCGGTCATTTAGGACAACATTGGATCATTCAGAGATCCTCACTGAACTTCTGGAGTGAGTTTGCTGCACTGAAAGTAAAGGGGCCGAATAATATTGCACGCCCCACTTTTCCGTTTTTTATTAGGTAAAAAAGTTTAAATTATCCAATAAATGGTGTTCCACTTCACGATTGTGTCCCACTTGTTGTTGATTCTTGACAAAAAAATTAAATTTCATATCTTTATGTTTGAAGCCTGAAATGTGGCGAAAGGTTGCAAGATTCAAGGGGGTCGAATACTTTTGCAAGGCACTGTATTTTTGCCCAATAGCTAAATAAATAGTATGGTCATGACAAATAACAGTCTTGTGCTAGATGGTATATGAAATAATAAAAAGGCATTTATTCAGTACGACATGGCAAAATTACTCCATAATGGTCAAAACTGTCGACTTCACCTTTACTGTCGCACCTCCTGAACGAAATTTTATGCCACCGTAGTTATTCGGGCTTTTGTCATTTCCCTGCCCCGGCTTCGGAGAATGTAAACAAACCAAGAGGCGTGACAGCTAAACGACATGCTAACCCGTACCGAGTGATATTTCAAAGTCTTCGAACCGAAAAGTCACACATAACTAGCCCGGATCATTTCACACGGCGGCGGGGTTGTCGATTGTTTTTGCCGAACGGCAATCCGCCCGGCGGCGAGCAAGTCATAGCTCATCGTTACCCTGCTTAGGGCAAAGGGCTCGTTTGCGGGGAAGCAGCTGGACAATGACCGCCGGACAAACCCGCCGACATCGGAGGAGCGCGTAGCTGGTCAACACGAATATGGCAAAATAATGCTTTACTACACGGTGAAGACGTAAACAGCGAGAGAGTCATAGGAGAGCAGCTGCAGTTGTTGTGCAGCTAACATGGCAGAATGTGTCTGAGGAGAGCTTTTCTACATGCCCATCCATGATCAAATGTAAGTAAATAGTCCTTTATTTAAAGAAAGTTTGTTGTGTTTACTTATTAATCGCCGTATTCGCGGCCATTTTTAACACGAACTTGCAATTTCTGATTGGATGGAAAATTTGACAGAACAGGCACACGAAGAGGGCAATAAGCCGAGTATGGTGCTCTCCCGGCGGGGGGATGTGCGACAAGCTGCCGGTCGTTGGCCAAGGGGACAAGGAGCATGTCAGCCACAAAATGCAAGCCACCTTGGTATTCAAACGTGTGCCATGATCCCAGTATTTAACATAATACAAAAAACGATGTTTACTCACTTCCTTGTAAGTCCAAAGGTCTCACAGTTGTCACACACTTGTTTTGGCCGACCTCAGGGTGAACAGGAACTTTCTGAAACCCAAAAAGGCTTACACGCCTCTCCCTGGTGCAGCCACAGAAGCTCGCAGCCGTTTGGCTGGCGTGATGCAAAAAATAAACGAATTAATCCGCAAAATCAGATGAATCCGCAGTCCATCTGCATGCTTTAAAGCAATGCTGTGTTGTGAGATGCTGACCCGGGTGACGTCACATTCGCATTCGTCCTAAACCCGAGACTGGAGCCGGAAATAACTTATTTCCATGGCGCGGGTTTCAGAAATTGAATATATAAAACGATCGCTTCCACACACATCCAAGCGGTCCATTTCATTCAGGAGCATAAAACACCGCGTGAAATATGAAATAAACATGCTTTTTGGTGTCATACGCACTTTTAATGTTAACAGTAAAAAACACATCGAGGAGGACAATTCTCTCTAAACAGCTTCCTACCCGAGTTTTGCAGGTTAGCAAGGTCACACAGTTTAATGCTATGCTAATTCTGATGCAGGTCGGACTTTCAGTTGCAAAATTTATGGTGTGTTCCCGACCTCCACAACATTAACGTCTTTTTACATTACTTATACTGGCTGCTGCTGGCCAAAAAAAAACTTCTAATAACCCTTTTCTTCGAAGGATGCGGCATGTTGTCGACATGTTGTCTGTGTCGGGGTTGTGTGTGTGTGTGTGTGCGTGTGTGTGTGTGTGCGTGCGTGCATGCGGGTCATTAGCCAATAGCGTACCGCACGAATGCTATTTTTAGACCATGACGTCGTAATGCGGAAGTGGGTCAATATAGACACGCCCTCGCATACAATCCATGTTATTTCTGCTTGTTTTCTCCGGTAGTCTTTTAAAAAAGAACATGCCGAGTAAACACTGCTGCTATGGAACTTGTAGAAACGACTCTAGACATTACGATATATGAAGGATGTTTTTTCATACGTTTCCTGAAACCAAAAACTTCGAGGAAAAAATGTGCAGAATGGATCAACTTGTGCGGACGTCCAAAAGACCAGTTCAATGCCAGCAAGGTGAAACCATTCACATTTCATATGCAGTAAACATTTTGTTGGGGGCCATGGTCCTACAGAGGATGAAGAGGTAAGCCAGTTTGATATTTTTACTTATTTTTTAGCGTGGCGTTTTGCCGTGCTGCTTCTGTCTGACAATGAATGACCTGAAAAAACTGCCACTGTTGTTACCTTTTCTGTTGTTAAAAAAAAAAAAAAAACTTTAATGAGGGGGAAGTGTAAATAAATTATAGAACTAAGATTTGTTATTAATGGAAAAATTAAAAGTTTTCATCAGCTGTCACTGAGTTGCATTTGCACTCGCTACACAAAAATGTAAGCAATGTAAATTACCCCCAAGAACAGTCAGAGACGTAAGACAACCAGAGGATATAATATATAAGAAAGACAGGGCATATAGTGGTAAAGGATAGATTGTTGAAACAGGAGAATGTCACTGTCAGTGGCATAAGGCAATGCGCACAAGTAAAAGCTCTCGATAAGAAAGCTACCTCTGGATCAGGTCGGCTCTTTTTCTTGTCTTTTTCAGCCCTCGACACTCAAGCCATCAAATATCATGGGCATTACTGAATGCTTATGACAGATGTCAATATGTGTCATGTGGCATATTATGTCACTAACTCCATTTATGTCCAGCTCAGATCTTTTACGTCCATTCAAAAGTGAGATAATTTGCTGGATGACATTAACCAACATCTATTATAAGCATTCATTAATGCTTATGACAGTGTCATGTTATAATTATGACAGTATTATGGCACCACTATCCAAGAAAATGTTACCAAATACAATAGCTACCAATTAATGAAACAACTGGAAAAGTAACTGAAAAAATATTTAGCACAGAACATGAATTTTGATTGTTATTCACATCTGTAGTGCTGCAATGCATGCTAGGAGGAATGTTGAATGACAACAGTGTTGACAGCAGGTGGCAGCAGAGGTTGACTGTCTCCCCCAAGGGAGCAGTGATGGCCAAATGAAGATTTTTGAAACAATAAGGCTTTGCAGCCAATTGGTTCAAAGCTTCATGGTGGTTCATTTGGTTTCATGACAGTCTTATAATGCCTTTGTCAAATGAAGTGTTACCAGTTAATATCTTTTGGTGTAAATATCCCATAATACAATGAGGACAAGTGCGGCTTATAGTCCATTGCGGCTTATCTATGAACAAATACTGTTTTCATGTCAAATTTGGTGGCTGGCGGCATAAAGTCAGGTGAGCCCTATTGTCCAGAAATTACGGTACTTCAATCAAAAAAGTTGCTTATTTTTGCAACTTTTTTGATTGAATATTAAAGACAGAAATCTACCTCCATATGGTTCCGCCCAGGGGATACAATTTTTGACTGGAGTCACTACATTGGCACGACACCGGCGGGCGTACCATATTCAATGGATGAAGATCTTGGCGAAAAGTATTGCCTAAGCAGCCTGATTTAGAATTCCCCTCAAGAATGATGGGAATAAAAAAAACGCTCATTGTCAACGTATTACTATAAATATTCTTGTAAGTTAATTTTTTTGCTGACACTGCGTTTTGGGGTCATCAACATTTTGTGCCCCACCCTGCCCCAAAAGTCAAACTCCGCCTATGGTTCCCAGTCTAAATGGATTGTGCACCGAGCACCGTCAATGCAGCCTTAGAGTTAACTGAGACACTATTATGGTGGAAGATTTTGGTAGCAACTTGTTGGTTCATTTTTATTTTATTTTTTTTTAAACATTGACACCTTTTCAAAACGATATCTCGATTCATGGCAGGTCATATCGATAACCTTTTGGAATACAAAGTATCACGATATATCACCATTTCGATATTTTGTCACACCCCTACTCTGGGGTGAAAGTGGGCCAGAACGGTCAGGAACGCAGTTCCGGTATAAGATTCAGGGCCAGAACGCAGTTCTGGTATAAGATTCAGGGCCAGAATGCTGTTCTAGTATAAGATTAAGGGGCGGAATGCTGTTCCGGTACACGGTGCTTTGATTCCGAAAATATGACGGCAACTGTCAAAATGCTATGTAAAAAAACAAAAAATGCTAGGATGCCACACATGCATTTCACCTCCAAGAAGAAAACAATCTACCAACATCAGCATCAACATTTACATACACAAATGTTTACAACAAGCATAATAAAGTGCTTGTGTAGCGTAATCCGTTTCCAACAATATTTATTATTTATTTTATTCCACGGACGGCATGGAGGTTTCCCCAGCTGCTGCAGTTATCTGAGTCTGACGATGATGAGTCACATCAATGTACGAATGCACGCAGCAAAGCAAAACTCCTGGACTGATTTATCCATTCAATTGGCTGACATACTGACATGTGATCAGCAGAGATAGTTAGCTCTGATTGGTCAAAATGTGCATGTTTTCTAGAACAGCAAAAAAAAAAAAAAAAAAAAAAAAGTTGAATTGATGCGACAAAAAAAGGGCAATGCAACATAAAATGGATCAAATCTTTAAGAGTAATGAAAGAGTTGAGGAGGATTATTTATCATATTTCGTTTTATTTGCTCTGATGGAGAGGTTCAGAACATCTTAGCTGTCAATGTGAACTTTGGACTTATATTTGTTCATTTATGTTGGGCTACATAGTACATACCCATTTCCTTATGATTTAAAAAAGTCAATGTTTGTGCAATATTCAAAATACTAGTATATTTTATTTCACTCTGCATAATATAAGTAATTTGTACTTATTTTTCTGAATGTAGGTTACTTAAATCTGTATTATTAATAAAAAAGTAAATGTTTACATTAACTTCATTTTTAATATACGTCATATGTTCTTAAGTACGTAGTTAAAATTGAGATTTGGCATTTAGTATGTGAGGAAATGAGGGAAAATAAAAATTAGGAGATGGAGGTTGGGGTTATTGCTGCTTTTGTTACATTTTATTTTGCAAATCATTGAAAAAATACAATTTTGAATGAAAATTAGTTTTTGTATGTGTTATAGAAATAACTGTGCTAAAACAGTTTTCTTTGCATTTCAGTAGTTTAAGAAGTTTGACCCCCCCCACCCAAAAAAAGGTAACACTTTATAATAACTATCCGTTTTACTAGTTAATAGATCATTAGTAAACTGTTGATAAATGATTTGTTTATTTGTGAAGTATTTGTTAACAGTTTGTTAAGCATTTGCAGAGTGTTCCAATATGGTTGACCCCATTCTAAATGCCCATGCTAGTTAATGGATCTTAATAAAACTATATACGCTTTATGTTGAAGGTCATAAGTTTTATTGGTTAAATATACAAAGAAAAGTACAAATATTTGTTGGTTCTATGGCAGATTTTCATAAATATGCAACATGAGCGCTGCCTGCAAAATGCCTTATCAAAATGCCTTTTCTTTTGAAGTGAACGGCATTTCTCAACCTTAAAAGATAGAAATGCCAAATGTTACACACAAAAACTTGAAACGTTTCTACACAAACTGTGTTTCAGGTTAAGAACACCCTGTAAATGCTTAACTGTTAACAAATACTTCACAAATCAACAATAAATCATTTATCAACAGTTTACTAATGATCTATTAACTAGTAAAACGGATAGTTATTATAAAGTGTTACCAAAATAATAATAATAATAATAATGAAAGGGGGGAAAAATTAAATAAGTAAAATTTCTGGCTCCGTGGCGACCTTCACGTCGGGGAGTTCCGGCAAGAAATTCTAGCCACTTTCACCCCTGCCCCTACTTGTAACTGACAACTTCTTGCAATGAGTAAAGTTAGTAAAGCGCACTGTATTGTTGTCAAGGAGATGGCAGCGGGGTGGGCGCGGCTTGTAGTCCGAACTGAGAGCTTCCTCGGGCGGGGAGGATGTGAGCGTGTGAGCGGTGGAGTCACTCGCCTCCTCCCTCCCACCGCCTCCTTCGTCTTCTACGTCTCCCTTCATCCACTCCTTATTCTTCATCGAAAGCGGGCGGCGGTGAGTGAATTTCACACCTCTTGGCGCGTCTTTTATGTGTGTCTGTCATCCATTTTAGTCTAAAAAAACAGCGTTTTGAACTTGGGTGTTCACTTGTTTGGAATGTGCTGTTTCAAATGGGACATTCGAAATCTTCTGATGTTCTTTTTGGAATTTGAGTTATTCGGTTTGAGCAGGAAAAGGTTAGGACGTGCTGGACACTTTGGGAAACATGGAAGCAGAACTCGAGTCTGGAACAACCGTGACGCTAGCCAGCTAGCTGCTTTAGCATCATAGTGAAGGAAGGAAGGACGGATAGATGCTTTCTCATGTTGTTTTTACCTAAAAAAAAAAAAGTGTTGTTAACTTGTAATGAAAATCCAAAGAAACACCAGAACGACTGTTTCAGTCAGCAAACCATACCAGTAGATCAATTTCATTTCTTACATTAATTATTTGATTGAGTATTTATTATAAACAAGCACAGTATAAAAACAGTACAAATTTACTCATTTTTTATTCTATAGTTTGGTCAATAGAGGGCGCTATTTACTTCTCAGTTTATTCATCTTGAAATAAAATTAAATTAAAATAAATAACTTTTTTTTTTTTAATTATGTCTCTTTTTAAAAGGAACCACGGACAGAAAGACTAGTAGGTCTTAAACATAAATGTTAGGATGAGTTTTAATAATTTGATATTCAAACCCCTCTTAACTCATTCACTCCCAGCCATTTTCAACAGAGCAAAGCCCTTCGCTCCCGGCCGTTTTTCTGGATTTTGACTGATTTTGCAAGGCCCACAGAAAATTCTGTTCTATTGCTATATAAACATGGAACCCACCAAAAGAAAGATTTGACTCTCTTGTTTCAGCAGAAAAAAGTAAGTTCATTTTTTTTTCCATTCTTTAGAAATCACTATTAGAAAATAGCTTAGTTTGAGCAATTTTCCAATTTCTGACGAAAAAACTGAGAAAATGAGCTTTTTGTAAACGCATACATTTCAAACATAACTTTGACTTTAACCAAGCTATTTTTTGCATTAGTTACATCCCAGACATCTGAATAAGGTTTTCCATTTACAAAATAACATAAACAACCAGACAAATAGAGCTTTTGATAGCAAAGTAACAATTTATTCACACATGACTACTGAGAGATGACGGTTTGTTGCCGAGATGACGCCGTTGTCGCCACGTCAGCCGTGTAAACTTTTCCCTCATTGTTGTCTGTCTCACAAAGATGGATTATTTTTGCGTTTCTGCGGGGACTGCTCGGCGAGCCGCTGCACTGGGGGTCTAACTCGTTTTGCTCGGTCGTCCAGCGCCTGGCCTCCCAGGCGTCCTCTCGGTTGTTTTGTTTGGTCGGGGCGCCGCCTGGCATCATGCCGCCAGCGCACCGACCATGCTGCCCGGCCGTTCGCTGCTGTTGAATCGGGTTGCCTTGTCTTACAAAATGCACTACTGCCCTCCAGTGGCCAGTTTTATTGCTTTAAAATGGGTTTGGAGCGTTGTTCTTTGTTTCTCAGATAGAGCGGAAGCTATATATGCTTTGTATGAAAAAAAAAAAAAAGCAAAATACGTATAAATACGTTTTTGGGACAGTGAAGCATTTAAAAATATAACGTATTTATCCGTTTCTGGGAGCAAAGGAGTTAATGTTTTTGTTTTCATAAAATTTTAAAAAATCAGTTTAACTAGTAGGTCGAGTTTAACTAGTAGGTCGCCAATATTGCTGACGACGCAATGCACTCTGGGCGGTGACGTTACTGGGCAGCGCTGCCATACTTCCACAGTATGGTAGTTGTGTTAGCTACATAAACATGTCGTCGGTTCTGCCCTTCCGATTTGAACTCGAGCGGAGAAGTGATGAGCAGGACAGCACTGTCGATATTTCACAAAATGAGCAGCAAAAAGCAATTAGATGAAGGTCTTCAGCAGGATTTGAACCCGTATTTCCCGTGCGACCGACGAGCGCGTGGACCAAAGGACTACACTTCCACATGACATTGAAGTCATGACTTTCCTAAAAAAGTAATCGCAACCTACATGCGTTGTCTGTGCGGTAAAACCTGAGAGGGAAACACAACTGAAAAGAAATTGCGGTTGGCTTGACCACGGAATTAGAAAACGCGGCTCACTTCAGATAAGTAGACAACAAAAAGATAGGGATTGCGTAAAAGGGTTCATTGAACACAAAAAAAGAAAACTAACCCTAACCGCAAAAAGGGAGTCACAAAAAGGGTCTGTGACAGTAGGTTGAGATCAATTAGAAAAAAAAACAGAAGGAAAACCGCAGTAAGAGGCAGACAAACCAAAAAAAAACAAGGCAATGATGCAACTAGCATCGAAGGGATATGCAAACTGTCAAATGGCAGCAAGTCAATATCTCGGCAAGCCGCCTAGGATCGGTTAAAAGACACTGCGGATGAGCTGGAATTGGATGCAGGTACAACGTTGGGAAGTCATCCCACAGCTCTGTAACAAAACAATCTGACCAGCAGCAGAATGTAACAAAATAATGCTAGTAGTCATACTAGCTTCGCTTGCTAGCTAGCACTGCTATTCTCCCAGACCAGACCAACTGCGACATCATCCCGCATGTATAAAACATGGCGAACTCCGGAGGTCAAAACATGTACTAAATATTATAGATTTTTAAATCAATGGCAATAATACATATACGTGTTTCTAATAACATATTTTAATAAAAGAGAACAAGTGTGACTTATTAGAGCCGACAAGTCGTTTTCATCATTAGAATTTCATGTAACTCACTAGTTCATCTCATCTGCTGTACAAAACATGAAACACAACACTGAAATTATGATTATATGATGACATATTTTCTCCAACATGGTGATTTTGGATTAGAAAATCCACTTATAAAACCAAACGTGTAATTTAAGAGTGATCTGCTGTGTGAAAGCTTTCACCAGTCATCTTCACTGACTGTCATGACATCATTGGGAAATTTTTAGCCATTGAAGGACAGCAGCATCATTTAGGGCTGGACGATATGACCTCAAAATTAAATGCTTTTTTTTCCAAATCTGTTCAGTGTCACAAACCTCACTGACGTGTACGATCAACATTCTCTAACATCGGTATCTATTAGATCAGGTAGTTATGGACGTTTGTAATTGTGATGCATAATCAAACTTTAATTCTGCCCAACTTCAACAAAATATCAGCAGTAATGCTAAGCTAATATTAATGTTATAAACAAGTAAAGATACACGATAATATCAGTCACCGATAATTATCGGCCGATAATGGCAATTATGACGTCACACAGATAATCCAGATAATAAAAAAATTCAACTGATAATGCAATCCGATAATTACGGTATATACTTGATTTAGCCTCCAAATGTGCGCAACCGAAGAATTCAGGACGCCGCCTCCTCAACCCCTCCTCTCTCTGAAGCCCCTGAGGGAGGAGGGGCTGAGGAGGCGGAGTTACACGACAAAAAGCAGTTGTATATTATGGCGGCTGTTACTAAAAAAACGAGCTCTCGCCATCTGCGAAACATGCACCACAGAAGTTCCACGAGGCGGAAAGAAAGCGTGCTCATTAGGCATGTGCCGGTATGAGATTTTGACGGTACGCTAACCGTGGGCAAAAATACCGCGGTTTCACGGTATCACGGTATTGCAATTATAGCTCCAAAATGTGTTATTTTGAGATGTATGGGTTAAAAAAAATGTTTTTTCTCCATTGAACAGTATTTTTTTTTATTTTTCAGAACATAGTTGCAAATTGGAACATGAATATATTGTTAAAATAAATTATCAATAAAAAAAAATATATATTTTAAATATAATTAAAATAAATATAACTTGTAGACTATACCCACAGCCACAGCTCAAGTTGCTTGAGCAAGAACAAAATAATTTCCATAAAAAAGTAAAAACACTTCTTAATAAAATTTTTTAAAAATTCTACTGCATGACTTTTTTTGAGGGTGGAAAAGCTGAAGTGAAGTTTCGCCATTTTCAGCCACTGTGTCAGCGCTAGTCTACATGATGTCATGCCTATGTGTTAAAAAACAAAGAATTCATAAGTTAATAAGTTAAAAATGTATAAGTTAGTTTAAAGTGTAAATATTGTTGTGGAAAGGTTTCATCTAAACAAACAAACAAACAAAAAAACATTGGGAGTGAGACCTCTCCTTGATCCAGCGAACGTGGGTTTGTGCTTAGGGCAAGAACATCTTTCGCAATTAGCAATCTTTGATGCTATCCCCTTTTCCCCTTCATTCAAGCGAATCAAGCTTGTTTTCTCACTCTGCGGCTGTCACACTCGACAAAGTTGCTCTCCCAGCTAAGCCTAGGCTAACATTCGCCTTTGTAAGCTTTGAGTTAGTTTGTATATTGAATTTGAAAGGAAAATGTGTGTTTTGTTTTTGGCGAACTTTTCATGGTGCTAATCTGTTGAAGCTACTCACACATGGAAAAATACAATTGTACAATGTTTTTAATGTATTCATTTTGTATATTCCACTTATCATGATTTGAGAGCTCAATAAATTGAAGAAAAGTACGCCTTATGTTTGGAGTATTTGTTTTTGGGTTCACTGGCTGTCTAGCCGATAGCGTCACTTTCACACACAGCAACAAACGGGAGGGGGTGAGCGCTGCCGCGCAAAGCCACTTCTGGCTGCATTTTTGACACATGAAAAATAGCGAATACCGTACTACGGTCTGACAGAAAATTTTAGTGGTTTTGAAACCGCGACGTTTTCACACCACGGTAAACCGTGAAACCGGTAACCGGCACATGCCTAGTCCTCATTCAACACCACTAACCCAGCAGCCATTTAAAATTGCATCAGAAAGATTTTTGGAACAAATACGAGGCTGCTGCTAGCGGGAATGCTAAAGCTATTGTAAACTAAAAACTAAACTAAACTACGGGGCTTGTGACGATACAGAGTCGGGTTGTTTGGCAATGCAGCCCAAGGCGGGTGGTAAACTCGCATCTAAGGCTCAACACCGGCACGACTTGAGACTGATAGTCGACAAGTAGCCATCTTCCGACGGAGCCCGCCGCTCTGAACACCGGTCCGGCAGGCTGTTGCCGCCTCGCCGCAGGTGGGGCGGGCTGAGCCCGGTTCCCTGGCGGCGGAACCTCCGGCGAACACCCCGGTTTCTCAAGCGTTCCCCCACGGTGAGCAAGACGCGAGGTGTGCACCTCCGTCCGGAGCAGAGCCAGGCCCCGAATAGGCCGCTGCGAACCGGCCGGATTATCCGGTACGAACGTAGCTGCTGCCGCCGAGACAAAACAGGATTTTTTTTTTTTTTACTACCGAAATGACCCGAGAGCCAAAGCCCCGGATTAAAAAAATAATACAGTTAATACGACCACCATTCTTCATGAAAAACATGCAAATCACATTTTCACCACGGACATTTGGACAAGTGATGTCCAGTAAGTAAGCATGAGGGCACAGTGATTATATGATAATTTAAACATGCAGAAAAAAAGTCAGTAATGCACTCAGTATGTAAAAGGACGAGCGGTCAGATGACTTTGTAGCGCTGCCTTTATTTTCGGCTTAACAAAACTCAGGCACACAACAACAAGCACGGGGGATGCGAGCTCTAACTCCGTCCAAATAGCACTGCCGTGTATCAGTTTAGCTGCTGTAAAGCAAGTGTCATGAGTGCCGCAAATGTAAACAAAGCGCTGCAGAATGGGTACATGACATCTCGCTCTTTTGAGTTAATCATTTTTACAGTGTGCAACAAAGCATATAACATTAGCAATCACTTTCCAAATTATTTAACTTATTTGTCTGTCACAGTGGATAATCAAAACTTGTTGGCACTTATTAACACTTATCAATTTAAATATGCACATTCCTGTTGTAATGAAATAACAATAATATTCTGTAGCCACAAATTTTCCAAATCTTTCCTTCTTCCAATTTTTTTTTTTTTTTTTTTTTTTTTTAGGATTAAGTATAATAATTTATTGCTTAAAATAAGGCTGTTAAGATTATTTTCAGCTAGCTATTTTTCTTCCAAGAAATCTGAGAGAAATACACTTGAAGCGCTGGCAGATAATTTCACTTATTTCCAATAGATTGACACTTAAAACTGACTAGTTTTAAGGAGGTATGTTTTTGCAGTGTAGTAATGTTATACAGTGCCTTGCAAAAGTATTCGGCCCCCTTGAACCTTGCAACCTTTCGCCACATTTCAGGCTTCAAACATAAAGATATAAAATTTTAATTTTTTGTCAATAATCAACAACAAGTGGGAAACAATCGTGAAGTGGAACAAAATTTATTGGATAATTTAAACTTTTTTAACAAATAAAAAACTGAAAAGTGGGGCGTGCAATATTATTCGGCCCCCTTGCGTTAATACTTTGTAGCGCCACCTTTTGCTCCAATTACAGCTGCAAGTCGCTTGGGGTATTTTTCTATCAGTTTTGCACATCGAGAGACTGACATTCTTGCCCATTCTTCCTTGCAAAACAGCTCGAGCTCAGTGAGGTTGGATGGAGAGTTTGTGAACAGCAGTCTTCAGCTCTTTCCACAGATTCTCGATTGGATTCAGGTCTGGACTTTGACTTGGCCATTCTAACACCTGGATACGTTTATTTTTGAACCATTCCATTGTAGATTTGGCTTTATGTTTTGGATCATTGTCCTGTTGGAAGATAAATCTCCGTCCCAGTCTCAGGTCTTGTGCAGATACCAACAGGTTTTCTTCCAGAATGTTCCTGTATTTGGCTGCATCCATCTTCCCGTCAATTTTAACCATCTTCCCTGTCCCTGCTGAAGAAAAGCAGGCCCAAACCAGGATGCTGCCACCACCATGTTTGACAGTGGGGATGGTGTGTTCAGGGTGATGAGCTGTGTTGCTTTTACGCCAAACATATCGTTTTGCATTGTGGCCAAAAAGTTCAATTTTGGTTTCATCTGACCAGAGCACCTTCTTCCACATGTTTGGTGTGTCTCCCAGGTGGCTTGTGGCAAACTTTAAACGAGACTTTTTATGGATATCTTTGAGAAATGGTTTTCTTCTTGCCACTCTTCCATAAAGGCCAGATTTGTGATTGTTGTCCTATGGACAGACTCTCCCACCTCAGCTGTAGATCTCTGCAGTTCATTCAGAGTGATCATGGGCCTCTTGGCTGCATCTCTGATCAGTTTTCTCCTTGTTTGAGAAGAAAGTTTGGAAGGACGGCCGGGTCTTGGTAGATTTGCAGTGGTCTGATGCTCCTTCCATTTCAATATGATGGCTTGCACAGCGCTCCTTGAGATGTTTAAAGCTTGGGAAATCTTTTTGTATCCGAATCCGGCTTTAAACTTCTCCACAACAGTATCTCGGACCTGCCTGGTGTGTTCCTTGGTTTTCATAATGCTCTCTGCACTTTAAACTGAACCCTGAGACTATCACAGAGCAGGTGCATTTATACGGAGACTTGATTACACACAGGTGGATTCTATTTATCATCATCGGTCATTTAGGACAACATTGGATCATTCAGAGATCCTCTCTGAACTTCTGGAGTGAGTTTGCTGCACTGAAAGTAAAGGGGCCGAATAATATTGCACGCCCCACTTTTCAGTTTTTTATTTGTTAAAAAAGTTTAAATTATCCAATAAATGTTGTTCCACTTCACGATTGTGTCCCACTTGTTGTTGATTCTTGACAAAAAAATTAAATTTCATATCTTTATGTTTGAAGCCTGAAATGTGGCGAAAGGTTGCAAGATTCAAGGGGGCCGAATACTTTTGCAAGGCACTGTATATGTTAGGAATGGCTTACTTTTAAAGGCATTTTTGTGCGACTTAGGCATTTACTCTATAAGTAATTGTTGCCAAAAGTTTACCATTACACAATGTCAGACAATCTGTCATTATTTAGATGTTGGAAATGACTACTTGCTCATATTTTATGTTGAAAAAAAAAGCAATAAATTATATTTTTGCACAGTAATATTTTCTCTTGTGTATACTTTAAAATTTTACATAAATCTTTTAATATAATTATCGGCTTGACATTATCGGTTATCGGTTGGAATGAGGAGGAAATTATCGGTTATCTGTATCGGTTGAAAATTGTATTATCGTGCATCACTATAAACAAGCATTCATGGCTCTAAATATCGGAAAGCGATAACATAATGCATTTATGTAAATTAGCTCCTCTCTTTGTATACATACTAACATCATATCTGTGTATTATGTTAGTTTAAGCAATGTACACTGTACATCAGTGAGCATGCTGAAATAAAAATCTCAATAAATTGAAAATAATGATGCGTTTGTTCAGCGCGGGGTTAAACCATTTACAGACAAAGCCTCGTAGCTAAAAGGACAAAATGGTTTTGTCGTCAAGTGTAATACACAAACAATTTTGAATGAACATAGACAAACGAGCACAAATTGTAGGGTCTACAAGGACAATCCCAACTTTGTGTTAATAATATACACTCAGCAGGAAAAGCAGTACATTATTTTCAATTAAACCCAACTAAAAGCCACGAACTGTACACAAAAAAAGTCCGAGCAGTTAGGAGGATGCTTGCCACGTTAAAGTTGATGCTAATGCTAACACGGATGCTATGCTAACGTGATGAGTTAGAGTGAGCGTGTGATGATCACTGAGCACAGACCTTTAAAAACCTGTGTTGCAAAGTGGACTAGATATTTCTGCAATTTGCATTTAGATGAACTATCCAGAAGCTTATAATAATCTTCACTGAAAGAGCACAGAGAAAATTAAAGGAAAGAAAGTTATTGAAAAGATGAGCAAAAGAATAAGTTACAAAATGTTCGGAAAATTAAGTTCACCACATTGTACTTTGAATAGTATAATAAACGGAAAAATATGCTAGTATAAGAAGTTATAGATGACCATCCATCGATCCGGTTGTAGTCCGCCTTTCGCCCAATGTCCCCTGGGATGGGCTCCAGCAGCCCGAACCCTTGAAGATAAATCGTCCAGAATGAATGCTACCATGTAGAAAATTGCATCATTTTAGGGAGTGCGAATTTGTTGGATGTTGCCCTATTTCTTTCCTCACTAAATGCCTCCAAGTGTTCTCCATTTTGGTTTTGTCGAAATGGTTACCCTAGTTTTGAGCCCTACCCCAGTGGGGGTAGGTTACTGGAGCACAGCGACATCACCAATGCATACCATATACCGAAGTCAGACAAGTACACTACACAATCACTGACTGATCTAATCAATTGTCTTTACGAGACCAAGGAGATTAGCTCGCGACAGTAGGGTATTTTAATCAAGTCTTCACTACGCTGTATATATATAGTATAGAAAGCCTTCCCGTCTCATCAGACCTTAGGATATGGTTCCAGTAATCCATGTGTTTTTTTGACATGTCTTCAGCAAACTGTTTGCGGGCTTTCTTCAGAAGAGGCTTTCTTCTGGGGTGACAGCCTTGCACACCAATTTGATGTCGAGTGCAGCGTATGGTCTGAGCACTAACAGGCTAACCCCTCACCTCTTCAATCTCTGCAACAATGCTGACAGCACTCCTGTAACGAGTCACATGACATTTTGGAGGGAAAATGACAAGCAGTACTCAATTTGGACATTTAGGGATGTACGTAGTTTCTAAGGGGTGTAATCCCTTTTGTTGCCAGGGGTTTAGATTTTAATGGCGTTATTTTAAGGGGAAAATAAATTAACTCTTATTATATAAGCTGCACACAGACTACTTTTTATTGTCAAAGTGTTATTTTGTCAGTGATAAGATATACTTAAATATCTGCAGAAATGCGAGGGGTGTACTCACTTTTGTGATACACTGCATATACTATACTATAAACAGGATGTTGTCATCACATTGAAACATATTGAAACACTTTAGAGCTAATTTTAAATGTAACTGAACTAGAGCTGAAATGAATACTCGAGTAACTCGAGTTTAAAAACTGATCCGAGTAATTTTATTCACCTCGAGGAACCGTTTAATTTTGCCAGCTCTAAGCATTACGTTTTGCCCGGACTACTTTTAATGCGGGACAACGCGCTGACGTCACGTGCGTAGAGGAAGAAGCAATAATAATTTAAAAAAAAAAAAAAAACTTACCGCAGCCGACAGCCGCTACAAACTACGCCGACGTTGCTAAAAACTACGCCCGCATGATGCTGGTTTGGTGGATGGAGTGTCCGATGCGTCTCATAGATATCGCATGCATTTAAGACTAGATGCGAAATGACAGACTCGGCCGCGTCTGGGCAGCGTTAGTAAACAGCCGCCATCTTTAAGCAGTAGACTTCTCATCGCTAATAAATATAACGTTACTGTCTCGCTCACGTAACGTTAGCCCTTCGGAGGGCTAGGTTTCTATTGATTATGACCACTGTCGATGCGTGGCTAACGTGTCTTACATACAGGGTTTATTTAATCTGAAAAAACACAGCGCTGTAGAGTGATGAGGGTGTAAAATTAAAACATAATAAAGCTAACTGTCAGTTTTAGCTCAGTATTCATTACTGAATAAATGTGCTCCAATACAGCAGGTATCATACATTTATTTTGAACACTACAAAAACTCAAACTCCTACCAGTACTTACAGTTTAGACTAATTTAAAACTTAACTAAAAATTAAAAATAGCTTGACACAAATGGAAATTAAATTGAAACACATGGGGAAAACACGTACCTTTCAAGTGATGTGTGTTATCAAGCGTAATTACATTTTTAGTTAAGAAATATGTTTTTTTTTTAATAAGATCTAGAAGTTTTTCGAGTGAAAACAGTGAATTTTTTTTCCTAGTCACATCTTAGCAGTGTTGGGCACGTTACTTTAAAAAAGTAATTACATTACTCACTACTTCTTCCAAAAAAGTAACTGAGTTAGTAACTGAATTACTCTATAGTAAAAGTAACTAGTTACCAGGGAAAGTAACTATTTCCGTTACTTTAAAAAGAACTTGTTGTATGTCAAAGAATTTGAAATTTTCTGAGCAGTATTCGAGTCAGTGGAATAGAGAAAAACAGACAGGTAGTTAACTTGTTAGTTGCTTCAGCAGATTTAAATTGCTTACCACAGATGTCGACAAAAGCTTTGCCCCGGGACATAAATTACACATTACATGCAGGTTCTTTCCTTTAATTTCGACAAACTTGAAATAGTGTCTATATCTCCACCTCTTAAAGGACAATTTTTCTTCTGAATGCTCTGCCATCCCGACCCTGTGCATCTGTTTTGCGTGTGTGTGTTTGCCGCACGCGCTGTTCCGGTTTGCCTGTGAAATCACCGGCTCTGATTGGCTTACTACGACACATTCCTCTAACCCTCAGCCAATCACAATCACTTCCATCGCATCTCTCGAGGGGCTGCATTTAGGTAGGCTCGTTTCCCGACAATTAACGTCACCTTCAAAGCGTCTGCCGTCCTCAAGATGGAAGCAGAATTATTGCTGGCAGACAGTGGGAGATGGGAACGAGGCTAGCATCAGGTGTAGCAAACAGAGAAACGTTACCAAACTTTGGAAAGCATTGTCTAATTGAAAGAGCAGGGACAAACAGCTTGGAGTCAGAAGTACGTGCGCTATTCCCGAACCTGAACGCACCCCAAGTCTTGGACGACAAATCAACAGAGCAGAGAGTCGACTCGACACGGCTGGTAGTTTCTTCAATTTATTCAGAGTAAGTAACGCACCGCTTTTGACAGTCAGTAACGGTAACGGCGTTGTAACGGCGGAAAAAGTAATTAGTTAGATTACCCCGTTACTGAAAAAATAACGCCGTTACGTAACAGCGTTATTTATAACGGCGTTACTCCCAACACTGCATCTTAGATGCAATTGTTGGCTGTTTTCAACAATGTATATCGTAAATAAAGACATTGATTGATTGAAAATGGTTCAATATTGGATTAAATGTCTTTTTTTCTATATATATTTATAATTGCTCTCTACCTTAAAAAAAAAAAAAAAGTTTATTACTCGATTAATCGATAGAATTTTCAGTCGATTACTCGATTACTAAAATATTCGATGCTGCAGCCCTAAACTGAACACAAGAAAATAAAGCAAAAATTATGTAGAAAAATTAAATGTATTTGGCAGAAAAAAAGCCTTATGGCTGTGATAGGGAAACAAGGACTTTTTTTAAAAAATATGCCCCCCCCCTCTCCAAAACTTTTTTTTCAAAGGTGTTTTTGTTTAAAGCAAAGAAAAACGAAAAACAAAAGAAATACTAAATACTAACAAAGATCTTCAGCCTTCTGGATGTCACAGTTACTCGGGCTAAAAAGATGCATGCTGGCTTCATTGAAGACTAGATCACGGGAACACGGGATATTATTATGCTTAATGCGGCCATCAAGGTTTACTTATCATTTTAAGGACATTTTCAAATCAAATTGTCTGTCTGCTTCTAACATAGCGTCTCTATGTTATGTGTTTCTGGACAGGTTACACTCCCACCTCAGCCATGATTTAAGGACCAACGCAACCTGCTCATTCTTTGTTTTACTGTCAGCCACAAATCTTTTTTTTTTTTTGCGGGCGGGAGGGAGATGGGGCGGAAGAAGATCCAGATCACCCGCATCGTCGACGAAAGGAACCGGCAGGTTTGTTGTGAATCCCCTTAAAGTTTCAACTTCCTTGTCCTGGCAGACTGATGTATATACGACAAGGAGTACTAAAATTAATTAATTAAAGGTTTTATTAAAATTGAAAAAATATATTGAAGGACACATTTGATTATTTATTATGTCATTATTTAATTTTGGTGCTCCTGGTCCTCCATTCTGTTGCACACATGGAAAGAAGTGCCTGTCCATTTACGTACACACAGTAAGAACATGTCTGTCCGTTCATATGCATGCATAAAGTAAATGTTATTGCTTGTGGTTTTACAGCTAATTGACTTGTTGACGTTGCTTTTAAAATAGTCGAGCAAATAGTCTATATGCTTTGCAGAGGAATCCCTCAAGGATCTGTCTGTGGACTTTCAACATTTTTAGCGGTGAGCATGACAATTTGGGGTTAGTCGGGCCCGGACGGCACCCTGTCATTTTAAGGGCGGGACACACAGCTCTTCCTTCTTCTCTCCCGGCCGTCTGCTGGCAAGCTTTGCGCCACCCACTGGAATCCCTCGCGGTGCGACGCCGGCTAAATATATCCGGCAACAAACGACGGCCTGTCTGCGAGCGAAGTGGTGACGCCGTAAATAGCCAAGCAGCCGGGGAAATAAACATGTGTTTGTTTTAGTGTTTGCACGTCTGGAGTGTCTCCTGGACTGGGGGAGGCTGTGTGCTGAGCTCTTACTTCCCTATTCTGGGAATGTCGCTTTATCTGTCTTGTAGCTCGGCATTTTTGTTGTTGTTGCTAATATCAGTGCTACTGATGGCAATAGGTTTCAAACAAGCTTGAGCGATACGACGAAAATTTGTTATCGCGATAAAAATGTTCTTGTTAGTCAATATCGATAATTATTACAATAATTTCTTCTTTTCAATTTGAAGTCTGATTTTTGCCCCTGAGGGAAAGTTGACAAAATAAGATGCTGCTTTAGCGAATCTTTATTGTCAGAACAAAGATACATTGTGACAAACTACTACACAGCGTCTCTTAAATATGAGGATCATTGCACAAAATTAAAAGTTAATAAAATGCAGAACTTGCACGAGGTAATCAAAATGCAGAACATAGCACAAAATCTAATGTAGACATACAAGCCCAAACAATTAAATGGCCATAAATAGACAAACTAATTTTAATTTTCACTCTGAAACATGTTAGTATTTTGTGCCTAAAGTCTTAAGGTAGGGATGCCCAAGTCCGGTCCTCGAGAGCCCCTATCCAGCTTGTTTTTCATGTCTCCTTCCTCCAACACACTTGAATCAAATAATCAGGATTGTTATCAGGCTCCTGTATAGAGCTTGCTGATGAGCTGATCATTCGATTTAGGTGTATTAAAGGAGGGAGACATGGAGAACAAGCTGGATAGGGACTCTCGAGAACCGGGCTTGGGCACCCCTGTCTTAAGCTGTCTGACAATGTCAACAAAATAAATAGACAAAAGAAAATGAACAAACAACGCAGCCATTGCTTTAAATGCTACGGGCCAGAAAATATCTGTCCACAGTATCAGGCTTCAATGCTGCTCTGTGAACGGTCACAATGTTCCCTCCTGTACTCAATACCCTCTCAGAGCTAGCGTCCATGGCACATCAGCGGCCCCCTTCTCTCCAGTGTTCGGGTGGTGTAATTACAGTTTGAATCTATCGACTTTTATCGAAGGTTTTTATTATTTCTGTTTACAAAACTTACACTGCTGGCCAAAAGTATTGGCACCCCTGCAATTCTGTCAAATAATGCTCAATTTCTCCCAGAAAATGATTGCAATTACAAATGCTTTGGTAGTAATATCTTCATTTATTTTGCTTGCAATGAAAAAACACAAAAGAGAATGGGGGGAAAATCATTATCATTTTACACAAAAGTCCAAAAATGGGCCGGACAAAAGTATTGGTACCCTTTGAAAAATTTTGTGATGCTTCTCTAATTTGTGTAATTAACAGCACCTGTTACTTACCTGTGGCACACAACAGGTGGTGGCAATAACTAAATCACACTTGCAGCCTGGTAAAATGGATTAAAGTTGACTCAACCTCTGTCCCGTGTCCTTGTTTGTACCACGTTGCGCATGGAGAAAAGAAAGAACACCAAAGAACTGTCTGAGGACTTGAGAAGCAAAATTGGAAGGAAGCATGGGCAATCTCAACTCTCAAGGCTACAAGTCCATCTCCAAAGACCTGAATGTTCCTGTGTCTACTGTGCGCAGTGTCATCAATAAGTGTTAAGCCCATGGCACTGTGGCTAACCTCCCTAGATGTGGACGGAAAACAACAATTGACAAGAAATTTCAACGAAAGATTATGCAGATGGTGGATAAAGAACCTTGACTAACATCCAAACAAGTTCAAGCTGTCCTGCAGTCCGAGGGTACAGCAACGTCTACCCATGCTATCTGTCGGCGTCTGAATGAAAAGGGACTCTGGTAGGATACCCAGGAAGACCCCAATCTGACCCAGAGACATAAAAAAGCCAGGCTGGAGTTTCCAAAACTTACCTGAGAAAGCCAAAAGCGTTTTGGAAGAATGTTCTCTGGTCAGATGAGACAAAAGTAACAATTTTTGGGAAAAGGCATCAACATACAGTACTTTGAGTTTACAGCAAAAAAACTAGGCCTTCAAAGGAAAAAACACGGTCCCCGTAGTCAAACATGGCGGAGGTTCCCTAATGTTTTGGGGTTGTTTTGGTTCCTCTGGCACTGGACTGCTTGACCGTGTGCATGGCATTATGAAGTCTGAAGACTACCAACAAACTTCGCAGCATAATTTAGGGCCCAGTATGAGAAAGCTGGGTCTCCCTCAGAGGTCATTGGTCTTCCAGCAGGACAATGACCCAAAACACACTTCAAAAAGTACTAGAAAATTGTTAGAGAGAAAGCACTGGAGTGTCCAGCAATGAGTCCAGACTTGATTCCCATAGAACACCTGTGGAGAGATCTGAAAATGGCAATTTGGAGAAGGCACCCTTCAAATCTCAGAGACCTGGAGCAGTTGGCCAAAGAAGAATGGTCTAAAATTCCAGCAGGGCATTGTAAGAAAGTCATTGATCGTTACCAGAAGCAGTTGTTCGCTGTTATTTTGTCTAAAGGTTGTGCTACCAAGTATTAGGCTGATTGTGCCAATACTTTTGTCCGCCCCATTTTTGGAGTTTTGTGCAAAATGCTAATGATTTTTTGTTTTCATTCTCTTTCGTGTTTTTTCTTTGCAAGCAAAATAAATGAAGATATTACTACCAAATCATTTGTAATTGCAATCATTTTTGGGAGAAATTGAGCATTATCGGACATAATTGCAGAGGTGCCAATAGTTTTGGCCAGCAGTGTATATGACAATAATTATTATTATTGTTTTATCGCCCAGGGTTGGCGTCAAATCCAGTCACCTAGTCACCTACTATAGTTTGTCTTTGTAGTAGGGCTGCCACAGTTAACCAACTAATCGACAACTAATCAAATGAACTGAAAACAATTTTGATCGTCGATTAATTGTTGAGAGCCATTGAAATAAAAATTGTGCAAATCGTCTTTTTGAGCCTTGTAATTGTAACTGTCTTATTTATTTTTTGTTATTAAAAGATTTTTGCATCTTTTAAAACGCTTTGATGCATGAATTAAGTTTTTTTTTCTCAAATGTTTTTATTATATTCAAATTGGGTAGCGGTCTTAAACTTGCAACCCGGGGGTCAGTAGCAATCCATTCGACAAGATTTTGCGGCCCCAATAGAAGACGACGGCGTGATATCACGATGACGTCATCTCGCATCGCAACGTATGGCCATTTTGAGAGGAGGGCACGCACAGGTAAACATCCGTAGACAAACGTCTGAAATTCATATATTTCAGCTGTGTTTTGCGTCTTTTTTTATAAAAACGTCTTAAACATGACTTATTATTATCACGAGTCACTGCCGACAGACGCGAGGAGGCGATACAACTTAAAATTAGCGTGTATTGGCTTGCAAATCTGCCCATACAAAGTCGCAGCTGATAGCTGGATAAACAATCCAAAGGAATTGCCTGCAGTGGAGTTCGCAAACATCTACAACTACCTCATAAAGTCTCCCAGTTAGTAGACCTTTATCAATTACATGGAATATGTACGGTGTGGAACTAAGAAAACTGGTAGTATATACGGAGTGATTATTTCTGCCGTAACTGGTAATTTGCCTCCAAGTGTTATTTAGCCATGAACACGTCACGGCAAAATAATCAATTCCCACCAGGCCAATAATATACCGATTGACCGATGAGAGCAGTTCACGGGAAAAGAAAAATAACGCTTTGCGAGTTGTCGGTTACGGTAATAATAACCACTGTCTATTGAATCCTAGCAGCTAATTGGGGCAATAAAAACATCGAATAAAGTTTACTTACCAGTAATAAAATGTCGGCTGCAAACGTAAATGTGCCTGGTCCACAGAACCGTCTTCTTTTACTGTTCCTCGATTTATTGCTTTCAGTCAATTGCTTGTCATTTTCTTCTCACAAGGAAGAATAAAGAACTTGTGGCTCCGAACTCTTCCTTGTGTGACAACCCGCAACACGGCAACTTTTAGTCATTTTGACGGAAATAAGACCGCAAATAATACTAATGTTCAACGTGTTTGTATTACAATGCACGACAGAGCAACTGCTTGTGACTCGTCTTTTGCCCCGTTTTCAATATGGCGACGCTTTGTTGTTGCTGGTGACGTCATTAATGCCCGGATGTCCGACTGCGAGAATTTGACAACCAGTTGTTGTATTAGTGTTGCCCGCATGTATTTTGCAATGGGCAATAGATTAATTGTAATTATTTTAATTCTAATAATTTAAATCACATGAATGAATTCAGTGAAGGATTCATTTTTGGTGGAATTTTTTATTATTATTATTTCAATAATAATTTAAAAAATAATGAGAAAAAAATGCAAATTGAAAAAAACTGAAATAATTCTAAAAGACATTGAATAAATGTTAAAAATTAGAATTTCCAAAAATGCGTTACAACAAATTTTGAAAAAAATAAAAGAGGCATGAAATCAAATAAGTTTGGCCCTTGTGTACTGTATTTTGCTCTTGGAGCATTATGATTTTTGTTGTTGTTGTTTTTTTAAATCTCTTGTGACCTCACATACTGTAGCTTAACATTTTGTCTGCCATTGACGGTAATAGACGTTATGAGATGGACTGGATGTCTATAGTCGTCAATAGGTGTTTTCAATATCAATTTCTCTCCTTTACTAACTACCACAACACATACTCTGTGACCTGGATTGGCAGTAAATGAGTTAAGCTAAAGATAACTAATTTATTGAAAAATACGTTTAAAAAATCTAATTAAAAAAGTTTTAAAATGTAATATTTTAATTCAATTAATTATTATAAAGAAAGTATTTGTTTCATCAAAAAATTATATAAGCAGAAAAGAAAAAAAACTAAATATTCTCTTTATTTTATGAAATTCATTTAAAAATAACAGTATTAATAAATAACGTGATAATTACTGTATATGAACCAACTCGCAAACTCATCCTAGTAATAATTAGTGATAAATTAGTATCACAATAATCGTATGTGACAGCCTACTTTGTAAAAACTGCGCTACTGTAATAATCCTTTCATGTTTACAGTGGTGTGGGGAGTAATGGGTAAAGTATGCAGTGGTGTTTACATCCCATAATAATTGGTTTTGCCTGAGCTGGATTTAGGCTGAAGTGTATTTTTATTCCCCTCGCCTAATTTTATACACTTGCCTTCCTCTTTTAGCAACTTCTCTCTTTTTTTTTACTCATTTCTGCTGCATATGCGGATAATTCTGTGAAGAGTCATATTTTATGGACAATGTAATGATAATTAGCGGGTGTCTTGCAGGTTACGTTCATGAAGAGAAAGTTCGGATTGATGAAGAAGGCATATGAACTGAGCGTGCTGTGCGATTGCGAGATCGCTCTGATTGTCTTCAACAGCTCCAACAAGCTGTTCCAGTACGCCAGCACCGACATGGACAAGGTGTTGCTCAAGTACACCGAGTACAACGAGCCCCACGAAAGCAGGACCAATTCCGACATCATAGAGGTGAGATGCTAGTCTTTTCAACTGGCCGTCTTTTTGGGGGCACTTTACAGGATGCACCGTGAACTAGGAATGGGAACCTCTTGGTACCTCACAATAGGATACGGTTTGCGATACAAAGCTCACGATAACGATGATCCGACGATATCATTCTAGGATATTCTAAAAACAACTAATAAACAACAAAAAAAAGCTTCTGCTGTGAATTGGAATGAGTTTATCACTAGGAGACGTCCAATCCATTTGAAGTGGGAGGGTGGCAGCGAATGAACATTCGTTCATTTGCTGCCATCCCTCCCACTTCAAATGGATTCATTGCACACAATTGATGGTGAAAAACATTGAATCTAAACTGGGAAGAGTGACTATGAATGCTCTTGTTTCGTTTCCATTGACGGCTCTAGACGTCCAATCCATTTTAACTGGAATGAACGTTTATTCCAATTAAAATGAATTGGACATCTAGCACCACCAATGGCACCGAATAAGTTCACTGAGTGTTCTGTAAAGGTAAAAATAATGTGCATGAAAGGGTTCGTAGTAAGCCTGAACGATATATCGTTTAAACATCGTCATCGCGATGTGCACGTGCGCGATTATTATTATTTTTTAATCCATATAGACCCCACTCACCAACGTCACACAATAATGACGCATCGCTGTATCCGGCCACCATATTGTCCGTCATTGTTTATCCGTATTCTCAATGGTTTCAATTTGTCGTGCAATTTATTGTGAAATTCATGGAAGCCCCGGTGTTTTCAGACGCTGTAAACTCATTGGATGCGTTGCATAAAAGGCATTATGTGGAAAAGCTTCAGTCTATCCATTCGCCAGATCCATATTTGATGCCTAAATCGATATTTTTCGACCCGCTGTCTTTGCCGTCTCTGCCTGACGTCTGCTACCCTGATATCTTCAACTATCTTGTCCACAGAAACTCAGCCTAGTCTCACGAAACTTAGAAAAACTTTAAGAGCAGCACTCTCAGCAAGATTACCCCGTGTGACCCTTTACTTTCAATTTTCTAAAATGGCGACAATCAATTAAAAAAAAAGTTGACTGCGATGGCCGACGCTTCAAGGATAGGTGGATATTGGACTATTTCTTCAATACGCAACAACTGTGTCTGCCTCATTTGCAAAGAGACAGTCGCTGTTTTAAAAGAGTTCGCTGTGACGCGATATTACCAAACAAGACACACTGACATGTACAACAACATTACAAGGAAGATACGCAGCGAGAAATTATAGCAACTTGAAGCTAGTTTAATTTCACAGCAGCAATATTTCGCAAGAGCCCGAGTGTCGAAAGAAAATGCCACAAAGGCGAGATTGTTGAAATTATGAATTAAAAAAAAAAAAATAAAGCAAATGTGACACACAGATGGGCTTGCTAAAAATTGTTTAAATATATTGTTCTACGTAAATCAGCCAAGGTAGCCCCCCACATTTTTACCACACCAAATCTGGCCCCCTTTGCAAAAAGTTTGGACACCCCTGTTTAACTGATGATCCGTAGACGAGGCCAGCTTCTTTCACTTGGTACCAGCTAAATATTATTCAAAAAATAATGATGGCGGAAGAAATAAACATCTTGAATTTGAAACTGTATGTTGTCGGCGATTATCCTCGCAATGATCTTAATTGTGGTTGTCAGCCCAAAACTCTCTAAATATATATTAAATGCATCTTACCAGGTATAAAATGACTACTACATAGTCTGTGGTGATCGTTTGGTGCCCAGTTTTCTCGTCGAATTGCAGCAGTCCATCTCGCTCTCCTCTCCGGGTCTCTCGGAATACGGTAGAACTTCAAGTCTCTCCGTCTATCTTCTCTGTTACTGCAACCAACCGCCACACACGCCTTCATCATTTTGATTATTAATGGTAACGAGCAGAAAAACACGCCATAATAGGAGGAATTTACGTAGCGGTAATGCGTAAACATGACGAGCTGACGGACAATATGGCGCGGAGGCGTGGTTGTGACGTCATGTGAGTGGGGTCTATATGCCTTGCTTTGTACTCTGAGCACAGGCTCACACCCTCCCTCTCCCAGCCCTTTGTTCCTCTCAGTCACTGTGCACTTGCTTATTAAAGTTAACGATGGCTTTGATCTGGCCAAAGAAGCAGACTTCACACAGGCATCTGTCAATCATCGTTTAACTTGTTAAACAGTTTCCTCAAGGAAGCCGCGCTGGAATGAATGTGTGTATGTGTGGACACGTTGGAGACATAAAAATGCCAGAAGTGATCATGAGAAGTTTGAAATTTCTACATGTAACTCCAACTGTCACAGCTAAGGTAGATAAACAGAAGCATTTAATAAAGCCAAGCATTTATCTACTACAGTACTTTATTCTTCAAAAATGATTTGGTTGGACAGTTTTGTTTAAAACTGATCATAATTTTGACATATGAAGTGCTTAAAAAACATTTTATACACATTTTTTAAATCACTTTGGGGGAAAAAAAAGTGAGAAAAACATGTCTTATATGTATCTCTTTCCAATGCTAAATCTGAATAAATACATTGAGCACAAAAAACACACACAAAAAAAAATAAATAAATTGGGGGTGTGCGCTACTTCGTGGTTTTTCACTTATTGCGGCGGGTTCTGGTCCCCATTAACCGCGAAAAACGAGAGATCACTGTACACTGTGGTGATGGTGAGTCATCCAAAGTCTTTCCAAACAGCTATTCAAGTCATCAAGTGAAAATTTCTTTTAAAAAAAAAAATATATATATATATATATATTTATATATATATATATTTTTTTTTTTTAATATCGCAATATAATATCGCAAACCCCCCCAAAAATGGCAACAATAGTCTTTTCCAATATCGTTCAGGCCTAGTTCGTAGCTACCAAAACTCAAATTAAATGAGTAATATATAAAATAGATTTTTTAAAATCAATGATGACACCTTCTTATTTGAACCCCATCAAAGAAAACTGGGGAAAAACACATCTGGAAGGGAAATAATAACAAACCCAACGATTTGAAATGTTATCAGGATAAACTGTAAATCCTGATTTTCAACATGACAAGTGATGATGCAGCAGGTATAATATTCATCATACAGTCGCTGCACTTTATTCATACAAGGGAGGATGTCACAGCGTGGGTGAAGTTGTCTTTCCTGGCGTGACAAAGGAAAAAAAAAACTCATGCCGAATGGTCAGCAAACATTTTTCCGGCAACGACGTAAGTTGGAGTCAAATGTCATGGCTTTGCAAATGTTTCCACCCGCCATGTAAACCACGTTAGGCTGTCACGCTTACAAAAGATACATGAAAGAAAATGAAGCAGAGAGCAGTTGACACAGGTGCCTTTTTGTGGTTACCATCAGCTTAACGGCTAAACTTCATTGAGCGTAAGGGTGGGCAAAGTTTTTTCCTTTCGCCTCGCTCTTTAATCCGGTCACACTTTTTTTGCCCAGAGTCCTATTTTAAATGGCCAACCCTTAATGATCTGGTCCTTTGCTTATGTTTAGGATAAGCAGTTAGGTAAATGGATGATTTAATATGAAAAAAAAATCAATTTAACAGATATATTCCACTTACAGTATCTGTATTTACTCTTCATACAAGTAATTGGTTAGTCAAGTATAATCAACGAATTTACTGGATAAATTTCAATATCAGTGTACGGGAAATGGGGCATGGGGCCGCTCAGTAGGGTGCCTAATTTGAAAAACTTAAAATTCAAATATTTTCAAAACCAAAGCCGCTAGCGCCCTAAAATCAAGACAGGTACCTCCCTTAGGCATATTTGAGTCCCCATGAGCAGCGGCATAAAAAAATTCAAAGTCATTCCCTAATGAAATCCCGATTAATTATTTTTTAATTTTTATATAAGTATAACAAAACTTAAAATGGCTATAAAATTCTCCGATTTTACACCAGATGCACAAAAACCACCAGAGATAATCACCTATATTTTCAGGATCAATAGCAATATTTACCATATCATATAAGTTTCTGCGCGAAATAGCGACTTATTTTTTTTAATTTAGTGAAATTTTGACAATTATGATTTTTCAACAGCTAATAAATCACTTGATTTTCACATCAGAAACTTAATACTTGAGGAAAACATGAAGAATCATTGTAATTTTACTCAACAAAAGCAAATTTTTGCATTTTTCTATATACATCAAGAATCGTTTTAATTTTACTCAACAAAAGCAAACTTTGCATTTTTCTATATACAAACGCAACTTAATTAGGTTGAATTCCGATGCCTCAGCACGTCTTGCCGGCTAGCTGGCCGTCGTTGTTTTTAGCTTGAAATTTTACATAAAATAAAATATGTAAAAGCCAAATTTTTTTGTATGGGCGCAGAAATGTCTAAATTACTAGTTTTTTGCCAGAGAACACGCAGTTGGCCGAAAAATACCTGATTATTTGATTGTAAAGTTACCCTATTCTGTATGGATGCAAAATTCAACATGGCGGCCATCACAAAACAAAGAGCTTTTTAAGTTGAAAATTCTTGTAAATAAATGCATAAATCCCGGAATTTTTAAGGATATGAAAGTAAAACAGTCTAGACCAGGGGTGTCCAAACTTTTTACAAAGAGGGCCAGATTTGGTGTGGTAAAAATGTGGGGGGCCGACCTTGGCTGACGTCCTTTACGTAGAACAATATATTTAAGCGAATTTTAGCAAGCCATTCAGTGTGTCACATTTGCTTAATTATTTTTTTCTCTTTCGACTCTCGGGCTCTTGCGAAATACTGCTGCCCTGACATTAAATTAGCTTCAAGTTGCTTCAATTTCTCGTTGCGTATCTTCCCTGTAATCTTGTCGTACATGTCAGTGTGTCTTGTGTGGTAAAATTGCCTCACATTGAAATCTTTAAAAACAGCGACGTCTCTTTGCAAATGAGGCAGACACAGTTGTTGCGTATTTTAGTGAAGTGTAGGCCGTCACAGTCAACTTTTTTGTTGTTGATTGTCACCATTTTATAAAATGGAAGTAATGGGTCACACGCAGTAATGTTGCTTAGCCCTTAAAGTGCCTGTGACACGAAAAAGCATGTTTATTTCATAATACACGCGGTATTTTATGCTCCTGAATGATATGGACCGCTTGGATGTGTGTGGAAGCGATCGCTATATTTATTTAGTTTTTTGAATCCCGCGCCAGGAAAATGAGTGACTTCCGGCTTCGGTCTTGCATTGAGGAGGAGGGCGCTGTGACGTGTACGGTAGAAGACGTCCTCTTCACTATACAGCGTACTGTTGTGTATGGGGACGAATGATTCAGCTGATTTTGCGGATTAATACGTTTATTTTTCGCATCACGCCAGCCAAACGGCTGCAGAAAAATCATTCTGTATGAGGGAGAGGCGTATGCGCCTTTTTGGAGTTTCAAAGGGTTCCTATTCACCGTGGATATTTATTGTGGGACCATTGGACTTACGAGGAAGTGAGTAAACATCTTGTTTTGTATTATGTCAAATACGAATACAGCGATTACAAAGTAAACACTACAAACTTCCTTTAAATGAAGGACTACTTACGTTTGATCATTGATAGGCATGTAAAAAGCTGTCCTAATTGTCATTAGCAGCAGCCCGTTAGCTGCACAACAACTCCAGCCACCCTCCTCCGGGGAACGAACTGTAAATTGCTCTCCGCTGGGCGGTTTGCCGATCCGCGACGACAATAGACAACCGGGTCGTCATGTCAAATAATCCAGGATAGTTATGTGTGATTTTCCGCTTTGAAGACTTTGAAACATCACTCGGTTCGGGTTAGCATGTCGGCTAGCTGTCACGCCTTCTGGTTTGTTTACATTCTCCGAAGCCGGGGAAGGGAAATGACATATGTCCGATTTAGGTGTCATAAAATATAGTTAGGGAGGTGCGACAGTAAAGGTGAAGTCGACAGTTTTGACCATTATGGAGTAATTTTGCCATGTCGCCCTGAATAAATACATTTTTATTATTTCATATTCCATTCAGCACAAGACTGTTATTTTTCATGACCATGCCATTTATTTAGCAATTGTGGAAAATACTTGGATAAAAAGAATATCCTGTAAAAATATTGAAGTAAAGAGACAGAAACAATGACATTTTGCTGCTCTCTTCGTCGCGTTTTCCTCATTGTGAATAGTTCCCCCTCGACGCGCTGACTGGTCCTTCTCAAGCCATTTATATAGCTATTGGGGAAAAATACTTGGATAAAAAGAATATCCTGTAAAAATATTGAAGTAAAGAGACAGAAACAATGACATTTTGCTGCTCTCTTCGTCACGTTTTCCTCGTTCTGAATTGTCCTCCCTCGACGGGCTGACTGGTCCTTCTCAAGCCATTTATATTGCTATTGGGGAAAAATACTTGGATAAAAAGAATATCCTGTAAAAATATTGGAGTAGAGAGACTGAAACAATGACATTTGGCGGCTTTCTTCGTCGCGTTTTCCTTGTTCTGAATAATTCCCCCTCAATGGGCTGAATAGTAAAATCGATGAGCCCAGTCTACCGCTGACGTCATCCACCTGTTGGGGACGCTAAAGCCCTATAATGGTAGGCGTGGCTAACTGGCAGATTAAAAGGCTAATTTCTCGTCATCTGTGCTTTGCTAAATTGTTGTATATAGTCGAATCGTCTCAAAATATGATTCTAATTCACATAATAATGCCATTTAAGACTTTTTTTCTCGTGTCGTATGCTCTTTAAATACCTCCAACATGAAGCCATTATCAGAGAATCCCTAAATTAGAAAAATAAGGTCCTGATGAAACCTTTTTTTTTTTTTCAAATTTATAAAAAGAAAAGTCAAAATGAATATGTGTAATAAGCGCTCTATATCTATAATCCATGCTAAATCATGTGTTTTTTTCTCATGGAACCTACAGATGCATGTGTTGACTTGCATCCATCATTTTTTTTTTCAAAAAGAAATGTCAAAATTCTAAATGAGTCTCAAAATCATGAAATTTTAGTTGTATCAAATGTGATACATTTGGCAATAAAGGGTTAAAGTGCTGCTGTCTTTTAGTGGGTAAATGAGGGGCAGCATTTTGTGTGTAAGCTACTTCATATGCTGGTTGCAGTAATGCTGACCAATTCATTAAGTCTGTGTTCGTGCCAGACGTTATTGATTTTATGACAGAGGCTGGGGGCCGGATGAAATTTGACCACGGGCCGCACTTGGCCTCCGGGCCGGACTTTGGACATGTCTGGTCTAGACTCTTGGTTAAAAGCAAAAAAAAAAAACAGGCAGTTATCATTTATTTTAAGTAAATATTTCAAGTTAAAGTTACGCTAATGTTTTCCATTCATTTCATTTTGTTCACGTTTCAAATGGCGTTCATGGTGCTGTTATGTAATACTTACCTTGAATCCTCGGCCAAATCACTCGAGACACTCCTGCCTGCTTGTCTGTGCTTAAACTTTTGTCCTGTTTCCACTTAAATCCGGTGTTAGAACGCATCGTGTGTTTGAGTTTATCGCAGTGAAAGCTGTTACAACGCTCTCCTTGGCCCGGCCCCCTACAGGAAGCCGTGGCGCAATGTCTGTAGGAGCTCTCTCGTCAACTGATAGTAAAGTCTATATTTACTGCCATTTACAGCAATGCAACCATTTAACTGGGAGGGGTGGTAGCGATTATTCACTGACAGCCACGCCAATACAAATGAATCGGACTTCCAACCTCTGTCAAAAATGTGTGAAAAAAATGATTGTTATAAAATTTTACAATTATTTATTTTGTATTTACATTGAAATATAAAATTAATATAAATTTACATATAAATTATCTATTTTTTATGTAATGTTTAAATATACAGTATACGAATGAACTTTATTATTTTTTCTAATACTTTAAAAAAAAAAAATTCCAGCATTTCCCCATCATCTATGGGCCTTATATTACTATATTATTGTGTAATTTTTGGACATGATTTTATAACACATGCATTTGTTGAAATTTGTACATTTTGTGTTTCTCCAATATTTCTTATGCTGCAAGGTGCTCAACAAGAAAGAACACCGGGGCTGCGACAGTCCAGACGTGGTGGACAGCAACACCTACGCTTTGACGCCAAACACCGAAGCCAAATACAAGAAGATCAATGATGAGTTTGACCACATGATCAGGAGCCACAAGATGGTGCGAGACGACCCGCCTTGTTGCTCGCAATTCTTACCTGCAATTGGTTTCACTTGTCTGTAGTCGACAAGTATGCTGCAGCAAAATTTGGTGCATGCGGAAAGAGGAGGAACAAGTGATGGACGAATGATGACGGCGTCACAGTCACAGCACACTCACCTGCAGAGGAACATCCACGCTACGCACAGGTCGACCTGCACCCCAAACGCAGGTAGATGCAGTAATTCATTTTTACACTATGACGTGCTTTGCTAACTTATTTATGTTCAGGTGACACTGACACACAAAGCAATTCTGATCTCATCCTGCAAAATGGATCTGGACCAGATGGTATGTTCTTCCCATCAGTTGCTCGCACGCACTCTAAAGTTTTGACAAAATTGCTTTGGCTTCTTCATCCCTTCTCCCTTATGTAACATCAAGCTCAATAATTTAGTGTGAACTCCTCTGTAATGAATAATAGCTACACTCTCATCCTTCCTCGTGAGCTCTTTCAAGTCAAGCCAAGACATTTATGCAACATTTTTTGTGTCTGATTTTAGTGAACAGATTTGTGGAATCCCCCATTAAGATCGTCCCGCCCAAATCTCCCACGCCAATACGCAAGTCGGATCTGCGAGTGCTCACACCTGCATCCAAAGCTGCAATAGCCACACTGGTATGTCCCATGTTTCTTGGTTGCTGTGTGACACACTACACTATCAGTGTATGTGATATTTCCACTGGCTTGTCACTAGCACGTGGGCTTGTACGCTGACACATGAGATGACCTCAACCAGGGTGTGGTCATTGTAACTTCGCGCAAGAGTGCAAATTTTGCTTCATGTTTATAAAAAAAAAAAAAAAAATCAAAATAGAGGACTTTTGTCTGCTTAGTTTATTTTTGTGCGTATTGTTAGTGGTTAATCACAAAATCATTGTGCTGGACTATTTTCTGCAAGAAAACCTGGAATTGGGGAAAAGACCATAGCTGTGTCAATACTTCCACCATGTGGGCATAAACAGGAACGCAATTTTCCCCGACCATGCACAGTGAACACCGCAACATAAGCTATATCGTTTGATTGAAAAATATTGTTTTTCAGGGTGAACGTCAGGCCAGTCCAGCTTTGAGCACACCCGTGGTCTCCGTTAGCACCCCAAGTCTAACTCTGCACAACCTGCTCTATGGAAATGGTACTGCAAATATGTAAAATATTGCCTTTCGTGTTTTACATTTCATACTTTAAAATGAATCGAACCAGAATTCTGAATGAAGGACATCAAGTTTCATCACAGTCTTGCATAAATTTTGACAAGTATGAGAATACGTGTTGCAGGCCCGGACCTTGGTTTACCCACCAGAGCGGGCACTAAGAAATCTTGAGGGGGCACCCCAAGTGCACGCTTTTTTTTAACCCTCTGCATTTCTCCGGGCTTGGGACCGGCGCAAGTAGGACACTGGCTTGTGTCCCGTTGAGGCTGCATCAATTTTTGGGGGGTTTATTTGTTTTCATTCATCTATCTACTTATTCTCGCAGTCGGCGTGATGTCACGATGACGCCATCTCGCATAGCAATGTCGCCATTTTGAGATGGGAGCGCGCACAGGTAAACATCCGTAGACAAACGTCTGAAATTCATATATTTCAGCTGTTTTGCGTTTTTTTTCCCCATAAAAACGTCTTAAACATGACTTATTATCATGAGTCACTGCCGACAGACGCGAGGAAGCGATACAACTTAAAATTAGCGTGTATTGGCCTGCAAATCTGCCCATACAAAGTCGCAGCTGATAGCTGGATAAACAATCCAAAGGAATTGCCTGCAGTGGAGTTCGGAAACATCTACAACTACTTCATAAAGTCATCGAGTAAGTTGACCTTTATCAATTACGTGGAATATGTACTGTGTGGAACTAAGAAAACTGGTAGTATATACGGAGTGATTATTTCTGCCGTAACTGGTAATTCGCCTCCAAGCGTTATTTAGCCGTGAACACGTCACGGCAAAATAACCAATTCCCACCAGGCCAATAATATACCGATTGACCGATCAGGGTAGTTCATCGCAAAACAATAACGCTTTGCGAGTTGTCGGTTACGGTAATAATAACCACCCTAGTCTATTGAATCCTAGCAGCTAATTGGGCCCCCCCCCCCAAAAAAAAAAACGATTTAAAAAAAAAAAAAAAAATCGGTTAAGTTTACTCACCAGTAATAAAATGTCAGCTGCAAACGTAAATGTGCCTGGATTTAGGTTCCCGCTGGCGAGAATGATCCACGGAACAGTCTTTTACTGTTCCTCGATTGATTGCTTTTAGCCATTTGCTTGTCCTTTTCTTCTCACGAGGAAGAATGAAGAACTTCAAATGCAGCTCCGACTCAACACGCAACACGGCAACTTTTAGTCATTCCGACGGGAAAAAAAAAAAAAAAAAAAAAGACCGCAAATAAGACAAAATTTCAACGCGTTTGTACTACAATGCACGACGTAGCAACTGCTTGTGACCAGTGTTTTGCCCTCATTTCAATATGGCAACCCTTTGTGGCTGGTGACGTCATTAATGCCCATGTGTCAGACTGCGAGAATGTGTCTGGAGAGAGGAAGCGCGCGGATAACAAACAAGGTTGGGAAAAACAGCTGGTTTTGGTGATTGCGGCCAACAGTAACAGTTAATTCTGCATTAAAAAAAAAAAAAAAAAAAAACCCAACTCTCCGTGCGTTCTCTACAATACATATTTCCAACATTTTGATTGGGTTGGCCGTGCCCACCCCGGCCCCCCATACATCCGGCCCGGCTTCAAAGTGACGGGAGTTGCCACAACGTAGCAACAGATTTTTCAAAGCATCAGACGCAGTTTTTTCTTTTAAACTTTATTTAACACTTATAAAGTGGATTACAAGGGTGTACTTTTATTTTCATTACAGGCCTGCATGAGTGAATAGTGCAATCATATTTGGCTTTCAGCATACAAACTCACAAAATAAACCATTTTATAAGAACAACCAGCAGGAAACAACTCATTTGCAGTGTCCCGGAAATACAAGTCTCAATGTAGCGCGCACAGATGGATGAGAGCCACGTCAATTTCACTGATAAATATAAAAATGAAAACTAAAATAGATCATAATGTGGGAGTTCCTAACCAGTGACAAGTCCTGGAAAAGGCCTTTTATGCAACCATTGATTTAAAATTTCAATTTGTACTGGTCGAATTTTACCAATCCGCAGACTACAGTACGTGCGTGCCAAACTGTTAAACTGCGGTCGAGGTGCAGCGTGACAGTAAATTTGTCACTCAGAGTGGAAAATTAGCTTCATGATGTTAGATTATCGCAGTAAAAACCTCAATGTGGATGCAAGTTAATCATACATCTATAGTGTACAGTATGTAAAAATGGAGTTCTATGTGTGAATTTTATTTAACAGATTATGAACTGAGCAGTGCTGAAATGCCTAATTTTTCTTCCCCCGCTGGACCATCTTTGAACTCCATGACCACGTGGCAACAAATAAACAGCTCAATGGGGTAAGTTGCCAGCACTTTAAAGACACCACGTGATTGATCACGTCGGTGTGTTTATAGGATTTAGACCCTATAAACAAGTGGAGGATGGGAGCCTCTTGCAGAAATCACAGGTCTGAGAGCGTGAAATCTTGATTGTAGGTGACCAAATACTGACAGTCCACAAACCTGAGAACAAGATAAGACTATTAATTTAAAAAAAACAACAAACAAAACATTTTGGTACAGGATTGATCTCAGTCCCATATCCGCAAGAATCATCCAGCAGTCTCTTGTTTAAAAAGGTCATCATCGATCACAAAAAGTCTACAAAAAAAGTAAGTTCACGTACCTTATGCGTGTCCACAATTGCCAAACTGTGCACAAAAAGGGAAAACAAACGTTTAGAACAAACGTGTACATGAATATTTCAATCCAATTTGAGTTAATCTGTGGGACAGCTGAGTGGCTGTTGCTGCCACATAGCGTCAGAACAGTCAAAGACCATCCCGCATGTTCTTGCATGCACTTGGAGGACACAAACTACACACAAGCCTGGTCCTTAGGATAGCATGCATACATTTACTGATGGTGCAATTATAAATGTTGTATTTACCTCAATCCAACTTATGACTTTCCATCCTGAATGGGAGAAATGTTTATGTTTAGATGGTATCTTATAAATGGAAACAGTTCATTGCTAACAACATGGCTCAGTTATTGAAAAATCAGTCACAGATCTCAGTGAGGGCAAGTTTGTCATCACAGCCAGAAAAAAATGCACGTGGAATCGACAAAGCTCCCACTATACAGTATTGTTTTAATTATGAGACATACCTCTGATTTGCACCCTTCATTCACGAAATCACCTGCAAAAAAATATATATATATATTTTGAGTTCTTCAGCTCTTTTAAGGGTTCGCATTAAAAATGTCCTTCCCCAAAATTGTTGCTACATCAGTTATTTTGTGAACTGTGCAGCGACCGTCAGTGAAAGGTTTCCTATTGGCTTCCTTTTGACCATTTGATGCTACTGAACAAAGCAACAACGGCTTCGATAGGAGCCTTAAGTATGGATAACGCAATAATACGAATACTAAATATTTCAAAAGGGCTTTATTTTGAAACTTATTTCTGGTGTTTCATTTTCCCGAATGAGATTTGCACGAACGTAAATTATTTAGGCCCAGACTTTGTGTTAGCATTTTTAAAAAAAATATATATGGCCGAGGTGTACTTCACTGCATAAAAAAATAAATCATGGATCAATGGAACGTCAGCACATATTAGCAGTAGGTAGTTGACGACCACGTGGGATGAGGCCCACTCCTTTGTATGGAGTTGTAGAGCTTCACCCTTCGCGTTCATTCTTCAAGACTCCCTTCCAAATGACTCCACATAAGACACGATGCAATTTTTGTTAGGCGCACTATATCCTTCGTGGTTCCAGTTGATCGCAAATGGGATGAATTGTTAACTTACAAGTAACTTTGTGTCGGCCGCTGAGGTCCTCATCCTGCTGACTGTCCGTGAAAAGAAGGAGCGGAAGCAGCGTGTTGCTTTTATAAACGCATGTGACGTCAGGAGCAGCCTCTGATTGGATCATTCTCTTTCTCGGTGCATAATGGGAAATGTAGTTCTAAAAATGCGTGGCGAGATCAGGAGAGTATATCGTTGTATTTATATTAAAAAAATAACATTATATACTTGTAAATTATGTTATTTGTATGTTGTTTTCACTGAGTGTAAGGAACGTCGTGTAATTGAAAAAATAAAATAAATAACTTTCTATATTTAAAAAGGAAGGCAAATATTTATGGTGGAAAACAGAGACAAGACTGAAAAAGCAGTTTCTTTTCTTGCACTCCTCTTTAAAAGAAACTGCTGTATTTTAAGCCAAAACAACTGTTGTGTTTGATAGAACAATATGTCTATATGCTGCCATAGCAGCTTCATGGCGCATTAAGCCCCAGAACTATTTTTAATTTGTCCGTTTTACCCTGGGAACGCCCGTTTACAGACGTCGCGCAACCGCTTTTGTTTCAACCTAGCCATAAAACAAAGGTAATTAATTATATTTATTATTCAAAATTTCTGTCATTTTAGCTTAGAATCATTAATTGATGTCTAATATTTCGTTTAAAAAAAAAAAACACTTTAAAAAATTATTCACTCACATAATTTTAAACTTTTAAACAAATGACGTCACAATGAAAAAAATGGTGTCAGTAAAAAAGTCACGGATATCTACGTCATAACCAGTGTTGTTAATAACGGCGTTAGAATATAACAGCGTTACTAGATGCGTTTTTTTTTTTTTTCAGTAGTACTAGTGAGTAATGTAATTAATTACTTTTCTCATCTTGGCAACGCCGTTACCGTTACTGAGGTGGGAAAGGCGTGCGTTACTATGTGTTACTAAGTTGGTTGAATAAAAAAAGTCTGAGAGAGACGGACTCACGGATACGAGAGAGCAGAGCAGGAGTGGGGAAGACGCCGTTGCAAACGCGATGTGAGGTGGCTCCAATAATACCTGACTGTAGCCGTTAGCCTACAAACTACGCCTACATGATACAGTAGATATCACATATTATAGAACTAGATGTAAATCACAGACACGGCTACATTGGCAACATGTTTTAAGGACTACATGTGTTAGTAAACAGCCGCCATCCTAAAGCAGTAGACCTCTCAGGAAGGCTCTGTTGTAGAGATCCTTCCTAGCGAACCTAAGTAACTTTTTTTTATCTAAAATGCTCCGAAATCGGCAAAATCTTGACCTAAATCTATTTTTAAATGATGAAACAGTTTTAAAACTTACACATGTTGAAAGTAGACGGAAGGGAACTGATGTAATAACAGGAGCAATTTTAACAACTTTAACGGTTGATTCACAACTTTAAATGACTTCCACACAAAGCAAAGGTTACTATCTAGTTATCGCAATACCCTTGTGTCTAGTTAAGTGGAGGGTAAAGAATTGGGCTAGGGCCAACTGTCCCAAAAACCCTTTAAACTTCACATTGTGTGACCTGTTTTTTTCTTTTTTTTTTTTTTTTTGAGAAAAAAAAAAAAACCATGAAAATTATCACTAGTACTTTTGCCAAGTAACTAATTACTGTTACATTCAGGTAACTGAGTTACTAACGCAATTACTTTTTGGGTGAAGTAATTTGTAACTGTAATTAATTACTTTTTTAAAGTAAAATTAACAACATTGCTCATAACTATCGCTTAATTGTATTTTTTTGTTATGGTCGCATTTTCTCCGATATGTTAGATGATGGATAATCGATCCAAACAAAGAAAAATTGAAGAAAAAAAAAACGTTTCAAAGGGTAAATATATAAAAAAGAAAATCTCGACCACTCATGTCTGCGATTTCTGCATCTCGACCCTTTTTATATTACCATGTTTCACCCATAAAATCCCTAAAAAATCCGGCTGTGGCCATTCACAGCTGTGTCTTGACACTCAGTGATACATGCTATAGTTTTGGATCAAAACAAGGTAAGTACGCAAAAATATCTTGTTAAAGTCATGGCGTCTGTACTGTATTCTACTCTCGCGTGTTCTCACCTCCAGATAGGGTTTTGCTGTTTAAAAAACTTTTTTTTTTTTTTTTGAAATGCCCTCCTTTTCAAAATTTTTCTTCCCCCAGAAAATTGGGATTTTAAGCTTTCCAAGATATGTCACACATGCATATAGGACAATTTAAAAATTTGGCCAAATTGGGGGTCTCAGAGCGGAACTTCAAGTCACCTGAGTGTTTTTCACCTTATATTAACTTTCCAACAATACAACTGTAGGTTTGTCATAACCAAATAAAAGAATAACAATCAGTGGTGCTTATGTTAATATTTCGTGAAAGTTAATGAATTATTCCAATTATACATTAAAGGGATCCACGGAAAGAAAGACTTGCAGTTCTTAAAAGATAAACGTTACTATGAGTTAAAATATGTTAATATTGAAACACCTCTTGATGTTCTTGTTTTTATACAATTTGTAAAATTAGTTTAACTAGTAGGTCGCCATTGTTGTTGACTAGGAGTGCGAACCTCAGGGCACCTCACCATACGATACGATTCAAGGCTCACGATAACGATTATCTCACGATATCGCGATACAGCGATTATCGATACTTTGGTCAGAAATGTGATATATGATATTCTAAAATACAACTGTTGAAACGAAAACATATTTCAAAATAGAAAAAAAAATACTGTTTAGGTCATTTATTAAACAGTGACACCTTTTCTGTGCAACATTGTTGTAAAATATAAATCGACTGCAAATTTTGTACCTGTACATATAGAGGGAACAAACTATCTCTTGGAGAGATCATGATGAATGGCACCCTTAATTTCTTTTAAAATTTTTAACAGTGCTGTCGGCGTCAGTCACCAGTTGAGCTTTGAGTGGGGCAATGATAAAATTGGTGGGTCTCTTTTCTTCGTAAATGATCTTTGTTGCCATAAGCATTGGTTTGAACACTTCCACAATCTGCTTCAGCATTTGAGATGTCAGACTCAGTCAGTCACATTCTTCCTCACCTTAAAAACAACATAATAAAAAATATATATTAGCTACGTAATAGCTTTTGAGTTGAAATCCGGATTTTTTTTGTGTTGGAAGTCTTGAGTGAATAAAAAAAATATGAATTGAATGTATAGAAATAAAAAATGCAATAATTGCTCATTTTTAATATGTCGGCTACATCAATTAACATGCAAATCACCTTATACATCTTGGAAGCTATTCAAACCATTTTGTAGCTTATTGTATCAAAATGACAGCAATAACAGTTTGTGTAGTAAACTAGATGGAAAGCGGTTCTCAAATAATATCAAATAAATCAATAAATTCATGTAGGCTTGTTTGATATTCATTTTCATCCAGTTTAGGGTCCTGGTTTATTTTATATCATTCAACACCAAATGTCATCAAAATAATACATGTAAATTAACTAATTATATTAGTGGCACCTGTTTTAACCCATTAAAAATAATAATAAAAGACACTTGTCCACAAACTCAGTCAGTCACACTCCAAATTCCACTATGGCCAAGACCAAAGAACTGTCGAAGGACACCAGAGACAAAATTGTAGACCTGCACCAGGCTGGGAAGACTGAATCTGCAATAGGTTAAACACTTGGTGTAAAGAAATCAACTGTGGGAGCAAGTATTAGAAAACGGAAGACATACAAGACCACTGATAATCTCCCTCGATCTGGGGCTCCATGCAAGACCTTTACCCGTGGCATCAAAACGATGACAAGAACAGTGAGCAAAAATCCCAGAACCACACGGGGGGACCTAGTGAATGACCTACAGAGAGCTGGGACCACAGTAACAAGGGCTACTATCAGTAACACAATGCACCGCCAGGGACTTAAATCCTGCACTGCCAGACATGTCCCCCCGCTGAAGAAAGTACATGCCCAGGCCCGTCTGCGGTTCGCTAGAGAGCATTTGGATGATCCAGAAGAGGACTGGGAGAATGTGTTATGGTCAGATGAAACCAAAATAGAACTTTTTGGTAGAAACACAGGTTCTCGTGTTTGGAGGAGAAAATACTGCATTGCATCTGAAGAACACCATACCCACTGTGAGGCATGGGGGTGGCAACATCATGCCTTGGGGCTGTTTTTCTATGAAGGGACCAGGATGACTGGTCTGTGTAAAGGAAAGAATGAATGGGTCCATGTATCGAGAGATTTTGAGTGAAAGTCTCCTTCCATCAGCAAGGGCATTGAAGATGAGACGTGGCTGGGTTTTTCAGAATGACAATGATCCCAAACACACAGCCAGGGCAACAAAGGAGTGGCTTCGTAAGAAGCATTTCAAGGTCCTGGAGTGGCCTAGCCAGTCTCCAGATCTCAACCGCATAGAAAATCTGTGGAGGGAGTTGAAAGTCCGTGTTGCCCAACGACAGCCCCAAAACATCACTGCTCTAGACGAGATCTGCATGGAGGAATGGGCCAAAATACCAGCAACAGTGTGTGAAAAGTTTGTGAAGAGTTACATAAAACGTTTGGCCTCCGTTATTGCCAACAAAGGGTACATAACAAAGAATTGAGATGAACTTTTGGTATTGACCAAATACTTATTTTCCACCATGGTTTGCAAATAAATTCTTTAAAAATCAAACAATGTGATTTTCTGTTTTTTTTTCCACATTCTGTCTCTCATGGTTGAGGTTTACACATGTTGACAATTACAGGCCTCTCTAATATTTTCAAGTGGGAGAACTTGCAAAATTAGTGGTTGATTAAATACTCATTTGCCCCACTGTAAATTTGTATCAGTCAAACAATAATTCAATAGTAAGAAAAAATAAATGACTTGAAGTTACAATAATTTGTAATAAATATACATTTTCATAATTGTATTATTATTATTTAATTATAAGCAGTTCACCTATGAGTTCCTAAAACTATGTACATATGATATTACTTTTTAAAAATTATTTACAAAAAAGTAGTTACTACATGAATAACTGGTTCTTTAAGGAGTACAACATTCCTTACCAAACAAACAAACATCCTTTGACCTGTCCCTGTTTTTTCCTATCTGCAGGCCCAGCATGACCACCAATCACAGCAACATCAGCATCAAGGCAGAGCCCCGCTCGACTCCTCCACCCATCCGACGCTATGCGTCCCCCTCTGACAGCACCGCCCAGCAGGATGAGCATCTGCCGCGCCGTCGTCCCGACTTCCTGCCGTTGGCCGTCACTCGCTCGGAGGCCGGCGAAAGCGCGCCGACCAAGCGTCTGCGTGCGGACAGCTGGGTCACTTAGACGAGTGGTCATCGTTAATCAAATTAAATGGATGCATTTCCTGGTCTCAGGGTCGCTAAAAGCAATAAGCACCATGTCCTGCCAAAAATTGTTAAATTGTTTTCTTGAGCACGCCACAAGTTGCTGATAATGTTGTCCTGTATTAATTATAAAATGTCTCTATTGTTGTATATATAGTACCTTTAATATATCACTTTGGCTTTAACCAAGTGTTCTATTCTTATTATCAACACATATTTTAGTTGTTGTTACTTTCAGTCTGAAGGGTTAGAATCTCAATTTAGGATTTCGCATGTTCTCCCATTGCTTGCGAGAGCATGTTTTAATGCCATTGGCGCCGTTAGACGTCTAATTCATTTGAACTGAGAGGGGCTGGCAGTGAATGATTATATTTCAGTCAATTCAAAACGCTCGTATCTTGAGCCATCCAAAATTGCAACGTATATCGTGGTTTATTTTTTACAAGGGCGTAGGTTTAATCTCAACATTGGTAGGGACGTTATTAGCGCAATGGACATAATAAAAATAATGATCTAAATAAGGGACGACTAGCTTGACTTCGTTGTTCCTTGTGAAGGCTGGCCTGACCGTAGTAGTTTTGACGGCTAGCGAGTTTAATCTTATGCTAACCCTGATGCAGGTTAATATTATGCTAACTCTGATGCAAGTTGGACTTTCAGTAGCAAAATTTGTGGTGTTTCCCCCACCACCACAACATTGATGTCTTTTTACATTACTTACAGTGGCTGCCGCTGCCGAACCCCCAGTCCCCCCCCCCCCCCCCCCCCCCCCAATATTCCTCCTCTCTGAACCGGATGAGGGGGCATGTTGTTGACATGAATTTGTCAGGGTTGTGTGAGTATGTGTGTGTGGCTTTGTGGCAGGACGGTGGGCTTCAAGTCAGCCAACCAAACGTTCGTTGGGGGGGGGGGGGGGATGAACCGGCACATTCAAGTGAAAAGGGATAAATGTTAGTCTGAACATAATGAAAATAATTCACTTAATAATGGTAGGTTATATTCTATCCTTACAACATATGGTAAGGCAAATCTAACTTAACTATATCTGAAGTCTTTATATGATGGTGTAATGGTGTTAAACTTGTATAGCGCTTTTCCACCTTTCAAGGTACTCAAAGCGCTTTACACTACATGCTATAAGGCTGCTTAAAAGTTGGAGGGGACAATTTAGCCTCCTGAAAAGTTGCTAGTGTTATGTCCCTACAGTCCGTATGCAAACCTACGCCCTTGATTTTTTTTATTAATTAGCACTGTGCTGTACTTTGTAAAACCATACTGACATAATTATTAAATTGAACTGTTTCTTCGAGTGTGCGCATCTTTGCCACCTGAGGGCAGTATAATACAGACATTACACAACCATATTGACTTATTACCATTGGCGACTATGATGTTTCCCCCTTAAATGTCGACTAAAAACTCTTTGGTGAAAATATAAGTCGTTTCGATGAAACGTAAAGGGGGGAAATCCTTGCTTAATGGCACATATCAGTTCTCACGAACGCTGTGGTTTTACAATGGTATCGATAGGAAACTAGACGAACCACATCCTGCACAACCTCAACAGTTTAAATTTGTCTAAGAATCTACTTTTGGAAAAAAAAAAAAAAGATAAAAGTACTGACGAACTTAAATACTGCCAAAAGTGTTTTTTTTTTTTTATCATCTAATTTCCCCCCCGTGATTATGATGACAGCCCACAAAATACAACGGAGTACTAAAAGAACTACATCATGACTTGCACTTCAAACTAACACACTTAACGTGGAGATTCGTGAAATTACACGCGCGCGCTCGTGAAAATACAATTGAACGCTGTTTATTGTTCGATTTTGTTTATAAATATGACTACAACACCGTCATTATTTCCTTTGTTTAAGCTAACGTCGCCACCGGAAACCTTTTATTTTGAAATGTAAAAAGTACTTTGTTGCCCGCTTTCGTTCGCTGTCGAATGGTGGAAGCAAACTGGGAATGGGAGGAGGGAGCAAGTAAAAAAAGTCAGTACACTCCAGTCACATCGCTGCGTCGAAGTCAATCGTGGAGCGGGAAGGACAATACACGTCGTCACGACGTTCCTCTGCCGCCGCCTTCAAGGTAAACAACCGTCATTGTTTGCCTTTTGTAATTTGTTGTCGGAGTATGCGTCCAGCAGGTCAGGTGAAGTTGTTCACCTGGGCTGAACCGAGTGATAACACAAGCTCATGACTTTTACGTTTGTGCAAAGTTGTTGACAGACCGAGGAAAACGACATTTCCGGGTCTGAAATTTAAGTTTTAATCATTTTAAACTATTTAACTTTAACATTCCACTGCAAACTCAATCCAACCATTTGCGTGTCATTGTAAAACTGAAAACAAACACAATATACTTTAAACAAACAATGGAGTGGCCTCCAGGGTACGTATTTATAGGGCTGCAGCAAACGATTGTTATCGATTAATACAATTTTGCTGCGATTAGTTGTCTAATCTGCCTGAATATGAATCACATGATAGTTACTGTTATATTACACTGGGGTTTACATAATGTACTTAAGAACAAACAAACAAAAGATTTTAGGGCAAGGCTATCGATTATTTTAGTAGTCGAATAAGCTATAAACTAGGGCTGTCCCAAACGACTAATTTTCTCCCGATTAGTCAGCCGACTATTTTTACGATTAGTCGACTAATCTAATAATTAATATTTTATTTATTTTATTTTTTTTACTAATTTAGCAATGAAATTTTTGTTGACGCTTATCAATTCACAAAAAACATATTGGAACACTCAAATTATTTATTAAAGTACAAATAAACACGTAAATAACAATAATAAATCACAAATAAACAATGAGTTCAAATGCTGATAGAATTAACTAGTGTAGCATCCCGATTGAAAAGATGGTCTCTTAAACTGATGGTTTACAACTTTTATTCCATCCTTGATGTAAACACACCGTAAGAGCTACGGTGCACACAAATAAAGCAACACAATTAGAAATTAACAAAAACTTTTCACCTTTTTCCTTTTAAACCTTATTTATATATCAATGAATTGCCTATATGAATTGCCTTTACCTTACCCAATGACTGTATATACTGTATATATTTATGACCTTTTAACCTTATATAATTTTCTATAAATTAAAATAAACCATAACATAAACTAAACCTTTCAATTAGCATTAAGAACAATACTAATAGCACTTATAGGCCCATTGTCAATGAAACATTATTATTTAGTAAGGCGACAGCACCCTCTGGTGTACAAAAAATGAAGGAAAAAAAATTTACAAACTGCGTGAAGGCGCTTGAGTTGTTTATTCACGGCCGACGCGCAGCCAAGCTTGGCACTGAACAGACAGGACAGAAGAGTGTACTCTCCTTTGTTTCTTTGAAATAAGTCAATGTTTTGGACACTCTGGTGCGCTTTTTTTTTGGCTTTGTGCCGCTTTCCCCGCTTGCAAACAGAGCATCCGACATTCTAACTTTCCACGCATATATTTTTTTAACCCTTCATTAACCGTCGACGGGATGTTGTGCTCGTCGACGGATTTACGTCATCGATGACGTCGACTATGTCGACTAGTCGGGACAGCTCTAATATAAACTAGTTCGAAAAATCGAGTATTCGGATTAAGAACATTTATTGCGTTTCAGAATCAATTTTAGCACATGTCAAAGAAAGGCTTGCTAATATTGCACTTTCAAAAGAGCAATAAATGTAAATACAAAATAAAATTCCTGCGTGTTTCTTTAAACTATGCAGAACTGCACTTTCATGATAAAAATAAAACCTAAAAAAAGTAATGAATGAGGATCTAAGTACAACAAAAGAACAAATGGCTAGCTTGGATAGCAAAATTCTGCTATCTTAAATGCTATAAAATAGTAATTAAAAAAATGCTCTTAAAAAATTCAAACACATTTTCCCACAAAAAACGGCTAAATACACCCCACTCACCAACGTCACACAATGACGTGTCGCTGTATCCGGCCGCCATATTGTCCGTCATTGTTCATCCGTATTCTCAATGGTTTCAATTTGTCGTGCAATTTATAGTGCAATTCATGGAAGCCCCGGTGCTTTCAGACGCTGTAAACTCATTGGATGCGTTGCATAAAAGGCTTTATGTGGAAAAGCTTCAGTCTATCCATTCGCCAGATCCATATTTGATGCCTAATCGATATTTTTCGACCCGCTGTCTTCGCCGTCTCTGCCTGACATTTGCTACCCTGATATCTACAACTATCTTGTCCACAGAAATTCAGCCTATTTTCACGAAACTTTGAAAAACTTTTAAGAGCAGCACTCTAAGCAACATTACCTCGTGTGACCCTTTACTTCCAATTTTCTAAAATGGCGACGATCAATAAAAAAAAATTGACTGCGATGGCCGACGCTTCAAGGATAGGTGGATATTGGACTATTTCTTCAATAAAATAGGCCACACCCTGTGTCTGCCTCATTTGCAAAGAGACAGTCGCTGTTTTCAAAGAGTTCGATGTGACGCGATATTACCAAACAAGACACGCTGACATGTTCAACATTACAGGGAAGATACGCAGCGAGAAATTATAGCAACTTGAAGCTAGTTTAATTTCACAGCAGCAGTATTTCGCAAGAGCCCGAGTGTCGAAAGAGAACGCCACAAAGGCGAAATTGTTGAAATTATGAATTTAAAAAATAATAATAAAGCAAATGTGACACACAGAAGGGCTTGCTAAAATTTGTTTAAATATATTGTTCTACGTAAATCAGCCAAGGTAGCCCCCCACATTTTTACCACACCAAATCTGGCCCCCTTTGCAAAAAGTTTGGACACCCCTGTTTAACCGATGATCCGGAGACGAGGCCAGCTTCTTTCACTTGGTACCAGCTAAATATTATTCAAAAAATAATGATGGCGGAAGAAATAAGCATCTTGAATTTGAAACTGTATGTTGTCGGCGATAAGCCTCGCAATGATCTTAATTGTGGTTGTCAGCCCAAAACCCTCTAAATATATATTAAATGCATCTTACCAGATATAAAATGACTACTACATAATCTGTGGTGATCGTTTGGTGCCCAGTTTTCTCGTCGAATTGCAGCAGTCCATCTCGCTCTCCTCTCCGGGTGTCTCGGAATACGGTAGAACTTCAAGTCTCTCCGTCTATCTTCTCTGTTACTGCAACCAACCGCCACACACGCCTTCACCATTTTGGTTATTAATGTTAACGAGCAGAAAAACACGCCATAATTAGGAGGAATTTACGTAGCGGTAATGCGTAAACACTACGAGCTGACGGACAATATGGCGCGGAAGTGTGGTTGTGACGTCATGTAAGTGGGGTCTATATACTTAAACTATAAACTAAATTACGAATGCATTAAAAAAACAGCTCAAACAAAAACTTACCCTTTGGTGGTCTTAACAGGGAGCAGCTGGATTTAGCCATGTAAATGAGTTATGTCATATTCAGTGTTGCCAATAGGGGGCAGTGTATCCACCCAATTAATAAAACTAAATGCAAACGCTTTCAAAACAAACCATTACAGCGCCACTCTAATTAGGCGAATACTAGAGGCAACAAGATTTGATTCGAAGCTTTTTTCTAGTCGAATTACTCGAGTTAATCGATTAATCATTGCAGCACTATATGTAAATACAGTATGTATCACATTGTTCTCTCGTTATCTCATTGTTTTCCATATGAAAAATAGATGTTTGCAAATATCTAATTATGATTAATTACAAAGTAATAATTAACTCGTCCATGCATTAACTATGTTTTTATTTTGTTTTGGTTTGGTTTTTCGCCTTACGAGGCACTCATTGAACTCAATGGCTGGGCAAATGAACGATTGGACATCTAGCACCATCAGTGGCACTGAAATATGAGCATTAATAGCCAGGCTTCCTGGTTTAAATGGATTGGTTGTCTATCGGCATCAATGACATGCAATGAGTTAAATACTATGTAAAAACAACTTTGTTTGGGGACGTAATAATGATTATAATTTAATATACCTCTACCTGTATATACTGCATTCTACTACTACTACTACTAATTGCTAATATTAATGTTATATAATAACTTGACCGATAAACAATTAAAGGTCTTAAGTAGTGCTGGGAATCTTTGGGCACCTAACGATTCAATTGCGATTACGATTCAGAGGCTCCGATTCGATTATAAAACGATTATTGATGCACCCCCCTCCTTTTTTTAAAAATTTAAATTTTTTTTGTTTTTTTTGTTTTGTACATTAGTTCCAAAATTGTTCAAAAATCATCTCAGGCTAAACCAAACTACTATTTCAGTATCAAGTTAACATATAACAGTAAGCAAATATACAAAAATAACAGTAAATAAAATATTCCAGTCCCCATTCTGTATCGGCAGCTTTAAACTACATTAAATTAATTCAATGTTGTGAATAGTGATGCACGATAATGCATTTTTCAACCGATACCGATAACCGATAATTTCCTCCTCATTCCAACCGATAGCCGATAATGTCAAGCCGATAATTCTATTAAAAGATTTATGTAAAATTTTAAAGTATACACAAAAGAAAATATTACTGTGCAAAAATATAATTTATTGCTCTTTTTTTCAACATAAAGTATGAACAAGTCGTCAATTCAAACATCTAAATAATGACAGATTGTCTGACATTGTGTAATGGTAAACCTTTGGCAACAATTACAGAGTAAATACCTAAGTTACACAAAAATGCGTTTAAAAGTAAGCCATTCCTAACATATATAACATTAATCCGCTGCAAAACACACCTCCTTAAAACTAGTCAGTTTTAAGTGTAAATCTATTGGCAATAAGTGAAATTATCTGCGATTGCTTCAAGTGTATTTCTCTCAGATTTCTTGGAAGAAAAATAGCTAGCTGAAAATAATCTTAACAGCCTTGTTTTAAGCAATACATTATTATACTTAATCCTAAAAAAAAAAAACTTGAAGAAGGAAAGATTTTGAATAATATTTGTGGCAACAGAATATTGATTTAAGAATTTGATTATCTACTGTGACTGTAATTGAGCAGACAAATAAGTTAAATAATTTGAAAAGTGATTGCTAATGTTATATGCTTTGTTGCACACTGTGAAAATGATTACCTCAAAAGAGCGAGATGTCATGTACCCATTCTGCAGCGCTTTGTTTACATTTGCGGCTTTCACGACATTTGCGTTACAGCAGCTAAACTGCTACACGGCAGTACTATTTGGACGGAGTTGGAGCTCGCATCCGCGTGCGTGTTGTTTTGTGCCTGAGTTTTATTAAACCGAAAATAAAGGCAGCGTTACAAAGTCATCTGACCGCTCGTCATTTCACATTCTGAATGCATTATTGACTGGCTGACTTCGTTTTCTCCATGTTTAAATGATCTTATAACCACTGTGCCGTCATGATAAGCTTGCTTACCGGACATCACTTTTTCATGAAGAATGGTGGTCGTATAAACTGCATTATTTCTTTTATCCAGGGCTTTGGTTCTCGGGTCATTAAGGTAAAAAAAAAAAAAAAACACGTGTCTCGTCTTGGCGGCGGCGGCAGCTACATTCGTACCGGATAATCCGCCCGCCCCGGCCGGTTCGCCACGGCGTATTCGGGTCCTGGCTCTGCTCGCACGCCGTGGGGGAACGCTCGAGAAACCGGGGTGTTCGCCGGAGGTCCAGAGGCCGGGGAACCGGGCTCGGCCCGCCCCGCCTATGGCGAGGCGGCGGCCTGCCGGACTGGCCAGAGCGGCGGGCTCCGTCGGAAGACGGCTACTTGCCGAATATCGGTCTCCAGTAGTGCCGGTGTTTAGCCTTAGATGCGAATTTACCACCCGCCTTGGACTGCATTCCCAAACAGCCCGACTCTGTATCGTCACAAGCCCTGTAGTTTAACTTAGTGTTTACAATAGCTTTAGCATTCCTGCTAGCAGCAGCCTCGTATTTGTTCCAAAATTCTTTATGATGCATTTTTAAATGGCTGCTGGGTTAGTGGTTTTGAATGAGGACGCGTTCTTTCTGCCTCGTGGAACTTATACGGTACATGTTTCGCAGATGGCGAGAGCGTCTTTTTTTTTAGTAACAGCCGCCATAATATTCAACTACTTCTTGTCTTGTAACTCCGCCTCCTCAACCCCTCCTCCCTCAGGGGCTTCAGAGAGGGGATGGGTTGAGGAGGCGGTGTGCTGAATTCTTTGGTTGCGCACATTTGGAGGCAAAATCAAGTATATAATCATCGGCTTGCATTATCGGTTGAATTTTTTTATTATCTGGATTATCTGTGTGACGTCATAATTGCCATTATCGGCCGATAATTATCGGTGACCGATATTATCGTGTATCTTTAGTTGTGAATCAACCATTACAGTTGTTAAAGTTGCTCCCGTTATTCTATAACATAGTGGGTGACTTCTGGCAAGAAAAGCATCACTCCTCTTTTACAGGGCTCAAGTCGAAGAACAATTATTCTCATAAAGGACATTGTAAGGTCAGAGGCTGCTTCTTGCTTTTTTAATGTGAACCACCACTAAACATTTTCAAAAGGTTGCGAAATGGGGGAAATACGGGGAAGCTGAAGTTCTTTTGGATGGACGCTGAGCACATTTGAAACAAGTCGTGTCATTTGTGCAGAAGCGTTATTTAAACTTGACGACAGCTTACTTCCTGATGCATACTTTGTCTGACGAGCACAGCGAAAGCAACCAGTGGTCGTGTTCTGACACGATCTACTAGTTTAGCTGGCCCTCTGCTGACTGACAAGGAGAAAAAGAAGCAAAGGCGATAAAATCGGGTTAAAATCACATCTCTCTATATGTGTGTGATAAGACTAAAGCAAAGTGCGATCACTTCCATCTTGACTGATTTATGTGAGGGAACAGGAAGTTGCATGGTCATCTTCAGGCGAGTGTGTGCCGTTGTGTGCGTGCTTGTGACATAAGCATCTGAAAGTCAAATGCAATCTTGAATGATGGCACCAGAGTTATTCAAATTTCAAAACATTTGCTTTTTGCCCTAAGTACTGGAAGTGACATTGTGTGTTGCAGGCAAATCTGCCGCGATGAAGCAACTAGCCTATTATCAGTAGGGTTGGGCATCGAGCATCGAAGGGACCCGGTTCTAAGACTCCGGTTCTCCCGGAACCGTTGGAATTTTAAAATTTCGATTCCATTATTTTGATGCCCTGACCGCTGAAGCCAAAAGAAGCGCGTGTTTGTGCATTGTAACTTGATTAAACTCAGGGGTGAAAGTGAGCCGGAACGCACCGGATCGGCGTTCCGCCAAGAAATACGATGGCGGAACGCCGATCCGGCATACGGTGCTTTGATCCCGAAAATATGACGGCAACTGTCAAAACCCATTTAAAAAAAAAAAAAAAAAACCTGCCACGCTGCCACACACGCATCACCAATAAGAACAATCTACTAACGTCAGATTTACATCCACAAGTGTTAACAACAAGCCTAATAAAGAGCTTGTTTAGCTTGGTCCGTTTTCACAGATTTTTATTATTCATTTATTCTACATAGTTCTTCCCAACATCTCGATCTGACAAGTCGCGTTGCCTGTAGCCCTTTTCACACATATATCCAGGGTTTAGGGGTTTGTCAGGTGACGCGGGATTTACTCTCGTCATTGCTTTCACATGAAAAGAAAAGATGTCTCGAGAATGAAGCAGGTTGGACGCTTTCATGGACTTGTCCCGTGTTGCCTACTGGCGCTCTCTGTGCGTGGAGGGCTGCTGGCACAATTTTATAACCTGGACATTACGTCATTTTTGGTCAGCATTGGTTGTCACAATGTTGGTCAAATCGTGTCGTGTTTTGTTCCGGAGGGAGCGTTCCCGACATGTAACTGCAACCAATTTAAGGTCATCAAGACATAAGATCGGGGCTGAAAAATCCAGCCCGACCCGACCCGGGTCCGCGGGTATTGTAGCCCGACCGGGCCCGAGCACATTCAATTAACCGGATTTGCAGGCCCGAGGCCGAAACCCCCCCCAAAATGTTATGTTTTAGTTGTAGGCCTGAGCCCGGAAAAAAAACAAATGTTATATTTTATTTGTAGGCCCGAGCCCGATAAAAACCTCAACATTCTATGTATTATTTGTGAGGACTCAGGAGGAGAAGGAGAGGGAAGGGATGCGCCAGTGAGAGATGGACAAAGCACTGCTTGCTGCTTGGAAAAACGGACTGGTTGCATTTTGTGTGATCACATTTGGTGACAATGCCTATGCATAAACGCCTGTCTTTTGTAACGAATTCTCAGTTGGCAGAGGAAAAACGTAACTTTTCTTAATGTTGAAATAGTCTTCATATTTTTATGATCATTATGAATACATTTACACAACGAAATAACGCTGGAAAAGTTGGCTAAATATAAATAAAGAGACGCGGTTTTTGCCGTCTTGCAGAGGTGAATATTAAAAAGAGGGCGCATGGCACGCTCTGGCTCTGCAATGACCGTACAGCGCTCTCTCTTTTTTCCAAATTATTTATTTGATAACAAGTATTCCTTAGTTAGCATTCATACATCGTTTTAGTATACATATATAAATATATATTTATTTAAAAAAGTTAGCGAGAACCCAGGCCCGAACCGAACGTATAATTTCGTTATGTTTTCAGTTTAATTTAGCTATTTCCGGCTTGCCCTGTTTCCTGTTTAGTTTAGCCCTGCTTTCACGCACACCAGGAGAAAACCAACGCAGGCGGGGTGAGAACATACAAACTCCACACTGGAAGGTTGGAGCCCGTGATTGAACACTTGTTGATCTCAGAACTGTGAGGGGAGCGTGCAAACCACTGTGAAACCTGTTGTTTTATTGTGTGTTATATTTGTAACTGTGCCAAAAGCAGTTTTAGCATTTCGGTGGTTTTAGGAGGGTCCACTCCCCCAACCCCCCCACCCCCCACCCCCGTTCCGGCAAGAAATTCTAGCCACTTTCACCCCTGATTAAACTTGATTATATACTGTACTGTACTGTACTGTACTGTACTGTACTGTACTGTACTCTGCTCTACTCTACTCTACTCTACTCTACTCTACTCTACTCTACTCTACTCTACTCTACTCTACTCTACTCTACTCTACTCTACTCTACTCTACTCTACTCTACTCATACCAATACCATCTGCATGACCGGCTTCATGGAATTAAGTGCCAAGTGCATAGCTAGCTGAGTGCTACGTATTTCACACTGCGCCGTCAGAACCAGGTAAGTAAAACAATACATTACGTCTGTCTTCTGCTGTCCCAGCGACCCAACCCTGGATTAAGCAGTAGATGATGGATGGAATTGTACAAGAATAAATCGGATCACCGTATTGGCCCAAATATAAAACAGTGTTTTTTACATTGAAATAAGACTGAAAAAGTGGGGGTCGTCTTATATTCGCGGTCTAGACATTATGCCCATTTACGACGCTAGATGGCGCCAGATATCATTGAAGCGATGTTCTGTCATGACAGATCTCAGCTACTCTCAAGTTTAACCAGTTTGCATTATTTTATTGCAATGTTTTTCCTTATTCAGATTTGTTTCAAGACTACAGTTACAGTTAGACTTCACTTTGATAGTTAATGCAGTTATTGCAATTTTGTTGTTTCATCACAATAGATTGGTTTATTTACATTTCAAAAACTAGAAGCCATTCATTTCCGAATGTGATTGCATTTTAGTTTACATATTTAAATGTTCAGATATTAAGATTTGAATGAGGCAAAATAACATGCTTTTTCTCTCAAATATATTGTGTTATCATTTGTTTTGGATGTACTGTAAGTACTTTCTGTATAAAAATTAATTTGGTGTTCAAAAAGTCTTTTTTTCCCCAAACTTGAGTCTTGAAAAAGAGAGGGTCGTCTTATAATCAGGGCCGTCTTATATTCGGGCCAATACGGTTTACGTTGGGCTATGGTCAATATCACATGTACTGCATATAGAACTACATGCGAAATGACCAATTCGGCGGCGTTACTCATGTAAAGAGAACTAGATGCAAAATGACAGACTCGCTGGCGTTAGTAAACAGCCGCTTTCTTAAAGCAGTAGACACCTCCGTTAAAATCAAACGCATTAAAAGGATCATTGTTTTGGAATGTGTGGTGTTGCTTATTTAGAAAGAAGCAGCCATAGGAAGCATTCGATTACTTTTTTAATGAACTCGTAGCAGTGAAAACATAGCATCACATCACATAGCATCCTTGCCAGACGCTCTCATCTCTTCTTCTCCGCATTATACGTACACTCCTACAGCGCCATTCACTGGCCTAACTGGTATTGTCACAACACAAACATTGCATGTGTCTGTAAAAACAACAGAATCTGTTTTACAAATAATGAAACATTATTTTGCCTCATCTACACCAAATTATAATCAATAGAAGGATTTATGCTAATGCTTCGTCGTAGCTCCCAGCTAAGGTACATGTATGACAAAAAAATCTGAGTACCGGTAAATGTTTTCGCCGTGAGCTTTTGAAAAATAAACATCTTTGCGAAAGTGGACTCCTGTGGAAAGAAACTTCATCACATTCAAGTTCAAAGACTGATATTTATATTAGTGCTGTCAAATGTATCCCATTAACGGGTGGTAATTAATTTTTTTAAATTAATCACGTTAAAATATTTGACACATTTAACGCATGCGCGGAATGACCCACTCATGCATTGCCTCAAACAGATTATAATGACGCTGTTTTTTTGTACATTGAGAGCTAAAAGGCAAAGAAAGGCGAGTGGACACAGGCGTTTATTGGTTTATTGGCAACTCCTTCACAGCAAACATAAGTATCATTTAGTGAAAGCACAACAAAAATAATATTCCTATCTCTCAAAAAAAAAAAGTAATGTTCACAAAAAGAAAAGGGCTTCAATCTGTATTAATGAGGCCCTATTCTCACACAGTTGAACAACAATGTAAAGAACTGGCATTCCCAATCAAAATAGCTATGCAAAATATGCATAAAACTTACTTATTAGAGTTTGGTCAAACTCTATTCAAACATTTCGTTTAGCCGAACAAATACACTGGATGGCAATATTTAGTCACAGTATACAAACTATCAGAGGTCTCGCACGTTGTGAAGCCAGCACTCAAATGAACATGAATCACAATAGACTCAGTCTAAAAAAAAAAACTGGGAGCTACGGCGTTAGTCGAGGGATAAAACACACTCATTGGCTAGATTTCTAAGTAATTTAAAACTTGCCATTGACACCTTGTGGTGTATTTCAATCACTACCTTACGTAGTTAAAGACACTGTGGAAAAATGGTAGGGAGCCCATGTGACAACACCACTCGGCGACGTCAACTTATACGAGCTACTAGTTTATTTTTTGATTGAAAATTTTACAAATTTTATTCAAACGAAAACATTAAAAGGGGTTTTAATATTACATTACTATAACTTTTACTAACATTTATCTTTTAAGAACTACAAGTCTTTCTATCGGTGGAACGTGGATCCCTTTGACAGAAAAAATGTTAATAATGTGAATGCCATCTTGTGGATTTATTGTTATTATAAACAAATACCTGTACTGTACTTATGTACAGTATGTTGAATGTACAGTATATATCCGTTTTGTGTCTTATCTTTCCATTCCAACAATAATTTACAGAAAAATATGGCATATTTTAGAGATGGTTTGAATTGCAATTAATTACGATTAATTAATTTTTAAGCTGTGATTAACTCGATTCAAAATTTTAATCGTTTGACAGCTCTAATGTGTATACAAGTTAAAAACAGCCATGTGAGAAGTTCATATAATTCATAAATTTCATATTTAATTGTATTAATAATAAATAATAATAATAAAATAATAATACATTTTAAATTTATTTAATTTTTTTTAAAAATCAAGAAGTTAAGACATTAATATTATAAACTAATACATTTTTAAACTATACATTTTTTTTACCCTGCCTCTTAAAAGAATTGGAATCGAGAATCGTTCGGAATCAGAATCTTAATATGGAACCGGAACAGGAGTCGTTAAATTTCAAACGATGCCCAACTCTAATTATCAGATTGATTGACAAACTATTTAAAGTCGATTCATCATTCAGAAACATTTTTTACTTTAAAACGGTCACTGTTATATATTTGTTTAACCAGTTCAGGGTGTACCCTGCTTCTTGCCTATGGTTACATGCTGGCGTTAGCTCCAGCACCCAGTACATTTCTAAATAATAATAATAAAGAGGGATGTCCTGATCCAGGTTTTTGCACTTCCGATCCGATACCGATACTGGCCGATACCGATACCGGCCTATCTGAGCATGTGTTAAAGTTTAAAGTTATTTAGCCTCCTTACTTAGTTGTCAGACTCGTGTTGAAAATGGTTTTAGTACTCTTGATAACAACTACCCAGCTGAATTAGGTGAGTTTGAATAACAACGGTTGGTAACAAGAAACTGACCTGTTTATTCAGTGACAAACACAAAACATTATAAATAACAAACAGAAATGGCATAGTCAGTAAAACATGCAAATAATATTGCAAACTTATTGCAAACTGTCTTAAAAAAGCAAAACACACAAACAACCTCAGTGGAAAATCCCACAAACCACCCAAGCTATTAGATGCTTTAATGTTTTGTGCATTAGTTACAATAATTGTATAAAAAGCCTCTCAGGTTTAAATAAACGACTATTTCAGTATCAAGTTAATATTTTAAAACAGTTGTTACGTGCCAAGGACGGCTCACGAAGGGCGTAACATAAAACAAGCCACACAAATGTACGAGTGGACACAAATTTATTTACACAACAATCAAACTTGCAAATAATATGTACAGAATGCTGACAAAGCGTGACTTCAGGGTAAGCCCAGGCCAAAACAACAAACAAAAGGAACTACACTTAAACCCCACCCGCTAACTAAACCCTGATCATGTAAAAGGAACAAAGAAAAGACAGCTTCTAACCTAACTTCCTACTCTATACAAAACAGGAGAAAACGGGTTGAACAGAAATGGGGACTTACCCTTGCTTGCTTCAGTGCTCTTATTTACAGTGGTGAACAAAAACGATCCAATAACGAATAAACACAAAAGATCTCACCAAAAAAGCGGGAGTGTATCAGATTAGCGATCAAATGCAAACGAGCGTGAATGGCGAGCAAATAGCTGGCGAGGAGGACTGCGGCAGAATGCTGTCAAATGCGACCTCCTAGAGCGTTGACAGCGGCAGGTTTAAGAAGCTTGGCGCCTTTTGCCGTGGCCAATCAGCGGCGGTGACGTCGTCGGTCCGTCCTGCGTCGATCAGCTGTCGTCACAGTGGGAGGGGAAGCAGCCAGCTGGTGGAGGCGACGATCAGCTGACTGGAAGAATCTCAGAAAATTAACTATTAAACGGCCAGGGCCGTCACAACAGTAAATAAAATCCTCATGTCCCCATTCTGTATCAGCAGCTTTAAAATACATTCAATTCATTTAATTATGCGAATCAACTGTTAAAGTTGTTAAAATTGCTCCCGTTATTCCATAATTTCCCTTCTGTCTACTTTCGACATGTGAAAGTTTTAAAACTGTTTTGATGATAGATTCAACTCAAGATTTTGCCGATTTAGGAGTATTTTAGATAAAAAGTTAATTAGGTTTGCTTGGAAGGTTCACAACAGCATACGAGGGAAGTCTCTTGCTTTAAGACGGCGGCTGTTTACTAACGCATGTAGTTTTCCATTACTTCAATGTTGCTAGCGCCGTCGAGTGTGTCATCCCGCATCTAGTTCTATATACATATGATATCTATTATCTACAGTAAAACGATGTTGACGTAGTTTGTAGCAGCTGTCAGCAGCAGTCAGGTATTCTTGTGTTTTTTATCCAGCGGCATGAGTTGAGCTGAAGCCGTGAGTCGAGCATTGGCATTACCCGGGTCTATGACAAGCATGAGGTTTACTCTCGGGACGCAATGCGGTCCGTTTCTCATGTCATCCCGAAGACCGCGCTGTGTATTAGTTCCACTTTACTTGACATACTTCAATAATCGGAATTTGGATGTTTGTGAATCGTTCTCAAATCTTCCACGGCCGAATCGCTGAAGGATGTAATGACGGCTGGGCATGTTGTACCGTGGTTCTAAATGTTGGATGGTGCGTCTTTACTTACGAGAGATAATGGCTCGTCATCCAGAATGAATTCTTCGGCAATGACTCTTGTTATTCCCTGGGCTTTGGGACTGTCGAGTGCCAGTTTGTCACGCATAGCAAAAGTTTCTGCCAGTGTTAGTTGCGTAGGACCTTTCTTTTTGTCTTCGGTTTTCTTAACATACTCCTCATATTGTTTGTGGTGGTATTTCGCTAAATGCTTGATTAGGTTGGTTGTATTAAAACGTCTTACAGCTTTACCACCACGATTGACTTCATTGTGGCATATGTTGCACTCTGCCTCTTCGTCTTTGTCGTCCTTTAAGGTGAAATGATCCCACACAGCTGACATTTTTACCGATAAAGTCTCTCGGTAAATTGGGAGACGGTAATGTAGTGTGTTGAAGGTGTGCCGTAAAATGCGGACCGTATTTTAGGGAAACCGAAGCAAAAACTGGAATGGATTATGTAAATCGGTGCGCTGGAAAACCCGGACCTTCTCCCGGACTTTCAAAAAAACTGGATCGGAAGTCTGGATCGGAATTTTTCCGTGTCGGCCGATCCGATACCGATGCACATTTTTTTGCCCATATCGGCGTCCGATCCGATCCAAATATCGGATCGGGACATCTCTAATAATAGCAGTTTCATTTATGAATGAAACTTTTTCTCCAGTTTGAAAAATAGCCCTTTTGACAAAACACATAATATTAACAATTTAGTAAGCAAGCTTGAATTCGCATGTCTATGTCATTTTCAGAACTTGCCCCTTCCGTATGGTTGCCACGGGCGTCACGTTGCCCCTGTTCCTCGATAGAATCTGTAAAAACAATATTTAAAAATAAATAATCCTGACGAATTGGATGTCTTCAAGCTGTGTTTTATAACACTGTCAAGGTTTTGTAGCAGGGACTGCAAAACCACATTTTTCCATCCTTGACATTCCGTATTACTACGCTAACGTGTTGCTTTTTGTTGTTCTGACCATGAAACATCTACTGTAAGCTTGGTAAATGCCTAGTTGATCTTTTTTTTTTCCTTTACTCCAAAAAAAAACGTTGTTTCTCTTTGAGCCTAATCCGCATATTTGGGTCGGGCTGTGAATCTGTGACGCAAGCGCTTTACTCTTTTTGCTCAAGGCAGGTTTTGTTGTATGACTCTGCAAAGTATGGCTGAGAGGCATTTTGTATAGCTCATTGAGGAGTTACAGTACATTTTTAAGTGGCCTGGTATCTTTGAATATTTGCTTCAAAGATTTCTTTTGTGGTTGGGGGGGGGGGGGGTAACAAAATATGTCCAGTAAAGCAATGTATTCTATACATGCTGTTAGGGCTGCAGCTATCAATTATTTTAGTAGTCGATTAATCGATGAACTAGTTAGTTCGCATAATCGAGTAATCGGATAAGGAACATAAAAAATTAAAATACCTGAGCTGAGCCTCAAACGGTATTAAAAAAAATGAGGATCTACAGTGGGGCGAACAAGTATTTGATACACTGCCAATGGGAAAACCCATTGGCAGTGTATCAAATACTTTTTCTCCCCACTGTATGTACAACAAAACAACAATTGGCTAACTTACATAGCAAAAGTCTGCTATCTTAAATGCTATAAAATGCTAAAAAATATATATATTTTTTTACATTGCTTTTTTTTTACACAATGCGCGCCAGGGACTCAAATCCTCCACTGCCAGACGTCTCCCCCTGCTGAAGCCAGTACACGTCCAGGCCCGTCTGCGGTTCGCTAGAGAGCATTTGGATGATCCGGAAGAGGACTGGGAGAATGTGTTATGGTCAGAGGAAAACCAAAATAGAACTTTTGGGTAGAAACACAGGCTCTCGTGTTTGGAGGGGAAAGAATATTGAATTGCACCATACCCACTATGAACCATGGGGGTGGAAACATCATGCTTTGGGGCTGTTTTTCTGCAAAGGGACCAGGACGACTGATCTGTGTAAAGGAAAGAATGAATGGGGCCATGTATTGAGAGATTTTGAGTTAAAATCTCCTTCCATCAGCAAGGGCATTGAAGATGAGACGTGGCTGGGTCTTTCAGCATGACAATGATCCCAAACACACAGCCAGGGCAACAAAGGAGTGGCTTCGTAAGAAACATTTCAAGGTCCTGGAGGGGCCTAGCCAGTCTCCAGATCCGAACCCCATAGAAATTCTGTAGAGGGAGTTGAAAGTCCCTGTTGCCCAACGACAGCCCCAAAACATGACTGCTCTAGAGTACATCTGCATGGAGGAATGGGCCACAATACCAGCAACAGTGTGTAAAAAGCTTGTGAGGAGTTACAGAAAATGTTTGGCCTCCGTTATTGCCAACAAAGGGTACATAACAAAGTATTGAGATGAACTTCTGGTATTGACCAAATACTTATTTTCCACCATGATTTGCAAATAAATTCTTTAAAAATCAAACAATGTAATTTCCCCCCCCACATTCTGTCTCTCATGGTTGAGGTTTACCCATGTTGACAATTACAGGCCTCTCTAATATTTTCAAGTGGGAGTACTTGCACAATTAGTGGCTGACTAAATACTTATTTGCCCCACTGTAGATTTTAAGCTTTCCAATGATGTATCACACATGCATATAGGACAGATTTGAAATTTGCAAATTGGGGGTCTCAGAGCGGAACTTCAAGTTACCAGAGTGTTTTCCGCCATATATATATATATTATTATTTACTGTATTCATGCATTCATCTTCCATACCGCCGATGCTCAAAATTGTCACAGGGGTGCTGGAGCCTATTCCAACTAACTATGGTAGGAGGCGGTGTAATGTCACATTTGTGTGCGTCCTCAGTTCCTTTTTTTTCCATTCAGCACCTGATTGAGCCGGATGGGCAGGTCCATGCAACACACCTGTGGGGCATTAGGAATGATCAATATTTAAGGACGCCTGTCACCATCTGCAAGTCGCGAACTATTGAGTTGCTTTCTTACTTACCGCTGTGTGCGTCATCTCGAGATCTATTGCCTACTTATGGTTGTATTCTTTGTTATGACATTGTTGTTGTGATGGTACTTTTTGTCAGACTGCTATTATTTGGTTTTTTTCCTTTTCTGGCCATTGTTGCCTTCCCCTTGGTTCTCTCTCGGTTCGTGCCATTTTTGTTTGTATTTTTCTCACGTGTTCTGCCCCACTCCCTTAGTTCTCGTTTTGTAATAATAAATACCACAAACCTCCACGTCTGTGTTTGGATCCAACAGGTACACCCTGAAATGGTTCCCAGGCAATCGCAGGAATTTGTTTAGAAAAAATTAGGGGGGGGAAAGCCAAAAATAGTTCATGTTCAAATAAAGTAGTTTACAATTTAAAAAAAAAATCTCATTAAATAATTGGTTGATTGATATATTGTTAATTCTTTAGTAATAATAACAATAATCAGCAGCATGCAATAAATGTTGTTTTGTTCATTAATAGTACTAAATACTGTAATTTATTCATTGATTATCATTGAATAATAAATGCAGTGAACATTTTATTGACTATTAAAGTCTTGATTATTACATTTATAAATTTTCCCACCCCAATTCACACTCAGTTGTTTGCTGTGTCATGTTACTGGTTACTTGTTGTTGTGTAAACGCTGTTGAGTAAAGTCATTGTTCTGGTTTCTTCTTCCCGTGCGCGAACTGAAGTATGTATTGGCAACTATTCAAAGTGGGTCATGCTCCAGATAGGTAATTTAAGAACCTTAATCATCTGTGACAACATAAGATGTGTTGCATTTTGCATTGACAATTATGGATGTCCCGATCCAGGTTTTTGCACTTCCGATCCGATACCGATATTGTTTTGCACTTCCGATCCGATACCGATACTGGCCGATACCGATACCGGCCTATCTGAGCATGTGTTAAAGTTTAAAGTTATTTAGCCTCCTTACTTAGTTGTCAGACTCATGTTGAAAAAGGTTTTAGTACTCTTGATAACAACTAGCCAGCTGAATTAGGTGAGTTTGAATAACACACAACGGTTGGTTACAAGAAACTGACCTGTTTATTCAGTGACAAACACAAAACATTATAAATGTCAAACAGAAATGGCATAGTCAGTCAGTAACCGTCTTAAAAAAGCAAAACACACAAACAACCTCAGTGGAAAATCCCACAAACCCCCCTATACCGCTATTAGATGCTTTTAATGTTTCGTGCATTAGTTACAAAAAATTGTATAAAAAGCCTCTCAGGTTTAAATTAACGACTATTTCAGTACCAAGTTAACATTTTAAAACAGTAAATAAAATACGCTAGTCCCCATTCTGTATCAGCAGCTTTAAACTACATTCAAATCATTTAATTTTGCGAATCAACTGTTAAAAGTTGTTAAAATAGCTCCGGTTATTCCATAATTTCCCTTCTGTCTACTTTCGACATGTGAAAGTTTTAAAACTGTTTTGAAGATAGATTCAAGTCAAGATTTTGCCGATTTAGGGGTATTTTAGATAAAAAGTTAATTAGGTTCGCTTGGAAGGTTCACAACAGCCTACTAGGGAAGTCTCCTGCTTTAAGATGGCGGCTGTTTACTAACGTAACTAGTTTTCAATACTTCAATGTTGAATCAATGTTTTGATTTTTACTTGTACTGCGCAGTAAAGGGAGATGCTCCACAATTTCATTGTACCACTGTATAATGACAATAAATGGCTTTTCTACTCTATTCTAAATCGGGTGTTGGATCGCTGCATGTGTTGACTAACTGTGACCGACTGCGAATAACTGAAGCGGACTTTAGGACAGCCTCCTACTTGAAGGCGTTGCAGAGTGGCTGATGGATGTGGCCCATCAATACAATTATGAAGTCTATGGCTAAATCTGAATAAATACATTGAACACAGCCCCCCCCCAAAAAAAGGGAACAATTGTTTTTTTGGTATCGGATCAGGACTCTGTATCGGCAGATTCTCAAAATCTCAGATGACTGGGACTCAGGTGCAAAAATATGCGATCGGGACATCCCTATTCACTACGGTCTTTTTAAAAGTCTTATAAAGTCTGAAATTTGGCCTGTTGAAACATGCAGAGATACTGATGAAATTCACTGTATCCCAGCTCAGATAAGAAATCAATGAGGCATCTCAATAGCAGATTGCAAGAATGCATTCGTACAGGAGGATGCCATTTAATGAAAGTAATTTAAAAATAATTCAATTCCATCATTGTTTCTTAAATGGCATGTTTTAATGTTTAAATTCTTATAAATTATAATTTCTTCCATCACTCTTGTTTTATCGGATTGTTAAAAAGTTCCTGCTTTTAGGTCACCCTGTATTTATATACTGTATTTGCTTGGCAGCCCACTGTCGGAGAACCAGGAAATGCGCACAATGAGCTTGAAGACTGTAAAATCCTGGCTCCAAAATGCTTAGGAATTTCTCCCAAGAGAAGTTGAAGCCATTTATCTGAAAAATCTGCTTATTTGCGAAGCAGTTTGACTCATACAGTAAAAGTGAAATCACAAACTACATAAATGATAAACGTCAACCTGGCTACACTCCTTTCTTACAGTAGGAAAAAAATTGAATTTGCTCTAAGTTGTATGTGAAGAATGACACTAGGAAATGCAAATATGACACAAAATGTACACTGAAGGATTGCTTAATGACTTTTTATTTTATTTTATTTTTTATGTAGATGTCTGTTAGCACACACTAAAAGAAATCAGGACTCCAAGAATCCCAGCATGCTGCAGCACTTGCGCCAAAAGCTGCGACGGGACAAAAAGGGCCTTGACAAAAAGAGCTCCGCCGCGTCCCGTCTAGAAGCGACCGTCGTCGACCACCGACTCAGCTCCTCGGTGCCCGACATGCGGGACCTCAAACAGGATGTCTATCACAAAGCTTCCTCCTCCGTTTACCTCCGCAAGAGTCTGAATCCTTGCAATAGCAGCCCTAGCACACCACTGGCCCATCCTGCCCGACAAGGTGGCTTAGGGGGAGGAGCAGGTGTCGCCACAGGGAGTGAGCACACACTTTGCGTGCCTGCAGACTGCCCCGACTGGACGTCATCACAGGAGTCGTTCAACAGCACGTACATGGAAGACTGCTCCATGGAGTGGCGACGACACTCGGCCCGAGGAGGAGGCGGCGGCGGAATGGAGGCTGATGAACTGGGCCTACCTGAGGTCATGACCGTTTACAGCTCGGATGCCAATGCTGGTGGGGACGACGGCTCGCAGGTACGTTTTCAGATGAAAAAAAATTCATGATCATCCTCAGTTATTCACTGAAAACTCACTGATTCATGTTTTTACATTATTGTACAGAGACGGTCATATGACAGGTGTCAGGTGTGTTTGCCTAGGACGTGTCCGGGAACACCAGATTTTCTTTTTACAATGCAATCAAGTCTAAAATGGGATATACTTTCAAATGTTAAAATTCCAGTATAACATTTTCCCCAGAAATGGGTGTGAAATATCCCATCCAGCAACTTTGATAGTCAGCATTCCTTTACAGGTGTGTTTCTCTTTTTGCACATGTTGCCAGGCTGGAGGTTTAGTTGAGAACTCTGCTTTACTCAAAGCAGGCTGCGTTGAACGCGCACTGCCTACAGCACAGGTGTCAAATTAAGGCTTTGGGGCCCGATCCTGACAGCCGCATCATTTTGTGGGTTCTGCACAAGCAAAGCATGTGCATCGACTTCATGCTTTATTCTTATACCGTGGTTCATCAAGTAAAATTTTCGACTTTTTAGGACCATTTAGATTTACAGAGCATTCATGAAACTCATAGGCTGCCTTTGACAGCGCAAGACTTCCAATTCATTTTGACATGGCATTGAAAGATTTCTTTTTGTCAATCGTAGGCAATGAGGGAAATACAATGACATTAAAAAACAAACCAAAAAAATGAGTGATTTTTTTGGGCAACAGCCAGAGTGTTTATCTGTGTTTATTTATTTCAATTTTTATTCACGTTTATTAATTTATAATTAAAAAAAAATATATATTATCATTTTAATTAGAGATGCACGATAATATCGGTCACCGATAATTATCGGCCGATAATGGCAATTATGACGTCACACAGATAATCCAGATAAAACAAAATTCAACCGATAATGCAATCCGATAATTATATACTTGATTTAGCCTCCAAATGTGCGCAATCAACAGTTTTGTCCAATTCTGCTAGTTTTAAGGAGGTGTTTTTGCAGTGTAGTAATGTGATATATGTTAGGAATGGCTTACTTTTAAAGGCATTTTTGTGAAACTTGGGTGTTTACTCTCTAAGTAATTGTTGCCAAAAGCGTGCCATTACACAATGTCATTGTCCATGTTTAGATGTTAGAATTTACTACTTGTTCACATTTGATGTGGAAAAAAATAGCACTAAATTAAATTTTTGCACAGTAAAATTTGATCTTTGTATACTTTAAAATTTTACATACATTTTTGAATAGAATTATCGGCGTGACGTTATCGGGTGGAAGGGGCAGGAAATTATTGGTTATCGATATCGGTTAAAAAATGTATTATCGTGCATCACTAATTTTAATTATATATACCGGTATATTAAGGGTGTAACGGTACATGTATTTGTATTGAACCGTTTCGCTACGTGGTGCTCGGTTCGGAACGGAGGCGTACCGAACGAGTTTCTGACGTAATGTAACCCTTACTTTTCAAGGCTGTGAGTCGATCGGGTTACAGTTTCTTTGTGTAGATTATATTTACTCCGTCTTCTCTACTATAATGAGGACCAACATGGTAGGACAGTATAACCCAGAAACGTCAACGGCGCGACAACGTGGCCGCCGCGAGAACACAGTGAAACGCGGGCGTTAAAGTCAATCAGCCAATGCACACCAGTCGCAGTGCGGCTGCGTCTTAGACGCGTCCCAGAAGTGGCTCAACGCGACATACTCGAAAAGAACGGCAGAATTTATTATTTGACGCAAGACGCGACCCTCTTGTGTCAATACTACTACCGGTAGCTAGGATCGGGCAGACCGGAAGTCACTTGTGTAAAAATACGGTGGATCCAGTCGACTTTCAAACTAATATGCAATCGTAACCCACTTTTTGAGTCCATCAGATCTCTTGAGTGGTAGATCGGGGCACAGTTGCTACTATAACCAACACGGCCCCATGTTCTATACAAAACCCTCCTACCACAACAAAACAAGTAGGAACTAATATTCACATAGGAACTAAAGTTATACAACATAAAATATACAATATGAATGAATACTACATCACATTTGTAAAATATAAACACATAATAAAATAAATAATTGCCCATTTAAATAAAATAAATTAAAATGAGCTAAAACACCGGTAATTAAATAATAAGAATAATAAACAGATCCTGCTTACACAATTAAATTTATTAATTTCTGTGTGGCGCTTTAACTTGAGAAAATCAACCAATAAAGCTTTTGAAAACCGTCATAAGAACTTTTTTTCTCCCGATTAGTCAGCAGACTTCTTTTAACGATTAGTCGACTAATCTATTTTTTTTAACCTAATCTAGCAATTAAGTTTTGGTTGAAACTTATTAATTCACCCAAAAAATTGGAACACTTAAATTCTTTATTAAAGTACAAATAAACACATAAATAACAATAATAAATCATAAATAAACAATGAGGTCAAATGCCGATAGCATTAACTAGTGCAAAAGAGTGGAATGCAAACAAATATCCCCCTCATTTTTGTTTACAGTGTGATAAATGGACTTATTGCATATCGTGATAGGCCTTGCAACTTCAATAAAAAATGTCATTAGTTAGTTAGATGGACTTACGATCTGCCAGCTTGTTCTCTCCTGTCGTCTTCCAAAATTACAACAGAGTGTCAGCGCTTTAGGTGTTCATTTACGGCCGACGTGCATCCTGGTATGCAAGCTTGGCATTGAAGAGACAGGACACATAAGTGTACCCTCCTTTGTTTCGTTGAAATAAGTGTTTGGCCACTCTGGTGCGCTCTTTGGCTTTGTGCCGTCTTCCCCGCTTGCATACCGAGCGCCCGCCATTCTCAATTTTCCACGTATATATTTTTTTTAACCCTTCATTAACCGTCGATGGGATGTTGTGCTCGGCCACGCATTTACGTCATCGATGACGTCAACTAGTTGGGACAGCTCTAGTATTTTTTTTTAATGACCAAAAAAAAAGTAACTTGCCCAGTAATGGTTTGATGCCAATTTTGAGACAATTTTTAACAGACAATGTAAAAAAATATATCAGTAATTATTCGGGGGAAAAATCTCAAGACAATTTCATGCAATGCAAAGCAATTAAAACGAATGAGTAATTTAAGACCTACCAGACAAGATTGTCTTTTCAAGACTCTGTCAATGTTAATGAATTTTAGATTTTTTTTTTTACTCCGTGTAAAAAAAAAAAAAAAAAACTCCATGTTATTTGACATTTACTTCCATCAATTAAGTAATGGTGTCAGTGAGGATCCTTATAACAATAATAATAGTAATGATAGTAGCAATAATTGCAATAATAATAATAAAAAGATTGTATGGAACAAAGTAGGGCTGCAGAGATCGATTATTTTAGTAGTCGATTAATCAGTGAAGCATTAGTTCGAATAATCGAGTAATCGGATAAGGAATACGAAAAATGAAATTACCTGAGCTGAGCCTCCAACGGTATAATAAATAAATAAATAAATAAATGAGGATCTATGTACAACAAAAGAACAAGTGGCCAACTTACATAGCAAAAGTCCGCTAATTTAAATGCCTTAAAATGCTAGCTTCTTTACAATGCTTTTAATAAATGGTTCAGACACATATTCCCACAAATATAGGCTAAATATATCTATAAACTAAATTACGAATGCATTAAAAAAAAAAAAAAAACATTAGCGCAAACAAAAACTTAGCTTATGTTGGTCTTAACAGGGAGCACCTGGATTCAGCCAGGTGAAATGAGGCAGACTAGAAGGCAGTGTATCCACCCAAATCAATAAAACTAAATACAAACACTTTCAAAATAAACCATGACGACATCACTTAAATTAAACGAATACTCGAAGCAGCAAAAGTTAATTCGTTTTTTTTTTTTTTAATTGAATACTCGAGTTGATCGATTAATCGTTGCAGCACTTGAACAAAGTTTCTATCAGTTTGTAAATGTCACTAGTGCCTTTTTGTAGTGCCTATATATCAGGGGTCACCAACCTTTTTTGCACCACGGACGGGTGTTATTTGCGTCTTTTTTTTTTCACGGACCGGTGTTCTGACAAATTTAGCAACCCATCAAAGATTGCAATGGTGCGGTTCTGCGCATGCGCATAACGTTAAACATAGCCGCAAAATCCGCAAATGCAGCGATTCCAAAGTAAACACTACAAACGTTCTTGAGAGAAAGGAATATTAATTTACGTTTGATCATGGCAGAACGTGTAGAAAAGTTCTCAGATACATCCTGTCATGTAAGCTGCACACAACTTCACACCGCCTTCGCCTTGTCGTTAAACATTAAGAAGCCCGCTTCACAAAGATACGATGTTGGAAATTGTAGCAAGGTTTTCATTGCTTTTGTCGCGATGTCAGGATATTCCAGATTAGAATGACTCCTTCGCAGTTCCTGGGTCTTTGAGGTTGTAGGCTAGGCTCGTCAGGTGCCCTTTTCGCCGTAAAAATATCTCCAAAGACGTCTGTTTTCAAGTCATCTTCCCTCGTGTGGGGGCTAATTATTTCCGGGAAGAAATGTGCTTCGCCCGTGGCCTAGCAATGCGTTATTATCGAGGACAAGCACACATAGATATATTATATACACAAACAAGATGTACTGCTAGCAGTCCAATCAATGGATTTCTATGACGACTCTCTAATCTATCCCGTAGTATTATATCGAGAGTAGACAGGGATATTGGTGTGTTAAGCAGGGGCACAGGCTTAATTCTGCCAGAATGCGGTCGTTATAAAATTATTATTTCTGTGCGGCCCGGTAGCAAATGCGCCACGGACCTGTACCGGTCCGTGGCCCGGCCGATGGGGACCCCTGCTATATATGATTGCTTAGCAAACTCAAAATCTATACTCTCTATCTCTATACTCAGTATAGAGATCTGCCATTTGTGGACACTAGTGGTGTTACAATTACCTTTTCTGGATTAGTACATCGATTTGTTAAGCACGACTGACTGTAATTTGATCAAAATACAAAATGATTATAATTTCGGTATACCGTTTTGTTAAATATATTTTTTTTCATTAAAAAATCTGATGTTTCATCAACAAAATTGTCATACACATCACAACTGATCTGTAATAAATGACTTCATAATTTTGTATTAAATCGATCGAAGGCCCTTGAATTAAATTGTCGCAGAATATCCTATCATTGTCCAAAGGATCAATGATGTCTTCTGTGATTATGAAATATTTGCCACCCTCAAAAAGTTCAAGCCACCAAAGCAATATTTTTCTAGGTCTACCCCTGACTACAATTTGTCCTGCGATTAAAGAAAAAAAAAAAGAGTTTGACTCCTCTGGCTTACATGCCTATCTTGGACTCAATTAACTGTGTGCATGTGTTCATAATAGCGCCAGGTGATTCCATACATACAATGATCAAAGCCATAATGGGGTTTACAAATCAAACTTCATCTTTTCACATTTTCAGCCATTGTTCGACATCTGTTCAAATGAGTTTGTGAGCAAATAAACTTGGCCAAGGAACAAAAGCCAATTATTGTAGACAAGGTATCTGGTGTCACCGTCGCCGCCCAGCTGCTCCTGTAGACATTGGGGAGCGGCTGCAGTTTCTGCTTAGTGGGAATTAATGTCCAACAGAAAAGGGCAGATCAGGACTCTTTTTATGACGTGATGCCAGGCATGCAAGTGACTTATTTATATTTTTTTAGTGACTATTTTTTTTCCTTGAATAATGTCCATGTGTTTGTGATTTCAGTGTGACATGGAAGCTCCAAGCAACTTCGAGGGCAGCAGAGAGTCTCTCAGTTCCTTCTTACTCACCATCAACCTGAAGGAGGGACGCAACCTGGTCATCAGGGACCGCTGCGGTACGAAAAAAAAAATGTAGAGGTCATGGAGACTTTTTTTGTACATGTTGTTATGATTAATATGTCTTCCTAATTTCATATTCCTTAATTAAAATCTTTACATGGCGGTGAATTATCATGTTTTAGTGACTAGAAAAATTTAGATGTGGAGTTGTTAGCTTAGTGAAGCCCCACATCTACAATACATGGCCCACCCCTGATATTTAACTGGCTCCCAAATCCAACTGTGGTTGTTGTTGGAGCTACGGTCCATTTGGCAAAGCAAGCATATTAATTCTACATTAGCAAAGGTCAAAAATGTTATGATTCGAGTAAGAGTAACCCTTCTGGGATGTTAAGCGTGCAAAAGTAGCTCACGGAAGATAACCATGCTGGGAAGTATATTTTCATTTTGAAAAAAAAAATATATATTGATTAATCGATACGGGTTTTATTGTCTTCTTGACTTTTTCTTGTCACATTTCCTTTTCCTTTCCTTTACCACTCTGCTGTTTTATCTCTTATCATAATTTCCTCTTAAACAAATCCTACTCTCAGTAGACTCTCTCTTATCTTATATTCCTGTAATAAACATTAGGGCTGGGTATAACAATCTAAAAATAAGATTTCCGATTTTTTTCTTGTCTTTGATTTATCTATTGAATAACTCTTTGGTACATTTTATTCACTCACCTGATAAATAGTTACATTAGATGAGAAACACATGAGAAGTTGGTTACTACTAGCTGCAAATACTCTTTATTTCCATTTTACAGATTGAGTTTATGTGCAGGTTATATTCTTGCATTCCATATTTATTCTCCTATCTAGCTCTTATTTTCTCAAATTACAGTATTAATTACGGTATTATAATGTTTGCCCTTGCTGACGCTTGCAATGGCGTACCGCACGCATGCTATTTTTAGACCGTGACGTCGCATCGTAAAGCGGAAGTAGAGTAGAAGTGGGACATTTTAGACCCGCCCTCGCATAGAAGCAATGGAAAATCTGCTAGTTTTCTCCGGTAATCTTTCAAAAACGAGCATGCTTATCACACATTGCTTTTTTGGAACTTGTAAAAAATGACTCTAGACATTACGACATATGAAGGAAGTTTTCTTCATACGTTTCCCGAAACTAAAAACTCAGAGGAGAAAATGTGAAGACTGAACCAACTTGCGCGGACTTTTAACGCCAGCTCGGCAGTAAACATTTATGCAGTAAACATTTCTTTGGGTTGGCATTGTCTTTCAGAGGACAAAGAGGTAAGCCATTTTGATATTTTTAACTTATTTTTTGGCGTGACGTGCCGGGTGCTGCTTCTGTCTGACAATGAATGACCTAAGAAGAATTAAAATGGTATCTGACTGCCACTGTTACATTTTCTGTTGTAAAAAAAAAGCAGCTTTCGTAAGGGGGAAGTGTAAATAAGTTATAGAATTAAGATTTGTTAACAATGGAAAAAATTAAAAGTGTTCGTTGGCTGTCACCGAGTAGCATTTGCGATCGCTACACAAAGCTAACTAAATTACCCCCAAGAACGGCAAGAGACGTAGGACAACCACAGGATATATAAGAAAGACAGGGCTGATGGTAAAGGATAGCTTGTTGAAACAGGAGAATGTCATTGTCAGTCGCGTCGATAAAAAGCGAAGGCTATGCTTAGGTCGGCTCGTTTTTTTCCGTCGTTTTCAGCCTTCGACACTCAAGCCATCTCTTTAACTGAACATGTTTATGTTCTTCCACATCTTTGCCAGTCAATTTGGCACGAGGCACATCATTTTCGGAGAGAATTGGTAGGTTTAGCTCTGTAAACATCTCCTTCGTACACGATTTTCATTCATTTCCTATTAGGGACAACCGGTGGCTTGTCCCTACTTAGCAACAGTAGCTAATGTCCTGAATATTAATGAACGGAAGTGATGTGTTGCTTGTGGTACGCCATTGAAAAGTTCAAATCATGTGTGTGTTTTCTGGGGGGAAAAAAACAGCTCCCTTTGGTGAATAAACATGCACAGTGACAGTAACAAGAATTGTGGATGAATTATATTTCAAATGTCCGCAATAAAAACCACGTTCATTCATAAAATTAATTTATCATCCTGGCCTGATAAACATCTCAGCTCTCTACCTAAAGCTCCCGTTTGATGTGAATTGATAGTAACGGCTTCTTAAATTTTGTCTAAACAATGGCTTTAATGAAGGGTGTTACCTTCGTGAAAATCCTCTTAAAGATGTAGACAACAGGATTATTAAAGGCTAAACTGTATTTGAAGTTTTGCGTAAACACGTATGGTTACTTCTGTAAACTAGTTGATGTTTAAAAACATGACTGATTACGCTAGTCTCTTAACCTATATTGCCAAACGTCTCACATTTGATACACCTAAAATTTCATGATTTTGACACTAATTCAGAATTTTGACATTTCTTTTTGAGAAAAAAAAAAAAAAGATAGATGCAAGTCAACACATGCATCGGCAGGTTCCATGAAAAAAAACAAACAGGATTAAGCAAGGGTTATAGATATCTGAGCGTTTATTACATTTTTTCATTTTGACTTTTCTTTTCACAAATTTGGGGAAAAAAGGTTTCATTAGGACCTTATTTTTCAAATTTTGGGATTCTCAGATAATTGCTTCATATTGCTGGCATTAAAGGGTTAAGAAAACAATGAAGGGTCAGAAATAGGGATGTCCTGGATCCGATCATGTGATCGGAGATTGGGCCCAAATACGTAATTTTTAGAAGATCGGTATCGGGTGAAAAAGATTGGGTTTTTAAAATGTATTTATTTATATTTATTTTTAAGTATTAACTCATTGGCTGCCATTGACGGCAATAGATATCCAATCTATCGATTGAATGATCGCTGCCAGTGAAACATGATCACACAATGCTAGTTCAAAATTAAACTTCATGTCAGTGAATGACTTAAGGGTAACAAGCAATGGATGCCCCCGATCGGATCATCTTATCGGAAATTGGGCCCGAGCATGTAATTTTTAGATGATCGGAATTGGGTGAAAAAACATCGGGTTTTTAAGAATTTTTTGAATTATTATTATTTAAAGGGGAAGTTTAGAATTTTTTACATCAGGCTTAATTTTCAAATTAGAGGGCTAATAGTTGGTGGAGTTAATTTTAACTACCGTATTGGCCTGAATATAAGACGGTGTTTTTTGCATTGAAATATGACTGAAAAAGTGGGGGTCGGCTTATATTCGCGGTCTAGACATTATACCCATTCACGACGCTAGATGGCGTCAGATATCATTGAAGCGAATGCTGAACTTGATGAGTAATGTCCTGTAATGACAGATCTCAGCTGCTCAGTTAAGTTTAACTAGTTTGCATTATTTTATTGCAATTTTTTTCCTTATTCAGATTTGTTTCAAGACTACAGTTAGTTAGACCTCACTTTGATGGTTAATGCAGTTATCGCAATTTTGTTGTTTTATCACAATAGATTGGTTTATTTACATTTCAAAAACCAGAAGCCATTCATTTACGAAAGTAATTGCACTTTAGTTTAAATATTTAAATGTTCAGATATTAAGATTTGAATGGGGCAAATTAACATGGTTTTTCTCTCAAAAATATTGTTATAAACAGGGGTGTACATAATTTTTTTGCCCAGGTTCTCAGAGGAGGACCTGGAGATGTGACTTGGTCCTCATTGAGCTTGAGAGCCGACCCGCCTGATGCGATAAATTTATGACAAGCTTCACTGAGAGCCAATTAACTTTAATTAATTATATTAACAATTAATGCTTGATTAACATCAACTGGCACAACAAAATTGCTATTACTTTTAAGTGAAATTTAAAGAAATAAAAAGCACCAATTCAAAATAAAGGGCATTATGCGGCTCCCACATTAACTCCAAGCCTTTTTAAAAGTGGGATGTCCTCCTCATAAGACCTCATTGAACGTGCATGTTTAGCTTTGTAAAATGCGAGCAAAAACACGTTTGTCAGTGCATGTCGCTGTTCATTACCTTTATTCCGCCACTTGTCCATAGGGCGAGTGGGTCCTGTTTGACATCGATAGTTTGCTTAATTGCCACATGCTCTCTGTTTTTTTTGTGCTTTGGTTTGGATGGCTGAAATTCTTTGACCCTACATAAAATGCGCTGCTCTCATCGGCGACATTGGGATTCTCACGGCACATTTTGTACCGCATTTCCGTGCGAGCATCATTTGCTTCTAGCCATGCTAGCCTGTAGCCACTTTTCAGCATAAGTCCTTTTTTTCGGTAGCTTCGGTGACGTCTCTGTCGTCTGTCTGTCTTTTGATGGGGGTGGGGGAACACGGAAGTAATTACTCAGTGTGGCCTGCCTCTTCGACATTTTGAGAAGTTATTTTCTCGTGTCCGCCGGAAATACAGTGTTCAGCCATCGGTACGCAAAAGCGTATGGAAGCTGTTGAGGGCCAGCGCGTTTGTCTACGTCCAGTACGCATGCGCGCATGCGGACCACTTATGTGCACCCCTGGTTATAAACATTTGTTTTAGGTGAACTGTAATTTTTTTTTGTATAAAAAATAATTTGGGGTTCAAAAAGTCTTTTTTCAAACTGGAGTCTTGAAAAACAGGTTGTCTTATAATCAGGGCTGTCTTATATTCGGGCCAATACGGTAATTCCGTGGAGTACTGTATGTCAGTTATTGGTTAGTTTCTGAGCCCAGGAGTGGCTAAGCTAGCGCGCGTAAATTGGACTATCTGAGCATACCAATAAAAAAATGATATATGCATGCATTAGAATCACCTGTGAACCATGCAATCAATAGTGTTGGTTATGTTTTCAGGATATAATTATTAAAAATTATGATTGCGTGTCAATAATTGTAGTATGGACAGAAACATTTGTAATCCAGCAGCTCTAAAGGAACAGGCTGTCTAAGCAAGCTGGGCGGAGTGATGTCAGATCGTTTTTTTCCAACGCTGATTTTTTTTTTTTTTTGTGGAAATGAAAGGCAGTACCCAGCAGACTGAGCACCAGTGTCCGAAGCACTCTTCTCTATTGTGGTTACATTACGCATTTAAAAAAAATAGTCCTGCAGAATGAAATGAATAATGGCAGTTTAGTGTGATGTTATTTTGGCCGCATGGGTATTTTGAGCAATGATGGGTTTGACTGTGTTAGATCTGTTAATATCGTTTTTATTAGCATGCTAAGTGGGCACCATTGACTCGCACTAGCTTAAGCACTCGGGAGCCCTGAAACAAACAAATAACTGACAAACTGCAAGGAATTTGTTGAAATTAACTCCACCGACTATTTAAACCTATGCTTATTCGAATATTAAACTTAATGTAAAAAAAAAAAAATCTGAATTTTCGTTGTAGGAGTACAAAGCAACAAAATAACGTGCAAGGATATCGTCAAAAGAAACAAAAAAATTGTATGTTTTTTTGTACTAGGTAACATTTTTAGAAGATCGGAATCGGGTGGGGAAAAAAATTGTGTTTTTAAGATTTCTTTTTTAAGGCTACAAAGCAACAAAATCATGATGGACAAGGATATTGTCAAAAGAAACAAAAGAAATGTTTTGTATATTAAATTGCCAGTGTATCAGATCGGTGTCGGCATATCCTCAAAATCAGGTGACTCGGACTCGAACTAAGGTACAAAAATATGTGATCGGGACAACTGTAGTCGGAAATATTGTGTAGTATTGTGGGCAATTGTGATGTCAATTGTCAGGGAAGTTGTGATACAGTGAACAGAATTATCAACTAAACCAACGCTTATTTAATCATCCTGTTAGTCATAAGAAAAAGAAAAGAGCTCTACCTTTTTCTCTCAATCAATTTGTCAGTTTGCCAAAATCTTGCTTGTCAAATGATTGACGGTTAGGAATGTAAGATAATAGATGTTAGCAACGCATTAACCTCAAAGTTCCTGCAGGTAGGATTCCAGGTGGCGTATTGTAACCTGTCTGAGCCACACCCTGCTTACTCTTTGTTTACCCTACACCAAAGCAGATAACACTTAAAAACAGACACGGGTCAAAGTCCAACTTTACTTTGTCGAGGCCGTCTAGGTTTTTCGAAAGAGAAGCTAAGCGCTTGTTTTATTAGCTATTCAGTTTATATACAACACAAGAGGTTCTGATGAAAAGCTACACTGGGTACATTGTTCAAATATGCACTGCTTTTGGCACTGAATCATAAGTTAGCTTGGCCAAAAATAAATCTGTTACAGAGGCAGAAACACAAAAAAAAAACGCTATGAAACAAAGGCAGCATGTTAATTAGAAAGGGAAACCGTGTCCAGGGGTTAGCAGTAATTTTACTGCGGGTGCAGAACAGGAAGTTGTGGCTCATCAAATCAAAATAAAGACTTGGAAGAGAGTGTCGTTTTTCTTTTACGGGAAGCAACATGTGGTAATTTCCAGTTGAGATTGAGAAACATCTGGTTTTTGTTTTTTTAACTCATGCCCTCCGATTGACGGTGGTACAGTCCAATTTAACTGAAACAGAATTATTTAGAGTGAACATTTGAAATAAGCTACATAGTGAACTAGTGCTGCAACGATTAATCGATTAACTCGAGTATTCGATTACAAAAAAAGATTCGAATTAAATTTTGCCGCTTCGAGTATTCGTATAATTAAAGTGGCGTAATGGTTTATTTTGAAAGTGTTTGCATTTAGTTTTATTGATTTAGGTGAATACACTGCCCTGTAGTCTGCCTCATTTTACATAGCTGAATCCAGGTGCTCCCTGTTAAGACCAACAAGCTAAGTTTTTGTTTGAGCTAATATATATATATTTTTTTGAATACATTCATAATTTAGTTTGAGGTATTTTTAGCCAATTTTTGTGGGAATACGTGTCTGAACCATTTGTTAAGAGCATTGTTAAAAAGTTAGCATTATATGCCATTTAAAGTTGCGGACTTTTGCTTTGTAAGTTAGCCAATTATTCTTTTGTTGTACATAGATCTTTTTTTTTTTTTTTTCTCTTATTCCGTTTGCGGCTCAGCTCAGGTAATTAATTTTTCATGTTCCTTATCAGATTACTCGATTATTCGAACTATTGGTTCATTGATTAATCGACTACTTAAATAATCGATAGCTGCAGCCCTATAGTGAACCTAATATTCCTATTTCCTCTTTTATTTTTCTGTTCTCAGGCACTAGCGACCCATATGTGAAGTTCAAGCTGGAGGATAAGACCATCTACAAGAGCAAATGGATCTACAGGAATCTGAACCCCGTGTGGAGTGAGAACTTCTCCTTCCCGGTCCGGAACCTCAGCCAGTGGCTCTACGTCAAGGTGGTTCACTGTGATTACCAGAGCAAAGATAAGCGTATGACCTGATACCTTGTTAACTGTGGCCATCGTAACACAGGTGTACGACCGTGACTTCACCACAGACGACTTCATGGGCTCGGCCGGCATCTTTCTTAGTGACCTGGTTCTTGACAAGTGAGCTCTGTGTGAGACAGTATATACATTCCAGATGAACTAAGTGTTTTTACGTCTCGTTCGTGAAGGGTGCACGAGCTGTGCCTAAGACTGGATGACCCTAACAGCCTCGAGGACGACATGGGTGAAATTCTGCTGGACATTACCCTCACACGCCGAGACGGCGACAGTCGACGAGGACCAGTAGGGGGCGATTTTGCACGCCTTTGCTGCATGGCTTCTAGTGGCTGCTTTTTATTGTGCATTGTCATGTTTATAATCTATGACGGAATATTCGGGCCAAAGAAAGAAAAACATAGAATTGCAGAAAAAAAGTTATAATATTACGAGAAAAAAGTCACATATTGTAATATTACAAGATTAAAGTCGTACTATCACATATCTTTTATATGGCATAATATGTAAAAATGCACTATGGCTAATTGAGCTAAATTAGCTGCTGCGTACTTAACGTAGCACTGAAGCGCCTTCATTAAAATGAACAAATCATTTCAGAGCTAAGACAAATTATTAGTATAAATCCTCGTATTTGTTGTAATTCAATGTAGATGTGCCAAAAAAATTGAGGATTTTCTTATCTGTGAAACCGTAACTGTAAAATCCAACCTCGCGAGATGCTCTCAATGGTGTTCATTTTAACAGAGGTGCCAAAGTGCTATGTAACTTACATTGTTGCTCATTTTTTTAAATTAGCCACAATGCATCAAATATATTACGTAAAGATACGTAACGTAACAAATCTAATCTCGGAATGTTTTAATTTACGCAACACAATGTATGATTTTTTTTCTCATAATAGTAAGACTTTATTCTCATAGTCCTATATTTTTTCTTTGTTTGGTTCTAATACTCCTGTTTAAAAAGCAAAGTCAGTCATTACAATTAGCATTAGTATTACAATTCGCGATTAGCATTAGCACCTGCTACCAACCTTTTCAGGACTTGCACGGACCCGCAACAACAAAAAAATCGTTATTTTTTGTTTGAGAGGATAATATTTTGCGATACATTGACAACAATGAGTTAAAATCTGTATTTGTCGCTCATCTTTAAGTGCCATTAAGCACACAAGACGTTAAGGATGGGAATTGAGAACCGGTTCTTATAGAGAACTGGTTCCGCGTGTATTAATTCCATGGAATCGTTTGGCTGATTATCTAACGATTCTCTTATAGATTCCACACAGTACAATCAACGTAACGGACCTTACACATGATACACATCGACAAGTAAGCTAGTATCTCAACACAGTGACGTGCGGTCAGGGGAGGCAGGTGAGGCAGAGCCTCACCTGTCATCATGACAAAAAAATAATTATAGCATCAAATTTATATTAATATTTGTCCATTGCTCTTAATGTATGACTCATTTCAAACATTTTTTATAGTCAAAATCGCTGAATTTGCCCATTTCCTGTTCAAATAACGAAATGAAACGAGAGGTGCGGCAGCAACGAGTAAAGCCTCACCTCTGATTGCGCAATCCATAACAAACTGGGTTGATACATGGAATTGGAGCGTGCTGGTTGCCATACATCTGCATGTCGCCATTATAATGTTTCCAGATACGTTTATTTGACCTGATTTTCCACAGTCTGGCTAATGTCTTTAACCCTTAAAGTTTAATGTTTGTTAGCGACATATTTAGTTTTGCTGATGGGAAATAAAACCGCAGTGAAAAGGCACAGGTTGCGGCAGATAGTACGCTGCCGCACAGAAAGGGGGCGAACGTGAGCCAACAGGTAATGGCGCCAGGCGAATCAAGTGCACTGCGGCGAGCCGTTTTGTATTGTTTACTACGTCGACATCGGACTCCCAAAATGGAAGAGGATTATATATCCAAACTTAAAAAATTCTCAAAACTGGACTTTCAGTCAAAAGTGGACCTGATTAACAGAGGAAGACCAACGCCGGAGCTAAAAGGTTTGCTTCAAACTACGGGACAGTCTAAGATAACTCGCTCTTTTCAAACGGAGTGGTACACCCGAAGAAAAACTACTGGCTGTGTGGCTGTCCTTCGAAAAACTGCCTTTACTGCTTCCCATGCCTTTTGTTCTCAACTTGTGCCAATGTCTGGACTAACACGGGATATTGTGACATGAAAAATTTACCACGAAGTCTCAGCAAACATGAGAGATCGTACACTCACATTCAAAGCCAGACTGCTTTAAAATTTTTGGGAACTCAAGGATCGATTTGGCTTTGAACGAACAGCGGCGGCTCAACGTTAGCACCCACAATGCTAAGGTAAAGGAGAACCGCGAGATTTTGAAAGACCTCATTAATGCAACCTGCTTCTTAGCTAAGCAGGAGTTAGCATTTCGTGGTAACGATGAGAGGGCAAGCTCTACTAATCGTGGCAATTATGTCGAACTTTTATACGCTTTTGCTGAGAAAGATGAGAGGTTAGCTAGACATTTGGACACATCCACTGTGTTTTCTGGCTTGTCAAATAGAATACAGAACGATCTAATTGTAGCAATCGGTGATGTGATACAGTCAGAATAGGACCGATTCAGGACAACTTTCCTCCCTGGCGATCATCTCCATTGAGGCGGAGAGACTTTTAAAACTAAAGGAAAATAAGGAGGACTTTTACAACAAAGTAACTGAGGTTTTTGTGGCGAAGGGCAGGCGCATGGACTTCATCTACAAATAAAGGTAAGACCACAGTTTTCATTTTAATCTTAATATTTTAAAACTAAATTTTTGCCTTAAATAAAATATACTTTTTCTTTTCATGCTTTTTGTTGAGCAATCTGTATTAAATTGATTTAAGTATCAGATTCAAGTTTTAAAAACAACTGAATATTTCACAAAAGGTCAAAATTGAAATCTGTGGTTTTGTACACCACTCTGTACTCATTTATGTTGTATGAACTAAAGACTTGCGATGGAAATTCCAACACATGGAGAGTGTAGCGCAAATGCACGTTATTTTCTCCCTTTACGTATCTGTAATATGTACCGTGTGTGTGTGTTTTGTGAAGAATGCTGATGAGATATGAAATAACCAGTAGTTAACTGAATAAGCTACCCTTTTTGGTTATATATTTGTAAATCTGACACTTAAGGAGTCAGTGCCTCACCAACCACGAACCTCACCGCACGTCACTGTCTCAACATGAATGCTCACAGTGTAATCACTCATCATGTGTACCATAAGGTGTGTTTCCAAAAAAGTCTATTAATGGGTCTGTCATAGCCTCGTCGAATACTCTATAAGAAAAATATAACATACATGCATCTGCATCTAAAATTATCCAAATAACGATTTTATGAGCAATTTTTATACTCCTGTTAGAAAGATTTCATGGGTATGCTTCGTTCCCATAGCAACCAGTCCATTTCCTGTTATTGTTCTAATCTACATCATGCGCGCTGCGTGTTCTGGGACCGAGATTAGGCATAAGGTGCGCATTCCGAGCAGAGAACAGCCACCTTTTTGAGGAAGTATTAATTTTTGTGCATCCATGAACGAACGTAAGTATTTCCTCTTCGTGCCATAAAGTTCTTATGATAAATTAGAGCTGTTATCAGCGCCACCGTTTTGTGTTTTTACTGTCGGCTGGTTGCTCCGCTCGTCCTCGCTGTGTCGAGGAGAGTGTTGTATACATTACATTCGCGTTGCACATTTGTGTTAAGAGGGAATGTGTTAGTTTAGCATCTTAATATGATGTTGTACATCCATATGAGTGTGCAGTGCTTAGTTTTCGCCACTTTTATGGCCAAGATGACCGCACGTGCACGCAGCGTGCTTGCGGGTTGTGCACGCGCACACGCGCCCCCACCATTATATTCGCGTTGCACATTTGTGTAAAGAAGGAATGTGTTAGTTTAGCATCTTAGTATGATGTACATCCATATTAGTGTACAGTGCTTAGTTTTCGCCACTTTTATGGCCAAGATGACCGCACGTGCATGCAGCGTGCTTCTGGGTTTTGCACGCGCATCCCCCCCCCCCCCTGTTCAATTTTCTTTACTTTCAGAACCACACACATTCTAGTCTTTCACACACATATCATCAACATCTTTCCACGCTTGCTCTCACCGTCTCATTGAGTGATTCTCATATCAAGTGCCATTGCCTGTACATAGTTGTGCCTGTTGCCAAGTTGTATTAAGAGTGCCAAAGACCAACTCCACTATCAGCTCCTTGTGTTCTACAGAGGTTGCGCTAGACTTTTTCGTTGTCTGTCATTTTTACTGACAGGGTCATAAAAATCCGGTCATATTCTATTTTTACCAGTCACCTAAATTTTTAAAATGACTATATCTTGATGCATAATATAAAGTAACTAACATTAGTGCAGTCATGGATTACAGTAAGCAGGCCAGTGCTCTGTTTCCATATATATTTTTATTATATTATGTATATACAGGATATATATATATATTTTTTTCCCCCAAGTGGGACCTTCCATGATCCTAATACATTTAATAATAATAAAATATTATATAATTCCATTATATATATATATTTATGTAGTTATTTATTTATTTATTTATTATTACTATTAAATAAAAATGCACGTTGATACGACGCACATAAAGGCAACTTCCAATTTTTTAAAAAATCGTTAGAAAGTTGTATGGACTTACAATCCGCTAGCTTGTTGTTTCTTGTTGTCTTCCGAAATACACCTGGTTGACGGCGCATCAAGTGTTCGTTCATAGCCGACGTGCTACCGTGGTATGCGAGCTCAGCTTAGCAAAAAGAGTACACACAGTGGTGGCACCCTCCATATTTTCCTTGAAATAATTTCAGGCTCTGGCTAGTCTGGTCCGCTTTTTTGGCTTCATGCCGCTTTCACCGTGTTACCAATTCTGCCCTTGTGTTTTCAACTGCTCGCCGCAGTGAGGAGGAGGAGGAACCGGCGATTCACTTGATTCGTTGTCATCCTTCATCCTCCACTGCACCAGTCCCTCTTTTTTCACCTCTTTTATCAACACCATCGTCGTTTTGGGGCTTTTTGAAGAAACTTCGGACACTCAGTTGCCTTGACATTTTTCTGAGTAAGGCCAACGACATCATGCATCAAGAGAGACAATAGCTAATTAATATGCTCACTCGCCACCCTGTGGTCTGGGGTGTGAATTGCAACCTGTCAAAATGACAGATGGACTTCAGATTTTTCCGTCACCGTTTTAAAAAACCGGTCAACGACGGAAAATATTCGGTTAACGCGACCCCTGGTTCTAACCGACATGAACCGAATGAACCATAAAACATATTGAACTCAGAACCTCATACAGTCCATTAGTCCAAATTAGAATCGATAAAGAATCGAATCGTTAAGCAATATGATAATGGAATCGGAATCGTAAAAATCTTATCAATTCCCATCCCTACAAGACGTCTAGTGCTGTCAGTGGCAGACAGTTAGTTAGCAAGGGAAATGCAAAAATATTAGGGCTGTCAAATGATTAAAATTTTTAATCGAGTTAATTACAGCTTAAAAATTAATTAATCGCAATTAATCGCAATTCAAACCATCTATAAAATATGCCATATTTTTCTGTAAATTATTGTTGGAATGGAAAGATAAGACACAAGATGGATAATACATTCAACATACGGTACATAAGGACTGTATTTGTTTATTATAACAATAAATCAACAAGATGGCATTAACATTATTAACATTCTGTTAAAGCGATCCATGGATAGAAAGACTTGTAGTTCTTAAAAGAAAAATGTTTGTACAACGTATAGAAATTTTATATTAAAACCCCTCTTAATGTTTTCGTTTGAATAAAATTTGTAAAATTTTCAATCCAAAAATAAACTAGTAGCCCGCCATTGTTGATGTCAATAATTACTTACACAATGCTCGTGGGTGCTGAAACCTATAAAATCAGTCGCACCCAAGCGCCAGCAGAGGGCAGCAAAACTCCACTAAACACAATTACCAAGTAAGTGTTTCACTGTACCGTCATTTAAATGTGTCTGAGCGGGGCATTTGCGTTAATTGCGTCGAATATTTTAACGTGATTAATTTTAAAAAGTAATGAACGCCCGTTAACGCTATAATTTTGACGGCCCTAAAAAATATACTATATTACTATTACAATCAGGAGTAGTGCAAAATCCAATTTCTGGTGACCTGTGGTAGTATAAAACCAAATGTCACCAATTAGAAGAATATTTAGTATTAATACTTTGCAACACACTCAAATGTTAACTGGATTAAAAAAAAAGAATACTAGAATTAAGTTTCTGTTTGTCCCAGACAGACTGCGGATCGATACATTTGCAATCAAATATCTATCAGGATACAACATTTCAGTATTGATACTTTTTAATTGTAATTTTAAGGCTAACAGAAGTTTTCGCATTTGGGAATACACTAATTCCTGAAAATCTGACTTTGCCTTCAATGCTTTGTTACAACTAACGTCCAACTAACTTGACTGTGCTTTGTCCTTTGCACTTAACACGCATGCTCCGACCCACAGCGCTGGCCACAAATCCGAAAACGCAGTAGTCGGGTAAGAGATGGCTGCATTCAGTATGATATTTCATTTGTTCTTGGTTATTCCTGCTTTTACCATATCCATGTCAGAAGATGTTCAACAAACAGAATGCTGTTAAAATTCAGTAAATGAGTTTTAATATGTAGAGAATTGCAATTTGACTGTTACTGTAATATTTAGATTTTTTTTCCCCTATTTTTTTTTAAGACCCTGACTCACAGTGGCCCTTTTATTAGGTACACCGGCCCAAACTGCTACATGCTTTTAGGAAGCTGCTGAACACACAATGCATGTCTGCTTGATGCATGTTATCACATTACAACAATTAACACACCAAATCGGTTACCCTATTACTTGATGTTGACTTGAAGAATATGAATTGACAATTCTCACCTGTTTACGTTTGGAAATATGAATTTTCAAAATAGCATGCAATTTTTTTTTTATGTTCAAACTGTTATGCTGAGTGCATAAGTCACTGCAGTATGGCCCTTTCCAGCAGAGCTCGCGACTATCCGACTCGCTGAGGAAGAGTCAGTTGTGGACTTCGGTGGTGACGGTGACGCTGGTGGAGGGTCAGGATGTTCCCGTGATGGACTCTTGCAATGGAGAGCTCTTCGTCCGCTTCCGGCTAGGGGAGCAGCAATACAAGAGCATGGTAAAAAAAAAAGCATCCTATTTAAATACTGATTGGAAATGTGATGTAATATCTTCATTTTTAAATAATTTATATTTGAAGTTATCAGTGTAGATCAGCTTGATTTGTCATGACAACAAATGTTGAATTAAGTTTGTATTAGAAAATGTGTATGAGTTAAATAATACTTAAAAACAATTCAGTTTCTTTGTGAGTGTAATTCTATCTTACTTTCACTGTTTATTTAAAGTTGTCCGATATCATTGAGTAGCTGATTTTCATAAGTGGTTTGGGCCATTATGCATGTTTCCTACCAAGTGAATATAGGCGACTTCTACCTTGCTCAAGGGCTGGTCATACTTTACACAGCAGTTATGAACACTGACCATATGTCTCAAAACCAAGATGCTTGCGATTTGTTATGTGAGCAGACCATTTGCATTCATGGTGCAAAAATTAAATGAACAATAAATAACTGAAAAATAATGAATTTTAATCTCATCACATACTACTGCTGTGTTACCAGAAAGAAATAGTCACTAAGAAAAGTAAATGCAAAATGCTTCTTGGGAATTGTCATTGCATTGGTATGTCCTATGATTGCCTGCCTGTATTTGTAATGCTTTGGTCGGCCCCTAGTGGCTCTTTGGAGTAACTACTGTAAACATGATTTAATTGTGAAGCATTCCTTTTATTTTATTATGGACATTTAGGCTCATTTCATTTTACTTTATATTATTTATGTCGTACATTTTTTTTCTCGATAACTTCAGTTGAAATTGTTCTCTTAATTTTTCAGAAAAGGTGTATTTTATTTGGAAAACCTTAGAGTTATTACATTTATCATTATTAAAGCACTCAGTGGGGCATCACAATACAATTAGGAATAACACATTAAGTGCACGACCTCATATCTGGATCGGTTTGATATCGGTATCGGATTTTTGGAGTTGGACAATATCTGGATATTAGTTGTTAAAAGGTCATTCACGGACAACTCTGTAATTATCATGAATTTATTTACTGTAATTCAACTAATTTTTCACTAAAATATTGACTAAAATGTTAAATATGTCTTTTCAAATTGTTTATTTTACTAATGTTTTGGCGTAAATATTTAGGACACATGTTTAAATATAAATTTTATTTTGCAATTAACACACATTAAGTTAATGATTTTATATGCATATTTATTTTATGAAAACATTATTAGATCGCGAAATTGTTTAATCTAATTAGCTTAGAATGTTATATTTCTATAGTTTTTATCTTGCCATTGCCAAATGTATTTTAAGCGTAAATGTTTCTTTAAAATCATTTTCTTTACTTATAGTGCTATCCTATTAGAAAATAAACCAACCGATTTTTCAACCAGATAAAGTTAAATGAATTAAAACACAATCCATAATTTCTAACTTTACCACATTTTCTGCCAATGACAGCAGTAGACATCGATACCAATCCCGCCCAGCTCAAATAGATTGAACGTCTATCGTCGTCAATGACAATGAATAACTGATAAATGATAATGAGCTTGAAAAATGGCTTAATTAACAGGTCACATGTGTTTTGATCGCCATGCAGAATGTCGCCAAAGTGCCTAGGCCTCAATGGAGAGAGAGATTCAACATGAACAACTTCTTAGAGAGTGGCCACATCCTCGAAGTGGAACTCTGGTCCAAAGAGGGCCGACGAGCCGAGGAATGTTTGGGATCGTGAGTGTCTGCGTGCAGACTTCTGCGTCTTTTCTGCTTTGATTCTATTTGATTCCTCAAACAGGTGCACGGTGGATCTTTCCGAAGCGCCTCCAGATGAAAGGGTGCTTTTCAAGCTAACTCTGGACTCGAGTCGAACATGTCTGGTCATACTGGTCAGGGTCAGTGCATGCAACAGGGTCTCCATATCGGACCTCTGCATGGCGCCACTGGATGAGCCGACTGAGCACCAAAACCAGCTGGACAACTATGTCAGTATCAACACCTTTTCCTCTTCTTTCTTTTACATTCAGCAGGAAGGTTTATATTTATTATATACGTCAATTTCCTCTTTATGTATTTTGGGGGCTGTAAATTTATGTAATTTATTAATGAGATGTAAATGTCCCAGCTTTTCTGTCCTTGTACTTCTTCACAAGGGCAGCAGATGGCAGCATTGGTCTTAAAATGAGCGTGGCCAGATGTTTTGATACTGAAAGATGGACTGCATGTACTGTTACTTTTCACTACTGTATAACACGTTTGATGTCACTAGTCTTACTAATGCCATACATGTGACATCTATGGTTTAAGCGACCCTGTTTTTTTTTTTTTTTTTTAAACCACTTTTAAAACAAGCTAGCAAAGCAAATATGGCCAACTTCAGGAAAAATTAGCAGACAGATTTTTTTTTTTTTTTTAGTTGAGTACAAGGGCATCCTGACCGAGATATCTATTACCACTAGAGGTGGGAATCTTTGGGCACCTAACGATTCGATTACGATTACGATTCAGAGACTCCGATTCGATTATAAATTGATGCCCCCCCCCCCTCCCGCCCACCCCATTTTATTTATTTATTTTTTTAATGTTTTGTATATTTGTTCCAAAATTGTTCAAAAATCCTCTCAGGCTAAATAAACCAAAGTACTATTTTAGTATCAAGTTACCGGTTAAAAACAGTAAATAAAATACTCAAGTCCCCATTCTGTATCAGCAGCTTTAAACTACATTCAATTAATTTAATGTTGTGAATCAACCGTTAAAGTTGTTAAAATTGCGCCCGTTATTCCATAATTTACCTCATGTCTACTTTCGACATGTGAAAGTTTTAAAACTGTTTCATCATTTAAAGATGAGTCAAGTCAAGATTATGCCGATTTAGGGGTATTTTAGATAAAAAGTAATTAGGTTCTCTACAACAGAACCTTCTAGAGAAGTTTACTGCTTTAAGATGGCGCCTGTTTACTAGCGCGGGAAATTCTGTCATTTCACATCTAGTCTCGATATATGTGATATCTACCATAGCCGTATGTTGCCGTATGTTTGTAGCAACTAGCAAATGGATGCTGTTTGTAGCGGCTGACGGCCGCAGTCAGGTATTATTGTTTTTTTTTTTACCTAGCGGCATTAGCTGCACATGATATTTACTCTCAGTCCATTCCTCATTGCGTCCCGAAGACCGCGCTGACTGCGTTTTATTTCCGCTTTACCTGATATAATTCAATAATCGGAATTTCGTTGTTTGTGAATCGTTCTCGAATCTTCCACGGCTGAATCGCGAATAATCTAAGAAGGAGAAATTTTGCACGCCTCTAATTACCACATACTGTATAAATATACTACGTAACCTTTTTTTTTTTTTTTTTTTAATTAAACGGAATCCGCAATTTGGCACACTCCCCTAGACTCTATGTCTAGCGCCTCCTGGATAAATTGAGTTTGAGATCCCTGCAATTCAGTGATCCCTCGTATTTCGCGGTTAATGGAGACCAGAACCCGCCGCTGTAAGTGAAAAAACACGAAGTAGTGCCCACTCCCGCCATTAAAAAAAAAAAATATATATATATTTTTTGTGTGTTTAAGTTTATTCAGATTTAGCTTTGGAAAGGGATATATAATGGTTTTTAAGCACTTAAAATGTAATAATTACGATTTTTAAAGTTTTGAACATGTTACTGTCCCACCGAATTATTTTTAAACAAGAATAAATCAGAAAAATGCTTGGCTTTATTAAATGCTTCATTGAGTGACTACACTCAAATCCACTCAAGCTTCTCACTTACAATGAGTTGCCACAGTAACTGTTTAACAAGTTGAACGATGATTGACGCATGTGGCGCTTTGAAGTCCGCTTCTCTGGCAAGTTCAAACATTAAATGTGTGTCAATCATCGTTAAAAAAAATCCACGATGGACTTAGGGCGTGAAGTTTGAAGCGTGAAGTAGCGAGGGATCATTTTAATATAAAAAATATATTTGTATGTTAAGCTATATTACAATAGATCTTTTTAAACCAACAATTATTAAAATCTTAACATTATTTGACTGCCAAATATAGTGATAGACATCTAATCCATTCCGACTGGGATAGGCTGCCAATCCTCCTTGTCAAAATCGGACGTCTATCACCATCAAAGAGGAAATAATGTCCCATTACCCTTGGCCATTTCAGAGCCTTCGGAGGTCCTTGAAGAACCTGAGCGACGTAGGCTTTCTCCAAGTCAAAGTCATCAAGGCATGCGACCTTCTTTCTGCCGATCTAAACGGTAACCTCCACCATTTGTTTTCATCTGTATAAATGGAAAACACGTTGCGTGATGGGAACGCCACGTGAGCATTTGTTTGGTTTTCACGGAGCAGGCAAGAGCGACCCCTTCTGCGTCTTGGAACTCTGCAACGACAGACTACAGACGCACACGGTCTACAAAAGCCTCCAGCCTGACTGGAATAAAGTTTTTACCTTGTCAGTATATTCCTTAAGTCACTTCATTTTCATAATTGAGGAAAAAAAAAAAACATTCGAATTACTCTTTTTCTCTGCCGTTAATGTTTGAATGCATGCATCTGGAGGGTTATGAGGCCATATAAAAAGTTCTATTAGATTTGTAGTAATCTTACATTTACTAGGTAAATTTTGTCGTGTTAGTCTTAAATTCCTTCAAATTTATATTGTGTGTGAGAAAGTTTTTTTTGGGGGGGGCAATAAATTCTGTTGTAATTTTTCTGTAAAACGGCTTTTAAAGACTTTCTTTTGATAAAATGTAAGAAAGTTTATTTAAGGTATATTAAATAGTAGGGCTGCAATTAACGATTATTTTCATAATCGATTAATCGGTGCTGTAATAAATGTCACTTTTTTCAATTACCTTTACAATTTGCCTTGAAGTTGTTTTAGGAATGATGTAAGTAACAATGAAGACAAAATAGATGACTATATCCCTCAAAAATAAGGTTTTATTACTGCTTCCTGACTTAACTGTATCGTTTATCAAATTTGCTGGCAACTAATTTATTAATCGATTTAATCGATTAGGTTTTGCAGCCTTATTAGGAAGCTAGTTTAGACAATGATATTTCTGAAATGGGGAAAAATGTGAATTGTTGTTTTCCAAAGTAAAAGCAGATTTTTGTTCATGTCCTACTTTGACTTAACAAAAATATAATGAAGAAATCTGATATTATTTACAACTGATAACTTATATATATGTTATAATTTCAAGAATTTAGATAAGTTTAAAGAGAAGAAGGTCGTAAACGATTACTTGGTTATCAAAATAATTGTCAATTAATTTGCTAATTGATAAGTTGTCGATTAATCGATTCATTGTTGCACCTCAATTAAATAGATTTATTTTTATGATGCATTTTGATGCATATACTGTATATACATATATTGTATTTTACTTGAATTTTATTTTCTATTTTGTAGAATATACAATTGCATATATTTGCTGGCTTAAAATGTTTTATTTACATTTTGGAAAGCATTAAATTCTATTTTAAGTGGTCTAAAAACTTAAAATTTTGCTTGATGACACTTATAAGAACCTTAATTTAAGGTTTATAAACTAGATTTTAATTTTGATTTTATTTTACCAAGCAAATATTTTATGATACATACTTTTGATTTAACTATTTTGATTTTTAATATATTTTAAGATTTTATTGCTGTATTATTGTTTATGTTCAGTATTTAATTACATTTTTGGGGTGTACTGTAATATGTTTTATTTATTTATTTATTTATTTTTAATTACTTTAGTATGCAGTTAAAAAAGGGGGGAGGGGGGGTTAGATGTTAAACATTGGGCACATTGAGGAATTTATAAAATGCAGTTGGAACACTGATTTAAAGGCAAAGTCAGGTTTTAAGTAATTTATGTATGCCCCATAACAAAACTTAGAATGTCTTAAAAATGTCTGTAACCGTCCCTTAAAATGTCTATATAATGGCAAAATTAAATTAACAAAAGATTTAGATACTAACAATGGACAATTTAGATGCTAAATGTGCACTACACTGAATTTAGATAACAAATGGTTCATAAAATCTTTATATGCTAAATCTAAATGATGCATAATTTTTGGACAAGAAATTTAGGTGCCAAATAATGTGCGGAGCAACTAATTTAAACATCCACAACAACAACCATGAGAAATCAAACGCATTTGCAGAATTGAGCTATATTTGTTGAACAAGGAATTTCAACATAAATTTTGCACAGCAAGCAATTTAGACGCTAAACCGTTTGCATACCAAGTTGTTTTGATGCAAAATATAGTACATGAAAAGGTATTTAGATGCAAAAAAAAAACCCAAAAACGATGAGTAATTGTTGTGTCGTGTCCAAAGTCCTGTCAGAGACATCCACGAAGTCCTGCTGGCGACCATCTTTGACGAAGATGGAGACAAAGCTCCAGACTTCTTGGGAAAAGTGGCCGTTCCTCTGCTCTCGGTACAAAGCTGCCCCCTTCCTCTCCCTCTGGCGTTACGGCGAGACGTGATCCGACTCGACTGGCGGTCCGGTTCACGGCCCGGTCGGTCCCGCGCCCCCCTGACCTTCTTTGTGTGTGCGCTCCACGCAGATCCGCGGGAGGCGGCAGATCACCCTGCCATTAAAGAAGGAGGACCTAGGCGGCCTCAGCAAAGGAAACATCACACTTGAGCTGGAGATCATTTTTAATCCCGTGAGTCTGCCACACCAGAACCCGTCAAACCTCTGACCTCGCCTGACGATCTTCTTTATGTCTGTCGTCCAGGTCCGCGCCAGCATAAGAACATTCCAGCCACGGGAGAGGAAATTCATGGAAGACAATCCCAAATTTTCCAAAAAGGTTTGAGACGTTTGGGTGTATTTTGGTGTATATTTGACTTGTAAAACTAACAAAAACATCTCTCCAGTGAAATTCTTCAATTTATTAGTTTGATGGTTCTTACTGCAAATGACAACCATAAATAAATCTCCCCATTTATTAGTGTTGCACCAATACCATTTTTTGCTCCCGATACTGATTCCGATACCTGGCTGTGCAGTATCGGCCAATGCAAATACTGTCCCGATACTAAGTTTAAATTAAAAAAAAAAAAAAAAAAACATGTTTTTTTAATACTAAATTACTGCATACTCATTTAAATGTTAAATAATTGCTATCACGGCTAATACAAACTTTATGAGTAAACAGTCAATGCCATTACACTATATTTGTACGTTAGCTTAGCTTGTGTGTTCATCAATTTTGCTAGAACTTTTTGGAGTCACAGCACGCTTTTTTCATTTAAAAAAAAATCCCAAGGCAAAATGTAAAAGTGAATTTCTGAATCTTATGTTAACAATATAAAGTTGTGTACTGAATAGGAATCAAACAAACACAAAGAAAAACACATTTTATAACCATAGTTTTACTCACTCAGTGTTACTTGTGTTATTGTATTGTGGTTTTTGGCAGCCCTTTTAATTTTTGTTTTGGTCTTTTGAACTTCAGTCATATTTCACTGCACTTTCCTGTTCTCCCTCTTCCGGTCAATTAGTTGGGGTATGCGTTCCTCCCCTCTGTATATAATCATTCTGTAATGCCCCGATATGGCACTAAAATGCGGTGATCGGTATCGGCAAGTACTAATAAAATGCACCAATTTGCCACCTTCTAACAAAGCTATTATCTTTATAGAAGCTCATGTCAATGTTGTTGTTTAGAAAACGTTAAATCTTGCCTGGTATTATCGACTGACATGTACATTTATCCACCATTTCAAGTATAGGCCCGTACATCGAAATTATGACTGCTAAATGAACAGAATAAAAACTCCTCTCCTTGGCTATAAACACCTCAGAACTTGATTCTATTTTCTTTCCACCTTTAGTGTTATTTTCTTTTCATCTTCTTCATTTTATTCTTCGGCAACGTTTGTTATCGGCAGCCAGAAGCCTGTCGCGATATGCAATAAGTCCATTAATCGCAGTGAATTAAAATGAGAGCGGTAATTTTCCAGGCTGCGATTCATCGCGTGCATGCATACATTTGTCCATGCGTGTGTTTGCATGTGCTGTGTGTACTCAGCACGCATGAGTGTTGATTGCATATCAGACTCCAGTTCCTTTCACAGATGTTTATTGGTCGTTAACACGCCGTACAATTAAAGTTTAGACATACAAAGGAAAGAAATACATCGATAACACTTTATAATAACTATTCATTTTACTAGTTAATAGATCATTAGTATACTGTTGATAAATGATTTATTGTTGATTTGTTAAGTATTTGTTAACAGTTTTTTAAGCATTTACAGGGTGTTCCAATATGGTTGACCCCATTCTAAATGCCCATGCTAGTTGATGGATCTTAATAAAACTATATACACTTTATTTTGAAGGTCATAAGTTTTATTGGTTAAATATACAAAGAGAAGTACAAATATTTGTTGGTTCTATGGCAGATTTTCATAAATGTGCAACATGAGCGCTGCCTGCAAAATGCCTTATCAAAATGCCTTTTCTTTTGAAGTGAACGGCATTTCGTAACCTGAAAAGATACAAATGCCAAACGTTACACACAAAAACTTGAAACGTTTCTACACAAACCATGTTTCAGGTTAAGAACACCCTGTAAATGCTTAACAAACTGTTAACAAATACTTCACAAATCAACAATAAATCATTTATCAACAGTTTACTAATGATATATTAACTAGTAAAACGGATAGTTATTATAAAGTGTTACCAATACATCTATATTAAACATTGTAAAACATTAGCTACATTGAGGCTAATGGGAAAAAAGACAATGTGCTAACTTGAGCCTGTTTTAAAGCAGTGGCAGTTTTCTCCAAAACGCAAACTTGCGGTTGAAAAGTGACACTTCAAACATGCAAACTCACTGGTTTACAGCATTTAAAAGCGATGTGAAAAAAGAAATATTCTACAACTGACACCACATGCACGACAATTATTTTTTCGGGGGTGTAAAGCTTACAATTAACGGCTTAGCGAACGTACTTCCGGTGAACATTTCTAAATAAAAGCATGTCACGTTCAACGTAAATAAAGATTTCTGGAGTTAATCACATACTTCACATTGTACACTAAGAATAGCTTTAAAATGACACCAATTATGAAAAATCTGATTGGCAATGAATAATTTGGCTTCAAATTTGGTAACATGCACATTTTGGATGAAAGTCAAATGTCAAAAATGGCATTGGGTTTCTCCCCTATTTCATATTCTGCACTTAGCTAGTTTTCAAATGGCACGTTATGCGTTGTGGGTTTTTTAATTTAAACATTTTTTATATAGTTTGTGTTTTCTTTAAGATTGACAACTTATTGCAGTTGAACTGGTGATTTATTAGAATGAATTTTCACTACATTAGTGGTTGAATTGGTAAAAAAAATGGCAATAATATCTCATATCGGCAATAATTTATGTGACAATATATCGCCTACTAAAATTTGCCATCGCGACAGGCCCAGGCGGCCATCCTCAGAAGAGTGACAGCTGGAGTTTAGGAACTAAATCTCGAAAAGAACATATGGCGGAAAACACAGACAAGACTGAAAAAGCAGTTTCTGCTCTTGCACTCCTCTTTAAAAGAAACTGCTGTATTTTAAGCCAAAATAACTGTTGTCTTTGACAGAACAATATGTCTGTATGCTGCCATAGCAGATTCATGGTGCATTAAGCCCCCAAACTATTTTCAATTTGGCGGTTTTACCCTGCAAACCCCCTTTTACAGATGTCGCGCAACCGCTTTTGTTTCAACCCAGTCATAAAACGGAGGTAATTCCTTATATTTATTATTCAAAATGGCTGTCATTTTTGCTTAGAATCATTACTTGATGTCTAATTTTTCGTTTAAATAACAAAAAAAGATTTTAAAAAAATTATTCACTCGCATATTTTAAACTTCTAAACAAATTATGTTAGAATGAAAAAATGGTGTCTGTAAAAAAGTCACGGATATTTACCTCATAACTATCGCTTAATTGATTTTTTTTTTGTTACTGTCGTATTTTCTCCGATATGTTAGATGATAACCCCCCCACCCCCAAAAAAAAAATTGGGGGGGGGGGGGGGACGTTTAAAAAGGTAAATATATGAAAAAGAAAATCACGACCACTCCTTGATGTCTGCGATTTCTGCATTGCGACCCTTGTTATATTACCATGTTTCACCCATAAAATTCCCAAAACATCCAGTTGTGGTCATTCACAGCTGTGTCTTGACACTCACTGATACATGCTACATGGAGTTTTGGATCAAAACAAGGTAAGAACGCAATAATATCTCGTTAAAGTCATGGCGTCTGTAATTCTGCTCTCGCCTCCAGATAAGGTTTTGCTGTTTAAATTTTTATTATTTTTTTAAATGCCCTCCTGTTCAAAATTTTGGAACAATTTTGAAATTTTGCCAAGTTGGGGGTCTCAGAGCGGAACTTCAAGTCACCTGAGTCTTTTCCGCCATATCGAGCAGCATGGGTGTATTATTTATTAGTACTTGCCTATAGACCCTACTCACCTACGTCACAAAATGGGCGTGTCGCTGTTTCCGGCCGCCATATTGTACCTATTTTTTAGACCTATTCTCATTGTTTTCAATTAGTCGAGCAAGTTATAGAGCAATTCATGGAAGCCCCGGTGTTATCTGACGCCGTAAACTCATTGGATGCGTTGCATAAATGGCGTTACGTGGAAAAGCTTCAGTTTATCCATTCGCCAGATCCGTATTTGATGCCTAAATCGATGTTTTTAGACCCGCTGCCTTCGCCGTCTCTGCCTGACCCTGATATTTACAACTATCTTGTCCACACAAAATCAGCCTATTCTCACGAAAGTTTGAAAAACTTTAAGAGCTTGGAGGCTTATAAATGCTACGTTGCTGGTTAGGTGAAACAGGTCCTCGTACACGAAAATTCGGCAGGAATCTTGTGCTCGGAAGGTGAGTTACGAAATTTTCAATTCAAAATCTTTTGTTCTTGCTAACATCCACTGTCAAGTCTAATGTATTTCATGTCATTTGTCAATGGAGCTAGGGCTTTTAATGTTTATATGGTTTAGCGATAGCACCCTCACTACATACATATATAATATGTAATAAATATGAAGTGCGATAGCACTACTCCAGATTGTCCCTAGTTGAATTTATTTTTTGGCTTTTGACCTCAATAGTGAAATTGTAAATTAATTGTATGACAACTGTCTGATTATCCCCTTATAATTATATATTTTCAGGTAGTTCATTCACAACGTCTGAGTGTATGTTGTCGGCGATTAACCTAGCAATGATCTTAATTGTGGTTGTCAGCCCAAAACCCTCTAAATATATATTAAATGCATCTTACCAGATATAAAATGACTACTACATAATCTGTGGTAGTCGTTTGGAGCCCAGTTTTCTCGTCGAATTGCAGCAGTCAATCTCGGTCTCCTCTTCGGGTCTCTCGGAATACGGTAAAACTTCAAGTCTGTCCGTATATCTTCTCTGTTTTTGCAACCGACCGCCACACACGACTTCACCATTTTGATTATTAATGTTAACGAGCAGAAAAACACGCCATAATAGGAGGAATTTACGAAGCGCTAATGCATTAACATGACGAGTATACGGACAACATGGCGCGGGGGCGTGGCTGTGACGTCACGTGAGTAGGGTCTATACCAATACCCGAATTTTACTGCCATATCGGGGCCGCTTGTATCGATATCTGTGCAACACTAATATTTAGCGTTAAATATTTGTGACGCACCAAAGTTAAAATTAAGAAAGTGAGCCATAAAAATGATAGGCGAAACAGAAAGCTATTACACCAATTGTCATTTCCACTTTTATCTACGTTAGCCGCACAGACTCCTTTTCAGATTTGCAAAACGTAGTCTTCTACGTTGGTTTTCTTTGCTGGCAGTTGCAACTCAGTAAAGCAATCGGGTTTGAATTTTATTGCTTTGCCGTGCCCTTTTTTTTGACAGTTTTTGGATCAATTTTTGCTCATGTTATAACAACTCAATCGGTTTTGGGAAAATTGTTTGTGTCGAAAGCGTTTTGGATGTAAATAGAAATCACATTTTTATTCGCATTTCGGCCGAAAATGTTCGCCATTCGAAAATTCAGTAGACCTCTATTAAATCACTGGCTGCCATTGACAGCGATAGACGTACAATCGTGTGACAACTTATCTTCCTTCTGTTGTGAATTTGAATTAGTTTATCACCAGTAGACATCCAATCCATTTGAAGAGGGAGCGTGCACTTTTTAAAAATCCTCAGATTTTGAAAAACACTCCGGAATTGCATGCGTACATGCTCTTGTGGCAAAGACTCACTGTGACAACCCATACTAAACTCGGTTCTTCAACCAAGATGTATCACGTCAGCATAATTCCTCGACACTTGAGTGAATTTTTCCGAGATTGGCCGGGGAAAGGTTCCACGGAGAGGGGGGAAAAGCGCGGGCGGTGAATTTGAAGAAAGTGAAGCGTCAATGTATGGGCTATTATTGTATAAGATTGAATGCAGTCCAAGTGTTCCTCTCTTGTTGCAAGTGGTAAAAGCAAAAGCAGCCCGCTGCTTTGAATTGAGCATTAATGGCCGCCAACTGCGCTGTATTCTGCCACATTAGTTTGATATACAGTGTGTGAGACAGGGTGCCAGACCGGGTGCCTGACTGTCTGTACTCCCTACAAAAGACTCATTGTTGCCAGACAATACGTCGCCCGCTAACGCCCAAATTGGCTTACAGTTGCTGTGACGTGCGCTGCGGTTCCTACTGCTTGTTTTCATGTTGGACAAAATCAGGTCAGATTTCTGATGGACCGCACTGGAGACGGAATGCCAAAACATAGACTCCATCAATCGGTGTGGACGACGGGCTCCGTGCTAATTTACTTTATTTGCGCTCTTCAGTTAAACAGTAAACATTAAAAAAGTTTGTCGATTTTGATGAAATTTTGTTAGAAATAACTAAAATATATATTTTAACTCATTGGCTAGCATTGAATGTGATAGACATCCAATCCATTTGGAATGGGAGGTCTGACACCTATCAAACAATTCAAATGTTTTCAACTCCACGCAGAAACAAACTCACAAGATGAAATTGGAATCTGCATGATGGACCTGAACATCAATTACACTGCTTGTGCACTCACTGCTCTTTCCTACCCTAGTCTTTCCTGCCCTCCCTTTTCCCGTCAGATAGTTGGGGTATACGTTCCTCCCCTCAGTAAAGGAAGTTTTAATCATTCTGTAATGCTACTTATATCTTGGTAGCATATATTTTCATTTATATTACTTAATTTCTCATGTTCATTGCTTTTGTTTGTACTAAAAGTGCGCCAATTGATCCGAGAGGATTAATTAAATTTTAGGAGATAGGTGACCAAAAAATATATAACCGATCGCGTCTAGATTCCGTTAGCCACATTAGCCTACTAGCATTTGGTCAAAGACATTCGTGGTCTTTAATGAAAATCTAAAAGTGGGAATTGATGGGTATTTTCATGCTTTCCGACCCCGACATAAGGTTTGAAATTGTAACATCTGCCGCTTTTTGCTATGTTAATGTGGGAATGGGGTTAAATTTGAATTGGCATTTCATAGGCTAGGTTCATACTGCAGGTCTTAATGCAGGAATCCAATTTTTCGTGTTTTTCCGACTCGAGTGAGGCATTAACTTGACGGTCTGAACGGGACAAGTCGCATAGAAGTGGACTATTTTAAATCCGATCTGGGTCACTTTCGTATGTGGTTTAAATTCGATCTAATTTTTCCGGAATTTGTCAGGCGGTCTGAACTGTCAAGTCTCCCAAATTGGAATTCATGCAGCATTTATGTCATCAAAGAGCGAGAGAGACGGTGCGCGACGGTAGCGGTGCAGCTGTGCGTTAGCGCCTAGCTTGCCTTGAACACTGCTTTTTTGGTCGTGCTTGACAGCAGTCTAAAAAAATAAAAATGTGTTGAGAATAAGCCTGAGAATGCTCAGTTTTCTCTCTGCTCTATATGAGCAATATTTCAAGATTGCTTACACCGCCGAGAGTCTGGGCAAACTGTCCATATGTGTGTGTGTTACATGCACGGACAGTGCGTGCATTCTATCGATCCATATAAACTTTGAATATAAGCCCTAACGGGGAATATTTATGTCTGTTATTTGTGTCCTCTTTTTGGGAATCAAAATATGATCTCCCTGGAATGACGGATGACAGCCAGCATGTGCAGTCATTTGTTTTGATGCTTCTGCACATGCGGGTCTTATTGCTCAGCGCGTGTCGGACTGCGAATTAGTGCGCATGCGTGATACTTGAACGGGCTCAATGGACAAAGGCAGTCTGAACTGGCACGCCAAAAAACAGATATGACAAAAAAATCGGATTTGTGCATTAAAACCTGCGGTATGAACCTAGCCATATAGCCACTCTGTGCTTATTGTAGATGGCCGTATTACTCTCCTTTGGGAGTGAATTCAGTCGGATAATACCTGTTTAGTGAATCCACACATTTGTCTCACATTCAATCTGTACTATTCCAGCATTATAAAGTATTTAGATTAAAAAAAAGACTTGTATACCTAATAGCATTCTTATCTCCCAAAAAATAATTTCCTCAAACCCTGTTTTTTTTTTTTGTAAAGCAAAATACTGCTGAATTTTTATTTTTTGTAAATTAAGTTATGATGTATTTCTTTAAAAACATGAGTTTTTAACTTTTCAGGTTTTTTTTTTTTGCGAGCTACTGTATTTGGCAGTAAAAAAAAACACAGGACAAGTAATGTTCAATGTATTACAATAAGACAAGTTTGATTGGAAGATTAAAGCTGTTATGCTGTTATTGATGGAAAAAACTGGGAACGGCCAAAATTGAGATCGGCAGGTAAGGATTTTCCAAAAATCAGTGGTCTGACAGAAACTTTTGTATCCTTCTCAGAGTTTCCCCTAGGATTTTTTGAAGCTGTGGTGGTGGGCTGCATCAGAGTCGGACAGCCTCACCATGTCGTGCCACGGCAAAAAAATGTTTTTTCACCTCCTTTTTTTACCCCAAGAAGAACCATAACATAGATATATTTCAAATATTTCATTAGCCAGGCTAATGTTGTAGCTCTTAACTACGTTACATGTATGTAAAATGCATAGCTACGTTACGATAGTACAATAGAAAGACTTAGATCTCGTAGTCCTGGGGTCGGCAACCCAAAATGATGAAAGAGCCATATTTGACCAAAAAAACAAACTGATACAGTATGTCTGGAGCCGCAAAAAATGAAAAGCCTTTCATAAGCCTTATAATGAAAGCAAAACTGGTTGTATGTATCGATATTAGCTATATTAGCCTCCTACCAAAAGTTGGCTACAAATACATAATTAGCCTTAATGATTAAATATTTATTTTTCCTGCAGTGGATCCTATAGAGAATTACGTCTTCCCTAACAGCCTGATAGCACAGATATAAGTACGCCTGCACCTCGTTGCTGACGTTAGCACGGCTGTGCTGCTCTATTTTGGGCCGCGCCTCTCAGAGCAAAGTCATTCAAACTTAGTCTTCCGTCCAAGACTTTCGCCGAGAAGTCCAATCCAAACTACTGCAATTCCGCGGATATGGGGAAGAAGGAGAGGAGTTGGTATTGGCTAACCCACTTTATTGTTATAAGAATTATAAAGAAAAACAATTATAAAATAACAGCAGGCTGTCGCGACATGCAACCGCTATCTCTCGCTATCTCGCCGTTCCCTCATTCTTCCTACTTGCTTCCCCCTGCGTCACAACTCCCCAGTCCGATTGTCTCTTATGGGGGCTGCACATAGTTACGGACATTACAATACACAATGAATAGGTTGCCGCTGAACCCTTCCCACTCGGCTGCTGGTAGTTTGAAACGGCCTTAAAAAATTTGAAAAATAAAAAAAAACATCTCATTTGCAAGGCTTGGCGGCTTTTATTTTGGTGTGGCGGTGCGCCACAATCTCTTATGTGTAGGGACAACCCTGCTTCTACCCTTTCCAATCCAGCTGCATTTTCGGAAAACACATAAAATGATGGGAATCCTGAAAAATTTGTGGTCGGTATAAGTGATGCGTTAAATCAATCAAATGAGCTTGGAATCTGTCTGCTTTTTCTAGTCTATAACAAGGCAAAATTAGCATTTACCGTATTGGCCCGAATATAAGACGACCCTTATTATAAGGGGCCCCCCTTTTTTCAAGGCTTAAGTTTGAAAAAAGACTTTTTGAACACCAAATTAATTTTTACACAGAAAATAATTACAGTACATCTGAAACAAATGATTATAACAATATATTTGAGAGAATAAGCATGTCATTTTGCCTCATTCAAATCATAATATCTGAATATTTAAATATGTAAACTAAAGTGCAGTCACATTCGTAAATGAAGGGCTCCTGGTTTTTTGAAATGTAAATAAACCAATCTATTGTGATAAAACAAAAAAATTGCAATAACTGCATTAACCATCAAAGTGATTCTGACTAACGGTAGTCATGAAACAAATCTGAATAAGGAAAAACATTGCAATAAAATAATGCAAACTGGTTAAACTTGAGAGTAGCTGAGATCTGTCATGACAGAACATTACTCAAGTTCAGCATTCGCGTCAATAATATCTGGCGCCATCTAGCGTCGTGAATGGGTATAATGTCTAGAACCCAAATATAAGACGACTCCCACTTTTTCAGTCTTATTTCAAAGCAAAAAAACACAGTCTTGTATTCGGGCCAATACGGTATTATCAAGCCTTATGTCTTTTTTATTAATTCCTATCTTTGTTTAGTAACTTTCTAATATTTTTCTATATTTTCTTTGACTTATTTTTCCTATTATTGACTGAACGACTGTTCATACACTGCCACCCTCCCACTTCAATGGAACCCTTTGAGTTAACTGCCCTTTTTTATTTTCTCAGGCTTTGACAAGAAACGTGCAACGAGTGCAGGCGCTCTACCGGGCCATCAAGTCCACGATGTTGTACGTTAAAAGCTGCTTTAATTGGGAAAGTGTCCAGAGGAGCCTACTGGCCTTCGTGGTGAGATTTCATAAATTTTCCACCTTTGGGAGAGAGTTTACGAGTGAAGTCTTCCCAGTGTTTTTAGGCCTAATGGATGTGGGCGGGCCTCAGCGGAGGTCAAGTTAAGGGAGATAATGACACACATCCAGCCACTGCAGGGCCATCTGCTCTCATGTTGTCACACTAAACACCTCACCTTTTTTTATTTCCTCCTTCCTAAATCCCCGCTTTGGCTCGGGTCACTGGGATTACAGCCCTGGCGTGCTGCACTTTCCTCCAGCATTAAGTTGGGAAATTCCGCTGGTAGCGACATTTGCTCGCCTTACTTTTTTTTTTACTTTGTGGATTGTCTTTCCCACGCTGGACATGACATAAAATTCAAAGATTACAATCTTTATGGCATAGGATATCATTAAAGCAAAGTGGGAAAATTCCAAGTGAAGGCTCTCACAGACATAATACCAACACCCACACTTTGAACAGAAAATATGGTGATACAAAAATGCACATTTTATTTGTATTTTCACGTTACAAAACAATTCTGTTGTGTATGCAAATACGTTTTTAGTAGAGATGATGCCGCTCGATCGGGTCCGATCACGTCATTTTCAAAGTATCGGAATCGGCAAAAAAATATCGGCCATGCCTTTTTCTAATATATATATATATATTTTCATTAAATCCTTTTCTAATTGTATTTAACGTTACAGACAAAATATGTTACACTCATCCAGAGTGTTTAGTTTAGGCTTAAGGTAGGGTTAACAAATTTATCCACAATAACGGCGGTAATTAATTTTTAACAAATGTATCACGTTAAATGTTTAACGCAATTAATGCATGCATTGCACGACCCACTCACGCATTGTCGCGCTCAATCTGTAATGGTGCCGTTTTACCCATTTAGAGAGATAAAAGGCAGCGTGAGTAGAGTGAATTTTGGTAGCCTTTGGACCCTTTTTTAAAAAGGCTTAAGCCTTACAATCCCTCTCCCTACGATTAGAAATATTATGGGAGAAATGTGGGGATGCAAGGTAGCAATTGATCTTTTTCTTAATACCTTATGTTATTTCCCAACGCAGAGAAGATTTATCAATTGGTAGCACTACGCACCGTCACGGTTCCACTTCCCATCATGCATTTGGGTTGAATGGCTGCAGTATCATTTACTGAAAGCTCAACAAATACACTAGATGGCAAAATTTAGTCACAATATACAAAGTCACAAGTCTTTCTATCCGTGGATCCCTCTCACAGAAAGAATATTAATATTGTAAATGCCATCTTGAGGATTGATTGTCATAATAAACAAATACAGTACTTACGTATTGTTTGTTGAATGTATATATTCGTCCGAGTTTTATTAATTTTTTTCTTAATGCATTGGCAAAATGTATATGATCGGGAAAAATTATCGGGAATGATTGGAATTGAATCGGGAACAACAACAAAAACAATCGGATCAGGAAATATCGGGATCGGCAGATACTCAAACTAAAACGATCGAGATCGGATCGGGTGCAAAAAACATGATCGGAACAACCCTAGTTTTTAGTGTTGGTTTTATTTACAAATGATACAACTATGTGGTTATTTTTTACAAGTGAACAAAGCACTGACACATTTACCAGAATAACATTTGGGAAACAATTGCAGTATTATCCTGACTCGTCACTTGTTGCTAGGCGTAACTCAAAGGCCAAGAAAAAGAAAAACAGTCGACGTCAGAATTAACAGGAAGTGGCAACACTCCAAACAGTGGAGGACCAAGAGTCCCAAAATTAATTTGATAAATACATAATTAAAGAAATAATTGAATGTAATAATATCAATGTGTTTATGTATTTCAATATTTATTCATAGATTTACTGTTATTTCGGCATTTCCTTTTTTTTAAAAATGTCAGATTATATTCATTTTTTATTCGTTTTTATTTATTATACAATTATTTATTTATTTCATTCATTCATTCATTTCTTATTCCTTCCATATTGTTTCTTTTTTATATATATATGGCGGAAAACACTCAGGTGACTTGAAGTTCCGCTCTGAGACCCCCAATTTGGCCAAATTTCAAAATTGTCCGATATACATGTGTGATACATAATTGTAAAGCATAAGAATTTCAATTTTCTGGGGGAAGAAAAATTTTGAATAGCAGGGCATTCAAAAAAAAAAAAATGTAAACATCAAAACCTTAACTTGAGGTAAGAGCACGCGAGAGCAGAATTAAAGACGCCATGATTTTAACGCGATATTATCGCGCACTTACCTTGTTTCGATCCAAAAACGCCATGTAACATGTATCACCGTGTGTCAAGACACAGGTGTGAATGCCAACAGCTGGATTTTTGGGGGATTTTACGGGTGAAACATGGTAATATAACAAGGGTCACAATGCAGAAATTGCAGACGTCAAGTAGTGGCCGTTCATTTCCATATATTTACCCTTTTAAACGTTTTTTTTTTTTTCCCAATTTTTCTTTGTTTGGATCGATTATTTATCATCTAAAATATTGGGGAAAATGCGACAGTAACGAAAAAAATACAATTAAACGATAGTTGTGAAGTAGATATCCGTGACTTTTTTACAGACGCCAATTTTTTCATTGTGACGTAATTTGTTTAAAAGTTTAAAATATGGGAGTCAATAATTTTTTTAAGTCGTTTTTTTTTTTTTTTTTTTTTTTTACTAAATATTAGACATCAATTAATGATTCTAAGCTAAAAATGACAGACATTTCGGATAATAAATACGATCACTCACCTTCTTCTTATGGCTAGGTCGAAACAAAAGCGGTTGCGCGACGTCTATAAACGGGGGTTTCCAGGGTAAAACGGACAAATTAAAAATAGTTCGGAGGCGTATTGCGCCATGAATCTGCTATGGCAGCATATATTGTTATATCAAACACTCAGTTTTATTTATTTTTCTTGAAAAAGACATTTTATTTCTTCTGTGTTTCTGTGTGTTATTAATGTTGTTGTCTTTTACTTAAAAGAGGCATGATCTATTGTTTTTGTGATTTCTTAAAAATTATTTTTGAATTCAAGAGTAAACATTTATCGCATTTAAATGGGTGTACTTCATCTATTAATATACTAGTATACTGTATTCTTACTGTGTTATTGTAAATTGGTTTAAAACCAAAAAAAAATTAGGGGTGTCAAACGATAAATTTTTTTAATCGAGTTAATTACAGCTTAAACATTAATTAATCGTAATTAATCGCAATTAATTCCAATTCAAACCATCTATAAAATATGCCATATTTTTCTGTAAGTTATTGTTGGAACGGAAAGATAAGACACAAGGCGGATATATACATACAACATACTGTACATAAGTACTGTATTTGTTTATTGTAACAATAAATCCACAAATGGCATTATTAACATTCTTTCTGTTAAAGTGATCCACGGATAGAAAGACTTGTAGTTTTTAAAAGACAAATGTTATAGTTACAAGTTATAGTAATTTTATATTAAAACCCCTCTTCATGTTTTCGTTTTAATAAAATTTGTAAAATTTTCAGTCAAAAAAGAGTTAATATAATAATAATAAGAATAAGAATAGAGTGACCAAAGTCTGAGTAAGTTTTACGTGTATTTTGCATAGCTATTTTGATATTGAATGCCAGTTCATTTTGCATTGTTATTTAACTGTGAGAATAGGGCCTCATTACTATAGACTGAAGTGCTTTCCTTTTTATGAACATTATTTTTTTTGAGAGGGATAGGAATATTATTTTTGTTGTGCTTTCACTAAACGATACTTATGTTTGTTGTGAAGGAGAAGCTTATGCCAATAAACGGCGCGGTCCAAAGAACATCTGTGTCCACTCGTCTATATAAAATATATATCTCTGTACATATCTTACCCAAAATACAACAAGAGACACATAATTGCCACTAAAAGAAAGAAAACTTACCGAAATATGTGTGGAGCACAAATAGCAATTTGCATTGCATTGTGCATACAGCATAAACATCTCACAACTACTAATTCTCCCACGTTTAGAAGAAATAACATTAGTACGGAACGGCGCTGCCCCCAAGCGGCCGGTGGCATTCTCTTCACTCTTAATGTCCATAAACGGTCTCATTGTAATCTGTTTAAGGCAATGTGCGAGCTGGTCATTCAGTGCGTGCGTTAATTGCGTCAAATATTTTAACGTGATTAATTTAAAAAATTAATTAACGCCCGTTAATGCGATAATTTTGACAGCCCTAAAAAAAATTGTGGGGGCAATAATATTGCATATCGCAATAATTTATGAGATAAATTATCGCACACTAAAATATGTTATCGCGACAGGCCTACATATAGATATCATTAACTGTCAAATCACTTGACATGCGTGCAGGTCTTCCTGTTGACAGTTTGGCACTGGGAATTCTACATGCTGCCGCTCATTATGGTTCTGCTCATATCATGGAACTACTTTCAGATTCGCTCCGGCCGTGTTAGTCAAGACCTGGTGAGTGGTCAGCACGCGAGCATGCTGCTGTGTGCAGTCACTCGATTATGTTTCAGCACCATTGACTACGAAAGACATACAATCTGTTTGAATTGGACGTCATATCGCCGTCAATTGCAGACAATGTGTTCAAAAGGCGTTTAATTGAATAATACCCGTTTCTTTTTTCTCCTCAGAGCAGTATGGATGTTGGTGATGAAGAGGAGGAGGATGACAAGGTAACTATCAAAAATTAATGAATACAGTGGGCCTTCATGATATGAGAACAATCTGTTCCAAGACCAAGCCAGACTGGGACAGCTGGCATTATTGAGGTTAACAATGTCTCCAAACGATTTGACTATCAAAATTAGTTCTCCATTAGTCGTTTAATTATAGTTACCGGTAAATAGAATGTTGGATCACTTTTCAGTGGTCAGAAATCTGGCAATGCTTTGAAGATGAAAAATGCTAGAGTCACAAAATCATGAATGTATTTTCTCCTTTATAAATAATTGCATTCCAGTTAATGTGTGCAATACTTTCCATGTTTCTCCTAAATAATATTTCCAGGCATCATTTTCAAGGCTGAATAATCTGAAAAAGACATTTAAAAGTATAAAAACAAGATTAATTATTTACAATCCTTTCCCATGAGGGCTGAAGTCATATAGCGGCATAACGAATATTGCGAACCAACTATGCAGGAGGAATGAGAGAACAGGCAGCTATACATACACTAACATTAAAGAGCATACGACACCAGAAAAAGTCTTAAATGGCATTATTATGTGAATTAGAATCATATTTTGAGACGATTCGACCATATACAACAATTTAGCAAAGCGCAGATGACGAGAAATTAGTCTTTTAATCTGCCGGTTAGCCACGCCTACAATTATAGGGCTTTAGCGTCCCCAACAGGTGGATGACGTCAGCGGTAGACTAGGCTCATCGGTTTTACTATTCAGCCCACTGAGGGGGAATTGTTCAGGACGAGGAAAACGAGACGAAGAGAGCTGCAAAATGTCATTGTTTCAGTCTCTCTACTCCCAATATTTTTACAGGATATTCTTTTTATCCAAGTATTTTCCCCAATAGCTATATAAATGGCTTGAGAAGGACCAGTCAGCCCGTCGAGGGGGAACTATTCACAATGAGGAAAACGCGACGAAGAGAGCGGCAAAATGTCATTGTTTCTGTCTCTTTACTTCAATATTTTTACAGGATATTCTTTTTATCCAAGTATTTTTCCCCAATAGCTATATAAATGGCTTGAGAAGGACCAGTCAGCCCGTCGAGGGGGAACTATTCACAATGAGGAAAACGCGACGAAGAGAGCGGCAAAATGTCATTGTTTCTGTCTCTTTACGTCAATATTTTTACAGGATATTCTTTTTACCCAAGTACTTTCCCCAATTGCTAAATAAATGGCATGGTCATGACAAATAACTTGTGCTAAATGGAATATAAAATAATAAAAATCCATTTATTCAAGACGACATGGCAAAATTACTCCATAATGGTCAAAACAGTCGACTTTACCTTTACTGTCACACCTGCCGAACGATATTTTATGACACCTAAATCGGACATATGTCATTTCCCTTCCCCGGCTTCGGAGAATGTAAACAGACCAGAAGGAGTGACAGCTAGCCGACATGCTAACCCGAACCGAGGGATGTTTCTAAGTCTTCGAAGTGGAAAATCACACATAACTAGCCTGGATTATTTGACATGACGACCCGGTTGTCGAGTTTCTTTGCGGATCGGCAAACCGCCCGGCGGAGAGCAATTTACAGTTCGTTCCCTGGAGGAGGGTGGCTGGAATTGTTGTGTAGCTAACGTGCTAACAGCTAACTGCTAATGAGCGTGAGGATAGCTTTTTACATGCCTATCAATGATCAAACGTAAGTAGTCCTTTATTTAAAGGAATTTTATAGTGTTTACTTTGTAATCACTGTATTCGTATTTGACATAATACAAAACAAGATGTTTACTCACTTCCTTGTAAGTCCAATGGTCCCACAGTAAATATCCACGGTGAATGGGAACCTTTTGAAACTCCAAAAAGGCGCATACGCCTCTCCCGCATACAGAATGATTTTTCTGCAGCCGTTTGGCTGGCGTGATGCAAAAAATAAAAGTATTAATCCCCCAAATCAGCTGAATCCTTCGTCCTCATACACAACAGTACACTGTAGCGTGAAGGGGACGTCTTCTACCGTACACGTCACAGCGCCCTCCTCCTCAATGCGAGACCGAAGCCGGAAGTCACTCATTTTCCTGGCGCGGGATTCAAAAAACTAAATAAATATAGCGATCGCTTCCACACACATCCAAGCGGTCCATATCATTCAGGAGCATAAAATACCGCGTGTATTATGAAATAAACATGCTTTTTCGTGTCACAAGCACTTTAAAGGAAAGAATAGCATAACATGAACAAAATAGCATTTTTGTTGTAAGTAAACTGGGGGACATTGTTAATGTTCACTTGTAAGCACAAATGTTTCGGATGCACTTTGATACAAAATTCAATCACCGGAGACAACGAGGATGAATGACGTGTGGGGAGATGGGGGATTCTGTTGATGCGAGAGGCTCGTATGCCACCTCGCAGGACGCCGTGGTACTTGGGGATACAAAGTTTTCGCTCAAATAGAGTGCTCGCATGCCACCTGTTGGGATGCCAAGGCACTCAGATACACCAAGCGAGAGAGGCTTTTCTGAATTTCACTCATTGCTCATTTGGTGAAAATGTACTCTTATGAAAGGAATAGTTTTCTCTCATGATGATGCTTATAATGTGAAAAACTGAAGGTGAGGTGCTAGTATTATGAGGGTCCAATGTACTTAATATTGAAGAGAATTTCAAGATCAGCTTATAGCCTATACTAGTCCTTCTCAAAAAATTAGCGTATTGCGATAAAGTTCATTATTTTCTGTAACGTACTGATAAACATTAGACTTTCATATATTTTAGATTCATTACACACAACTGAAGTAGTTCAAGCCTTTTATTGTTTTAATATTGATGATTTTGGCAAAAAAGTCAAGAAAAAACAAAAATCCCTATCTCAAAAAATTTGCATATCATGAAAAGGCACTCTAAAGAAGCTACTAACCTAATCATCTGAATCAACGAATGAACTGCAAAAGATTCCTGAGGCTTTTAAAAACTCCCAGCCTGGTTCATTACTCAAAACCGCAATCATGGGCAAGACTGCCGACCTAACTGCTGTCCAGAAGACCATCATTGACACCCTCAAGCAAGAGGGTAAGACACAGAAAAAGACATTTGTGAGCGAATAGGCTGTTCCCACAGTGCTGTACCAAGGCACCTCAGTGGGAAGGAAAAAGTGTGGCAGGAAACGCTGCACAACCAGAAGAGGGGACCGCACCATGAGAAAGATTGTGGAGAAGGTGGACTGAGTCTGGAGTAGAAACATCCAGAGCCACCGTGCACAGGCGTGTGCTTGAAATGGCAGAAGCGCCTGACCCGTGCTACAGAAAAGCAGCACTGGACTGTTGCTCAGTGGTCCAAAGTATTTTTTTCAGATGAAAGCGAATTTTGCATGTCATTCGGAAATCAAGGTGCCAGAGTTTGGAGGAAGACTGGGGAGAAGGAAATGCCAAAATGCCTTAAGTCCAGTGCCAAGTACCCACAGTCAGTAATGGTCTGGAGTGCTATGTCAGCTGCTGGTGTTGGTCTACTATGTTTTATCAAGGGCAGGGTCAATGCATCTAGCTATCAGGAGATTTTGGAGCACTTCATGCTTCCATCTGCTGAAAAGCTTTATGGAGATGAAGATTTCATTTTTCAGCACGACCTGGCATCTGCTCACAGTGCCAAAACCACTGGTAAATGGTTTACTGACCATTGCATTATTGTGCTCAATTGGCCTGCCGACTCTCCTGACCTGAGCCCTATAGAGAATCTGTGGGCTATTTTGAAGAGGAAGTTGAGAGACACCAGACCCAACACTGCGGATGAGCTTAAGGCCGCTATCAAAGCATCCTGGGTCACCATATCACCTGCATAACACAGGCTGATTGCCTCCATGCCATGCCGCATTGAAGCAGTCATTTCTGCAAAAGGATTCGTATTGAGTGCATAGCTGATATAATTAATTGAAGGTTGACTTTTTTTGTATTAAAAAACAATTTTTTTGTATTGGTCGGATGAAATTAGCTTATTTTTTGAGATAGGGATTTTTGTTTTTTCTTGACTTTTTTGCCAAAATCATCAATATTAAAACAATAAAAGGCTTGAAGTACTTCAGCTGTGTGTAATGAATCTAAAATATATGGAAGTCTAATGTTTATCAGTACATCACAGAAAATAATGAACTTAATCAAATTATGCTATTTTTTAGAAGGACTAGTATATAGCCAATATAATAGAAGAACTTATGTTAGCTGTTTGGGTGCTAAGCTCTCTTATTAAAATTGAGTGATATGTTGGCCGGCTAATATATCGGGCAGATATATGGACTTTTTTCAAGATCGTGCGATATCACCCGATACAATAAGATAACTGCTATGTTCACTGTTTGGGTGATGATCTTTCTTCTAAAGGTCAACTGATATGGTAGCCAGCTGATATACTGGGCAATTAGATGGACTTATTTCAAGATCGGCCGATATCAGCTGATATATACCTTATTTTTCGGATTATAAATCGCACCTGAGTATAAGTCGCATTTTTGGGGGGAAATTTACTTGATAAAATCCAACACATAGAACAGATATGTCTTGAAAGGCAATTTAAAATAAAAATACAATAGAGAAAAACATGCTGAATAAGTGTACACAGTATGATAATGTTACATGATGCGTGAACAACGAAATGCGAACGTGGCGGTTATGTTAACGTAACATAGCTATTAAGAGTTTTTCAGATAACTATAGCATAAAAACATACTAACAAGTTTACCAAACTATCAGTGTCACTCCAAAACACCAAAATAACATGTGAAATGATATAATAATATGCTAAAAATTTCACACATAAGTCGTTCCATAGTATAAGTGGAACCCCCAGCCAAACTATGAAAAAAAACTGCGACTCATAGTCCGAAAAATACGGTAGCCAATATAATGGAATAACTTACGTATATTCACGGTTTAGGTGATGATCTATGTTATTGTTTATTTTGTACCACCTAATGGCCAGTATCACACGAAAAAGTACTAGAAGAAAAATTCAACCTCTAATATAGATTTTCATTGAATTTTTTCAAGTTATAATGAATATAGTATTTAAGCATTTTAAAATGTATCAAATATCAGCTTACAAAATCAACTTTAGACATCAGTAATTGGCTGAACTGATTTTTGAAATAACGGCGGCAGCCTTTGCACATCCCATATCGGTCCACCACTCTCTTAATATATTGAAGAAGTTTTATTTATGTCGCTGATGTCAGGAGTCTGAGCGTCGAAGTCTGATGGAGAAGATCCACATGGTGCAGGACATCGTCATCAGGCTTCAAAATTTCCTGGATGGAGTGGCCAACTTCGGCGAGAGGATTAAAAAGTAACTTGTCCACGTTTCACATTGGATATTTCAGTATAAACTTTTTATTTTTTAAATTAAATTTGTGCTTTTGTCATCCAGCACCTTCAACTGGTCCGTGCCCTTCCTGTCCAGCTTAGCTTTGCTGGTGTTCGTCTTGGCAACCATCATCACATATTACATCCCGGTGCGCTACATCGTCTTGATATGGGGTAGGAGTGATTATAATGATGATGAGTGTTATTAGGAAAATATCCTAGCAAACATTAAAGGTAAGGTGGTCCCAAAGAAGAGTAATTGATGTTTTGTCATGGTGTATTTGTTTTTGTGCCAACAAAGTGATAATGGTAATTTTACCGTTCCTTTTCCAATTTTTTGTTTTTTCCATTTCAGGTATCCACAAATTCACCAAGCGATTGCGCAACCCTTACGCCATTGACAATAATGAGCTTCTGGACTTCCTCAGCAGGGTGCCTTCAGATGTGGAGAAGGTAAGACGCAAACAGCAAGTTCTTGGCTCAGATCCGTGTAATTACGTTTATCTTCATTGTGATGGAGCTTGAGGGCAAAGCTTATATTTTTCCCAACCCAGGACCACCGTGAAGCTCGGCGACACGTTTTGTTAACCTTTTCACTAGCATTGACGATGATAGACATCCAACTGGGAGGGTCTCCAGTAGGGCTGCAGCTATCGATTATTTTAGTAGTCGATTAATCGATTAACTAGTTAGTTCGAGTAATCGGATGAGGAACATAAAAAATTAAAATACCTGAGCTGAGCCTCAAACAGTAAAAAATGAGTATCTATGTACAACAAAAGAACAATTGGCTAACTTACATACAGTGCCTTGCAAAAGTATTCAGCCCCCTTGAATCTGGCAACCTTTCGCCACATTTCAGGCTTCAAACATAAAGATATGAAATTTAATTTTTTTGTCGAGAATCAACAACAAGTGGGACACAATCGTGAAGTGGAACAACATTTATTGGATAATTTAAACTTTTTTAACAAATAAAAAACTGAAAAGTGGGGCGTGCAATATTATTCGGCCCCTTTACTTTCAGTGCAGCAAACTCACTCCAGAAGTTCAGTGAGGATCTCTGAATGATCCAGTGTTGTCCTAAATGACCGATGATGATAAATAGAATCCACCTGTGTGTAATCAAGTCTCCATATAAATGCACCTGCTCTGTGATAGTCTCAGGGTTCTGTTTAAAGTGCAGAGAGCATTATGAAAACCAAGGAACACACCAGGCAGGTCCGAGATACTGTTGTGGAGAAGTTTAAAGCCGGATTTGGATACAAAAAGATTTCCCAAGCTTTAAACATCTCAAGGAGCACTGTGCAAGCCATCATATTGAAATGGAAGGAGCATCAGACCACTGCAAATCTACCAAGACCCGGCCGTCCTTCCAAACTTTCTTCTCAAACAAGGAGAAAACTGATCAGAGATGCAGCCAAGAGGCCCATGATCACTCTGGATGAACTGCAGAGATCTACAGCTGAGGTGGGAGAGTCTGTCCATAGGACAACAATCAGTCGTACACTGCACAAATCTGGCCTTTATGGAAGAGTGGCAAGAAGAAAGCCATTTCTCAAAGATATCCATAAAAAGTCTCGTTTAAAGTTTGCCACAAGCCACCTGGGAGACACACCAAACATGTGGAAGAAGGTGCTCTGGTCAGATGAAACCAAAATTGAACTTTTTGGCCACAATGCAAAACGATGTGTTTGGCGTAAAAGCAACACAGCTCATCACCCTGAACACACCATCCCCACTGTCAAACATGGTGGTGGCAGCATCATGGTTTGGGCCTGCTTTTCTTCAGCAGGGACAGGGAAGATGGTTAAAATTGACGGGAAGATGGATGCAGCCAAATACAGGAACATTCTGGAAGAAAACCTGTTGGTATCTGCACAAGACCTGAGACTGGGATGGAGATTTATCTTCCAACAGGACAATGATCCAAAACATAAAGCCAAATCTACAATGGAATGGTTAAAAAATAAACGTATCCAGGTGTTAGAATGGCCAAGTCAAAGTCCAGACCTGAATCCAATCGAGAATCTGTTGAAAGAGCTGAAGACTGCTGTTCACAAACACTCTCCATCCAACCTCACTGAGCTCGAGCTGTTTTGCAAGGAAGAATGGGCAAGAATGTCAGTCTCTCGATGTGCAAAACTGATAGAAACATACCCCAAGCGACTTGCAGCTGTAATTGGAGCAAAAGGTGGCGCTACAAAGTATTAACGCAAGGGGGCCGAATAATATTGCACGCCCTACTTTTCAGTTTTTTATTTGTTAAAAAAGTTTAAATTATCCAATAAATTTTGTTCCACTTCACGATTGTGTCCCACTTGTTGTTGATTCTTGACAAAAAATTAAAATTTTATATCTTTATGCTTGAAGCCTGAAATGTGGCGAAAGGTTGCAAGGTTCAAGGGGGCCGAATAATATTGCACGCCCCACTTTTCAGTTTTTTATTTGTTAAAAAAGTTTAAATTATCCAATAAATTTTGTTCCACTTCACGATTGTGTCCCACTTGTTGTTGATTCTTGACAAAAAATTTAAATTTTATATCTTTATGCTTGAAGCCTGAAATGTGGCGAAAGGTTGCAAGGTTCAAGGGGGCCGAATACTTTTGCAAGGCACTGCAGCAAAAGTCTGCTAGCTTAAATGCTATAAAATGTTTTTTTTTTTTTTTTTCTAACAATGCTCTTAAATTGTTCAGTCACATATTCCCACAAAAAACGGCTAGATGTTAGGGCTGTCAAATTGATCGCGTTAACGGGTGGTAATAAATTTTTTAAATTAATCACGTTAAAATATTTAACGCATGCGCGGGACGAACCACTCATGCATTGCCGCAAACAGTCTACAATGGCTCCATTTTATGTATATTGAGAGCTAAGAGGCAGAGACAAGCAAGAGGAGTGGACTCAGGCATTCATTGGGGCCGCGCTATTTATTGGCATAAACTTTGGCGTCTCTTCCACAACAATTATAACTAGGGTTGTTCCGATTATGTTTTTTTGCTCCCGATCCGATCCCGATCGTTTTAGTTTGAGTATCTGCTGATCCCGATATTTTCCGATCTGATTGCTTTTTTTTTTTTTTTTTTTTTTGCTCCCAATTCAATTCCAATCATTCCCGATAATTTTTCCCAATCATATACATTTTGGCAATGCATTAAGAAAAAAATGAATAAAACCCGGATGAATATATACATTCAACATACAGTACATAAGTACTGTATTTGTTTATTATGACGATAATTCCTCAAGATGGCATTTACATTATTAACATTCTTTCTGTGAGAGGCATCCATGGATAGAAAGACTTGTTATCCTTAAAGGATAAATGTGACTTTGTATATTATGACTAAATATTGTCATCTAGTGTATTTGTTGAGCTTTCAGTAAATGATACTGTAGCCATTTAACTGTTCTGCCCAAATGCATGATGGGAAGTGCAACCATGACTGTGCGTAGTGGCACCAATTGATATATCTTCTCTGCGTTGGGAAATAACGTAGGGTGTTAAGAAAAAGATCAACTGCTACCTTTCCTCCCCACATTGCTTCTCACGATATTTCTAATTGTTGAGAGAGGGATTGTAAGACTTTAGCCATTTAAAAAGGCTCCAAAGACTGCCAAAATTCACTCTACTCATTTTATGCTGCCTTTTAGCTCTATATATAGGTAAAACGGCGCCATTATAGATTGAACGCAACAATGTGTGAGTGGGTCGTGCAGCGCATGCGTTAATTGCGTTAAATATTTTAACGTGATTAATTAGAAAAAAAATTAATTACGGCCGTTAACGCGATAAATTTGATAGCCCTACTTTAAGCCAAAACTAAAGACTCTGGATAAGTGTAAGACATTTTGTCTGTAACGTTAAATACAATTAGAAAACGATTTAATTAAAAAAAAATATATATATATATATATTTAAAAAAGGCATGCCCGATATTTTTTTGAAAATAACGTGATCGGACCCGATATTGTGGCGAGCGACGTGGACTAGAATGACAGAACGTAGAGAAGATATACCATTTGCAGCAACCACTGACAGTCATGGTTGCTCAACTTCCCATCATGCATTTGGGCGGAACAATTAAGTCGCTACAGTATCATTTACTGAAACCACAACAAAAATAATATCACTATCTCTCTCTCAAAAAAAAAAAATATATATATATATATGTTCACAAAAAGAAAAGCGCTCAATGCAAAGAGAACTGGCATTCCCAATCAAAATAGCTATGCAAAAAAATACTCAGACTTTGGTCAAACGCTATTCATACATTTCGTTTAGCTCAACAAATACACTAGATGGCAATATTTAGTCACAATATACAAACTATCAGAGGTCTCGTACGTTGTGAAGTCAACACTCAAATGAACGTAAGGTACAATGAACCCGGAAACTACGGCGTCAGTCGAGGGGCAAAACTCACTAGAAAAACTTGGCTAGATGTCTAATTAATTTAAAACTCGCCCATGACACCTTTTTATGTATTTCAATCACTCCCTTCCACAATGGCGAGCTATTAGTTTATTTTTTGATTGAAAATTTTACAAATTTTATTAAAACGAAAACATACAGAGGGGTTTTAATATAAAATTACTATAACTTGTACTCACATTTATCTTTTAAGGATTACAAGTCTTTCTATCCGTGGATCCCTTTCACAGAATGTTAATAATTTTAATGCCTTCTTGTGGATTTATTGTTATAATAAAAAAAATACAGTACTTATGTACAGTATGTTTAATGTATATATCGGTCTTGTCTTATCTTTCCATTCTAACAATAATTTACAGAAAAATATGGCATATTTTAGAGATGGTTTGAATTGCGATTATTTGGATTAATTCAGTGCTTCTCAATTATTTTCTGTTACGCCCCCCCAAGGAAGACGTAAATGTTTCGCGCCCCCCCCCAACTCTCTGCCACCACTGTAAATAGTATCATTCGTCTATATTACTATGATAAGTACGCCTCAGCCTAACATTGTGTCCTTTTTTTTTCCATTAAAGAAAAAAAGTAACATAGATCAACTTATAATAAAGTATAACTTTTTTAACATTGTGTTGCTTGTAACAGAAAAGACTTAACGCGCATCAATTTGCCTGAAGTTAAAAAAAAAAAAAAAAAAAGTCACATCCAAACTGTAAAAATACACTCAAGGTACATTTTTGACCATTTGATACTGAAAAATAAAATGTAATAAAATCAGTAAATAATAACAAATTCAAATTGATTAGAAACATTTACTCTTCAGGACAACGTGGCAAAAAATTTGACCGAAAAACAAAACTGAATAGAAGGGGGGAAAAAAAAGTCTTTGGACAGAAGGAAAGTTTTTATTTTCGCTGATTCACCACAGTGCTCACTGGTTTACTGATATAACACTGACAAAGCGGGACTATTGTGACAATTGGCAATATTCGGCACATTTTCGCTGAAAAACAATCAAGCGGCTTATCAATGAGATTGAGGTCGAATGTCTTTAAGTGGCGTCTTAACTGATTTGGCTTCTCCGCTATAATCATTTTTAGACTCAGTAAACAGTGGTCTTTCCTCATTTCCCACTATATTAAAAGTAAAAGGCAAACGGCCCGAAAAAAGCGCATTCTCGGCGGCCGAGGTAGAACCGTAGGTGAGGGCGGTGGTCGTGACGATCCCAAGCCGAAAACGGCACTTCTCGGCCGGACACGTGAGAACCGAAGAAGACAGTGGGTCGCTGCGTGAGTCCAGCTCTGCATGAGTCTCTTCCGTGTGCTCTTGCTTACTTCAAAAATACTGCACGCACTTTGAAAATGAGAGCGCCACTGCCACGCACGGAGTGGATGTGCAAGTACACTTTATTCTAGTACGGCAAAAAAAAATAAAAAAAATAAAAGCATGTTCCCCGAGGTCACTCGCGCCCCCCCTGGCATCGCTCTGCGCCCCCCTGGGGGGGCGCGCCCCACCATTTGAGAAGTACAGGATTAATTAATGTTTAAGCTGTGATTAACTCAGTTAAAAATTTTAATCGTTTGACAGCCCTATTAAATATACTTTACGAATGCATTAAAAAAATAGCTCAAACATAAATATAGCTTATATTAAATTTAGCATCTTAACAGGGAGCAGCTGGATTCAGCCACGTGAAATGAGGCAGACTAGAGGGCAGTGTATCCACCCAAATCAATAAAACTAAATGCAAACACTTATAAAACAAACCATTACAACGCAACTTTAATTAAACGTATACTCGAAGCAGCAAAATTTAATTCGAATCTTTTTTTCTAATCAAATACTCGAGTTAATCGATTAATCGTTGCAGCACTAGTCTGCAGCGAAACTGTAGTTTATCACGAGTAGACGTCCAATCCATTAGAATTGGGAGGGTGGCAGCGAATGAACGAACTCCATTTAATGTCCACTCCGCATCTTTTGCATCCATTCAAAAGTGACCAATTATGACAGTCTTGTGACAGTTTTATAACACCACTGTCAAATAAAGTGCTACCAATAATTGCAATAAATTAGTAAAACAATTTTACATATACATTTAAAATTTTTGTTAATTTTATTGAATTCTCTGTGAAAGAATGGTACATTAAATATAGTAATATACAATTACTGGACTGTCTCAGAAAATTAGAATACACAATATTCTAATTTTCTGAGACAGTCCTGTATATTGTTCTATGTAAAGGACGTCAGCCAAGGTCGGCCCCCCACATTTTTACCACGCCAAATCTGGTCCCCTTTGCAAAAAGTTTGGACACCCCTGCTTTAAATGGTGGATTAATGTACAGGACTGTCTCAGAAAATTAGAATATTGTGTATTCTAATTTTCTGAGACAGTCCAGTATATTGTATGTAATATACAATTTTTAATGTAAAAAGTTTTAATTGATTTTAAGAATTATTTATGTATTTTCAAATATTTAAGAGATAAACTCATATACTGATTGAAATTTCTGAATTGATGTAATCAAATGATTCGTTCACATCAAATGGATTAGACGTCTATCGCCGTCAATGGCGCTGAAACATGATCATTCACTGCTATGTTGTCATTGCTCTTTTGTAGGTGCAGTATAGCGAGCCAAAAGGTTTCAAGAAAAAGAAGACATAAACTGACATCTTCCTCCATTTGTTAAGTTGGAACCTTTTTTTGTACTCCGTACTTTTAAATACTTTTAAGTACTGAAACCATACAACTCCAAAGGACATACTGGTTTACTTTTCGTATATTTTACTTCTGGATATGTTACTTGGACATTTTACATATGGATATACCATATACTTGTATATATGAATGCATACATTATTTATTGTTGCCCAGGTTTCTTAAAGCAATAAATGCTCACACCAAGTGAAGCGTCTTTTCTCTTGATGATGGCAGGCATCCATCGTCCCCCTACGCCTCTTACCTCGGGCGTCGTCATTAGCAACGGGACCCAACTGACCTCTGCGCAGCTGCTATGACACCCGCACCACCCCAATCCCAATCCCGATTCAAATTCCAATTCACCAAATGAAAACATGGTGCTAGCGCCTGACAGAAACAAATTAAATACAGCTTGAAACATAGAGTTTCGAAACAGGAAAAAGAGTCTTGATTTTATGACAACAAAATCCTAATATATTGGGTGAAGTGATAATTTAAGAAAAATCAAGTTAGAACCGACTCATAGTTTAATTAAAACTTAAACAGAAGTTGTGATTAATAATGACAATATGGGGAAAAGTTATTCCTTGAATGAAGATGTGAGATTGTGGGGAAAATTTTAGTATTTAACAAGATAATTAGTTGTTTTTATTTTTTTTTAAAGGTGTAGTTTTTTTTAGAAATGAAGCTGTATAATAATTTTAACCTTTTCAGGGACTGTGGAAAGCTATTTAAATAATATTTTGATAATTATTTATTTAACCCTTAATAGGGGTAGTTTTGGGTCATTATTATTTTAAATATTAGCAGTTATTATTTTTCTATTTTTTAAAAATGATTAATCATTGCATTTTATCCCCTTTTTTAAATTTAAATATAAACACCTATATAAATTAATACAATGTTAATAAAAGCTAATTCATGAAATTATAATGAATAAAAAGAAACTCTGGTTAAAGTCCCAAGTAACACTCTAAAGTAGATTTTTATTTTTACATAATATTGAACTCTTTGCATGCCATTGACGGTGCCAGACGTCCAATTGGTTTGAACTGGGAAGACTGGCCGTTTAGGTTAAGGACCATTGATGGTGGTAGATGTTCATTTGCTTCTCCCAGTTTAAATAGATTGGACGTCTAGTGCCGTCAATGGCAGCCGATGAGTAAAATGAGTGGGGGGGAAAAAGTCATGATTCATGCATGAAAGGTTTAAATTTCTTGAAAACAATATATTTTTTTTACAACATTGCCACCATAATATGAAAAGTAATCACGAAGAATATTTTGATTTTCTTAACACTCAGGTGACTTAAAGTTCCGCTCTGAGACCCCCAATTTGGCCAAATTTAAAAATTGTCCTATATGCATGTGTGATACATCATTGGAAAGGTTAAAATCTCAATTTTCTGGGGGAGGAAAAAATTTGAACAGGAGGATATTTTTGGGGAAAAAAAAAAAAAAATGAAACCCCTAAACCCTAACTCGAGGTGAGAGCATGAGAGAGCATAATTAAAGACGCCATGATTTAACTAAATATTATTGCGCACTTACCTTGTTTCGATCCAAAAACTCGTGTAGCATATTTCACGGAGTGTCAAGACACAGTTGTGAATGGCCACAGCCGGACTTTTTGGGGATTTTAGGGGTGAAACACGGTGATATAACAAGGGTCGCAAAGCAGAAATTGCAGACATCAAAGAGTGGTCGAGATTTTCTTTTTTAAATAATTACCCTTTTAAACGTTTTTTTCCCCCCAGTTTTTCTTTATTTGGATCGATTATTTATCATCTAAAATATCGGGGAAATGCAACAGTCACAAAAAAAACACAATTAAGCGATAGTTATTAGCAGTGTTGCGAATAACGCCGTTATAAATAACGCCGTTACATAACGGCGTTATTTTTTCAGTAACGGGGTAATCTAACTTTTTTTCCGCCGTTACCGTTACTGACAGTCAAAAGCGGTGCGTTACTTACTTTGAATAAATTGAAGAAATTACCAGCCGTAGCGAGTCTACCCTGCTCTGTTTATTTGTCATCCAAGACTTTGGGTGCGTTCAGGTTCATGGCAATGAAAATAGTAAACACACATAGCCTACCTTTGGAAGAACGATGGACTTGCCGTTTGATACGGTCATAATGTGCAGGTCCTGCACCCATCCGCAGCAAAACTGTTCATAGCTTTGTAGCGATTTGTAATTTCGGAATCGCTGATGAGTTTAGTAACATACACCAAACAATAAATACAGCAGAATGTTAATTGTGGAAGCCCGTCGACATCTTTACTCCATTTGTCTTTGGCTTGCTCATAAGGGTCAACATTGTTCAGATTCTTAAGTTTGATCACATATCTGTTCTTTGCCTTAGTAACGAGTTTGTCTCTTTATCGAACTGGCAAGTTAAAGTTTAATGTCAGCGGGCCAGACCTGCTTCCAATATGGCTGCGTTGTTGTCAGATCTCACGTGATCCCCCATTCTGTGACGTAAAGACTCGCGCCTAATAGCGCACGTATATGTGTATTTGATGTTAATAAAGTTTGTTTTAAAAAAAATAAAAAATAAAAATTCAGAGCCAGTGTTTTCACACACAAACCGGAACAGCTCGTGTGGCAAACACACACACGCAAAAGCATTTAGAGGAAAATTTGTCCTTTACGAGGTAGAGATATAAATACTATTTCAAGTTGGTCGAAATTAAAGGAAAGAACGTGCATGTAAATTGATGTCCCGGGGCAAAGCTTTTGTCGACATCTGTGGTAAGCAAATCAAATCTGTTTATTTTTGTTGCACTTCAAGTGTAGGATAAATCTGTTTCTGGTGAGGTGCAATAAATATTACAAGGTTCTATAACACAACTACCTATCTGTTCTTCTCTATTCAACTGACTCGAATACTGCTCAGAAAATTTCAAATTATTTGACATACAACAACTTCATTTTAAAGTAACGGAAATAGTTACTTTCCCTGGTAACTAGTTACTTTTACTATAGAGTAATTCAGTTACTAACTCAGTTACTTTTTGGAAGAAGTAGTGAGTAACTATAACTAATTACTTTTTTAAAATAACATGCCCAACACTGGTAGTAAGTATGTATTTATTCAGTTACTTTTTGGAAGAAGTAGTGAGTAACTATAACTAATTACTTTTTTAAAATAACATGCCCAACACTGGTAGTAAGTATGTATTTAAAAATAAATGAATAAAACACACTTTTGCGCTTCGGTGTGGAAGGTATTTTTCCTAACTTTTCATAACTAATTACTTTTTTAAAGTAACGTGCCCAACACTGGTTATGAGGTAGATATCTGTGATCCATTTGCAAACGCTATTTTTTTCATTGTGACATAATTTGTTTATGTGAGTGAATAATTTTAATATAATTTTTTTTGTTTGTTTTTTTGTTTTTTTAAACTAAATATTAGACATCAATTAATGATTCTAAGCTAACAATGAAAGACATTTTGAATGGTATGAATGAAATGTAATTACCTTTTTATGGCTGGGTTAAAACAAAAGCGGTTGCGCGGTGCCTGTAAAAGGGGGTCTCCAGGGTAAAACGGAAAAATCAAAAAGTTTGGGGGCTTAATGCGCCATGAAATTGCTATGGTAGCATATAGACATATTGTTCTATCAAACACAACAGTTCTTTTGGCTTAAAATACAGCAGTTTATTTTAAAGAGGGGTGCAAGACCAGAAACTGCCTTTCAGCCTTGTCTGTGTTTGCCGCCATATATACAGTATTATATATGTATTATATATATATATATATATATATATTTATGTATATATATATATATATATATATATATATATATATATATATATATATATATATATATATATATATATATATATATATATATTTATGTATATATTAGGGCTGTCAAAATTATCGCGTTAACGCGCGGTAATTAATTTTTTAAATTAATCACGTTAAAATATTTGACGCAATTAACGCACATGTCCCGCTCAGAAAGTATTCTGCCTTTTGGTAAGTTTTACAGCAAGGCTTTTTTTGCTGTCCAACAGCGAACTCTTGTGGTCGCTTTGCGACATGGTTTATTATTTTCTTGCCAGTTCATTATGGCTGCACGACGTCTCGGGCTGATAATGTTGTGCTTATATGATCCTTGGACAAGATTTGTCCGTAAGTATGGTTGTTGTAAAGAATGTACATATTATGTTAGTCAGCGAAACGTTATATTTTTTGTATGAGACGCTTTTTGTTTATGTTTAGTGAACCTGTAAAAGTGCTAAGCTAACGTTGTTGCTAATGCAATGCTTGTGTACTTTTATTTTGTAGTTTTACGACAGTCTAAAGAGGACAATGGTTTTAGGCCATTTTATTAATAAATCAGATGAAAAAGGAAGAAGTCTAATTATTAAGGCTTCGTTCACTAGCTGTCTAGCTTTGGAAAAAGACGCTTCGGAGTGAGGACAGCATAGACAGATTTAGATGACAGTAGAGTGAAATGCCCACTACAGTCCGCATGTACCATATGTTGAATGTATATATCCATCTTGTGTTTTATCTTTCCGTTCCAACAATTTATTTTACAGAATATATATATAATTTACAGAAAAATATGGCATATTTTATAGATGGTTTGAATTGCGATTAATTGCGATTAATTACGATTAATGAATTTTTAAGTTGTTATTAACTCGATTAAAAATTTTAATCGTTTGACAGCCCTAATATATATATATATATATACAGTGCCTTGCAAAAGTATTCGGCCCCCTTGAACCTTGCAACCTTTCGCCACATTTCAGGCTTCAAACATAAAGATATAAAATTTTAATTTTTTGTCAAGAATCAACAACAAGTGGGACACAATCGTGAAGTGGAACAAAATTTATTGGATAATTGAAACTTTTTTAACAAATAAAAAACTGAAAAGTGGGGCGTGCAATATTATTCGGCCCCCTTGCGTTAATACTTTGTAGCGCCACCTTTTGCTCCAATTACAGCTGCAAGTCACTTGGGGTATGTTTCTATCAGTTTTGCACATCGAGAGACTGACATTCTTGCCCATTCTTCCTTGCAAAACAGCTCGAGCTCAGTGAGGTTGGATGGAGAGTGTTTGTGAACAGCAGTCTTCAGCTCTTTCCACAGATTCTCGATTGGATTCAGGTCTGGACTTTGACTTGGCCATTGTAACACCTGGATACGTCTATTTTTGAACCATTCCATTGTAGATTTGGCTTTATGTTTTGGATCATTGTCCTGTTGGAAGATAAATCTCCGTCCCAGTCTCAGGTCTTGTGCAGATAACAACAGGTTTTCTTCCAGAATGTTCCTGTATTTGGCTGCATCCATCTTCCCGTCAATTTTAACCATCTTCCCTGTCCCTGCTGAAGAAAAGCAGGCCCAAACCATGATGCTGCCACCACCGTTTGACAGTGGGGATGGTGTGTTCAGGGTGATGAGCTGTGTTGCTTTTACGCCAAACATATCGTTTTGCATTGTGGCCAGAAAGTTCAATTTTGGTTTCATCTGACCAGAGCACCTTCTTCCACATGTTTGGTGTGTCTCCCAGGTGGCTTGTGGCAAACTTTAAACGAGACTTTTTATGGATATCTTTGAGAAATGGCTTTCTTCTTGCCACTCTTCCATAAAGGCCAGATTTGTGCAGTGTACGACTGATTGTTGTCCTATGGACAGACTCTCCCACCTCAGCTGTAGATCTCTGCAGTTCATCCAGAGTGATCATGGGCCTCTTGGCTGCATCTCTGATCAGTTTTCTCCTTGTTTGAGAAGAAAGTTTGGAAGGACGGCCGGGTCTTGGTAGATTTGCAGTGGTCTGATGCTCCTTCCATTTCAATATGATGGCTTGCACAGTGATCCTTGAGATGTTTAAAGCTTGGGAAATCTTTTTGTATCCAAATCTGGCTTTAAACTTCTCCACAACAGTATCTCGGACCTGCCTGGTGTGTTCCTTGGTTTTCATAATGCTCTCTGCACTTTAAGCAGAACCCTGAGACTATCACAGAGCAGGTGCATTTATACGGAGACTTGATTACACACAGGTGGATTCTATTTATCATCATCGGTCATTTAGGACAACATTGGATCATTCAGAGATCCTCACTGAACTTCTGGAGTGAGTTTGCTGCACTGAAAGTAAAGGGGCCGAATAATATTGCACGCCCCACTTTTCAGTCTTTTATTTGTTAAAAAAGTTTAAATTATCCAATAAATGTTGTTCCACTTCACGATTGTGTCCCACTTGTTGTTGATTCTTGACAAAAAAGTTAAATTTCATATCTTTATGTTTGAAGCCTGAAATGTGGCGAAAGGTTGCAAGATTCAAGGGGGCCGAATACTTTTGCAAGGCACTGTATATATATATATATATATATATATATATATATATATATATATATATAAAATGTGTGTATGTGTCTATATATATAGGTGAATGTGTGTATGTATATATAATTTCATAACTGACATTTAAATTTTTAAATTGTTTTGTAATATCGTAGGAGATAAAATTTTATTAATTTTTTAATTTTTTAAATTATATTTTTATTAAATTTTTTTATTAAATGAAATTCATGAAATCATGATGATCCAATTGTAAAAAAAAAAAAAAAAATTAATCATGTTTATTTTTTAATACAAGTTTTGGTTTGTTATTCACAAAAAAAAATCATCATGAGAAAACCGTTTTTTTTTTCTTAACGAGAAAGTTGTGATAATTGATCACTTTGTGCTCACCGCGTTTCACCTTCACAAGGTCACATAGGTGGTCTCGAAACAGAAGGCGTGAAGACGTCGGCGACCCTCGCACCTCGACGTCTCGTTAGTGTCGACTTCACTGTTGAATATTAATGAATCGCTGTCAAGGACACGCCAAGGTTGCGTCACTTTGATACGTGTAGCGTTGGCTCCGCTATAATGAAGATTTGAATATACAACAGCTCCAGATTAGCAAGGCAAATCACACCTTGTCTTGCTACAAATATGGCCGCCACGTATACAATTACACCATTTTGACGCATTGTGTGACATCACAGTACAAAAAAGTTACTTATGTAAGATAGCACTATTGCATATTCAATACACATGTGGCGATACTAATGAGTTGGATCGAGGGTCTCTGGGTCCCGGCGTCCCTTCGGGGGGGGGGGGTCTCACTGTCGGGACGTCACAGGCGCCGTGACAGCGACATCAAAGGTTCTGATTCAGGAGAGCTCGAGGCGTTGACGGCTGTGATTGACATGCGCCGTGAACTCCAGGTGACCTTTTGGGGTGTCTGTGACGTGTCTCGTGTGTAGTGCTGTACCTTTGGACGCTACTTTTTACTCTTCTTTGTACCCTACGGTTTTAATAAAAAAGCGGCTGATTTATGGATTGGATTTTTACAGGCTACCAGCATCACACCTCTTGTTTTGTTCATTCATTATACTTGACGTCATGCTGACGTTACCATTTTAGGTAGTCTCTACCTACTAGCGCAATTGTTCCTTCATCCAACAATAACAGATTCCAAGTGTATCAGCCTGATGACTGTTGAACTCATATTTAGCTTTGTTACTCGGTTAACATTGTACATTTGTGCGAAGCCAAGTTATTCACTGGTACATGCCAACTTATTGGGTTGGGTTGGAAGCCGTCAGTATTTTAATGGTATATATGTCAGAATATGTCAGTATATATTAGGGCTGTCAAACGATTAAGATTTTTAATCGAGTTAATCACAGCTTAAAAATTAATTAATCGTAATTAATCGCAATTCAAACCATCTCTAAAATATGCCATATTTTTCTGTAAATTATTGTTGGAATGGAAAGATAAGACACAAGACGGATATATACATTCAACATACTGTACATAAGTACTGTATTTGTTTATTATAACAATAAATCAACAAGATGGCATTAACATTATTAACATTCTGTTAAAGCGATCCATTGGTAGAAAGACTTGTAGTTCTGAAAAGATAAATGTTAGTGCAAGTTATAGAAATTTTATATTAAAACCCCTCTAAATTACTTACCGTATTTTTTGGGACTATGAAGTCTCAGTTTTTCCTTTATAGCTTGGCTGGGGGTGCGCCTTATACTCTGGAGTGATTTATGTGTGAGATTATTCACACATTATGATATCATTTCACATGTTTTGGTGTTTTGGAGTGACACTGATGGTTTAGTAAACTTGTTAGCATGTTCTTAATGCGATAGTTATCTGAATAACTCTTAATGGCTATGATACGTTAACGTACCGGCCACATTCACATTAAGTTGTTCATGCATCATGTAACATTATCATACTGTACACCTATTCAGCATGTTGTTCTCTATTGTATTTTTATTTTAAATTTCCATATATGTTCTATGTGTTGGATTTTATCAAATAAATTTCCCCCCAAAATGTGACTTATTCTCAGGTGCGACTTATATGGTTATTTTTTTCCTCTTCATTGCGCATTTTTGGGCTGGTGCGACTCATAGTCCGAAAAATACGGTACTTGTTAAAAAAGACTTAATTCTTATGTTAATTCTTATTAAATTATTAGTTAATACATTTGAATTAAATATTTTTTATTAATAAATTAATAATTCAGTCTATTTAAATTGTTTTAAAATGAATAAATGTGTGATGATTATTTGAACCACCCTGTATTATCGGTGAAATTAATTTATACTTTCGCATTTTATTTGGAGTGATCATTTGCGAAAATGTTTTTGCTGAGGGGATTTTGAACACACCTAAATTGTAAAAAAAAAAAACAAAAACAAAAAAAAAGTTTACCTTAGAGTTTATGTTTGCACTTATTTAAAAAAAAAAATATATATATATATATATATATATATATATATATATATATATATATATATATATATATATATATTAAAAAATAAAAAACAGCCAAACACACACAAAAGACTCAGGACCTTTTTTTTTTGTTTGTTTGTTTAATTGTTAAATTATTTCCAATTAAGCAGGACGTTAATTTTATTCTAGCTTATTTTGTTTTTAAAAGACATTGCTGACAATTTTTTTTTTTTCATGTGCTTATTCCACTCAAATATGTACCTAATTCAGGTTGGAGTAAAATCAAAATCATATTATAATTATTAATTTTAAAAAATCACTTTCCACATACAAAAAAAAAAAGATAATTATAGGGTGAATTATTTTGGGCTGGGCGCCTCTACCAATGAGGTGTCCGTAATTTGTTTTTCAGGGAGTTGCCAACCCACTTGTCAAGTGAAGCCTCAGTTCTAGGACAGAAGAATGAGTTAAGGCTAACAATGTGTTGTTGGCTAAATGATTTTTTTTTTTTTTTAATTACAAAAACAAACAAAAAAAAAACTATAATGATATCCATAGTCTACTACTATGGGAAAAACTGCTATGCTAGTACTTGTTTCAGCCATATTCGTCAGGCAATATATGGATTTTATTGCCAAGGAAGGCTCCGCTACAAAAGTACAAGTAAGGCTAGCAAGATTTTTGCAGATTTAAAAAGCCACGACCAAGCTGCGATGCTCCGGCCAGCGCTGACAGTTGTTAGCTACAAGTTCATCAGTTAATTGACAAAGGTAAAGTGTATTTTCTCATTTCTTTGTAATCGTGGCATCCTGGTTAAGTGCTTTTGTAGTTTTCGACTCACAGTGGAACTTAGAAAACTGTTTTAATGACTTTCTATGTAAATATTTTCTATGTAAATTAGAATGTATATTTTTGGGGTGAAATTTGATTAAATTTGGGTTGTGAGCTTTAATCAGGTGCACTCTATGATACAGAATTCATTGCAAAGGCGTAGGTTTGCATAGAGACGGTTGGGACAAAACACTACCAACTTTTCGGGATGCTCAAATTGTCCCCACCAACTTTTAAGCAACCTTATTTGTATGACATAATGAGTTCTGTTACAGTGGGGCAAATAAGTAATTAGTCAACCACCAATTGTGCAAGGTCTCCTACTTGAAAAGATTAGAGAGGGCTGTAATTGTCAACATGGGTAAACCTCAACCATGAGAGACAGAATGTGGAAAAAAAACAAACATTGTTTGATTTTTAAAGAATTTATTTCCAAATTAAAGTGGAAAATAAGTATTTGGTCACCTACAAACAAGCAAAATTTCTGGCTTTCAAAGAGGTCTAACTTCTTCTAACGAGGTCTAACTAGGCTCCACTCGTTACCTGTATTAATGGTACCTGTTTTAACTCTTTATCGGTATAGAAGACACCTGTCCACAACTTCTGTCAGTCACACTCCAAACTCCAATATGGCCAAGACCAAAGAGCTGTCGAAGGACACCAGAGACAAATTTCTAGACCTGCACCAGGCTGGGAAGACTGAATCTGCAATAGGTAAAACGACTGGTGTAAAGAAATCAACTGTGGGAGCAATTATTAGAAAATGGAAGACATACAAGACCACTGATAATCTCCCTCGATCTGGGGCTCCATGCAAGATCTCACCCCGCGGCGTCGAAATGATAACAAAAACGGTGAGTAAAAATCCCAGAACCACACAGGGGGACCCAGTGAATGACCTACAGAGAGCTGGGACCACAGTTACAAAGGCTACTATCAGTAACACAATGCGCTGCCAGGGACTCAAATCCTGCACTGCCAGACGTGTCCCCCTGCTGAAGAAAGTACTTGTCCAGGCCCGTCTGCGGTTCGCTAGAGAGCATTTGGATGATCCAGAAGAGAACTAGGAGAATGTGTTATGGTCAGATGAAACCAAAATAGAACTTTTTGGTAGAAACTCAGGTTCTCGTGTTTGGAGGAGAAAGAATACTGAATTGCATCCGGAGAACACCATACCCACTGCGAAGCATGGGGGTGGAAACCTCATGCTTCGGGGGTGTTTTTCTGCAAAGGGACCAGGACGACTGATCTATGTAAAGGAAATGAATGGGGCCATGTATCGAGAGATTTTGAGTGGAAATCTCCTTCCATCAGCAAGGGCATTGAAGATGAGACGTGGCTGGGTTTTTCAGCATGACAATGATCCCAAACACACAGCCAGGGCAACAAAAGAGTGGCTTCGTAAGAAGCATTTCAAGGTCCTGCAGTGCATCTCAACCCCATAGAAAATCTGTGGAGGGAGTTGAAAGTCAGTGTTGCCCAACGACAGCCCCAAAACATCACTGCTCTTGAGGAAATCTGCATGGAGGAATGGGCCAAAATACCAGCAACAGTGTGTGAAAAGAGTTACAGAAAATGTTTGGCCTCCGTTATTGCCAATAAAGGGTACATAACAAAGTATTGAGATGAACTTTTGGTATTGACCAAATACTTATTTTTCACCAAGATTTGAAAATAAATTTTTTAAAAATCAAACTCTGATTTTCTGTTTTTTTTCCCACATTCTGTCTCTCATGGTTGAGGTTTACCCATGTTGACAAGTACAGGCCTCTCTAATATTTTCAAGTGGGAGAACTGGCACAATTAGTGGTTGACTACATACTTATTTGCCCCACTGTATATAGGTATTTTAGATTGTCTTCCAATTTGTTGTAAGGATAGATTTGACCTGACCATTATTAAGTGAATTAAAGTACTTTCATTATGTTCAGACTTACATTGACCCCTTTTCATTTGCTGAATGTGCCAGTCCATTTTTTTCCCCTGAAACGCATGCTTGATTGGCTGATGACTTATGAGAAACCTTGGGGAGTACCACAGTCAAGAGAGATCCACTCCCAGGACTGACAGGATTCACCAGGACTGCTAATGGGAATTAGCAGACGGAGTTACAGTTTGTAAAGATGCAATAGAGTAAGGGAACAAGAAGAGGTCCATGTAGCCAGATGAGACAGGGGGGGCAACGAGGACGTCCATCCAGCCAGTGGTCCGGATAGTAAGGAGGCTGCAGCTGAAAAATAGGGGACACTGGGTGACTAGTGATGAAGAAACAAGTCAACTAGAAAATAGAAATAAAGTAAGACGAGGTAGGTAGAGTAAGAAAAAGGGGATAGGACTCAGTGGCTGTACTTCCCCCAGCATTATAGCTTCTAGTGCAGCTTAGACTGAACTGTGAGTCTAGTGTGATTTCAACTAGCCTGACCATAAGCTTTGTCGAATAGGAACGTTTTTAGTCTAATCTTAAATATACAGACTGTCTCGGCTTCTTTAATACTAGCTGGAAGCTGATTCCATAAAACAGGAGCTTGGTGGCTAAAGGCTCTAGCTCCGACTGTACTTTTAGAAACCCTGGGAACTACCAGTAGACCTGCATTCTGAGAACGGCGTGTTCTGTTGGGGCGGTATGGAACCAGAACATCGGTGAGATAAGATGGCCCCAACCCGTTAAAGGTCTTAAATGTAAGAAGGAGGATTTTAAATGTAATTCTAAACTCGACTGGAAGCCAGTGAAGGGCCTGGAGCACAGGGGTGATGTGCTCTCTTCTATTAGTTCTTGTTAAAAGTCTTGCTGCTGCCTTTTTTCCCTCAAATGCACGTTTGATTGGTTGATGATGATCCAACATGTCGACAACATGCTGCTTCTTCCCCCGCCTTCGATGAGGAGGGATATTAGAAGTTTTTTTTCCGCCAGCAGCAGCCACTGTAAGTAATGTAAAAACACGTCAATGTTGTGGAGGTGGGGAACACACCACTAATTTTGCTACTGAAAGTCTGACCTGCATCAGAGTTAGCATAACATTAATCCGTGTGAATTTCTCAAACTAAAGGACGAAAGCTGCGTTGAGAGAAAAATCCTCCTGTATATTTTTTCTGTTGTTAACGTTAATTAAACTGTAAATTAAAGATTAAATGTATCCCTACCAATGTTGAGACCAAACCTACGCCCTTGATTCATTGTAATGATAGTAGTAATATCTTCTATGACAAGTGTGTTTGTGTGTGTTTGCGCGCATGCATGCGTGTGTGTCATGTGAAAGGCATCCATCCTTTGGATAGGCCTTGACCCGTCTCCCATTCATGGTTGTCTAATTGCTGCTGCTGTCTGAGCGGGGAGCTCCGTTCCTGCGCTTACGTTCCCGATCCTTCTATTCTGAAAGGCCTTTGATCTTCTCCCTGATTGGCTTTCTTCCCTTCTGTCATCCCAGCGGCCATCTTGCGACACCGGGCTCCTTTTCACGCCGTAACGAGCCGTGCAGGCCGCCGCTTTTCTTTACTCCCGGAGGTCAGCCGAGAGACGGGGACCCCGAGAAAAGGAGCCTTTCTTTTATTTTCCGATGCCAAAGCTCGCCCAATTCCCAGAAGAAGAAGAAGAAACGAGACAAAGACGTCCCTCTTGTCACCTCTCGGGATAAGACGTCGCTCGCTCTGCTGATCCCGAGGGAGGACAGACCCCGAGGTCACTCTTGACAGCTACTAGACAGCACAACACCCCCGATACCGCTTTTACACCCCCATTTATACACCCCCTGTGATGCTTTTGCTTTCCACCAACTCTCGGAATTCTATCTTGAATTCGTCACTGCTTTGTAATGCTACTTATAGTCCTGTAGCATATATACTCAATCATATCACTTTTTTAATTTATGTTTAACCTGACCAGAGTGGTGACAACACTTACTTTTAATGTGCTAATGAGACTCAAGCGCTAGGTTTGTGTACGTGTTTGGATTTTTGTCCGGCACAATTAACTTCAACATTAGCAAGCGCTGCATGACTCATCAATTAGACACACGTGGTAACGTGATCTGATGGTGGAAGAAGTGTTGACAAAACACTTTTTTCCCCAGAAATAGTGCTGTGCATAAATGTGTCGGTGTGTAGCTTAGCTGCTAGAGGTGTGCATCGTCACTGCCCTCACGATTCGATTCGATTACGATTCGGAGGGCCACGATTCGATTCAGAGGGTCACGTTCCGATTCGGTTCGATTCGGCAATGCATCGCAAGGCATTAAAGCCTGGGATGCATTAAAATTCTCAAGCAAAGCATATTTTTCGTGACTCATGAGGCAACACAAGTGGTCAGACATTAAACAACTTTTTACTGGCTCTTGTGTCACTACTGGTTGAAGTCAAATGAAAATACTTTCAGAGATATATATATATATATATATATATATATATATATATATATATATACAGTGCCTTGCAAAAGTATTCGGCCCCCTTGAATCTTGCAACCTTTTGCCACATTTCAGGCTTCAAACATAAAGATATGAAATTTAATTTTTTTGTCAAGAATCAACAACAAGTGGGACACAATCGTGAAGTGGAACAACATTTATTGGATAATTTAAACTTTTTTAACAAATAAAAAACTGAAAAGTGGGGCATGCAATATTATTCGGCCCCTTTACTTTCAGTGCAGCAAACTCACTCCAGAAGTTCAGTGAGGATCTCTGAATGATCCAATGTTGTCCTAAATGACCGATGATGATAAATAGAATCCACCTGTGTGTAATCAAGTCTCCGTATAAATGCACCTGCTCTGTGATAGTCTCAGGGTTCTGTTTAAAGTGCAGAGAGCATTATGAAAACCAAGGAACACACCAGGCAGGTCCGAAATACTGTTGTGGAGAAGTTTAAAGCCGGATTTGGATACAAAAAGATTTGCCAAGCTTTAAACATCTCAAGGAGCACTGTGCAAGCCATCATATTGAAATGGAAGGAGCATCAGACCACTGCAAATCTACCAAGACCCGGCCGTCCTTCCAAACTTTCTTCTCAAACAAGGAGAAAACTGATCAGAGATGCAGCCAAGAGGCCCATGATCACTCTGGATGAACTGCAGAGATCTACAGCTGAGGTGGGAGAGTCTGTCCATAGGACAACAATCAGTCGTACACTGCACAAATCTGGCCTTTATGGAAGAGTGGCAAGAAGAAAGCCATTTCTCAAAGATATCCATAAAAAGTCTCGTTTAAAGTTTGCCACAAGCCACCTGGGAGACACACCAAACATGTGGAAGAAGGTGCTCTGGTCAGATGAAACCAAAATTGAACTTTTTGGCCACAATGCAAAACGATATGTTTGGCGTAAAAGCAACACAGCTCATCACCCTGAACACACCATCCCCACTGTCAAACATAGTGGTGGCAGCATCATGGTTTGGGCCTGCTTTTCTTCAGCAGGGACAGGGAAGATGGTTAAAATTGACGGGAAGATGGATGCAGCCAAATACAGGAACATTCTGGAAGAAAACCTGTTGGTATCTGCACAAGACCTGAGACTGGGACGGAGATTTATCTTCCAACAGGACAATGATCCAAAACATAAAGCCAAATCTACAATGGAATGGTTCAAAAATAAACGTATCCAGGTGTTAGAATGGCCAAGTCAAAGTCCAGACCTGAATCCAATCGAGAATCTGTGGAAAGAGCTGAAGACTGCTGTTCACAAACACTCTCCATCCAACCTCACTGAGCTCGAGCTGTTTTGCAAGGAAGAATGGGCAAGAATGTCAGTCTCTCTCGATGTGCAAAACTGATAGAAACATACCCCAAGCGACTTGCAGCTTTAATTGGAGCAAAAGGTGGCGCTACAAAGTATTAACGCAAGGGGGCCGAATAATATTGCACGCCCCATTTTTCAGTTTTTTATTTGTTAAAAAAGTTTAAATTATCCAATAAATGTTGTTCCACTTCACGATTGTGTCCCACTTGTTGTTGATTCTTGACAAAAAATTAAAATTTTATATCTTTATGTTTGAAGCCTGAAATGTGGCGAAAGGTTGCAAAGTTCAAGGGGGCCGAATACTTTTGCAAGGCACAGTATATATTAAGAAAGAAAAAAAACATCACTGCATTTAATTAGTGCTTTGAATGAGACCAGGGCTTTCTCTTTTTTTTTACACACAGTAGCAGCCTTTCACACAGTGCAACATCTGAACTCCTGTGCAAAATCAGCAGTGTTGGGCACGTTACTTTAAAAAAGTAATTAGTTACATTACTTACTACTTCTTCCAAAAAGTAACTGAGTTAGTAACTGAATTACTCTATAGTAAAAGTAACTAGTTACCAGGGAAAGTAACTATTTCCGTTACTTTAAAACGAACTTGTTGTATGTCAAAGAATTGGAAATTTTCTGAGCAGTATTCGAGTCAGTGGAATGGAAAAGAACAGACAGGTAGTTAACTTGTTAGGTGCTTCAGCAGATTTGAATTGAACCACAGATGTCTACAAAAGCTTTGCCCCGGGACATAACATACACATTACATGCAGGTTCTTTCTTTTAATTTCGACAATCTTGAAATAGTGTCTATATCGCCACCTCTTAAAGGACAATTTTTCTTCTGAATGCTCTGCCATCCCGACCCTGTGCATCTGTTTTGCGTGTGTGTGTTCGCCGCACGCGCTGTTCCGGTTTGCTTGTGAAATCACCGGCTCTGATTGGCTTACCACGACACATGACTCTAACCCTCAGCCAATCACAATCACTTCCATCGCATCTCTCGAGGGGCTGCATTTAGGTAGGCTCGTTTCCCGACAATTCACGTCACCTTCAAAGCGTCTGCCGTCCTCAAGATGGAAGCAGAATTATTGCTGGCTGACGGTGGAAGATGGGAACGAGGCTAGCATCAGGTGTAGCAAACAGAGAAACATTACCAAACTTTGGAAAGCATTGTCTAATTGAATGAGCAGGGACAAACAGCTTGGAGTCAGCAGTACGTGCGCTATTCTCGAACCTGAACGCAGCCCAAGTCTTGGATGACAAATCAATGGAGCAGAGAGTCGACTCGACACGGCTGGTAGTTTCTTCAATTTATTCAGAGTAAGTAACGCATTTTACCGTCAGTAACGGTAACGGTGTTGTAACAGCGGAAAAAGTAATTAGTTAGATTACCCCGTTACTGAAAAAATAACGCCGTTACGTAACGACGTTATTTATAACGGCGTTACTCCCAGCACTGAAAATCAGTAATAACAGTCACTGTATTTTAGTCACAACGACCCATCAGTAAAAATATTCAAGTACATATTCAAGAAAACTACAAAGAAAATGTTGTAGTGCAGCAGCATCTTTATCGCAATATCAATCCAGGGATCAGTTCAGTTGCAAACTAAACATCAACTAAATTCCAATGTAGAACAAAAGTGAAATGTAGGCCCAGCCCACTATATATGTGCAATAGAGGTTAGATCGGGCCTAAAAAATCCAGCCCAACCCGACACGGCCCGCTTTTTTGTTGTTGTTGTTGGAGTGACGCGGAAAAAAACGCAGCAGCAGCAAATTATTTTCATTTCTTCGAGTTGGCAGGAAAAACGCAAGTTTTCTTAATATTTAAATAGTCTGCATATTTTTATGATAATTATGAAAGCATTTACACAATGAAATAACGCTGGGAAAGTTTAATATTAAAAAAAGACTTTGGGTTTGAGGAGAAGATTCAAAAGGATCACATTCCTGTGTCCTTTGTGCGCATAAATAAAAGTGTCCTTCGTAACGAATTCATAGTTGGCAGAAAAAACAAACGCAAGTTTTCTTAATGTTTAAATAGTCTACATATTTTTATGATCATTATAAAAGAATTTACACAACCAAATAACGCCGGGAATGTTTAATATTAAAAAGTAAAAACCATGCAGTTTTGCAGACACACAGAGGAGAAGATTCAAAAGGATCACATTTGTGTTGCCTTTGTGTGCATAAATAAAAGTGTCTTTCATAACGAATTCTCAGTTGGAAGAAAAAAAAGTTTTCTTAATGTTTTAATAGTCTACATATTTTTATGATCATTATAAAAGCATTTACACGACGAAATAACGCTGGGAAGGTTTAATATAAAACATGCGGGCCACGGCGTTCATGTGCATGCACAGGCAAATGCACAATACAGAGAGCCTGCTCTCTGTTTTATCCCTTTTTTTTTTTTTTTTTTTTTTTTTAATAATTTATTAGTCCGGCGCGGCGGCCCGACCCGAACGTGAATGCTTAACATTTTTGGTTGGGTCGGGCCCAAAATGTTAATCGGGTTCGGGCACAAGATCTAACCTCTAAGAGATAAGACATAACATAACAATGGCTGAAGCGGAGAAAGAGGGAGCGAGAAAGATTATTGATGCACGTAAGATATTGAAAGCAGACATCTGGAGACATTTTGGCTTCTACGAGGTTGGTGGGAAACTTGACCAGAGTTATGCAGTATGTAAAAAATTAAACATGAGAATAATAATACAAATAGGGAAACCAAATCCGTTGCATCACCGGAATTGGGCAGGGAAGATTTTTGAAAGTACTTATATATTTTAAAATGCGCTGAATCGATTCGGCTTGTTGCCTGCATCGAATCGAATCGTCCATGCCCTGCATCGGGATGCATCGCCGCATCGATTATTGTTGACACCACTATTAGCTGCCATTGACGGTGATGGACGTCCAATCCATTTAAACTGGGAGGGTGGCAGCGAATGAACGAATGAACTAAGTCCCACCATGGCAAAAGTGGATCCCATTGTGCTTCTGTCATGCTGTCGGATGAAGTTGTCAACGGCACTCGGGATTTCAGTGTGACATAAACCCCGCCCACTCGCAGCTAATAAACACGTCGCCTCTCAAAGGGGGCGGGACAGACGTGGAACCTTGGGTCAGTGCTCTCGTCCTTTGTGACCTGCGCCCCTTTTGCTATTCAGTCTGTGGGTCCCACCCCCCTCCAAGTCCCTTCCCACCCTTTACACACACACTAATTCACTAATCATGACTAGAAATGGGTCTGTGTATCTTTTGCCCAGTCATTTTTTTCTTCCAGTTTGAGAAAACGGAAAACAAGCTTAATTCCATTATTCCATTATGAGTTTAATAATAATTTAACAATAAAATACTCTTATTCGGTTTTGTTTTTCCCAAGTTTGCATTGCCTTGACCTGGAAAACGTTCCTTCATTTTCTGCTTTTTATTCTGCGACTGCAATGGTGCTAATAGATTAGGCTATTAGCCTAGCTCAGGAATGTCCAAACTATGGCCCAGCCTTTATTGTCCCACAGCAAATTTTGAAAATATCATTGAATATGGCTCGCACAAGACACTTGAGTTCAGCCTACATTTTGTTGCATTTCTCAAATTCAACACTAGATGGGGATAGTCACTTAACCCCTTCAGACCTGAGCATGCTGCTGAAGAACATGACGCGTTTGCGTCTCCGAATCAATAAATACGCTGAATTTAGTTGCTATTGCCACTTCTGGGAGATGATTGGACGGAACTTTACCAATCGATATCATGAGGTTTAGCACGGCCTCTTGCTATTTTTGGATGTTTCAAATTTGACTGACACAAAACACAACTTCAAAAGGGCAAACATAAGTGTTCATTTCTCATTAAAACATTTAACTTTAACGTTCAAAATAACCAATAAATGCAGGAAATATCCCAACCAAAAAATTGCACTTCTTTCTGGTATTTTAGTAGAGTAAAAATCAGTTTTTTTTTTTTTTTTTTTTTTTGCCCAGCAGAAAAAATGCAGGTCTGAAGGGGTTAATGCCTCTCCATTAGCTCAGAGGTCAAAACATGACATGTTGAAATGACTGTAGGAATGGCTGAAGAATTTCAATTTGAATGAGACTAGTAATAGCAGAGTAATCCTCATGTGTTTCATTTTCATGTGATATACAGTATATTAGGAAGGTTATTATCTTTTAAAAAAAACAACTAATGAATATGCACCAATTTCTGACCAACAATTTAGTACGAAGACAATATGGCTACGTTCACACCGCAGGTCTTAATACACAATTCCGTTGTTTTTTTGTTGTTGTTTTTTTGTTGTCTTATCTGTTCTTTTGGCGTGCCCGTTCAGACTGACAAAATGCCCAGTAACTTGCAGTCCGACACGCGCTGAGCAAACTGACCCGCTTGCGCAGAAGCATCAAAACAAATGATTTAACATGCTGGCTGTACGTCATTCCAAGGTGATCGTATTTTGATTCCCCCCCCCAAAAAACACAAATAACACATTAATAATCCCTGTTTAGGCTTGTATTCAAATTTATATGTATTTATAGAATGCATGCACGCATTGTGTGTGCATGACACACACACATAAGCCTTATGTGAGTGCATCAGATTGCCCCGACTCGGCAATGTAAGCAATACTGCAATATTGCTTATTTGGCGCACAGAAAGAAAACCGAACCTTGTCAGGCTTATGCATTTCTTCATTTTATTTATTTATTTTTTTATTACTGTGGTCAAGCCCGCCACCTTCGTAAAAGCCGAGTTTAAGCAAGTCGTTAGCGCGAATTCACAGCTACATCGTTGCCGTCCTGCCTGCCGCTGTGGGTCTTTGCCGACATAATTGCTGCATGAATTCCGATTTGGGAGACTTGACAGTTCAGTCCACCGCCACATTCCGAAAAAATGTGGCCCAGATCGGATTTAAACCACATACGAAAGTGATCCAGATCGGATTTGAAATGGTCCGCATCTATGCGACTTGTCACGTTCACACCGTCGAGTTAATGTTTCACTCGAGTCAGAAAAACGCGAAAAAATCGGATTCGTGCATTAAGACCTGCGATCTGAACCTAACCTGACTTCTTCTTCACTCACTCAATTTTCAAAAAGCTGCTATCGTTGTGTTTGTAAAATTTGTGGTTAAATGTGGCTTGCAAACATAAAAAAATAACTATTTAATCCCCGTTTTTTGTTGACCCATTAGGAGAAAAGCGGAAATAGGCTCATTTTCCATTTTTTTACCCCCCGAAATTCGAAGAAAATGAATGGCTGATAGGTACATGGACCCAGTGTTGTTTTCGTTAACGATGAAGTCAACGAATATTTTTCGTCAACGAACAATTTTTTCATGATGATGACGTCATGATGACGTGCTGAAATCATGTCTTGGGAGACTAAAACATAACGAGATGGATGCCAGTTGTTGTCTGACGACACGAGAAGGAGATGATAATTTGCCAATTTCCGTCATAAATTCACAATGTGTGTTATTATGTTATTGTATGTGAGTTAGCATGCATTTAGCACTGTTTGTTCGTGTCACTCATGTGACGTGCTGCGTGTCCCCTAAACCCCTCCGCCTCACACACACGCTTACTCACCGTTCGGTGAGCCTGTGCCTATTCCAGGCTCCTTTTGTGAAACGTGTCAGGTGCTGCTTGGTAAGTTTTGCTTTCTTATCTTGGCTAGATATGTCATGTTGCTTTAGCCTTTAAAGTTCTGTGCCGAGTGATCATCACACACTAAACTAACTTGTAACTTTAGCATAGAGTTCGCATTAGCATTAGCATTCAGCACAGTGACTCGGTGTCTTCTTAAAATTTTGGAAAACATTTTACATACAGTTCAGGGCGTCCAGGTGAGTTTAATTAATTACAAATAATGAACTGTTTTCCTGCTGAATGTGTATTGCCATCATGAAAATGGTGACATCCTTCTAGACTCTACAGTTATGTGCTCGTCTGTCATTTTCATTTGAATTTGTTTGAAACCTTTTATTTATTTAGTCATAGACTAAAACTTAATATACGAAAATATTTTGAGAATTGTCGACTAAAACTAGACGAAATTTATCTGAGGTTTTCGTTGACTAAATCTAGACTAAGACTAGACGAACACAAGGCTAAGACGAAAATTAAAATGGCTGCCAAAAACAACACTGCTTGGACCGAGAAAGCTACCGATCCCCTCACTTTTTAGGGTCAGACGCTATGTATTCTAAAAGGTTCATCAAGTAAATGTAATCATTTGTATTCAGGAAGTTACTTAGCCTGTTAGTGCAGAAAATGAGTCGTAAAATATCCAGCACTTTATTTGACAGTGGTGTCATAAGGCTGTCATAAGACAATTACAATCAAAATTCATGGTCTGTGCTAATTATTTCTTCAGGTACTGTTCTCGTTGTTTCATTGCTAGTTATGGTATTTTGTAACACTTTATTTGACAGTGGTGTCCTAAGACTGTTGTAAGACCGTCATAACACTGTCATGAGCATTAATGAATTCTTATGACAGATGTCATTAAGTGTCATCTGGCAAATTATGTCACTTTTGAATGGATGAAAAAAGATGCAGACTGGACATAAATGGAGAATGACAGTGTTACCAAAATATTAATAAAATAAAATCTCCCAAAATTTGTAGATTCTCAAAAAATGTAACAAAAATAACCCAAGTAAATATAAAATTCCGTTTTCAACTCGTTCACTGCCACTGACGGTGATAGACGTCCAATCGTTTTGGACTGTTCAAACAGATCTGTCTTCCATCGCCGTCAGCTGGACTGAATGAGTTACTATGTCACGGTTACGTGACAGGCTTCCATGTCATACATTTGCATGTGATGACAGTTGGGATCCAAATAGAAAAAAAAAATGAAAAAGAAACCGCGAATGCACCAATTCAGCTTCAGTGCATTTCCCTCTCCTCTTTGCTTATATAAGCGATTACAGTCGCTCTTACGTAAGACACCCAAATAGAGAGACGCTCGCTCTTTGCACGCTAGCAATCCCGCAAAACCTCGGCCACATACACACACACACGACCCCTTTGACCCCTCTCAAAGGTGGCGAGCCCCTGGCATGGGGCACCCAAATTGAAGTCCCTGAAAATTGAGCTCCTATACGATCATATGAACACACCAAAGGGTGATGATTCAGGGAGGGGCAAGTATAACACTATTATAGTCTGAGGTCATGTCCACATGTAGCAGGGCTTTTTAAAAACGAGTGTTTTGCCCCATCCGTCAAGAAAAAACACAAATGTTTTTCAGCAACACCACCTCGTTTGTAGGAAAAATACCTTCCACACCCAAGCGCAAAAGTGTGTTTAATTCATCTATTTTTAAGTACATACTTGCCACTAGAGATGTCGATCGATCGGGTCCGATCACGTCATTTTCAAAGTATCGGAATCAGCAAAAAAATATCGGACCTGCCTTTTTTAAAATATATATATATATATTAGGGCTGTCAAAATTATCGTGTTTATGAGCGGTAATTAATTTTTTAAATTAATCCCGTTAAAATATTTGACGCAATTAACGCACAAATGCCCTGCTCAAATAGATTAAAATGACAGGACAGTGAGAGCTGTACTTGTTGTGTTTTTCGGAGTTTTGCCGCCCTCTGCTGGCGCTTGGGTGCGACTGATTTTATAGGCTTCAGCACCCATGAGCATTGTGTAAGTAATTATTGACATCAACAATGGCGGGCTACTAGTTTATTTTTTGATTGAAAATTTTACAAATTTTTATTAAAACGAAAACATGAAGAGGGGTTTTAATATAAAATTTCTATAACTTGTACTAAAATTTATCTTTTAAGAACTACAAGTCTTTCTATCCAAGGATCGCTTTAACAGAATGTTAATAATGGTATTGCCATCTTGTTGATTTATTGTTATAATATACAAATACAGTCCTTATGTACCGTATGTGGAATGTATATATACCCATCTTGTGTCTTATCTTTCCATTCCAACAATTTATAGAAAAATATGGTATATTTTATAGATGGTTTGAATTGCGATAAATTGCGATTAATTACAATTGATTAATTTTTTAGGCTGTAATTAACTCGATTAAAAATTTTAATCGTTTGACACCCCTAATATATATATATATATATATATATATATATACATATATATATATATATATATATATATATATATATACACATATATATATATATATATATATATATATATATATATATATATATATTTTTTTTTTTTTAATTAAATCTTTTCTAATTGTATTTAATGCTACAGACATAATATGTTACACTCATCCAGAGTCTTTAGTTTAGGCTTAAGGTAGGGTTATCAAATTTATCCCGTTAACGGCAGTAATTAATTTTTTTTTATTTATCACTTTAAAATATTTAACGCAATTAACGCATGCGCTTCACGACCCACTCACGCATTGTCGAGTTCAATCTGTTATGGCGCCGTTTTACCTATCTAGAGCTAAAAGGCAGCGTAAAATGAGTAGAGTGAATTTTGGCAGCCTTTGGAGCCTTTTTTTAATTGGCTAAAGCCTTACAATCGATCTCCCTACAATTAGAAATATTGTGGGAAGCAATGTGGGGAAGAAAGGTAGTAAATGATCTTTTTCTTAACACCCTATGTTATTTCCCAACGCAGAGAAGATATATCGATTGGTACCATTAAGCACAGTCATGGTTGCACTTCCCATCATGCATTTGGGCAGGACAGTTAAATGGCTACAGTATCATTTACTGAAAGCTCAACAAATACACTAGATGGCAATATTTAGTCACAATATACAAAGTCACATTTATCCTTTAAGAATTACAAGTCTTTCTATCCGTGGATCCCTCTCACAGAAAGAATGTTAATAATGTAAATGCCATCTTGAGGATTTATTGTCATAATAAACAAATACAGTACTTATGTACTGTATGTTGAATGTATATATATTCGTCTGAGTTTTATTCATTTTTTTCTTAATGCATTGCCAAAATGTATATGATCGGGAAAAATTATCGGGAATGATTGGGAGCAAAAAAAAAAAAAGCAATCGGATCGGGAAATATCGGGATCAGCAGATACTCAAACTAAAACGATCAGGATCGGATCGGGAGCAAAAAAAAACATGATCGGAACAACCCTACTTACTACCAGTGTTGGGCACGTTACTTTAAAACAGTAATTATAGTTACTCACTACTTCTTCCAAAAAGTAACTGAGTTAGTAACTGAATTACTCTATAGTAAAAGTAACAATTTCCGTTACTTTAAAAAGAAGTAGTTGTATGTCAAAGAATTTGAAATTTTCTGACTGTATTCGAGTCAGTTGAATAGAGAAGAAAAGACAGGTAGTTGTGTTATAGAATCTTGTAATATTTATTGCACCTCACCAGCAACACATTTATCCTACTGTAAGATAAGCTTGTTTTTGGGTGCCAAATATATTGCTCTTCCACAGCTATTATACGTGCACTCCCAAGCTATTATGAAGAATACAGTTTTAGCCCATAATCATGTGCTTACCGGTGATTGATCACATTCTGCTAATATGTAGATACACACACAAATGTTGATTCATCAAACAACGTCTCAGTACTTTTCCACCAAGCTGCAGTACTTTGAGTGCAAAATGTGAGTTCAAAACAAAGATATCTTCCCTGCTCAGGTAATTCAATCAGGAAGGTTTAATCAGGAAGTGTGACTGTTCAATCACTGACTAGAATACTGCCACGTTGGACAACAGTGTTGTAACTGTACTCTGCCCATCAACAAGCCCTCAATAAAAGTTAGCAGCGCGGGAGAGTTCGGAGAGAGACTTGGATGAGAGACATTGGTCGCGGAACATGTCTCCTGGCTCTCCCAACCTGCAGGTTGAATGTCAATGTCAATTCTCTGACTTTATCTCACCGTGCCCTGCCTTTTGTCAGCTTGCCTTGGGTAAATAAGTAAATAAGTTAAAGAACGAGTTTTAGACCCAACACCTACACTTGAAGTGCAACAAAAATAAACAGATTTGAATTGCTTACCACAGATGTCGACAAAGCTTTGCCCCAGGACATAAATTACACTTTACATGCACGTTCTTTCCTTTAATTTCGACCAACCTGAAATAGTGTTTATATCTCCACCTCGTAAAGGACAAATTTTCCTCTGAATGCTCTGCCATCATATCCCTCTGCATCTGTTTTGCGTGTGTGTGTTTGCCGCACGCACTGTTCTGGTTTGTGTGTGAAAACACTGGCTCTGAAGTACGTGCGTAATTAGGCTCGTGCGTTTACATCACAGAATGGGGGATCACATGAGATTTAACAACAACGCAGCCATATTGGAAGCAGGTCTGGCTCGCGGGACATTAAACTTTAACTTGCCAGTTCGATAAAGAGACAAACTCGTTACTAAGGCGAAGAACAGATATTTGATCAAACTTAAGGATGTGAACAATGTTGACCCTTACGAGCAAGCCGAAGACAAATGGAGTAAAGATGTCGACGGGCTTCCACAATTACGCGAAATGGACATTCTGCTGTATTTATTGTTTGGTGTATGTTACTAAACTCATCAGCGATTCCGAAATTACAAATCGCTACAAAGCTACGAACAGTTTTGCTGCGGATGGGTGCAGGTCCTGCACATTATGACCGTATCAAACGGCAACTCCATCGTTCTTGCAAAGCTAGGCTATGTGTGTTTACTATTTTCATTGCCAAGAACCTGAATGCACCCCAAGTCTTGGATGACAAATAAACAGAGCAGAGTAGACTCGCTACGGCTGGTAGTTTCTTCAATTTATTCAAAGTAAGTAACGCACTGCTTTTGACCGTCAGTAACGGTAACGGCGGAAAAAATAATTAGTTAGATTACCCCGTTGCTAAAAAATAATGCCGTTATGTAACGCTCTTATTTATAACGGCGTTATTCCCAACACTGCTTACGACTAATGACAAAAAGTAAATAAATTGTTTAACGATCATATTTTGTTTGTCTAGCCCTTGCCTAGTGAGATGTCTGTGAACCGTTAGCATGTTAGCACAGGTCGTTTCCTAGCGTTGTCCCTTATATGTTTACAAACGTGCATTATATATATATATCTATAATACATTTACGATGTACAGTGTATGCAGAGGTGGGTAGCAAAGCGTTACATACACTGCGTTACATTTACTTGAGTAACTTTTTAAGAAAAATGGACTTCTAAGAGTAATTTTACGAAGCCATACTTGAGTAGATTTGCATACCTGTCAACCCGAGGCCGTTGGCAATCTTACCAATAATGACATATGCCCTTACAAAATGGTGACTAATCTTACACCGTTTTATATAGCGTGCATTATGAAACAAAAATTTAAAAAAATAAATAAATAAAACGAGCATGGTTGTTTTCGTTCGACGACAGGCAAATTTCCGTAGAAAAATTTTTAAAACCATTGAGAGAAATCCAAGAAACTATATTTATGCATTTTTTATATGGCAGAAGACACAGACAAGACTGAAAAAGCAGTTTCAGCTCTTGCACTCCTCTTTAAAAGAAACTGCTATATTTTAAGCCAAAACAACCGTTGTGTTTGACAGAACAATATGTCTAAATGCTGCCATAGCAGATTCATGGCGCATTAAGCCCCTGAACTATTTTTAATTTGTCCGTTTTACCCTGGAACCCCCCGTTTACAGACGTCGCGCAACCGCCTTTGTTTCAACCCAGCCATAAAACGAAGGTAATCAATTATATTTAAGTTTTCAAAATGTCTGTTATTTTTAGCTTTGAATCATTAATTGATGTCTAATATTTAGTTGGGGAAAAAAAAAAAAAAAAAAAAAACGACTTTAAAAAATTATTGACTCCCATATTTTAAACTTTTAAACAAATTACGTCACAATGAAAAAATTGGCAGTACATTCAAATTGTCCCCACCACCGTTTAGGCAACTTTATTTGCATTATATCATGAGTTCAGTTATATGGGTCATTTAGATTGTTTTCCCATATGTTGTAAAGACAGAATTGACCCTACCAATCTTAAGTGAATTATTTTCATTTTGGTTATACTTACATTTACCCCTTTTCACTTGTTGAATGTACCGGTCCATTTTTTCCTCTCAAACACACGTTTGATTGGCTGATCACTTGCATTTATTTAAAATGTCTTTATTTATTTGCTACATTATTTATTTAAAAATATTTATATTTGCAGACTATGCAGACAATTTTTCAGATAGTCATACATTAATCATAGTTGAGGTAAAAATGTTTTTTTTTTTTTTTTTTTTTGAGTTTAGCTGTGCTTGTGGACAAAAGTAATAGTGTTTTACCTGACTAAGAGTTTTTCAGTTATATTTAAATTATTTATTTAGACAATGTTGAGTGGTCTTAAGACAAATGTTTATTTTTTGCATTCCCTGATACTATAGGTAAGAGATTATTAACAAGTTTGTATTTATTGCGTATGTAAGGTATTTTTAAATATTACAATTTAAGTATGCTCAAACATCCAGACATTTATTCTGGAAGTTTTCAAAATGTTTCTTACGTAATTCTTGAAAACAAAGGTTCTGAACCAATACATATGAAAGTACTATGAAGTCAATACAGATTTATTTTGCCCTAATCATTTAGCCTGTCAATTAATTAGGCTAATATTCGTGAGAAATGTAACTCTGACCCCCCAGTTCACCCAATCTGTTCGTCCCTACCAATGTTGAGACCAAACCTAAGCCCTTACATCTACTCGTGATTTAACAAATATAAACCTGATTGGACGTTAATGTCAATGGAAGTCAGTTAATTAATAACCAAATATTTAAATAACAGTATTATTTAATAAACAAATTACTAAAAGTCAGATATGAAGTTAATAAAGGCACATTTTATAAAATTGCATTTATATAAAAACAACTGCTGTAAATATAACAGAAATTGTCATTGATAAAACAAATCTAAATGCCATTACAATAAATTCAGTTTTTGGCAAGGCAAGGCAAGGCAAATTTATTTATATAGCACAATTCAACACAAGGCAATTCAAAGTGCTTTACATCACATGAAAACCATAAAAATCACATTTAAATCAACACAACGTAAAAACCAAGACAAAAGATCGCATTTAATCACAGAATAAAAATAAATAAATAAAAATAAAACAAAAATAGAAATAAAGCAAAAACTACTACTAATAATAATCATTGAAATCAGCAATGGAGATAAGCACAAGAGGAATAGAAGGCAGGTAGATTGAAATATATAGACAGTTATGGATATGCAGTGCTAAACAAAAGCGTTTTTAGCCCTGATTTAAATGAGCTAACGGTTTGAGCATACTTCAGACCTTCGGGTAACTTGTTCCAGAGGTGAGGAGCATAATAACTAAATGCTGCCTCACCCTGCTTGGTTCTTGTTCTTGGAACATGCAGAAGACCCGTTCCAGACGACCTTAAGGGTCTAGATGTCTCATAGGAATCTAACAAGTCAAGCATGTATTTTGGTCCAAGGCCATTAAGTGTTTTGTAGACGAGCAGTAGTATTTTATAGTCTATCCTTTGACTCACTGGAAGCCAGTGTAGCGATTTCAAAACCGGTGTAATGTGGTCCAGCTTCCTTGTATTTGTGAGGACTCTGGCTGCAGCATTCTGTACTAGCTGCAGCTTCCTGACTGATTTTTTATCAAGACCTGTAAATATACCGTTGCAGTAGTCCAATCTGCTGAAAACGAATGCATGCATAAGTTTTTCCATGTCTTGTTGAGTCAGAAGCCCCTTAATTCTGGTTATATTTTTTAGGTGGTAATAAGCGGATTTAGTGACGGACTTTAGATGGCTATCAAATTTTAGGTCTGAGTCAATAATTACGCCAAGGTTTCTGACTTGATTTGTAGCTGTAAGTGACATTGTGCTAAGTTGGCTGCTTATCTTTGACCTTTCCTTTTTTGGCCCAAAAATGATCACCTCTGTTTTCTCCACATTTAACTGGAGAAAATTCTGGCACATCCATTCATTGATTTGATGAATGCATTTACTCAGGGAGACTAAGGGACTATAATCATGTGGGGACACAGAAATGTACAGTTGTGTGTCATCTGCATAGGCGTGATAGGAGATGTCATACTGTTCCATTATCTGAGCTAACGGAAGCATATAGATGTTAAATAAGAGTGGTCCAAGAATTGACCCTTGAGGGACTCCACACGTGAATTTGGTTCGTTCTGACTGATAATTTCCGATTGACACAAAGAAATCCCTATCATGTAAATAGGATGTGAACCACTGAAGAATAGTGTCAGTAAGCCCTACCCACTGTTCCAATCTGCTGAGTAGTATGTTGTGATCAACCGTGTCAAATGCGGCGCTGAGATCCAATAGTAGCAGAACAGATGATTTGCCTGCATCGGTATTCCGACGAATATCATTTAGGACTTTGATAAGCACGGTCTCGGTGCTGTGTTGTGGCCGAAATCCAGACTGAAATGAGTCAAAAAGATTGTTTTGGATCATAAAAGTCTGGATCTGTTCAAACACAACCCTTTCGATAATTTTCCCCAGGAATGTCAGATTTGATATTGGCCTGTAATTACTAATGGTTGAGGCATCCAGATTAGGTTTTTTTAGGAGAGGTTTTATTACTGCAGTTTTTAAAGTCTGAGGAAACTCTCCTGTTTGGAGGGAAGTATTTATAATCTGAAGTATGTCTGGGGCTATGCAATGAAAAACAGTTTTGAAAAAGTTTGAAGGAAGGATGTCAAGGCAGCATGTTGTGGGCTTTAGTTTCGACACAATTTCTGTTAAAGTGGCATAGTCCAAGAGGCTAAACTGTCTAAGATTGACGTGGGGGACATGTTGGGAGGCATTTAGTGTAACATTTGTTAATCCGGAGTTGCACACAGTCTGTCTAATCATTAGTACTTTGTGTGTAAAAAATGCTGCAAAATTATTACAGGACACCTCAGATGCCAATTCCTGAGGTATTGATGCTTGTGGGTTTGTCAGTTTGTCAACAACAGAAAATAGTGTGCGAGTATTGTGGGTGTTTCTACTAATGATCTCTGAAAAATATGATTGTCTAGCATTTTTCAGTTCCTGGTTGTATTTGCGAAGACTCTCTTTGTAGATATCATAAAAAACTAGGAGTTTGTTTTTTCGCCATCTGCGTTCTGCTCGTCTACAAACTTGCTTTTGTTTTATAGCTAGTATGGCATTTCTCCAGGGTGACCTCTTCTTTCTTGACAAGGTTTTTGTCTTAATCGGGGCAATAGTGTCCATTACAGTCATCACACCGGAACTGAAACTGTTTACAAGTTCTTCCACTGGAGCTATTGTAGGGGTTAATAATGAGGCATAGGCCTGTGTGAATAACGCACATGTGTTATCACGAATGTAACGCTTCCTAATAAACTCTGTTTCCCTTTTCAGAGGATGGACAGGGGTGGTCATTTTAAACATAATGCAGTAGTGATCAGACAGAGCAACATCATTCACTGTGACCTCAGAGATGTTAAGACCTTTGGATATTATTAAGTCCAGTATGTGCCCTCTGTTATGTGTTGGAACTGTGACATGCTGAGATAAACCAAATGTATCCAAAATATTTAAAAGCTCTCTAGCACATCCTTCTTCAGGATTATCAACATGAATGTTAAAGTCACCCACTAAAACAACACAATCAAAGTCCATGCACACGGAAGACAGTATTTTGGTAAACTCATCAAAAAACATTGTGTTATACTTCGGTGGTCTGTAAATTGTTACCAAGGCAGCTCTGCAAGGGCTTTTTAGCTGAATGACAATATACTCAAAGGAATCAAACTGACCACATGAAATATTTGTGCATTGAAAACTGTCCCTGATCAGACTGGCAACCCCACCTCCTTTCTTATGGGTTCTTGGCGCACTAAAGAAATTGAAGTTTGCGGGGGTTGCCTCGATCAGAACTGTCGAACTCTTATCTTGATCTAACCAAGTTTCTGTTAGGAACAACATGTCAAGGTTATGTTTGCAGATAAAATCATTAATTAGGAAAGATTTGCCAGCTAAAGATCTAATATTTAGCAGAGCCAATTGGAGATGCCAGACTGGATTCACTGGTGAGCTTTGGGAATGACATACTATGTTTAACAGGTTGGCAGAATTTATTGAACGTTTTTTATTTCTCACCAGTCTAGCCCTTTTTTTGTTGTTTATCACCACTGGGATTGTTGAGCATACATACTGTACTCCATAAGGCCCCGGCTTTTGCTGGGACAGAAAAGTCTTTGTAATGTTTTCACAGCCTGGACCCGGTGCACATCATATTGGTGTCGCAAACATGGCTCCCTCCATAGAAGGATAATACCGTGTAGTTCCAGAGTTGTAGTGCTTTGGCTTTGCCCCGAGAGAATTCCAGTGGAGGCTGGTTGGTTTGTTGCCATCTTCCCCTGGCACCTGTCGGGTGTGGCAGGTACAGGGTGGAAGCGAAGACATGAACTTGAGGAGATCAAGAGACTGGTTAACCTTGCTATCTAGACCCATGGAGTCCCAATCAGGTTGACTCATTATTCCATCCAAACTAAGTCGTCGGCGGGGTGGCTTCCGGGACTGTGGGGATTTAGGCCTTGATGAGGCCTTAGCCTGACTGAGTCGGAGGAGTGGTGGCGTCTTGGAGTGTGAGGATTTGGTGCTGGATGGGGCCTTATCCTGGAGTCTGCGGCGTGGTGGCGTCTTGGAGTGTGAGGATTTGGGGCTGGATGGGGCCTTAGCCTGGAGTCGGCGGCATGGTGGCGTCTTGGAGTGCGAGGATTTGGTGCTGGATGGGGCCTCGACAGCAGAGGATTGCACGGTCGGGTCGTTCTCCTCCTGTTGAGCTGATGGAGCCACTTCTTGAGTCTCGTCATGAACTATTCCAATTATGCAAGAACAAATATATAGTATGTAATTTTTAAGTGGTCAATTTTTAAAAATTAATTAATTAATTTATTTATTTTACATGATACACATTTATCTTTTTCATTTATCCCCTTTGATACCTGAATTTACATTTTAACATAACCTAAAGCATTGGAGAAATACGTTAGCATCTCAAAAGAGAAACTGCCTCCTTATTTTGTTGGGTAAAAAACAATATGTGCTCCCAAATGTTTTAAGTTGTTTGTTTTTTATCTATTCACTGATTTAATTTTTTGTTTGTTTATTTGTTTGTTTCCTTTAAAAGAAAAAAGTAATAAATCGAAAAATGGGCCACGTCATTCACTCTTGTAAGTACAATGTACTGTATATTATTTGTGAGAATAAAAAACAAACAAACAAACACATTAAAATAAAAAATAATCAATAAAAGCTTGTAATATACCAGGGGGGGAAAAGATCGTATTATCATAAAACAAATATACTAAACATAGAACGTTAAAGTGAAAATTAAAAACTAAAATGAGAAAATTCTAAAATAAGAAATTTTAACAGATTAATAATAATAAATAAAAGTACATAAGAAAATATACTTTAAAAATATATAATTAAAAACCAAAAATGAACATTTTAATTATCGTTTTTTTAACTGAAAATTTTAGATGTATTTTTTAAATTTAATATAATAATTGTTATTTTCATGTATTTATTATCCCTCCAATGCTTTCGGATTGATATTTGTTAAATGTAAATTCAAACTTTAGGGATTAAATATAGAAAAATAATACATTAAAAAAGGTCTAAATGTACATTTTTAAAAATTAATTTGCAATTAAATTGACTTTATTTATCAAAAAACAAATAAAACCCATTGAATTTCATGAAAGAAAAATTTACTTATTCCCACTTGATGTCAGTCTGAAAGCTTCCACATATTCAGCACCCAATTGTGCGTGAAGACGCTGCATGCGGGGCCGCCCCTCCCTTCCCCTCTCCGACCCGGTGGGCACACTTTTCCTCGGTGTTTCCTTCCAAGTAGTTAACCTCGAGGAATTCCCACACTTGCGATCCGTAAACGAGGTTACGGGGCGCCCAGGAGCTCAACAGTTCAAAGTTCACAGCACACAAACAATATGGCGCCGGCCCCTGAGCCTTCGCACGTGTCGGATATTTTTCACTTTGGCTTCTCTGCAATGAAAAACAGCTCACTTTTTTTGTTTTGTTATTTTAAACGCAACACTTCGATAAATCTGATTGGGGGGGGGGGGGGCGCAGTCTGGAATTGGGCCTTTTTGTATCGTTGCTGCACGCAAAGTAAATAAATAAAAACTATTTTTTTGTACATGTATCAGAACAGATAAGAAAACTTTTTTTTGTTTGTTTTGTTTTGTTTTCAATTACATGAAAATTAAACCGTAAAACAATTTGCCATGCTCAAAAATGTTATGTTTTTTATTATTATTTTTGCACAAAAAAGGAGAAATGTATTGATTTATTTATTTAACTGAAAGCTCGCCATTCATAAATCTCATCAATCTTATGAATAAAATGGAATTATATTGTTATTGATTAATCCTCGTTTTTTCAGTTATTTTTCTTCTATTATTAATCCAACATAACGATAATACACTATTGTTTCTTTTTTTTGCCCAATAAACTTATTTTTATTTGCAATATTTTTTGGTTAATTTGTTAAAGTTAATTTTGTTTTGTGTCTTAAATAGAAACGGATCTCTAATTCACACTACTTTACAGTTTTGAATTCAAAAAAGATTATGAAGGGTTGTTTTTCAATTGTAACATTCTATTAATTATATTAATCAATTAAGTATATAATTTTCTCAAAAAAAAAAAAAAAAAAAAAAAAAAAAACGTTCAAATGCTATTTTAAAAAATGTGTTTAGTTATTTATTTATTTTTTTTAAATGTATTTTTTTATTCTCTGAAAGGGAATCAGCCTCTTGAAGTCAATACAGAATGATATCGTGTTGTCCAAGTATGATCAACACAATTTTGACCTCACAAACATAGAATAAAAAAGACTGAGCCCACCTGAGGGCATCACGCCGTCATAGCAACTGTGCTCAGTCATTGTTCGCCTCTTAAAGGGGCAGTACCAACTCTTACCCAATTAATTACTAATAATTGTTATTTTCTTACATGTTAAAGTTCCAAAAACAATGGCAAATAAATAGATAAACATATAAGTAACTAAGACATGTAGTTTTCCATGAATTAATTTACATTTAAAAAGTAATGTTGACGAATGCTTGTTCATAAATTCAAACTCCAACCATGCACAATATTTAAAATTGGTACATTATTTCCATTCCCACATTCATTCTTTGAAGCGTTTGTCATAACTAGTTTACATATAGACCGCAGTTGAACTTTCCGTTTGGAAATGATGTACTGCACGAAGAAACAAACCAACAATGATGGTATAGGAGCAACTATAATCGCAACCTATATTCTGCCGTCTGATTGGTTTAGGGCACGACGAGGCCTTCACAAGAGCAGCTTGATTACGAAAGTGCAGATGAACGTCTCAACACCGCCCCCCGCCGTGTGTGTTGGCCCCCTAGCACCCCACCTCCCCAAGAAGACCCCCAGCGTCATGCTCCTCAGGCTAAAGCGGAGTGACAGGAGCCCACAGGGGGCCCTCATTACCGCCCCTAAGCAAAGAGGCTGTTAAAGCCACATACACATACTGATTGAACAAAAAAATACAATAATCTAGCCAACAACACGCTATATTGATTAGAATATCAACATACAAAATGTTTTTCATGGTTATTGATAGATTAATGAAATATATATAAACATGTAAAAACAAGTTAAAGTGTATATGTACATGTGTTTTGTATGTGTTTGTTTGATCTCTTCCTCTATTTAAAAGTAAAAAAGGGAAACTGTGACTATTTTGAAGATACAAATCAAGAACACATAAAACCAAAAAATTAGCTTGCTAGCATAAACTTGTGAAACAAGAGCACTATGGTGAGATGGTTTAACTGTGTAACTAAAACGAAACAAAACATTTTGAAACAACCAAACAAACTGAAACCAGTTATTATTAATAATATTATTTTAAATCAAATCTTCCAAAATTTGGTTTAACAAAAAAACAAAACAAAAAAAAAAAAAACAAAACAAAAAAAAAGGAAACTCATCATTATTTTAAATCAAATTTTCCCAAATTTGGTAAAAAAGGGAAACTATGACGATGTTGGAGACACAAATCATGAAAAAAACATAGCCAAAAAAATTAGCTTGCTAGCATAAACTTCTGAAACGAGAGCACTATGGTGAGATGTTTACTGTCTAACTAAAACAAAACAAACAAAACATTTAAAACAACCCCAAAAAAACTGGAATGAATTATTATTATTATTATTATTTTTAAATCAAATATTCCAAAATTTGGTAAAGAAGGGAAACTATGAATATGTTGAAGACAAAAATCAAGAAAGAACATACACTAAAAAAATTAGCTTGCTAGCATAAACTCGTGAAACGGTTTACTGTCAAACACAAAACAAACAAAACATTTTAAAGCAACCAAACAAACTGGGACCAATTATTATTATTTCATATCAAATCTTCCAAAATCCCCCCCCCCCCCCCCACACACACACACAAAATGGCACAAAGATAACCCAAGTAGACATACAATGCAGTATTAAATAATTCACTTCCACTGCTGGAGTTAAAGCACGATTTGAGATGTTTTGAATTAAGAATGTTGTTGCGGAACAAATTCACCTTGTATCTCAAAGCACCCCCCCCCCCACCCCCACCCCCCCACACACACACAGAAACACTACATGTCAAAATCAATCAAATACACTTTATTATCATTATTTAGTTGTATAAATCTTGAGTTATAATTTAACACAATAGCAAACAAATATGCTTTCACATTACATCAGTGTTTATTCAAAAAGAGTGTGCGTACACACACACGCACACCCACACGTATCTCAGTAATGCCATTACTTCTTTAGTTAAAAGAATTAAAAATACAAGAAATTGGTATTATTTTGCTACATCATTCTAAAAAAAAATTTCATCTCAAATGTATTTTTAGATTGAATAAATTCAATGATTTTAAGTCATAAAAAAATGATTACTTGCAATGTCTTTTTTCTTTCTTTCACATTTGTATGTTGTGACATCATCAAACCAAAATAAATATGTGCCACATTTGGTTAAATGTTTTTAGTAAATTAGTTGGTACTGCTGTCCAATAAAAAGCAAGTATCAATGTGTGGGTAGTATTAATGTAAACCAGGGGTCGACAACCCAAATTGTTGAAGGAGCCATATTGGAGCAAAAAACAAAACAAGAAACAGTTATGTCTGGAGCCGCCAAAAAATTGAAAGCCTTATAAATAAGGCAACAAATGCCGTATGTATCTATATTAGCTATAATAGCTGACTATCAAAATAACTAAATTTTTCTACAAATACAGCTTTCATGATTACCGTATTTTCCACACTATAAGCATGAGCAGATTTTAAGGGGGGGGGGGGGGGCAGGGTGGCCAGGCCCCTCGAAAAGTGTCATTGCATGTAATTGACTTTTCTATATACAGTATATCAAAGTTGTAAAGCAATAAAACTACAACAAAAATGAATGAAATGAACAAAAAATTTTGTAATGGGGTCAAAATTATTTTTTTCGATCAGATCATGTGACTAGCAACTTAGACTGTCATTTGCTCTGCATATAATTTTCAAAAAAAAAAAAAAAAAAAAAAATAGGGGAGGACAATTTTATTTTTCAAAGGATTTTTTTCTTTGATTGAAAAAAAATTTTTTTTTTTTTTTTGATTGAGGCAACTTTTTGGGGATTAAATGATTTAGACACAAATGTCCTACCCATAATATGGCCCAAACACAAAAATGATTGCTTCAATCAAAGGAAACTTTTTCAATGAAAAATTATGTGTTCAAAAGCAAATTTTTCAATCTCAAATATTTTTTCGCATTCAAAAACTTTCCATGATTGAAATTTTTCGTTTTTTGATTGAAGTGATTTTGAAAATAAGTTTTTTTGAAGCAACTTATTTTTTGATTGAATAATAAAGACAAAAATGTCCTAGCCAAAATGCGGCCCAAACACAAATCAACCTTGCTTCAATCAAAAAAACCTTCACTTCAATAAAAAAAAAAAAAAAAAAAAAAAAATCAAAGAAAAATAGCTTTCACATGCATTTTATTTTTGAGTTTCAAATTTATTATTATTTTTTTTCAATTAAAGTGACTTTTTTTGGTTGAAAATATATATTTTGATTGAAGCAACTTTTTTTTTTTTTTTTTAATTGAAGCAACTTTTTTTGATTGAATAATCAAGACACAAATCTACCTCCAATATGGCTCTGCCCAGGGGATACAAATTTTGACTGGGGTAACTACATTGGCACGACACCAGTGGGCATACCATATTCAATGGATGACAATCTTGGAGAAAAGTATTGCCTAAGCAGCCTGATTTAGAATTCCCCTGATAAATGATGGGAAACAAAAAAACGCTCATTGTCAACTTATTATAAATCCGTTATCCGTTTAGCTCAGCTCCATCTTGTGGCTGCATAACGCAAGGGCAACCACTACCACCACTACTACTACTACTACTGCGCCTTATAATGCATTACGCCCTACTAGTATACTTGAAAACTGTTTTAAAATTAGCCATTCATTGAAGGTGCGCCTTATAGTGCAGAAAATACACTAAATGTTCATTTTCTCTGCAGTGAATCCTATAGAGAATGACGCACCACGTGACTAATCTATTCTACAATGACGCCTCAAGTTTAACTTCATTACAATATTAATGAATTGGAAGAATGTGTCATGTTTTTCCTCCAACAGAAACCATATAAAAACTAAAGAATATATTCCCGCCCCCTCTATCTTTTTCCATTTTCAAACATTTTTGAAAAAGCTCCAGGGAGCCACTGGAGCTGCACTGAAAAGCCCTATGCGGCTCCAGAGCCGCGGTTTGCTGACCCCTAATGTAAACCAACAACAATGTAAAAAGAAATGTATATAAAAGTGACAATGTGACTTGCTTTTCACGATTTAAAAAAGTAATGGCATTACTATCGCGCTTTCAATGCATTTTTGTTGCAAGACAGCTAGAAGTAGCACAAAGGTTATGTGTGCTTTTTGTGTGGAGTTGTGCTCTTCCTTTGCGTGTTATCTTTTTATTCCGTAAAAGAAAAAAAAGTGCTAAATCTGAGATATTTTTATAAAATGAAATCAAATATTGACAAAACCACAACAAAAAACATCACGCAGAAGCCCTGCCGCTTAAAAAAACGAAACAAAAAACAACCCAACTATGATAAATATACACATACAGGTGGCGATACATATTTGATGACACTGCAAAAAATGTCCGATAATCTCAAAAAAGGGAGAAATTTACACAGAGCGCCAGATATGCTTTTGTGCCATTGACGGCAGTGGACGTCCAATCCATTTTGACTGGTCAAAATTTCCCAGTCAAAATGGATTGGACGTCCATTGGCGTCAATAGCACAAATGACTATAAAAAATGACTTCCATCATGTCTAGAGCTCTGTAAATCCTTCCTGGAGAAGCTATAGAGGGCGCTACTGTACGGGCACGTAAGGCCAGTTGAAGCTTCCGCCCGACAGCAGCATGTCACGGATCAGGGTCTCGATGGGCGTCTTGCCCACCAGACGCACGAAGAAGAGCTGCTCGATGACAGCTGACGACACGGAACGTAGAGACGGCAGGCGGAGCAGCAGACGGCCGAAGCGACTGGGCTGGTTGGGGTACTGACTTCGAACGTACTCCTCCAGGGCGCACTGGGACTTCTCCTGCAGACCTTCCACGTGCGCTGCGTCCGACAGGCCGCAAGCATCTGGAGGAGAACGGGAACCGGAAAAGGAGGAGGAAGAATAACGGCAGTAAGTAATCAATGAAACAAAATGTTGACTTGTGAACTTAATTCGTCAAATGACAAAGCTTGAAACTCAGATTATTACTGCTATCAAATGTCTTTCAATAGCGTACCGCATGAGTGCTATTTTTTAGACCGCAGGGCCACGTGACGTCACCATCGTAAATCGGAAGGGGGTCAACATATAAGCGCGCTCGCATACAATCGATGCAAGTACTGCTTGTTTTCTGCGTTAATCTTTCAAAAAAGAACATGCCGAGTAAACACTGCTGCAATGGAACTTGTAGAAACGACTGCAGACATTACGACCGTCCACATAAGAAGGATGTTTTCTTCTTTGTTTCCCGAAGCCAAAATCTCAGAGGGATAAATGTAAACAATAGATGAACTTGTGCAGACGTCCAAAAGACCAGTTTAACGCCAGCAAGGTGAAGCCATTCACCTTCATATGTAGTAAACATTTTCGTGGGGCATGGTCCTACAGATGACAATCCTGATCCACAGCCTGCCCTGAAGAGGTGAGCCATTTGGATATAGGCGGCTCTATCTAGATCAGTGGTTCTTAACCTGGGTTCGATCGAACCCTAGGGGTTGGTGAGTCAGTCTCAGGGGTTCGGGGGAGCCTCTGCCGCTGAGGTTAAGACACACCGACTAATCATGTCTATAAGCGATGGCATGCCCAGCTTGGCCATCACTGGCTGCAGATGATCACGTGACATTGCTTGGCCAATCAGTGCTGCGAAGAATTTAGCGCACTCAGGAGCGATACAACATGTGAATGTCATCGTAGTATGTTGTATAATTACTTTCTTCATATTTGAACCCATACTATGTTGAGCAAAAAAGACCGTGGTCGGACGAATATGTACAATGTAGACTCTCATGCATCACGGAACGGGATGGGAGTCGGCGTCCTAGCTGCATGATTTGCAGTGCTAAGTTGAGCAACTTTAGCCTCGCACCGGCAAAACTAAAGGAACACTTCGAGAAGCTGCATGGAGATGGAGAATATAAGAACACAACGCTTGCTGAATTCAAGGTGAACAGAGCCAGATTTGATGATAAGGCCACTCTGCCTGCTCTTTGATTTGTACCCATTAACAAACCGATCCTCACAACATCATATGAAGTTGCATACCCGATGGCAAAGCAGGTATGTAATTTGTTATGAGTTCCAGCACTATGTTGGTTTTGTTCTGCATGGTTCATTTTGTGCAGCAGTAGAAAAACTAGATGTCTTGAATTTGGGGGGAAAAAAATCATATTTTATTTTACACTAAAGTGGGATTCGGTGTATGTGTATATGAAACTGGTGGGGTTAGGTAGCCCCAACAAGGTTAAGAACCACTGCTCTAGTTCTAAAAGATTGACCTTTTTTGTTGTAAAGAAGCAACCGTAGTAAGGGGGAAGTGTAAATCAATTAATAGAATTAAGATTATGAAAAATAATGAAAGAATTAAAAGTGTTCGTTGGCTGTCACAGAGTAGAATTTGTGATCACTACATAAAAATAGCAATATAAAATACCCCAAGAACTGTCAGACGTAAGACAACCAGAGGATATAATATATAAGACAGACAGGCATATGTTGGTGAAGGATAGCTTGTTGAAACAGGAGAATGCCATTGTCAGTGGTGTAAAGCAATGTTAATTTAAAAAAAAAAAAAAAAAAAAAAAAAAAACGCACACAAGAAAAAGGTATCGATAAAAATCTACCTCTGGATCTGGTTGGCTTTTTCCCATCTTTTTCAGCCCTCTACACTCAAGCCATCTCTGAACACTTGTATGTTCTTCCACATCTTTACTAGTGAATATGGCACCAGAGACATCATTTTCAGACAGAATTAGTAGGTTTAGCTCGGTAGACATTCGTACACAATTTACATGCGTCTAGCATGAGGTACAAGCGCGAGTTTGACCCCCCTACCAACAGTCGCTAGCGTCATGAATATTAATGAGCAAAGGTGACTTGTTACGTGCGGTAAACTATTAAGTGGAAGTGATGTGGAATTTCGCAATGATAAACAGGAAGTGACCCAGAAGTTTGCACTGAATGTCACTGTCATTGCACTGCTAATGCCACAACATTGTCACATGCATCTCACTAAGTAATATGTTGTTAGACATCTGTCTCAATCTGGGTACTGCATAATATTGTCACATGCATCTCACTAAGTAATATGTTCTCATACATCTGTTTCAATATAGGTACTGTATAATATGGGTACTGCATATGCAATAGTTGCACAGTTACATTATAGTTACATATATTTTTGCACTGTTACATAATATCTATGCACTATCATATCAGGTCAGCCATCTGCCTCCTTGTCTGAGTACTGTAAATTGTCAAATAGGCACTGTTTTATTACCACTACATAACTACTTGCTGCTAGTCTAGTTCACTTTAGTCCCAATCTGTGTACCCTGTGTTTTTATATTACCCATTTTGTATTTTCGCTTTTATCTGGGGCACGTTATGGCGAAACTTTAAACCACGTTGTACAATGACAATAAAAGCTTTCTATTCTATTCTATTCTATTCTATTCTATTCTATTCTATTCTATTCTAAGTGACCTAAAAAGGCCCCAAAACTAACAGGTAGTGACCCGAAATAAAGTGATCCAAAGTGCACCAGAGTCAATATGTAGTGACCAAAAATTAATAGGCGGTGACCTGAAATCCACTTCAACAACACAACGTGGTTCGGAACTGACTCTATATCAACAGGAATTGACCCCTCCAAAAATTAATTACCCAAAATAAAAAAGGTGTGATCCAAAATCAACAAGGAGAGACCCTGAAATACCCCAAACTCAAGAGGAAGTGGGCCGAAATCAACAGGAAGTGGCCCAGAACTGACTCTATATTAACAGGGATTGACCAATCCTGAAATCAACAAAAAATGACCCAAAATCAACAGTAAGTGACTCGAAATAAACAGGAAGTGACACGGAACAACCAGAAAACCAACACGAAGTAACCCAAAATCAAGACGAACTGACTTGGAATTGGTTCAACATTTAAACGTTGTGACCCAGAAATGCCCCAAACTCAAGAGGAAGCGACAAGAAAGCAAGAGGAAGTGACTCAGTGCCCAGAGATCAACGGGGAGTTACTCAAAATCAACGAGAAGTGACCTATGATTTCCCCAAAGTATCCACATTTACGCCTGTATTGACCAGTGCATTTTTGTGATTTTGCAATTTCAATCACATTTTCTGTCAAGGCACAAGATTCCAAAATGAGCTCCCTTGCACACTTTTTTAAACTACTACTTATTTGACCCGCTCAAAAAATTATGAAATACAGCATACAAGTAGAGAAAATAGGACTGGCCGATTAATGAACCTTTTTTTGTGATCAATAATCTTGATTGATTTCAGTGATCAGCCATGACATATCTTATCTATAGAACCATGGACAAAATTAGCACTTGCGATTGAATATGATGCACATGGACTAAATGGACTAAATTTCATGGACACTGTAGCATTACTTTCGGTTGGAACAAATTATTTTGACATGCGCAGATTGACTATATTTACCAGAAATAGAAGTACAACAACAAAAAGCCGTAGCAACTTCCGCTAGTGTTGTTTTATGTTTTTTTTTCTGTAGTCTTTCCATACCTGTCAAGTTGTACGGTTTCGGCATAATTTGTACAAGTGAGCACAGATTTTTAAACGTGTACGCTGTACGTTCAAATCTGTACGTTTTTCATGCATTACATTTTTTTTCTCCGTTTGGATTTTGTCACCGTTTCGGCAACGAGACAACATGCGTTACGATGCGTTGGTTGAATGATGTGAGAAAAGTCGGAGACATTGAGAGAGAAGAGTGTTATGACGCTGTAGCAAACGCGATGCTAGGCTAGGTGGCGCCAATATTTCCTGACTGTAGCCGACAGCCTACAATCTACGCCTAGATATCAAATGCTTATAGAACTACATGCGAAATGACAGACGGCGGCGTTATTAAACAGCCGCCATTTTGAAGCAGTAGACCTCTCAGAAAGGCTCTGTTGTAGTGAACCTTCTCAGCGAACTTAAGTAACTTTTTATCTAATATACTCCTAAATCGGCAAAATCTTGACTTGAATCTATCTTTAAATGATGAAACGGTTTTAAAACTTTAACATGTCGAAAGTAGACAGAAGGGAACTAATGCAAAAACAGGAGCAATTTTAACAACTTTAACAGTTGATTCACAAAATTAAACGACTTCCAAACATAGCAAGGGTTACTATTAGGGTTGTTCTGATCATGTTTTTTTGCTCCCGATCCGATCCCGATCGTTTTAGTTTGAGTATCTGCCGATCCCGATATTTCCCGATCCAATAGTTTTTTTTTCTTGCTCCCGATTCAATTCCAATCATTCCCGATAATTTTTCCCGATCATATACATTTTGGCAATGCATTAAGAAAAAAAATGAATAAAACTCGGATGAATATATACATTCAACATACAGTACATAAGTACTGTATTTGTTTATTGTGACAATAAATCCTCAAGATGGCGTTTACATTATTAACATTTTTTCTGTGAGAGCGATCCACGGATAGAAAGACTTGTGACTTTGTATATTGTGACTAAATATTGCCATCTAGTGTATTTGTTGAGCTTTCAGTAAATGATACTGCAGCCATTCAAGCCAAATGCATGATAGGAAGTGGACCCATGACTGTGCGTAGTGCTACCAATTGATATATCTTCTCTGCGTTGGGAAATAACATAAGGTGTAAAGAAAAGATCAATTGCTACCTTGCTTCCCCACATTGCTTCCCATGATATTTCTAATCATAGGGAGAGGGATTGTAAGGCTTTAGCCAATTAAAAAAGTCTCCAAAGGCTGCCAAAGTTCACTCTACTCATTTTACGCTGCCTTTTATCTCTCTATATAGGTACAACGGCGTCATTACAGATTGAGCGCGACAATGCGTGTGTGGGTCGTGCAACGCATGCATTAGTAGCATTAAATATTTTAACGTGATACATTTAAAAAAAAATTAATTACCGCCATTATCGGGATAAATTGGATAACCCTACCTTAAGCCTAAACTAAAGACTCTGGATGAGTGTAACATATTATGTCTGTAACGTTAAATACAATTAGAAAACGATTTAATAAAAAAAAAAAAAAAAATTAAAAAAAGGCATGGCCGATATTTTTTTGCCGATTCCAATACTTGAAAATGACGTGATCGGACCCGATCGATCGGCATCATCTCTAGTTAATATTTTTGTTGTTTTTTTTTTTTTTTTAATGACAAAAAACATGAAAGGTAACACCAGTTACTTTGTCAAGTAACTAATTACTCTTATCTTCAGGTAACTGAGTTTCAGTTACTTTTTGGGAAAACTTAAGTAATTTGTAACTAATTAATTACTTTTTTAAAGTAAGATTAACAACACTGGTCATAAAGATGAAGTCTGCAGAATGAAAAGTGACGAGCGCAGAGATTTCATTCTGCCAATTTGTTGCCGAACACAATTAGCCTGCAACTATTGCTGATCACTTCTCAGAATTAGCTAAATAAATGTTCCCTAACTCTAAGATTGCATCGGTAAGTTAATTTTATCAATTGACCTTTTTAATTTATAATTGGACACACTAACGAACTACCTTCAAGTCAAACTGAATTGCTAGCTGAAGTGCCATCAAGTGCAGCCATCAAGACATGATAGAAATTGCCAAAAGTGCTACATACAATTATAAAAAAAGTCACTCTTAAATTTTAGTAATCAGGATGTAGTTGAAGATATTGATTGTTCTTTGATTGCACCAGGTTATATGTGACAATTTTACCAATAAATTCATATCATTTTAAAAATTGAGTTTTATTTTTGTTTCATATTGCACGCTATATACAACGTTGTAAGATTAGTCACCAATTTGTAAGCGCATATGTCCCTATTTGTAAGACTGCCAACGGCCTCGGGTTGACAGGTAAGTGTTTCTACCGTCAGGTATTTTAACAGTTGTATATATTTTTAATATCTCCAGCAACGTGCTCGTCTTGGATACCAGTTCAGTCTTTTGCTCGCTCTGCTACTACTAGCTTCTGAGAAAAACAGAAACGTGTATACTGACACAGACATGCCTGGTGAAGACTGTTTATTCTGGAATTTTGGAATAACTGTTTTCAAGCGGACCAATCATATCATACAGTGGTACCTCTACATACAAAGTTAATTCCTTCCAGGACCGTGTTTGTAAGTCGAAATGGTTGTACGTTGAGCAGGATTTTCCCATAATAAATTATAATTCCATTAATTCATTCCACAGCCCGGAAACCTACAATAAATCCTTAATAGATACAGCTGGTACTACTACAAATGGCCATTACACATAGCAAAACAAATAAATTATTAGTAAAAAACTGAATAATAAGAGAGTAACGAATCAGGTTCTAATGTGGCGGACGTGTTTTGCGTGCTGTACCTTAACGCACCTTGTCGCTGACGTGACAGGGAGAGGTTGACATTTTACTCTCTTTTTTTAATGTTTTGTTGAGAACACCATCAACTGCTGCGGACAGTAGGCGTGTTGTGTTGCACGAGTTCTGAAATAAATGATAAAAACCTGACGAAGCTGGCGATTTCATTGGTGACATTACCACAATAATAATTGTCACCTTAACTTATAAAGACTGGCGAACGGAGGTCTGAGTAGGACCGTGGAGATCGTAGACATTCTACGGCCGTATTGTTGAGCCCGTTCATGGATGCGCAGCCCAAGCTCATATTTTTCTATCGTTTCCATCTTCATTCCAATGGTAAGTGTCACCTTTTTCTTTGTTTCACCACCTGCACTAACGTTGGAACCTGTTGATTTCTCTCACATGAAAATCCGCCGCGCGTCCGTCTGCGGCGATGTCATGTTGGCGTATTTCGAGCGTGTCGTCGGATGTAAAAACAAATGTTAAGTCAAATTTTAAGTCAGATGTCGAAAAGATCGTGTGTCGAAGCGATCGTATGTCGAGGTACCACTGTTTATCGACATAAATCATCCTTTTCATTTGGAATGTTATCGTGATCGAAATGGTCTTGATTTGGTTGGAATATTCCAAATGGAGTGTGTACATGAAGCATTTTTATTCCAATCAGGCTTTCAATACGAATAAATGTGTCCATGTAAACATAGCCAGAGACGTTAACAAGGGGTGAGTTTAATATTTATATGTTAATGAAAGATATCAGTACTTTCTAGTTTCCTAATTAAAAAAAAAAAAAAAAAAAATTATTTTTTTATATTTTATTTTATTATTTATTTTTTTATTTAATTTATACTTTTATTTTATTTATTTATTTTTATTTAGTTTCTTAAATTATCAGTACGGCTTCTTTAAACAATCATTTAAAAAAAATACATAATAATGAACAGTTTTAAAATACGACAAAAATAATTGAGATTGGACGAAATACTTTTTTTTTTCTTTTTGCAAATTCGCCAAAATCAGGTAGAAAATCTTCATGGTATGACTGTAAGTGATTCAGTAAATGGCAAAATCTGGAATTTGAAAAAACTTGTATTCCCCATACAACTCCTCACTAAACATAGTGTCTTTCCAAACCTTGACCTTTCTTTTGCTTATAAGCAATACTTTTTGATTTCTTGAAACAACTTAAATCCCTGAAGTCAATAAACATGTAAATCTAAAACAACAACAACAACAAATAGTTCAGGGAAGTATGTCTCAAGCCACGTAAAAACGTGAAAGTTCAAAACCACTGACGACAATCTCTCGACAAAAATACTGCTCTTGAATGCCACAAGATTCATTCATGCATTCATGCATGCATTCATCGGTGTCAAGAAAGTATGTTGAAGTAATGGTAAATGAGAGAAAACATCTTTATATATTGAGGCCGGGCAGTAATTAGTCTGAATTGTAATTTAAAGTTTCTGAGTAAAACCTGCTGTGAGATTTGATCTTACTGAGTGGATTTGATTGTCAAATCAAATAAAATACCTGCCTCCAACTCATCAAAATGGGACTATTCGAAATAATATGATGACAAAAAAAGTAAACAAAATGAATCACGTCATAAGTCTGCGGCTTTATTAGAGCAACAGCGCGTGAACGTACGAGACGACAACAGCAAATCTGCAAGCTGCCGCCCAGATAAACATCCAGTGCGACCTCGTTTGACCCGCTCGCTCGGCACGCCACCGCCAAGATGGCCGCCGTCAAATGTAGGACACCGCGTTGTGACTTGCGGCAGCGGAAGCACCCTGTGAGCGCCCACGTATGCCTGCATGTATCCCGCTCTGATGACATGTGTATATACACTTGTGCAGACCCCCATGCAACCGTACAAGACTATCAACACCAAAAAAACAAATCTATACCAGGTTCAATTAGATTATACCATGGAACACTAAAATGACTGATTCTACCACAAAACAACATAAAATCCATATTTAATTGCATACCACTTTACAGTATAACATTGAATTTGCTTAAATACACCACAAAACACCACATTTAGCATAATTATGCCACAAAAACCACAAAATATACATCAACATAACACTTTAGACCAAAACACTGAATAGACTTTAACCCTTTCAGGGACAGTGTTCACTACAATGGACATCTATTCAGGTTATTATTAGCTTAACTCATTCACTGCAAGCCCGGGTCACACAGTATTTGATCTGGTAGTTAGTAAAGAGGGAAACTGATATACACAAAACGCATTGACGGCAATAGACGTCCAATCCTTTTCAACTGTTGAAATGGATGTCTCTTGCAGCCAAAGCTTTGTGAGGTCACCTGAGATTAATAAAACAAAAAATAAATAAAACTCCCATCGCAAACTACTACAGACGGGCCACACTTATCTGAGTTTATGTCTTTCTTCTTCTTTTTAAAAACAAAAAATATTACAATTGATGTTTTAAAGTTAAATTTTCCCCCCCCCAATTATTTTCATTTTATTGAGAGTTACTGATATTTTTTTAAATTACTCATGGCTTTTCATTAATTTGTGTTTTTTTTGTTTTTGTTTTTAACTTTTTTCTAAATGGTCAGTCAATTAATTAAGTCCCTTATGAGTGTGTACATACACTATATACTGTATATACAGTGGGGAGAACAAGTATTTGATACACTGCCAATGGGTTTTCCCATTGACTGTGTATCAAATACTTGTTCTCCCCACTGTATATATATTAGGGTAAAACAGTGCCATTACAGATTGAGTGCGACAATGCGTGAGTGGGTCGTGCAATGCATGCATTAATTGCGTTAAATATTTAACGTGATACATTTAAAAAAAATTTATTACCGCCGTTATCGGTACCTTAAGCCTAAACTAAAGACTCTGGATGAGTGTAACATATTATGTCTGTAACGTTAAATACATTTAGAAAACGATTTAATTAAAAAATATATATATATTAAAAAAGGCATGGCCGATATTTTTTTGCCAATTCCGATACTTTGAAAATGACGTGATCGGACCCGATCGATCGGCATCGACATCTCTAATATATGTATATATATATATATATATATATATATATATATATATATATATATATATATATATATATATGTATGTGTGTATGGCGGAAAACACAGACAAGACTGAAAAAGCACTTTCTGCTTTTGCACCTCTCTTTAAAATAAACTGCTGTATTTTAAACCAAAAGAACTGTTGTGTTTGATAGAACAATATGTCTAGATGCTGCCATAGTAGATTCATGGCGCATTAAGCCCCCCGAACTATTTTTAAGCTGTCCGTTTTACCCTGGAAACCCCCGTTTACAGATGTCCCGCAACCACTTTTGTTTTAACCCAGCCATAAAAAGAAGGTAAGTAATTATACTTATTATTCAAAATGTCCGTAATTTAAATGGCTTTTAATCATTAATTGATGTCTAATATTTTGTTTAAAAAAAAAAAAAAAAAAGACGACTTTGAAAAAAGATTCACTTGCATATTTGTAACTTTTAAACAAATTACATCACAATGAAAAAAATGGTGTCTGTAAATAAGTCACGGATATCCACCTCATAACTATTGCTTAATAATTTTTTTTTTTGTTACTATCGAATTTTCCCCGATATTTTAAATGATAAATAATTGATGCAAACAAAGAAAAATAGAAAAAAAATGTTTAAAAGGGTAAATATATGAAAAAGAACATTTTGACAACTCCTGGATGTCTGCAATTTCTGCAACGCGACCCTTGTTATATTTTCATGTTTCACCCGTAAAATCCCCCAAAAATCCGCCTGTGGCCATTCACATCTGTGTCTTGACACTCAATGGTTCATGCTACATGGAGTTTTTGGATCGAAACAAGGTAAGTATGCGATAATATCTCGTTAAAATCATGGCGTCTTTAATTATCCTCTCTCATGCTCTCACCTCTCGTTAAGGTTTCGCTGTTTCCATATATATCTTTTTTTTTAATGCCCCCCTGTTCAAAATTTTTCTTCCCCCAGAAAATTGAGATTTTAAGCTTTCCAATGATGTATCACAAGTGCATATTGGACAATTTTGAAATTTGGCCAAATTGGGGGCCTTAGAGCGGAACTTCAAGTCACCTGAGGGTTTTCTGCCATATATACTGTGTATACATATACATAAATAAAATTGCCAATCGCAAAAAATACTATGTATAATACTACAATTGGATGTCAAATGAGGGCCGCAAAATATTTTTCCGTGGGCCGTAATTGGCCCCCAGGCCAAAAGTTTGAGACTACTGTCCTATTATGAAAGTAGTAAAACCATTTCATTACAAAAAAAAAAAAAAAAAAATCTGGATTCGCATTTGAAAGGGTTAAAATGCGCCCCAAAACAACACCAGTTTAACTACTAACAACTAAATGTACTCAAACGATAGACTTTAAACTATAAAACACAACTAAAATCTGAAAATACTACACATGTAATTCAAACATGCATTAAATAACACAATACACTCTAACAAAAACACCATGAGACAACCCTGTCCACTAAAATAATTAATAGTAACACTAAAAGCAATTTTCCATTTTTTTCATGATTTTAAATCAATTTACTTTAAATAAACCTTGATATAACAATCAAAATATTTTGAATGTACCGTTAGAAAACACTAAAATGTAACCTAAACACACTTGAAATGTTACTGCACGTCAAAACAGCACTAAAATATTTCAAATTTGTCACAAAACACAACTGTAGAACTCTGAACTGAAACTAACCCACCATACAAATAATTATAGAAACTATTTGAATGACTAAACCTATGATTAGAAACTAAATATTTCAAGCAGTAGTTTTTGAAATGAAACATTAAAGTGGAAGTTCAGAATTTTTGACATTAGGCTTAAAGTGCTTGTGACACGAAAAAGCATGTTTATTTCATAATACACGTGGTATTTTATGCTCCTGAATGATATGGACCGCTTGGATGTGTGTGGAAGCGATCGCTATATTTATTTAGTTTTTTGAATCCCGCGCCAGGAAAATGAGTGACTTCCGGCTTCGGTCTCGCATTGAGGAGGAGGGCGCTGTGACGTGTACGGTAGAAGACGTCCTCTTCACGCTACAGTGTACTGTTGTGTATGAGGACGAAGGATTCAGCTGATTTTGCGGATTAATACTTTTATTTTTTGCATCACGCCAGCCAAACGGCTGCAGAAAAATCATTCTGTATGCGGGAGAGGCGTATGCGCCTTTTTGGAGTTTCAAAAGGTTCCCATTCACCGTGGATATTTACTGTGGGACCATTGGACTTACAAGGAAGTGAGTAAACATCTTGTTTTGTATTATGTCAAATACGAATACAGTGATTACAAAGTAAACACTATAAAATTCCTTTAAATAAAGGACTACTTACGTTTGATCATTGATAGGCATGTAAAAAGCTATCCTCACGCTCATTAGCAGTTAGCTGTTAGCACGTTAGCTACACAACAATTCCAGCCACCCTCCTCCAGGGAACGAACTGTAAATTGCTCTCCGCCGGGCGGTTTGCCGATCCGCAAAGAAACTCGACAACCGGGTCGTCATGTCAAATAATCCAGGCTAGTTATGTGTGATTTTCCACTTCGAAGACTTTGAAACATCCCTCGGTTCGGGTTAGCATGTCGGCTAGCTGTCACTCCTTCTGGTCTGTTTACATTCTCCGAAGCCGGGGAAGGGAAATGACATATGTCCGATTTAGGTGTCATAAAATATCGTTCGGCAGGTGTGACAGTAAAGGTAAAGTCGACTGTTTTGACCATTATGGAGTAATTTTGCCATGTCGTCTTGAATAAATGGATTTTTATTATTTTATATTCCATTTAGCACAAGTTATTTGTCATGACCATGCCATTTATTTAGCAATTGGGGAAAGTACTTGGGTAAAAAGAATATCCTGTAAAAATATTGAAGTAAAGAGACAGAAACAATGACATTTTGCCGCTCTCTTCGTCGCGTTTTCCTCATTGTGAATAGTTCCCCCTCGACGGGCTGACTGGTCCTTCTCAAGCCATTTATATAGCTATTGGGGAAAAATACTTGGATAAAAAGAATATCCTGTAAAAATATTGAAGTAAAGAGACAGAAACAATGACATTTTGCCGCTCTCTTCGTCGCGTTTTCCTCATTGTGAATAGTTCCCCCTCGACGGGCTGACTGGTCCTTCTCAAGCCATTTATATAGCTATTGGGGAAAATACTTGGATAAAAAGAATATCCTGTAAAAATATTGGGAGTAGAGAGACTGAAACAATGACATTTTGCAGCTCTCTTCGTCTCATTTTCCTCGTTCTGAACAATTCCCCCTCAATGGGCTGAATAGTAAAACCGATGAGCCTAGTCTACCGCTGACGTCATCCACCTGTTGGGGACGCTAAAGCCCTATAATTGTAGGCGTGGCTAACCGGCAGATTAAAAGACTAATTTCTCGTCATCTGCGCTTTGCTAAATTGTTGTATATGGTCGAATCGTCTCAAAATATGATTCTAATTCACATAATAATGCCATTTAAGACTTTTTTTCTGGTGTCGTATGCTCTTTAATCTTCAAATTAGCAGGGGTTTAATAAGTTGGTGGAGTTGATTTCAACAAATTCCATGCAGTTTGCAAGTTATTTCTTAGTTTTAGGGCTCCAGAGTGGCTAAGCTAGCGCGAATCAATGGCACCTTCATAGCATGCCAATAAAAAATGATACAGCTCTATGAACAGATCCAACATAGTGAAATAAATTCAAAACACAGATCACTGTTCCAAAACACCCATGCGGCCAAAACATTGTCACACCAAACTGCCGTAATTAATTTCATTCTGCAGGACTATTTTCTTTAGATGCGTAATACGACCACAATAAAGAGGAGTGCTTCGGCCACTTGTGCTCACGCAGCATTCGAGGAAGGTGGGAAGTCTGACGTATCCCGCTCGGAGGGTACCAATTGCAACCTCAAAGCATTCCAAGAGAATGTAAACGTAAGTGATCAAATAATGGAGGCGTTCCAATGATATTTCTTCAAATCGGAGGTTGGAAACTCTGACTTTGCACCTTCCTCGAATGCAGCATCAGTCTGCTGAGTTAACTGATGGCCGCAACATGGTGAAATTTGCATTTAAAGGCTGTGGAAACAGACAGAAGAAACAGGCAAAGGAACTTTTCTACAAATTTCTTATGAAGAACAAGGAACAATATAAACTGGTTACTTGCTGCTGGCTACGACATAAAAAAATCTGTTCCAGCTATAGAGTCTGGCGACTGTTCCGCGGATCAAATTCCCAGGTTGGAGCAAGCCACAGCAAACCGGCAGCAAAGTGGGCCAATCAGCGACGGGCGGACGTGACGTTGGTAAAGCGACAAGAAACTAGCGCGAGGACGTAAACATATGAGGAGAGCGGAGAAGGGAGAAGTATATTCAACATGGCTAGCGCGAGACAGACTGGTGGTTTTAGCGACTCAATGTGTTTTAGGTCATTTAAAACTGAATTTACCGTGGATAGGAACATATAGGATAGGACAGGATTCATATTCTGTGTTGTTGTGGAGACAACTTCCGACTCGCAAGAGTGACGTTGCTCGTTAAGAGCACGTCACGCAAATAAACGAATCCGATTGCACGGACGATTTCGTTCGGGCTCGAAAGGCCAATAAGGAGCTGGGTCCCAGACTCTATTGCTGGAACAGCGGTGAGTGTGGAGTTCCAGGCTAACTCCACCCTGCTCCTCTGCAGAGATTCTGGATGACAAATGTTGCTGTTCATACTGCAATTATTGACATGCAATGGTAAATTTTAATAACTTTACCCTGAAAACATAGCCAACATTATTGATTACGTGGGTCATCGATGATTTTCATGTCTGCATAATTATTGTTTTTTATTGGCGTGCTAAGATGGTCCAATTGACTCGCGCTAGCTTAGCCACCAAAAACCCTAAAACTAACAAATAATTAACAAATGACACGGAATTTGTTGAAATCAATGCCATCGACTAATGAAACCCTCGATAACTCGAAGATTAAGACTCATGTAAAAAATCCTTGACTTCCCCTTCAAGTAGGGAAAATCTAAAATAAAACGATATTTGAAATAAATACAAAAAAAAAAAAAACTTTTCAACCTCTCAGTCAAAATGGATTGGACGTCTGGCACTGTCAACGGCAGCCAATGAGTTATATGGGTGCTCTGTAAGAGTTTTAAAAAATTATGATTCGTGCATGACAGGGTTAAGCTAGAATATAAAAATGAAGGATGTGGTTATGATTCTCCCTTCACGCTACATAATTGATGTCGAGTTATTTCTATTCCCCTTGACAGATTAAACACAGCCTGTCCCTTTAAGGGCGGCCTTTTTCAACCAGGTCAAGCGAGGTGACTGAACTTACATAAGTTGCTGCTGCTTTTTGAAATACCAATTCATTTTTAATGCATAACATAATTGTTTGTCCTTTTTAAATGATTCCCGTAGGAATATTGCTTAACTCTAGAATGATGACACTTAAACCTTCACCAACATATAGTCAAATAAAATGCAATACATAGGAATTTGAACGTGTGAGATAACATTTTAAAGACTTATTTTTAACAGAGAAAATATTTTCTGTGATGTTTTTGTTAACCGGCCAAATAAAAAATAACAATTCACGCAATTTCCTAAATGATGTTTTTCCCTATAATTATGAAAACATTTATAGTTTTTAATGTGTAATTTATTTGAAAAAAATATATATCTATGTTTATATTTAAAGCATTTCATAAATTATGACCCCTCAACTTATAATTTCTTTTTACAGTACTACAGCAATCTCATATTTTGAGGGGATTTGCCAACTTTTCACGACCAAAATTTCATACTACTCGTAAAGGATTCTGTGTGTCTGTATTAGGTAAGTATTCAGATATTCAAACTGCTTTATAAACATCAGGTTTGGTCACAATATAAAGAAAGAGGGACCTAAATGTCTTGTGTGTAAAACATTTAATTACTCTATGGTGGAAAACACAGACAAGGCTGAAAAAGCAGTTTCTGCTCTTGCACCCCTCTTTAAAATAAACTGCTGTATTTCAAGCCAAAAGAACTATTGTGTTTGATAGAACAAGATGTTCATATGCCGCTATAGCAGTTTCATGGCGCATTAAGCCCCCAAACTATTTTTAATTTGTCTGTTTTACCCTGGAGACCCCCGTTTACAGACACCGCACAACCGCTTTTGTTTCAACCCAGCCGTAAAGAGAAGGTAAGTAATAAGACTTATTATTCCAAATGCCTATCATTTTTAGCTTAAAATCATTAATTGATGTCTAATATTTAGTTTTCAAAAAACGATTTTTAAAAATTATTCACTCGCATATTTTAAACTTTTAAACAAATTACGTGACAGTGAAAAAAAATAGTGTCGTAAATAGGTCACGGATATCTACCTCATAACTATCGCTTGATTGTATTTTTTTTTGTTACTGTCGCATTTTCCCCGATATTTTAGATGATAGATAATCGATATGCTGTATATATTATATATAAAAATTAGGGCTGTCAAAATTATCGCGTTAACGGGTGTTAATTAATTTTTTTAATTAATCACGTTAAAATATTGACGCAATTAACGCATGCACTGAATGACCCGCTCGCATATTGCCTCAAACAGATTACAATGAGACCGTTTATGGACATTAAGAGTGAAGAGAATGATACCGGCCGCTTGAGGGCAGCGCCGTTCCATACTCATGTTATTTCCTCTAAACGTGGGAGAATTAGTAGTTGTGAGATGTTTATGTTGTATTCACAATGCAATGCAAATTGCTATTTGTGCTCCACACATATTTCGGTAAGTTTTCTTTCTTTTAGTGGCAATTATGTGTCTCTTGTTGTATTTTGGGTAAGATATGTACAGATATATGTTATGCAGTAAAGGCGAGTGGACACAGGCGTTCTTTGGACCGCGCCGTTTATTGGAATAAGCTTCGGCAACTCCTTCACAACAAACATAAGTATCGTTTAGTGAAAGCACAACAAAAATAATATTCCTATCTCTCCAAAAAAACAAAAAAAATGTTCACTAAAAGAAAAGCACTTCAGTCTATAGTAATGAGGCCTTATTGTGACACACGGTTAAACAACAATGCAAAATGAACTGGCATTCCATATCAAAATAGCTATGCAAAATACACGTAAAACTTAGACTTTGGTCACCCTGTTTTTATTATTGTTATTTTTATTCTTATTATTATTATATTAACCCCACTTTTGATTGAAAATTTTACAAATTTTATTAAAACGAAAACATGAAGAGGGGTTTTAATATAAAATTACTATAACTTGTAACTATAACATTTATCGTTTAAGAACTACAAGTCTTTCTATCCGTGGATCACTTTAACAGAAAGAATGTTAATAATGCCATTTGTGGATTTATTGTTACAATAAACAAATACAGTACTTATGTACAGTGTGTTGTATGTATATTCCGTCGTGTGTCTTATCTTTCCATTCCAACAATAATTTACAGAAAAATATGGCATATTTTAGAGATGGTTTGAATTGCGATTAATTGCGATTACTTAATTTTTAAGATGTACTTAACTCGATTAAAAATTTTAATCGTTTGACAGCCCTAATAAAAATATATTGGTGTTCTTAAGATTATTGTAACTATTATCGGTGTAATCATCATGATTAGTATAGTTGTTGTATAAGTGTCTTGCTGTTATCGCTGATGTCATCACTATTATTATGGTTGTTGTGGCTATTGCTGTCATCTTCATTGTCACCGTTATTCAAATATACATTGAGCAAGATAAAATGCTGTTGCTGATGGTGATAGTTAAAATAAATGGTTATACATATCCACGTATATAGATGAAAACTACTATACGAACAAGTTTATATGTCTACACATTCAATATACCGGTAGCTTGGAGTATAGGGCTGGCAAGGGGGGGCTCTGATGCTGGAGGATAACCCCTTGGCACAGGCTCCTAAATCTTGTTTTTAATGCACAGTTAGGACATTTAGCAATGGGTGGTCGTGTTGCATGGGGGTTGCTTCCCTTCTGGCAGCAGGTCCACATATAACATTGGATAATGAATAATACACATCTCATGAACAATGGTTGTCATCTTGAACACCAGTAAAGTTGTTATTATATACTGTATATGATTACTCTTGAATGTACGATCAATATATGAAGGCAGTGGTGATGATGGCGGTGGTAGTAATGGCAGTAGTGATGGTGAGGATGACGATATAAAGAAGTGACTGTATTGTCATGGAAATTTTAAGGTGTGAATTGTGTAACTCTAAAACTCTTTAAAAAAAAAAAAAAAAAAAAAAAAAAAAGCTTAGTTTCTTTTCACCCCTTTTCAAGCTACATATGTATTTTGCTCTTATTTTGTTATAATCATGATTACTGTTATTATTGCTTTCCCCCCCTCTTGTTGTGTTTCTTCATTACTGCTCGAAATCAGTCAATGAATATCTAAAAATATTTGTACTTTTTGAAGTTGCTAATTTGGTTTGTTCTCAGGTGTTTTTTGGCAAGATTGTTCTTTGGATTTGCTGATTGGTTAGTTTATTGAAATATACTAATAAAACAGGTTTCTATAACAAGATGAATAAATAAAGATAAAAACAACAGTAAAGGGCATGTTGAATTCCTTGTAAAATTACATTTAAAAAATTTAGCTGTATGAAAATTTTCTCAATATGGTGATATATTGCGATACTTTTCAATATGGTGATATATTCCGATACTTTGTATCTCAATAGATTATTGATATGCTACCGCCAAGAATCAATATTTTGTTTCAAAAGATGTCCCTTTAAGATAAAGGAACCAATGGTTGCTCGATAGAATTTTCCACTAGTATATCTGTTAAGGAAGCTAATTGGTTTACAATAATTTTGCAAAGATATAGTGTAACTGTTAAGAATACATCGTATTTGTTTGCATAAATGTTACATCATAATACTGTATATAGTTTTGGACTGATCGCCCATTCAGGTGCAAAATATGAAGTGTTAATTTTATTTTATATATCTTCTTTTTCTCTTTTCCTACTAAAAAAAATCACCATATGTTGGTTTCTGTACCAGCAAAACTAGCACCAAAACCAAACAAATCCAGCAGAACTTTGCTTGATTTGTTGTCTTTTGGTGCTGGTCTTGCAGGCAGGGCTAATAGTTGTATCATAGAATATCGTATATTGATTCCCTGACTTGGTTATCGACAATCGTTGTATTGCTGTATCGTGGCACGGTCGTGATCATGAGTCTTGTAACGCAAAGTACCGCAAGCAAACTAGAGGTTCCAATCCCTAATAAAATACAGAAATTGATTAAATGGTGAACTTTTTTGTTTTTTGTTTTTAAATGTGTCTTTATGGCACCGAGAGCAACAGTGAATGGTGACATTTACTTCTATTTACCTGTACAGTCTATCTTTTCTTTTTAATGTTGTTGTGTATACGTATAATGTAAATAGGGATTCCTCCAATCTGATAGGAAATCGTGTCCGATCAAGTGATTTTCAGAGGATCAGTATCGTGTGTAAAAGATTGAGGTTTGAAAATACAATTATTCATATTTATTTTTAAGTATTAACTCATTAGCTTCCATTGCTGGCGTTAGACGTCCCACCCATTTTCCATCCATCGTTCAATCACTGCCAGTCCCCCAGACAAATTGGATGGGACGTCTAGCACTGTCAATTGCAGTGATACATGATCACTTAATGCCAGCTAGTTGAACTGGATAACTGTCAATGGAAGTGAAAGACTTAAGGCCTACAAGAAACAAAATATTCCAGATGTATTGGAAAATATATGAGCAGTACATACGTATTTACACCACTGAAACAAACAATGCAGAACAGAGAGAAAATGTCCAGCGACAGGGATAAAAAGTTAAAAAAAAAAACAAAAAAAAAACAACTTTTGTTATATATTATTATTTCTGTAAAACAATATATCTAAACGTAATTTGTTTGCAAACTTATTTTGTGCTGCACAACTAATTTGCAAAACAAAGGGATTCGTGACTCCCCCCCCCCCCCCCACCCCCCACCCTTTGATACCACTGCTCTACTAATATTCCTGTTGTATGTCAATAATGTGGGAGCTTTGTCCGAATTGAGAAAAAAGAAAGTTGGATGTGCTTGTGTTGGATGTGTGCCCCCCCTAACATATTATTCCAAAGTACAGAATTGCGTTGTATATGAAACAAACAAACAAACAAAAAAAAAACGTCAAATGGTGTGGCAGTTGTGTGACAGCGGCGCGTGTGGATGACGTCACGTACCTGTAGTGAACAGCACGATGGCCTTGAGGCACGAGTACTCGGCCGAGTCCACGTGCAGCGTCTTGAGCTTCTCCACCTGCTCCTGGAAGACCCGAATGTGGTCCATGAAGGCTACCACGCGCTCGGCCGACATGGGCGCTGCGTGCAGGCCGGCGGCGGCCAACAGCGGCGCCACGTGCACCGGCATGGCGCACTGGGCCGCGTTGAGCACGAACAGCTCGCTCCAGGTGAGCCGCAGCAGAGCCACCTGGTCGGACACCTGCAGGTCAGGGAAGAAGGGGATGTTGCGGGCCCACTCCACCGCGCTGAAGAGCATGCGCGCCGCCAGCTCGCAGATGTTCTCGATGCCCACCGCGCCGCCACCCGGCAGGCACTGGGAGCCGAAGCGCGACGTGGCGTACGGCTCGGCCCGCAGCAGCAACGAGATGTAACCGGACAGGTACGAGTGGCACTGCAGGGGTTCGCCGCTGCTGCTCAGGGAGAACTGGCCGTGGAACGACTGCGCCGGGGGGAGCCGCCCTCTCTGCACCGCTAAACCAAATAACCACACGCACAACACAGAAGACAGTCCTGCCTTGAGATACGAGGGGCCTGCTTTACCAGTTTGTTTGTTTGTTTGTTTTTTTAGATACAAGTAAAACGAAAAGTGAGAGCGAGAGAGACCCTTTTAAATTAAAGGGCCATTTTATAGTTGCCAGTACTTATACCGTGATCAACATGCAGGAAACAGTAAAACGTTTATCAAATATTACATTTGAACTTGATTTAGCTGTTACAAGCTTTATTCATAATTTTATTTTTAACAATAAATTACAGTATAATTAATTAGATTTTTTAAAAAACTTGATCTTGAGTTCTTGTTCTCTCGCAAGACTAAGGGACCATATACTAGCTTTTTAGTTTTTCTCTCAAGTTTCAGTTCTGGCAAGCACATATGGCGGACAGTACATAATTTTATTTGTACATTGTTTAACAAGGAAGAGTCAATCTCAGCACCTTAGAAATAAAAGACGACTATATATAGAATCCTGTTATGCCACTGCACAGCATTATTCCAAACAGAAACATTAAACTGCGAAATTTTACATTTCACATGCACATTATTTAACTCTGCCCATGCCACACTGCTCAGTATTATTCCAAACATTAATATTAAACTATAGAATTCCACATAAGTCTACATGCTCCCACGTTTCAATTCAGTTCAGTCAACAAATTTTCTCCATATGTGTTGCTTTCTCAAGTTAAAATTTTAATTTATTTATGTATGTATTTATTTATTTATTTTGAGTGGCCCATAGCTTAACATCCCTGCATGTGTCAAAATCTGTATTCAAAAGATTTATGCAAAACAGTTTTGCTCTTTAGAAAAACTATTTTTGCCCCAGTGCTTCAAAATTGAAGGTTTCAACGCTTTCTTTTTAAACATAATTTTAATTTTAAAAGGCACGCTTTAGAAAATATACAGCAAAAAATACGTTTTTTTTCTGTCCTTTCATTTACTGTTATACTTTTTTTTCTTAGCAGTTATAGTGGAATATATTCTTTATCCTCTTTAACAAAAAAATAAGAGCAGGTAAAATAATAATTGCTGCCAACTGCCAGTCAAAATGCATGGATTGGATGTCTATTGCCGTCTTTGGCACCCAATGAGTTAATTTATTTCCTCATCTGTCATAAAACTAAAAGCAAAAAAAAAAAAACATTATTAATGTAATACTACAAATGTTGTTTATACTTAAAGGTGATAAATTGCATGTACTTTAAGAATGGGAGAGGATTAAAGCGGGTTGGGGATCGCGTGCGAGCCTCTGCGCCGTCACGCCAGAGGGGCTTTGGAGAGGTGCTAAATTTAGGAATGGCTGTCTTCTTGGCGTCCCGGTTGGTTTCACCCCCTCCACCACAAACACACTCACACGTACACAAACTTTGGCTGCACCCAAACTCACTAATGGCGTTTAGTCTGGACTCCAAACAGATTCATTTGTGATATTATTTGGGTCATAAAAAGCTTTCTTTTTGACTGACTTGACTTGTAAACTTTGTGAAATTTCAATTTTAACCTCGTCTATTTTATATTAGTTTGTTTTATATATAAAAGTTCTTAAAATTTGATTTTAATATCTATATCCATTTTGAAATGTTTAAACCTCTGGGTAAATAATATCAGTTTTATATATCCTCATATTTATTCATTCTTGTCCTCAAAGATTGGCTGAGAGAAATCACATGGTTCTCCACTGCCTGCATCCATTTTGATTGCTTATGGTATGTTATTATTTTATCAAAATGTATTATAATTTTTATATGTAATTAAATCTCAAATATCCTAAACCCTAACCCTTTTATTCTGTTCTCGAATTATTATTTTTTTCGAATATAATTTCAGTTTAATAAAAGTTAGTGATCACCAACATATATTATAGGGCCCAGAATTATTTTAGTTTAATATATTCTGGACGAAGGACGTTTGTTTTTATTTATTTTAGAAACATGGTAAAACTAAAAATTTCCAAATAGAATAAATGGCTATAGGTTGATTTTCTGCATGCTAAAAGTGGAATGTGAGAACAAAAGGTTCATTTGAACATAAAATCAATTTGTAAAATTGTGTGTGTGAACGTGACAAGCTCACTTTAATATTATAGAATGTATATATATATATATATATATATATATATATATATATATATATATAATGGACAGCACTATATGTTGAATACAATAGCGCTATTAATATTATTAATAATCAGTATAAGTGAAAACCCACAATGTTTTCATTTAAAAATGGAGTTGTCCTGCTATAAATGTGAGAGCTTGCTTCACAAATGACCTGTAAGTAAACTTTTTCAAATAGGAATTCTTTGACAATCTCATTGTGGAAAAATTGTCGTACAGTCGTCAAGATGTCCTGGTTTAGCTGCATATTTTGAAGTTGAAATATTTCCGGAGAAAAGAAATGTAGGAGATGGAGCAAATAATTGTAATCCTCACTACATTTGTTTCAGAACGTTGTCACGAAAATGTGAAGTAAAGGCAATTTAAGCAATTTTGTAGTAAATCGAGGTGACCATCCAGCAGTAGCAGTTCAAATGGTTTGAATTGATTGCAAAATGCGGAGCGAAGACATCAATAAATTGTCTGCTTTGTTAACCTAGAAAATATGGAATATTTTCGTTTAAAAGGAAAAAAAAGGACAGAATGAATAGAAAATTGCGTATTTTCAAAATACAAGGCTCAACAGTTTGAAGATTACGAGTTTTTTTTATGTGATTTTTTTTTCATGATAATTGTGGGAAACTATTACATTAGGGAATTGTGAAAAATAGTTGTCAATACGTGCTCACTGAGGTCAATGCGTCAAATTTGGAATTGATTGGTGCTGTGACTTTCGGAACTTTGAGCAACCTTAATAACAAATATCATTTCGATGCAAGAAATGATGAGAGAATTGAGTCGAGTGGGCCTTGAGCCGCGTACCTTCCCTCCGCATGCCCACTTTGAGGCACTTCTTAAGACGGCAGTACTGGCACTGGTTGCGGTGGTGCTGGTCGACCGGGCAGGTTCGGCTGGCCCGGCAAGTGTAGCTGAGGTTGCGTCGCACGCTGCGCTTGAAGAAGCTTTTGCATCCCTCGCAGGTGAACTGGCCGTAGTGCTTTCCGCTGGACTTGTCGCCGCAGACGATGCACTCGATGTGCGCGCTCGCCTGCTTGTCCGACGACGACGAGGACGACGAAGAAGAACTATTGTTGACGGCGGTCGTGGGTGGTGCCGCGGCGGGGGGCATCTCCAGAGAGGCCGGCGAGGGGTTCACGTGCACCGGCAGAGCGACGTGCGACACCGGGGAGGACAGTGTCCCCTCGTCGGGGTTCCTCCACGCCACCATCGCCATGTCCGTCACTAAACTTTCCCCCTTTCTCGCTCAATTTATCACCACCTCTTAAGAAGATGAAGTGACCAAAAAATCAAATAAGCTCATCCACCAAGGATGACGGGAAGCGTGCATGGAGACCACCGAGCGAGTTTATCCTCTTATAACAAAGAAGGAAGCAGAAATATCCAAGTCCTGGTCGTCCAGCTTGTTAAACCAGGTCTTATTCCCCCCAAATGGTCCAGAAGTATCACGCAAAGGAGGAGAGGTGGAGGAGACGCACGCGTTGAGTTCTGATGGATCTGATGATGTGTTTTGGCTCCAGGACTGAAGAGGATGAGGATGTTGTGACATCATCAACCGTGAAGGAGTTACAGGGGGCGTGGTTAAAGACAGAGGGGAGAGGATGTGTAGTGTATGTACGAGACCACGTGACCTGTGATTGCATCCAAGAGGGGGGTTATGACGCTCTCTAGTGTTACCAAGCTGCATGAACACATTTTGTTATGGATTCAAATATGAGTTCTAAGGCTGTTCCCAACGATTATTTTTCTCCCGATTATTCAGCAGACTTGTTAACGATTTGTCGATATTCTAATAACTCCCCCCCCCCCCTTTAAAAAAATAAAATAAATAAATAATAATAATAATCTAGCAATTACATTTGTGTTGATGCTTATTAATTCGAAAAAACTTTTTGGAACATTTAAATTCTTGATTAAAGTACAAATAAACATAAATAACAATGATAAATCACAAACAATGTGGTCAAATACTGAGAGCATTAACTAGTGCAAAAGAATGGAATGTAAACAGATTCAGAACACTGACTTCGCCTTTCCAACATGAATCAAAACAACTTAAAAATAAATAAATAAATAAAAAACACGAAAAATATGTAGCATTAAGTATAATATATACTTATAAATGTGTGTGTGTGTATGTATAGTATATAGTATACTACTATATGTACTGTGGGGCAAATAAGTATTTAGTCAACCACTAATTGTGCAAGTTCTCCTACTTGAAAATATTAGAGCGGCCTGTAATTGTCAACATGGGTAAACCTCAACCGTGAGAGACAGAATATGAAAAAAAAAAAAAGCCCAGGAAATCATATTGTTTGATTTTTAAAGAATTTATTTTCAAATCATGGTGGAAAATAAGTATTTGGTCAATACCAAAAGTTCATCTCAATACTTTGTTATGTACCCTTTGTTGGCAATAACGGAGGCTAAACGTTTTCTGTAACTCTTCACAAGGTTTTCACACACTTGCTGGTATTTTGGTCCATTCCTCCATGCAGATCTCCTCTAGAGTAGTGATGTTTTGGGGCTGTCGTTGGGCAACACAGACTCTGAACTCTCTCCGCAGTCTCTCCGCAGATTTTCTATAGGGTTGAGACCTGGAGACTGGCTAGGCCACTCCAGGACCTTGAAATGCTTCTTACGAAGCCACTCCTTTGTTGCCCTGGCTGTGTGTTTGGGATCATTGTCAAGCTGAAAGACCCAGCCACGTCTCATCTTCATGCCCTTGCTGATTGAAGGAGATTTTCACTCAAAATCTCTCGATTCATGGCCCCATTCATTCTTTCCTTTACACAGATCAGTCGTCCTGGTCCCTTTGCAGAAAAACAGCCCCAAAGCATGTTGTTTCCACGCCCATGCTTCACAGTGGGTATGGTGCAATTCAGTATTCTTTTTCCTCCAAACACGAGAACCTGTGTTTCTACCAAAAAGTTCTATTTTGGTTTCATCTGACCATAACACATTCTCCCATTCCTCTTCTGGATCATCCAAATGCTCTCTAGTGAACCGCAGACGTGCCTGGACGTGTACTTTCTTCAGCAGGGGGACACGTCTGGCAGTGCAGGATTTGAGTCCCTGGCGACGCATTGTGTTACTGATAGTAGCCTTTGTTACTGTGGTCCCAGCTCTCTTTAGGTCATTCACTAGGTCCTCCCGTGTGGTTCTGGGATTTTTGCTCCCCGTTCTTGTTATCATTTTGACGCCAAGGGGTGAGGAGGGAGTTGAAAGTCCGTGTTGCCCAACGACAGTCCCAAAACATCACTGCTCTAGAGGAGAGCTCTGCTTCGAAGACTTAAAAAACAAGATATATATCAAGGGTACAAATGGTGTGATCCAGTCAAGTGCTGTGATCACGCAGAAGTACAAGGTGATAATACAAGTCATGCCTCTTTATACTGAAAAAAGGGTGTTACTCACTATGAAACGATATCTTTTACGGAAACATAAGTGAAGGTTATTATTGCCCAACTCTGGTGGTCTTCCACAGAAAAAACATCCAGAGCCTGTCCTTGGAACCAGAGCCCATCCTTGGACAAGAGGGAATCAAATCAGATAAGGCAGTCCACAGAAAAACATTTATATTTTCAAAGGACTATATGTGCAGCACACAGCACACAAACCTGGATGGATACAGTCTCACAAATGAATGTAGTATCACAGCAGTTATGTGTTTTATAAGCATGAATAAAATATTCTTTCACAACCTACAGCTTTCAGGAGCAGCAGCAGAGTAGATAAATCACTAGAGTGAAGTATGTGAAAATAACTTAATGATGCACGTTGATACGACTCACATAAAGGCAACTTCAATTAAAAAATATCGTTAGTTAATTATATGGACTTACGATCTGCCAGCTTTTTGTCTCCTGTCGTCTTCCAAAATTACAACTGGGTGCTGGAGCTTCAAATGTTCATCCACGGCTGACGTCCTGCTGTGATATGCAATTGCAAGCTTGGCATTGAAGAGACTGCACACACACCCTCCTTTGTTTCGTTGAAATAAGTCCATGCTTTGGTCACTGATGCGCTATTTTTGGCTTTGTACCACTTTCCACGCTTGCATCCCGAGCGTCCGTGTTTCTCAACTTTTCACGCAGATATATTTTTTTAAACCTTCATTAACCGTCGATGGGATGGTGTGCTCGTCGAGGCATTTACCTCATCGATGATGTCGACTAGTCGGGACAGCTCTAATGTGGAAAAAAGGAAGGTTCAAGATTCAATATGTTGCCATCATAAGACAAATTTGTTAAATTGTTGGCTTCTACTGATGATAAAAGGCGTCTAATCCATTTTGACTGGGAGGGCACTGACAGCCAAGTTAACATTAAAAAAAATGTAACAAAGTTCACCCAAGCATTAATAAACTGCCATTTCCTACTGCTGTTAATGAATTTTAAAAGTGTTATTTTTATTCAATAAAATTTTCCCCAAATTCGGAGATCATAAAAAAAAAAAAAAAAAAATCAACAAAAATACTGTAAGTAAAAACCAATAAAACAAAACAAAGACAACCCAAGTAAACACAAAATGCCATTTTCCATCGCCATCAATTGGCATCCAATGACTTAATATTATTATTCATTTCAATGGGGAAAAATGATTTCAAATGAGTGTTTTAAGTTAAGAGCATAATCATGTAACAAAATGAACTCATGTTTCAAGGCACCACTGTTCATACAGCCCCAAAAATATTTTTTTGATGTACATTGTGTTCATTCCTATGATGATTTGTCCACATCTTATCCTCAGAAGGCACCATGTGTTAATGCTAAGTCGCTTGTAAATGCTGTTTGACTCATAGCTACACATCCTCCGGCCTAGTGTCCAGACATGTTGTCACACACTGACACATGCAAGGACAGATAGGGGAAAGGACACAAGGGGCACACATGGAGACTTAATGGAGATACAAGTCTAGCTTATCACTCACTCTCCTTGATGTCTTGCCTTTGATGGACATATATGACAGCAAGTGCGATCTTGTTTTTTGCTTGAGTCAAAACAATGCATCGAACCTTGTCAAACAGTGACAAACAGCAGCAGTATGTTAGAATGACTTATCCGTTGTCACCATATTGGAGCACTTTCGAAATGTATGCAAAATTTTTGTGTGACACGAGGGTTCCGCGTACCAAAATACAGCACAGGAATGTCAAGTACCGTTATGGAATATAGAGGAAAGTCCAAGTATTTTGATGATTTGTTTTAAAACGTTAAACGTATGTTATATAAGTTAACAACACATCTAGGCAATCATTTCAATCAATTCAGTCAATTTTGATGATCATGGTACAAGACAAAAAAATGAACAAATCCATTACTTTAAAAAAAAAAAAAAAAAAAAAATGTGACCAACAAAATAAGGATATTTAACACAGTAAGGTTGGCATTTCATTACAATAATATGCTCTCAGTACATTGTTTGGGCTCCTATTGTATTAATTAACTAATTGGACGAACATTTATCCATCCCAATAAAAAAGAATTGGACGTCTAGCGCTGTTAATGGCACTGAACGATGAGCATTTAGAGTTAGTCCTCCCATTTTGAATTAATTGGATGTCTATTGATATTTGATATTTTCCTGTAAATCATCCGGATTTCAGTGTTTCTCCTCCCTTATCTTCTTTCCAAAAATTTTCAATAGGGTTCAAGTCAGGCATATTTGCTGGCCAATCAAATACTGCGATTTCAAGCTTTTGAACCAGGTACTGCATTACAGTGTTTTTCAACCGGTGTGCCTTGAGAGATCGTCAAGTGTACCACGAGAAATCATCCAATATCATATATATATGGTGGAAAACACAGACAAGACTGAAAAAGCAGTTTCTGCTCTTGCACTACACTTTAAAATAAACTGCTGTATTTTAAGCCATAAGAACTGTTATGTTTGATAGAACAATATGTCTATATGCTGCCATAGCAGTTTCATGGCGCATTAAGCCCACAAACTATTTTTAATTTGCCCGTTTTACCCTGGAAACCCCCATTTACAGACGTAGCGCAACCACTTTTGTTTCAACCCAATCATAAAAAGAAGTAATTTTATTTATTAATCAAAATGTCTGTCATTTTTAGCTTACAATCATTAATTGATGTCAAATATTTCGTTAAAAAAAAAAACGACAAAAAATGATTGACTCGCATATTTTAAACTTTTAAACAAATTATGTCACAATTTAAAAAATGGCGTCTGTAAAAAAGTCACAGATATCTACCTCATAACTATCGATTAATCATATTTTTTTGTTACTGTCGCATTTTCCCCAATATGTTAGATGATAAATAATCGATCCAAACAATGAAAAATTGAAAAAAAAAGAAAAAAAAAAGTTTAAAATGGTAAATATATGAAAATTAAAATCTCGATTACTCCTTGTTGTCTGCGATTTCTGCATCGCGCCCCTAGTTAAATTACAATGTTCCACCCATAAAATCCACCAAAAATCCAGCCGTGGCCATTCACATCTGTGTCTTGACACTTCAATGATACATGGAGTTTTTGGATCGAAAACAAGGTAAGTACGCGGTAATATCTCGTTAAAATCATGGCGTCTCTAATTCTGCTCTTGTGTGCTCTCGCTTGTGTGCTCTCGCCTGCAGTTAGGGTTTTGCTGTTTACATTTTTTTTTTAAATGCCCGCCTGTTCAACATTTTTCTTCCCCCAGAAAATGGAGATTTTCAGCTTTCCAATGATGTATCACACATGCATGTAGGACAATTTTGAAATTTTGTAAAATTGCGAGTCTCAGAGCGGAACTTCAAGTCACCTGAGTGTTTTCAACGCCATATATTTTTTTTTATCGTTGGCCGGCGTTGCAGTAGGAAAGAAGGAGTAGGTAATGAGCGAGGTATTGTTATGTTCCGCGAATGCGGAGAACAAGATTGGACCCAAAAACAGACAACAGAGGGAAAGCGTTCGGGGATTTATTAATCACAATCAAAACAAACTCGTGAACGTGGAAAAAAGGGGACTAACAAAAGGGGTCCGTGACATATAGGTCGACGGGGATCAAAAACACGAAAACTGAGCAATGGGCAGATAGCCAAAAAGACAAACAAAAATACACTCGATACCTGCACAAGGTAGAGGATCAAAAAGCTAAGACGTCTGACGAACTAGATGACAAATACAGAGCGGCTCGAAAGCAGTATGTGCGAATGGCGACCAGCAAACTAATCTCTCGGCACCGTTGTGTTGGTTCGCCACCGTTTATATATTAGTGTTGATTAGCTGGAACTCGCTGCCGGTGTGACGTCGAGAATGCTCCCACAGCTGGCTTTGAAACAAAATCTAACCAGCAGTGGATCATGACAGGTATTGCTTGTGTCACGTTCAAGAACTGCTCAGATTTGTAGCCATTAGCCACCTTGCTATCCCCGACAATGTGGACCCCAGCACGTCTACGTCTACTGTACATCATTTGATTAGACTCGTCAAGTATCGATGTCAACGAAAGTATCCTTTCCATTTTATCCATATGTGCTGACCATCAATCCTGCCCCTGTGTTTTATTCCAACACATTGTCGAAGACAGCAAGGTGGCCGATGGCTAGAAATCCGAGCAGTTCTTGAACGCGACATGAGCAGCTATCCAACAGCACCATGGTGCCAAGCAAGCTTAAACGTCATCTCCAAACGAAACACTTGTCACTTCAAAACAAGTAGATGGACTATTTTGATCAACTTTTTTGAGAAAAACTACAAAGGTAAATGAGAAAGCCCTCAAAGCCAGTTACAGTGGGGCAAATAAGTATTTAGTCAACCACTAATTGTGCAAGTTCTCCCACTTGAAAATATTAGAGAGGCCTGTAATTGTCAGCATGGGTAAACCTCAACCATGAGAGACAGAATGTGGAAGAAAAAAAACTAGAAAATATATTTTTATTTGCAAATCATGGTGGAAAAAAGGTATTTGGTCAATACCAAAAGTCCATCTCAATAATTTGTTATGTACCCTATGTTGGCAAGAACGGAGGCCAAACGTTTTCTGTAACTCTTCACAAGCTTTTCACACACTGTTGCTGGTATTTTGGTCCATTCCTCCATGCAGATCTCCTCTAAAGCACTGATGTTTTGGGGCTGTCGTTGGGCAACACGGACTTTCAACTCCCTCCTCAACCTGTGGTGTCAAAATGATAACAAGAACGGTGAGCAAAAATCCCAGACCCACACGGGAGGACCTAGTGAATGACCTAAAGAGAGCTGGGACCACAGTAACAAAGGCTACTATCAGTAACACAATGCGCCGCCAGGGACTCAAATCCTGCACTGCCAGACGTTTCCCCCTGCTGAAGAAAGTACACATCCAGGCCCGTCTGCAGTTCGCTAGAGAGCATTTGGATGATCCAGAAGAGGACTGGGAGAACGTGTTATGGTCAGATGAAAACAAAATAGGACTTCTTGATAGAAACACAGGTTCTCGTGTTTGGAGGAAAAAGAATACTGAATTATATGCACTGTGAAGCACGGGGGCGGAAACCTCATGCTTTGGGGCTGTTTTTCTGCAAATGGACCAGAACGACTGATCTGTGTAAAGAAAGAATGAACGGGGGCATGTATCGAGAGATTTTGAGTGAAAATCTCCTTCCATCAGCAAGGGCATTGAAGATGAGACGTGGCTGGGTCTTTCAGCATGACAATGATCCCAAACACACAACCAGGGCAACAAAAGAGTGGCTTCGTAAGAAGCATTTCAAGGTCCTGGAGTGGCCTAGCCAGTCTCCAGATCTCAACCCCATTGAAAATCTGTGGAGGAAGTTGAAAGTCCTTGTTGCCCAACGACAGCCACAAAATATCACTGCTCTAGAGGAGATCTGCATGGAGGAATGGGCCAAAATACCAGCAACAGTGTGTGAAAAGCTTGTGAAGAGTTACAGAAAACGTTTGGCCTCCGTTATTGCCAACAAAGGGTACATAACAAAGTACTGAGATGAACTTTTGGTTTTGACCAAATACTTATTTTCCACCATGATTTGCTAATAAATTCTTTAAAAATCAAACCATGTGATTTTCTGTTTTTTTTTCCACATTCTGTCTCTCATGGTTGAGGTTTACACATGTTGACAATTACAGGGCCTCTCTAATATTTTCAAGTGAGAGAACTTGCACAATTAGTGGTTGACTAAATACTTATTTGCCCCACTGTACCTTGTTGCTGAACTTGTTGCTAAATCCAAAAAGTCCCATACTGTGGCAGAGACATTAATACTACCTGCCTGCAAGTCAGCGAGATGTTCGGCCCTGATGTGGTTAAAGACATTGCTAAGGTCCTCCAGTCTGATCATTCTGAGCTTTTCAAGCCTAACTGCTATAAAAGCTTTGTGTGTGATTTTCTTCAATTCCTGCCAGGATATTGGCTTTGTGTTCATCTGAACAGGCTCAAGTTTCACACTGTGTGAATATAAATGAGGTGCTCTCATATTTTACGTAGTAGAAAATTGTGACATCAGCAAATGATATGGCCCACTGGTCCCACATCCTCTTTTCAGGTAAAATTAAAATTTGCGATTCATTTGGATATTTTGGCCCTTGGGAAACTTGGAGAAGCGCAAAAGTCAAGCTCCTTAAAGTCGAGCGTGAAGTTTCCACCGTCAATAATGGTCAGTTTACATTTCAGAAACACCCTGATGGCACCATTGTAAATGGTTGTTGTTGTTTTTTTCTCAGATGCGTGTGAACATTATCTTAACGGCACATTGAAGGCTTCTCAGCACAAAGGATTTTTGGAAGTCTATCCTGGAAGTTTTGGATAGGTTATCGGCAGGGACGCTCCATACGATCAGACAGGTGGCACTGAGACCACCGGGCACGAGTGACACAGGTGATTTTCAAGGTCGGGTAGCTGCAGTGAGCGTGATTCCCTGGGACTGACATGAGCGTGTTCGCGGCAGACGTGCAGGCCAGGTGCGTGTAATCCCACTTGACTACTGGTTTTCCCGAGAACAAGGCAAGGGTTAAATCGTGTTTGTGTGTTTTGTGTCTATGACACAGATTATGGACACCAAGGAGCTGTCACAATTCCTCACTAGTAATATTAGTTGTTCTTCGCAGACGATAAAGAATATTTTATTATCGTTTGATTTATGTTATGATCAAGACTTGAGATGTGATCAGCCATGACCATGGCGGGAATGAAGCCAGCCTACAGTTTTTAAGATCGCTAACAGTCCCTCAAAAAGAATCTATTGTTGCTGTTTTTCAAATCATATATGGCACTCCAAGTATAATGTAAAAATTAAAAAAGCTGTTCCCAAAACCTTGTTAACTTAATGCTTGTCATGAACAATGGAAGACGCTATTGACGCAATATCAAAATTAACCATTAAAACATGAATATTCACTCATAAACGTTTCAAAAACATTCAAGCAATAGATATATAAAAACTCTCACGGGCACATGCGTTTTGTATACTGCTAAAAATAAATTATAGCAACCAAGCTTTAAAGGCACTTCTTTTTTTGTTGTTGGTCTAAACAGTTTTAATGTGTCACATTAATGTGTCACCATTGTGATTATTTATTGTGTTTCGTCTATTACGAGAATGCAGCAAGCAGGGAGGGGTTATGGGAGGACAGAAAGGAAAATTGAAAAGGAGAGACGAGAAGAACAAACAACAACAAGAAATACATTCAATGCCTACGCTAACTATGAATATAGTAATGCTATCGTTAGCTATTTATATTTCCGGTTGACACCATAAGGGGGGCCTGATGACAGCGGAGAAAAAGTTGCCTGGCACAGCCAGACTATTCTCCCTGTATTTTTCAAACACTGTGAGAAATAGTCTGGGACCCAGCCCATTAACGGCCTGTCGAGCAAGGTACAAAATCAATCATCCCATCAGATTCGTTTATTGGCGTGACGTGTTCTTAACGAGAAACGTCACTCTTGCGTGCCGAAAGTTGTGTCTACAACAACACAGATGGCAAACGGGAGAGCCAAGAATATGTTCCAATCCACGGTAAAACCAGTTTTAAATTACCAAAAACACATCGGAACAAGTCATTGACAACAGTCAACATGGCTCGCGCTAGCCATGTTGAATAAACTTCTCCATTCTCCACTCACGCTAATTACTTGTCACTTTAACAACGTCACGTCTGCCCGTCACTGATTGGTCCACTCTGCTGTCTGTATTCTAAGGCTTGCTCCGCCCTCGGAATTTGATCCGCCGGACGGTCGCCAGACTCAATCCCTGGAACAGCGGTGAGTCTGGTATACCAAGCAATAGAAAAAGGAAGGGGGAGAGTCAGAATGAGGTGATAAGGTGGGGTGTAGTGTACACAAATCAGCAATGTAAGGTGTAGAACCTAGTATTATGTAAATCATAAGTGCGGATATGTTGACATCCTATTCTATGCTGCCTAAACGCCAATCCTGGCAATTATAGTTTCTGTACTTGAGTGTGTCGAATTGCACCCAGTCATGCGTGAAACGTGATAGTCCTGCAGGCAAGAGGAAATTCTGCGCAGGGGTTGCCCCAGAGTCACGGCCACTCCTCGGCAAATCTGGGGGGTGAGCCAGCGCAGCCCACCCCTCCTCTCACAGCTCCAGCAAGAGGGCCGTCGTCATCCCCCCGGGATCCAGGGTGGTCTCTTGGACCATCCGTGCCCCCATTAACCTGCCTTCTGAAAGGTTTGAGGGGACAGCCCACCACTGCCCGTCCATCTGGCCCACCAGCCACCGCCACAACCCCCCAACCGACACAGCACACCGCGGGACCCCCACGGCCCGATAGGCCCGGGGCAGGACAGGGCCCCCACGTGGAGTGGGCGACACCCTGTCGACCCACTGGCACTAAGCCAGCGACCCGTGCCGGAGCCCAAGAAGGATACCCGGGCAGAAAAGAAAGGGAAGGGGTCGAGAAGTTGCTGCAGGGCGGTGCTGGACTGGAGCCCCCACCCCCCCACCACCACCACCACCACCACCATCCCCCTTCCCCTAGCCCCCGCAACCGAAAGCCCAGACGAAGAAGGCACTTCTTTTACTACCCTATGTAACAGTCAGTGCTTCTTTGTGAAGTGCCACTTTTTATTTTCTTTCTTATCATTTTATTATATTTGAATATATTTATTCCATTTGATTTACATTATTTCTAGGGGTGTCAAACGATTCAAATTTTTAATCGAGTTAATTACAGCTTAAAAATTAATTAATCGTAATTAATTGCAATTAATCACAATTCAAACCATCTATAAAATATGCCATATTTTTCTGTAAATTATTGTTGTAATGGAAAGATAAGACCCAAGATGGATATATACATTCAACATACGGTACATAAGTACTGTATTTCTTTATTATAACAATAAATCAACAAGATGGCATTACCATTATTAACATTCTGTTAAAGCGATCCATGGATAGAAAGACTTTTAGTTCTTAAAAGATAAATGTTAGTACAAGTTATATAATTTTATATTAAAATCCCTCTTCATGTTTTCGTTTTAATAAAATTTGTAAAATTTTCAATCAAAAAATAAACTAGTAACCCGTTATTGTTGATGTCAATAATTACTTACACAATGCTCATGTGTGCTGAAGCCTATAAAATCAGTTGCACCCAAGCGCCAGCAGAGGGCAGCAAAACTCCGAAAAACACAACAAGTACACCTTTCATTGTGCTGTCATTTTAATCTGTTTGAGCGGGGCATTTGTGTGTTAACTGCGTCAAATATTTTAACGTGATTAATTTAAAAAATTAATTACCGCCCGTTAACGCGATAATTTTGACAGCCCTAAATTTATTTCTTTTACTGACTTTGTGTTTTTAATTTAGTCTACTGTTTTATGTGACTAATTTGATGTAAATACTTCATATATGAGAAAAAGGTTAACAACTCTCTAGTTTTTTTTTCATTGTAGACTAACTTATTTTAAACAAAAACGTTTTATTCCAGTAAAAAAAAAAAAAAAAAAAAAAAAAAAATATATATATATATATATATATATATATATATATATATATCGTTCGCTATGAAAAAAAAAAAAAATCATTTTACGTATATACTTTTTTGAGTAAACTATGATAATAAACTGTGTCTAAAGTATTTTTTCAACTATTACCATCCACTACTATAATTCTTCTAGTTTTCACAGGGCTAGTATTATACTATTGCTGTGTGAGGCAGACACCGTGCTGCCATCTTTAATGATGACACTCCGAATGTTATTGGCCAGGCAGTGGTGCGTGACAGATGGCAAGGTCACAGCGAGGTGATCCGCGGGTTGCCAAGGCCAGAGCGCTTGAAAAGTGAAGACAAGTGGAAGACACATTTGTCTGTCAGCCTCGTCTTTGGCATCCAGTCCCGAGTCATCGAGTCAATCGCCCAAACAGCGACATGACCTCTCGGAGTCACTGGCGACAGAGAATGGCGTGCTTTCCGCCCGACCGCTCCCCCGAACGCCCCCGTCCAAGACACGTCGCAACCTGGCTCGACCGGTCTCCGACCTGTCTTCCGCTAGACCCCGGTGATGATCCAAATGAGATTGTGGCGTAGAACCTGCGCTTTTGGATGAAAGAGCTGTCACAACAGATCGACTTGCTGTTTCGACAGAAAACATTTTCCTCCGAGCGGAGTAGAGTCCATTTAATGATGACATCAAATACACGCTCCCATGCACAGCTTATTCTCCATTAACTCATTCTCGACCATTGACGGCGATAGACGTCCAATGCATTTTAACTGGGAGAGGCTGGCAACAAATGCAACACAGATAACACACGCTAACATAAAATGTAGTTTTCTATTTCTCTCAATTAAAGCTAATGTGTTAATGCAATTTTTATTCATTTCAGTGCTTGTCGCCCTTCCCAAGATGATGATAGATGTCCAATCGTTTGGCGTCTAATCATTCTCTGCTATGAATTTCAATGAGTTTATCACTTGTAGATGTCCAACTAATTTGATGTGGGAGGGTGGTGAACGAAATTTCATTCGTTGCCAGCCCTCTAGCACCGTCTATGGCAACCGATGAGTTAAGCAGTGTCTGACCAGGGGTGTGGATTGCCTCATATCTGGCGATACGATTAGTATCACATTACACAGGTCACGATTCTATTCGATCCCGATTAATCCCAATACTACACTAGAAGATGGTTATTACAATCATTAGATCATTAGAAAAAACTAGGGCTATCAAACGATTGAAATTTTTAATCGAGTTAATTACAGCTAAGAAAATTAAATAATTGTAATTAATCGCAATTCAAACCATCTATAAAATATGCCGTATTTTTCTGTAAATTATTGTTGGAATGAAAAGATAAGAAACAAGATGGATATATACATTCAACATATGGTACATAAGTACTGTATTTGTTTATTATAACAATAAATCTACAAGATGGCATTAACATTATTAACATTCTCTTAAAGCGATCCATGGATAGAAAAACTTGTAGTTCTTAAAACATAAAAGTTAGTACAAGTTATAGAAATGTTATATTAAAACCCCTCTTAATGTTATCGTTTTATTAAAAATTGTAAAATTTTCAATCAAAAAATAAACTAGTAGCTCGCCATTGACATTACACCAAGCTCACTCCCCAAACCCATAAAATCATTTGGACCCAAGCGCCAGCAGAGGGCGCCAAAAACCAAAAAACAAGTAACAAGCGGACATTACACTTCTGTCATTTTAATCTGAGCGGGGCATGTGCGTTAATTGCGTCAAATATTTTAACGTGATTAATTTAAAAAATTAATTACCGCTCGTTAACGCGATAATTTTGACAGCCCTAGAAAAAACAAATCAAAATGGACATAAGTACATTCAAGTAAAAATGCTTTGTTTTATGTTTGAACAAACTATGGGTTTCATAATAACATTTTCTTTTTTTTTTTTGTTCAAACCTGCTCCTGCTGTAGTCCAAATCTGCTCAAATGCAGGATTCTAAATACTCCATGCCTCTGTGAGTGCTGTCAACTACTGGACGGGAGTAGAAGTGCAGAAACTGAATTGTGTATTTCCTCCCAAAACACACGTGTAAGGATTGATACAGACAGATTTTGAATTGATACAAGATTTGCGCTACGTAATGTCGCGATATATCTCGGAATCAATTTTTGTAAAACATCCCTATGTCTGACTAAGCCATGATAACAATGACTTTACATTCAAGTGAGTATGACACAATTTTGTAATATAAGAGCCCCCCCCCCACCCATACACACAAAACGTGTAATCGGTACAGCATCGGCATCGGCTGATACCACACATCCAATAATCGGAATCGGTAGCCTAAAAAATCGGTGCAACACTAGTTAAGAACATGGTTGTGGAACAAATTGAACTTGTACCGTATTTTCCGGACTGTAAGTTGCATTTTTTTTTTTTTTCATAGTTTGGCTGAGCTAGCGACTTATATGTTGATACTTATACTCGAGGCGTGCCCTCTACTTTGAGTCGGTGCAGTTGTTCAAAAGTGTTACTGAAGACTTGAATGGATTTGGTAGTGTGGTAGTAATTTGGAGTGAAGTCGAGGGTTTGTTTTGTTTACCGTTATCTGAATAACTGTTAATATGTTAACAGATACCTATTTAGCACTTTTTCTCTGTTTTGTTACTACTATAATGTATAATGTTTGTGCTTGGTCTCTGGTTAAATAAAATGACCTCCCCAAAATGTGACCTGAGCGCTAGGGTTGTTCCGATCATGTTTTTTCTTCCGATCCGATCCCGATCGTTTTAGTTTGAGTATCTGCCGATCTCGATATTTCCCGATCCGATTGCTTTTTTTTTTGCTCCCGATTCAATTACAATCGTTCACGAAAATGTTTCCCAATCATATACATTTTGGCAATGCATTAAGAAAAAAATGAATAAAACTCGGACGAATATATACATTCAACATACAGTACATAAGTACTGTATTTGTTTATTATGACAATAAATCCTCAAGATGGCATTTACATTATTAACATTCTTTCTGTGAGAGGGATCCACGGATAGAAAGACTTGTGACTTTGTATATTGTGACTAAATATTGCCATCTAGTGTATTTGTTGAGCTTTCAGTAAATGATACTGTAGCCATGGCCAAGTGCATGATGGGAAGTGGAACCATGACTGTGCGTTGTGCTACCAATTGATATATCTTCACTGCTTTGGGAAGTAACATAAGGTGTTAAGAAAAAGGTCAATTGCTACCTTGCTTCCCCACATTGCTTCCCATGATATTTCTAATCATAGGGAGAGGGATTGTAAGGCTTTAGCCAATTAATAAAAGGCTTCAAAGGCTGCTAAAATTCACTCTACTCATTGTACGCTGCCTTTTATCTCTCTATATAGGTAAAACGGCACCATTACAGATTGACCGCGACTATGCGTGCATGCAGTAATTGTGTTAAATATTTTATCGTGATGCATTTTTTAAAAAATTAATTACCGCCGTTATCGGGATAAATTTGATAACCCTACCTTAAGCCTAAACTAAAGACTCTGGATGAGTTTAACATATTATGTTTGTAACGTTAAATACAATTAGAAATCAATTTAATTAAAAAATATATATACATTAAAAAAAGGCATGGCCGATATTTTTTTTCCGATTCCGATACTTTGAAATTGACGTGATCGGACCCAATCGGATGCCGATCGATCTGGACATCTCTACTGAGTGCGACTTAATATATGTTTTTTTCTTCTTCATTGCGCAATTTTGGGCTGTTGCAAAATATACTCAGGTGCTACTTATAGACCGAAAACCATGGTATATTAAGCCACCACTGTTGTGAAATCACAAATACACACAAAAGGGTGATTAGCACTACTTTGTGATTAACTGCGTGAGCCAGTAGTCCCAAATGTTTAAGAGTTGTAGTCAATATATTATTGCTAGAAGGTGAGGGATTTCACCATCTAAGGCCTGTACTATAACCTTCTGTTGAATCCGTTTGTCACCTTGGAATGTGTTTCAGGCACTTCAAAATGAGTGAATATTTTTCCCAAACAAATAACAATGTTTAAACATTAAATATCTTTTTTTTTTTTTTTTTTGTGGCATTCAAATAAATCAAGGTTCAGAGGGATTTGTAAGTCGTTTTTCTCTTTTTAACCCTTTCAGACCTAAGTACGCTGCTGAAGTACATGATGCGTTCATGTCTCTAAACCAATAAATACTGAGTTTAGTTGCTTTGCCACTTCTAGGAGATGGTTAGATGAAACTTTACCCATCAAAATCAAATCATGAAATTTGGCTATACGCTATTTTTGGCTCTTTGAAAATGGCTGACCAAACACAAGTTCAAGAAAGATAATATAAAGTGCTAATTTCTCATGAAAAACACATTAACATTAACATTAAAAAAAAAAAAAACGAATAAAAGCATGGAATAGCCTCGACTAAAAAAATTGCACTTTGTTCTGGTGTTTGAGTAAAAATCAGCGCAGATTTTTTTTTTTTTTGTCCAGCAGAAAAAGATGCAGGTCTGAAAGAGTTAAAGTAGGTCTTACATAGTGCCAGACTTCTTAATGTATTGACGGGATGCGGGGCCTAATTCCGTCAAAGCTGACCGAGTGGAAACCCAGGCAAAAAGCTTTTTACATTGAAAATTCTTGTGAATAAATGCTTAAATACCAGAATTCTATATAGATATGGATGTAAAACAGTCTCGATTCTTGGTTAAAAGCAAAAAAAAAAAACCAAAAAACGGGCAGTTAGCATTTATTTTACGTAAATATGTCAAATGTGCTGCAAGTCTTTAAGCCACTGTGGCGCCGCCTTATCACCACAGCGAGCTTTTTAGGTTGAAAATTCTTTTGAATAAATGTTTAAATGCCTGAATTCTTTATACATATGGACGTAAAACAGTCTTGATTCTTGGTTAAAAGCATAAAAAACCCCAAAACAAACAAACAAACAAACAAACAAAAAAAAAAACAGGCAGTTAGCATTTATTTTACGGAAATATTGCGAAGTATAATGGCAATGCTGTAGCGGCTAAGTCCTCCCATTGATTTTTTCACAACGTTTCAAAATGCATGCATGGTACGAAAAATATAATTACTTTGAATCCTCAGACAAATCACTCCCAAGACAATCCTTCCTGTCAAGGGCGTAGGTTTGCATAGGGACGGTGGGGACAGAACACTACCAACGTTTCAGGATGTTCAAATTGTCCCCACCAACTCTGAAGCAACCTTATTTAAATTTCATTATGAATTCAGTTATGTGATGATAATTATTATATTTATATAATATGATAAAAATTTAGATTATCTTCACATATGTTGTAAAGATAGAATACACCCTACCATTATTTAATGAATTATTTTCATTATGTTCAAACTTTATCCCTTTTCACTTGCTGAATGTGCCAGTTCATTTTTTCCCCCTCAAACGCACCTTTGATTGGCTGATGACCTGACCCCCCCCCCCCCCCCAAAACACACACACCCTCCCGGCACACAGACACATACAACCCCGACAGATTCATATTGACAACATGCCGCCTCCTCCGCCCCCTTATAAGAGGAGGGATATTAGAATTTTTTTTCAGCCAGCAGCAGCCACTGTATGTAAAAAGATGTCAATCTTGTGGAGGTGGGGAACACAACACTAATTTTGGTACTGAAAATCCGACCTGCATCAGAGTTGGCAAACATTAAACTGTGTGAACTTGCTAACCTGCAAAACGACTGCCGTCAAGCTTGCCATCCCTCATTTGGATCATTACTTGCATTATGTGCATCACGGTAATGCAACGCGGCTGCTTCAGAGTGCAAGCCCCTTTATTTAAAGTCTTGGGGTAGTCTAGTATGGCTCAGATGTAGATCGGTCTTTGGACAGCTCATATTGTTTTTCATTGTTTTTTTCCCGCATCACTTTTATGTTGCAATATTTTAGTTTGAGTCTTGGGGTGCTCCAGTGCCCCCAAAAGTGGACCCATTCTTGGATAGTTCCCCGTTTTTTCAATAAAGGGACTTGCCCTTCAAATGGTTCTTTAGTAGTTTTTGAAAACAAAGGTTGAATTGAACGTTGTTTCACCTTAACCATTACGCATGAAAGTTAGTATAAGTCAATACAGATTTATTTTGCATTGATCATCATATCTTAGCTCATATTTGTGAGAAATGTAGCCCTGACCCCTGTTCAATAATCTGTTTGGTCTTTTTAATGTCCCGTCCCCAGCAAAAAGTGTACATGCAGCTTATGCTGCTATATCGTCCCTACCAATGTTGAGACCAAACCTATGCCCTTGCTTCCTGTTTGTATGCGGTACAGCTTTTGTACTTTTTCCAACCTAAATCCAGCGTTGGGTCGCTGCATGTTTGAGAAGAACTAAGACCGACTGCGAATAACTGAAGCAGAGTGTGGGACGGCCCCCAACGAAAACGCAGTGTCTGGGGATTCTGTCCCGTCAATATAATTATGAAGTTTATGATAACGCCCCAACTTTAATACAGTTGGTGTTTGTATATGTATATAGTGTATATTACAAGTGTTTCATCAAGTCCATGGTAGTATGATACGTTATCAATTCTTTGGACAACGATACGATATTTGCTGATATTACTCTATAATCATCGATTCAATGCAATATTATTTACCTACATTCAGGGGTGAAAGTGGCTAGAATTTCTTGCCGGAACTCCCCGACGTGAAGGTCGCCACGGAGTCAGAAATTTTATTTATTTATTTATCTATTCTTTCAGTTTTTTGGGGGAGGGAGGTCAAACCTCTTTATCTACTGAAATGCAAAGAAAACTGTTTTAGCACAGTTATTTCTATAACACATATGAAAACTGATTTTCAATCAAAACTGTTATTTTTTTCAATGATTTGCAAAATAAAAGTTAACAAAAACAGCAATAACCCCAACCTCCATCTCCTAATTTTTATTTTCCCTCATTTCCTACATACTAAACGCCAAAACTCAATTTTAACTACTTAAGAACATAGGATGTATATTAAAATTGAAGTTAATGTAAACATTTACTTTTTTTTTACTAATAAAAATATAAGTAACATACATTCAGAAAAATAAGTACAAATGACTGATATTATGCAGTGAAATGGAATATATTTTGAAAATCGCGCAAACAATGACTTTTTCAAATAATAAGGAAATGAAAAAGTAGCCTAACATAAATGAACAAATATAAGTCCAAAGTGCATTTTGACGGCTAAGATGTTCTGAACCTCCCCATCAGAGCAAATAAAAGTAAATATGATAAATAAGCTTCCTCAACTCTTTCGTTGCTCATAAAGTTTTGATCGATTTTATGTTGAATTCCCCTTTTTTGTCGCATCAATTCAACAACCTTTTTTTTCCTGCTCCAGAAAACATGCACATTTGAACCAATCAGAGCTAACTATCTCTGCTGATCAAATGTCAGTATGTCAGCCAATTGAACAGATAAATGACTCCAGGCGTTTTGCTTTGCTGCGTGCATTCGCACATTGACGTGACTCATCATCGTCAGATTTGAATAACTGCTGCAGCTGCAGAAACCTCCATGCCGTCGGTGGAATAAAAGAAATAATAAAAAATTGGTGGAAATGGATTACGCTACACAAGCACTTTATTATGCTTGTTGTTAACACTTGTGTATGTAAATCTGATGTTGGTAGATGAATTTTATTTTATCGGCCCTGAATCTTATACCGGAACTGCGTTCTGGCCCTGAATCTTATACCGGAACTGCGTTCCTGACCGTTCTGGCCCACTTTAACCCCTGCCTATATTACATAAACAGTTTCCAATTCAGCTAATTCAATAAGGATACAAAGCAGTTTTGACATTATTGACCATTTTGTTTTTCAAGTATTTTAGACATCTGAAAGTAAAAATGTTGTTTTTAAGAAAACAGCATATCTAAAAAATGATGCCGCTGATTGAAGTTTTGCATTTTGACCAACTTCATTAGATTGTTGATCAACCAGTTGATGTATCGATTAAATTAATGCATCACTACACCCCTTTATACATTATTGGTATATTCATATATTGACTTCGTAAAGGTGTTGAAATTAGTTGGAGTAAAAATATTACTTTTTCCTTCATATTTATAAGTTACTTAAGGAAACATACAAATTAATTTGAAGTGAGAAAATACGTGAGTCATATAACCTGACAAGTATTCTGATGTAACAATCAGGCAAGACGTTCATTAAAAGCAAAAATAGTATATTTAATTTATTTACAATGGACATACAATCATCGCAATCCTTTCCCAAGAATATACAAGACGTAAAGTTTAAAAAATAATAAATTCAGGTTATTGAAATAAAAACAAATGAACAAATAAAAAAACAAAAAATGCGATAGTACATTTAAATGTAAACTCAGAAACAATACATTTGACCTCCTGCTAGGTTTTTAAAATGTTTATATGTAAAGGTACTGTAAATGTAAGATGTGGGAATTTTAGGATATGACAATTCCAAAATTTTGTGGATATTATGATTTCAAATAGTGTGAATCTGTTGAGCAATTTGAAAGGATGGGAATTTTATTCGTTAAATGTCTTATCCCTTTCAAGGGAAACTATTTTCAAGGCAAACGTGGAATTGTGGAAAAATAATGCAGAAAATAAGAACAAATCTAAAGCAATCGCTGTGGCTAACCCTGACAGGGAAAGCCCACAGTCACTTCTTGTTCTTTTGAAAGAAATCTTCATCATTCACACCATAAAAAAGGCATTGCTGTTCTAAAGGTTACTTTTTTTCGCATCACAAGGCAAAAACATGTCAAGTGCCAAAAGAAAAACAGCATCTACTATACTTCCTGCGGCTGTCGCCACGGCAACAACAAGACATTTGTCGAGGAAGTTCCAGGCACGCTAAAGTTTGTCGCTCTCAGTCTAGTTTTTGGCGGTGTGGATGCAAAAGGAAAGCACGTCCACTGGATGAAGGTTCTACCTAGCAACAGTGAGGACATCTTCCTTTCCTCTGGAGCACAGACACCGAATAAATCGCGATTGGTCGCGGAGAGGCTACATACAAGCTGGAGGAGGTTGGTGGTGTTTGTCCGTGATGATGCGTCACTTTGGCACTTTGTATGTACACGCACCCGCACACACATACTGAAACTGATGATATGACATGTCCCAGTTTTTGATTTTTTTTCCCCACGATGATGATCTTTTCCGTTCGTCCGATTGCTACGCTGAGAACAACACGCTACATTTGTTGGGTTGTCCAATTTTTTTTCGTGTTTCAATGCTAGTTGAAAAGCTACATGACCATTAATGAATTAGACTTACGTCACCAATAGTTTATAGATTTTAACTATTATTATCATTAAAAATATAAAATGATCTAATTCAAACATCAAATACGCAATCTATAACAGCAGCTCGCGTGAATTATGAATATTAGTTTGAAAGTAATTTATCATGCTCATATGGATATTTAATATTGTTAGTGTCCAATGAAAAACAAGAATCTCCCAATTGTTTTTTTTTCAAGCCAAATTTAAAAAAAAATAATACAAAAACTAAACACTATATACGGGGAGGCAAAATGAGGTATAGAGTAGTAGCCATATTTTTTTCAAATATTTTTGTTTCCTTGAAATTATTCTTGTGTTTTTCTCCATAACTGTATACTTTTTTTTTTTCTCCCTCTACGCATATATGAACATACAATGAGGAGCAGAAGTATTTGCACCCCTTGTGATTTTGTAAGTTCACCCACTCAGAAAATAGGTAGAGGTCTAAAATTTCAATCATTGATGCATTTCCACTTATAGAGACATACAATGTATCACAAAAGTCAGTACACCCCTCGCATTTCTGCAGATATTTAAGTATATCTTTTCATGGGACAACACTGACAAAATGACACTTTGACACAGTGAAAAGTAGTCTGTGTGCAGCTTATATAATAGAGTTAATTAGAGATGTCCCGATCGGGTCCGATTACGTCATTTTCAAAGTATCGGAATCGGCAAAAAAATATCGGCGATGCCTTTTTTAAATATATATATATATTTTAATTAAATCGTTTTCTAATTATATTTAACGTTACAGACATAATATGTTACACTCATTCAGTCTTTAATTTAGGCTTACCGTAGGGTTATCAAAAATATCCCGATAACGACGGCAATTAATTTAATATAAAATGTGTCACATTAAAATATTTAACTTTATTAATATTTGCGCTGAACGAACTTCTCACTCACTGTCGCGTTCAATCTGTTATGACGCCAGTTTACCTATATAGAGAGATAAAAGGCAGCTCAAAATGAGTAGAGTGATTTATGGCAGCCTTTGAAGCCATTCTTCAATTGGCCAAAACCTTGCAATCCCTCTCCCTATGATTAGAGATATCATGGGAAGCAATGTGGGGAAGCAAAGTGTCAATAGTTCTTTGTCTTAACACCCATCTTATTTCCCAAAGCAGAGAAGATATATCCATTGGTAGCACGACGCACAGTCATGGTTTTACTTCCCATCATGGTTCCACTTCCCATCATGCATTGGGGCATGCTGCAGTATCATTTACTGAAAGCTCAACAAATACACTATATGGCAATATTTAGTCACAATACACAAAGTCACAAGTCTTTCTATCTGTGGATCCCTCTCACAGAAAGAATGTTAATAATGTAAATGCCATCTTGAGGATTTATTGTCATAATAAACAAATACAGTACTTATGTACTGTATGTTGAATGTATATATTCGTCCGAGTTTTATTCATTTTTTTCTTAATGCATAGCCAAAATGTATATCATCGGGAAAAATTATCGGGAATGATTGGAATTGAATTGGGAGCAAAAAAAAAAAAAAAAAGCAATCGGATCGTGAAATATCGGAATCGGCAGATACTCAAACTAAAACGATCGGTATCGGATCGGGAGCCAAAAAACATGATCGGAACAACCCTAGAATTAATCTATTTTCCCTTCAAAATAACTCAAAATATAGCCATTAATATGTAAACCCTTGGCAACAAAAGTGAGTACACCCCTTAGTAAATACGTACATCCCTAAATGGCCAACTGCTTGTCATTTTCCCTCCAAAATGTCATGTGATCGTTACAGGAGTGCTGTCAGCATTGCTGCAGAGATTGAAGAGGTGGGGGGTCAGCCTGTTAGTGCTCAGACCATGGGCTATACTCTACATCAAATGGGTGTGCATGGCTGTCACCCCAGGAGGAAGCCTCTTAAGAAGACGGTACACAAGAAAGCCCGCGAACAGTTTGCTGAAGACATGTCAACAAAGCGCATGGATTACTGGAACCATGTCCCTAACCTAACCCTAACCCTAACCCTGACCATGGTCTGATGAGACAAAGATTCATTTGTTTGGTTCCGATGGTCTCAAGCATGTGTGGCGGCAACCACGGTGAAGAGTACAAAGATAAGTGTGTCATGCCTACAGTCAAGCATGGTGGTGGGAATTACCCCCACCCCCCACCTCTTCAATCTCTGCAGCAATGCTGACAGCACTCCTGTAACCGTCAGGGAAAACGCAGGCAGGTGGTGTGGACCCAAATGCAGGGAAGCAAAAGGCAGCCAGGGAGGTGGTGGTGATCTCAAAAAAAACGTTTTAATAATAACTAACAAAACACAAAGTACAACCAAAAGTACTAGGGATCAAAAAGGCAAGGTTCAAACAAAACTTACTTTACCGGAGGGTTTAGAACACGAGGGCTTGGACAGGATCTTGACTTTGACACAGACATAGACAATGACGCAACAAGGAGTGAAAAGAAACCGGGAGGTTAAATACACACACAAACACACGGACAAGGAGTAACGACACAACGAGGAACAGGTGAGCACAGGAGGATGCAGGTTGGAGGATACACTAGGAGTCACAACAGGTGAAATCAATGGGCAATCACAGGGACAAGTCACACTAGGAGAAAACCAACACAAAACCTAACAGGACAGTTAGGAATGTACGTAGTTCCCATGCGGTGTACTCACTTTTGTTGCCAGGGGTTTAGACATTAATGGCTATATTTTGAGTTATTTTGAGGGGAAAATAAATTAACTCTATTATATAAGCTGCACAGAGACTAATTTTAATTGTGTCAAAGTGTCATTTAGTCAGTGTTATCCCATGAAAAGATATACTTAAATATCTGCAGAAATGTGAGGGGTGTACTCACTTTTGTGATACACTGTAATCTAAAAAAAATCCTGAACTCACAGTGTATGATTTTTCAATAATTTATTTGTAATTTACTGGGGTTCATAAGTATTTGTACCCCTGAGACTCAGCAATAATTATGACACGCAAAGAGTTGTTAGTCTACCTTAAAAAAACATCGACATGAGTAACCACCTACCCACCACCCGTTTAAACTCATTATTGTCACCTTTGCATCCCACAGTCAGTCATAATCCAACTGCTGCTATGGGCAAGACCAGAGAGCTTTGGAAAGACACCAGAGAAAAAAATTGTTGAGCTCCACAAAACTAGAAAAGGCTATAGGACAATTGGAAAGCATCTTGGTGAGAATAAATCAACACTTGCAGCAATTGTTAGAAAATACAAAAGGCTAAACATGACTGATAATCTACTTCGGACTGGGGCTCTATGTAAAATCTCTCCTCATGGGGGATCACTCATGATGAGAAAAGTGTGGGCTCAGCCTAGAACTACAAGGGAGGAGCTGGTCAATGACCTGAAGAGAGCTGGATGCACAGTTTCATAGGCTACTGTCAGTAGAACACTACGGTTCAACGGTTTAAAATCATGCATTGCTCAGAAGGTTCCCCTGTTGAAGCCAGTACATGTGAAGGCTCGTCTGAAGTTTGCCAGGGACCATATTCTGAATGATGCATAGGGGTCATAGGAAAAAGTCACGTGGTCAGATGAGACCAAAGTACTTTTGGTGCAAACTTTATTCGTTGTGTGTGGAGGAAAAAGGAAGATGAGTACAATCCCAAGAACACCATCCCCACTGTGAAGTATGGGGGTGGAAACCTCATGCTTTGGGGCTGCTTTTCGGCAAAGGGGACAGGACGACTGTACTGTGTAAAGCAGAGGATGAATGGTGAAATGTATCGTTAGATTTTGAGCCACAAACTCCTTCCCTCAGTCAGAGACTCGAAGATGAGTCGTGGCTGGACAGGACATGCCTTCCAACATGACAACGATACGAAGCACAAAGCAAAGCTGACCAAGGAGTGGCTGCGTAAAAAGCATATCAAGGTTCTGGAGTGGCTTAGCCAGTCTCCAGACCTCAATCCAATAGAAAATTTTTGGATGGAGCTGAAACTTCATGTTTCTCAATGACAGCCCCGAAACCTGACAGAAAATTTGTGTGTAGGAATGGGCCAAAATCCCTGTTTCCATATGTGAAAACCTGGTGAAGAACTACAGTAAGCGCCTGACCTTTGTAATTGCAAAAAAAGGCTTCTGCACTAAATATTAGCACTGATTTTCTCAGGGGCAGAAATACTTAAGAACATAGTAAATTACAAATAAATTCTTGAAAAATCATACAATGTGAGTTCCAGATTTTTTTTTTTTAGATTTTGTCTTTGTGAGTGGAAATGCATCTATGATTGAATCACAAGGGATGCAAATACTCCTGCTCCTCCCCGTATGTAAAATTTGAAAAAAAAAAATAAAATAATTGACAAACAGCCAAGATGTTTTCCAGATTTTTTTCCCAGCATTTTTTCCCTTAAAAAACAAGACTCTCCTAATTGCAAAAAACAAAATAAACTATAAACTATAAAAAAAAATTCATATTTATAAATAGGGGGTGCAAAAGTAAGTAAACAGTAATAGCGCTACTTGTCCAAAATATTTTCTGTTGTGCATTTTTTTTTTTTATAACTGTATACTTACTGTGTTACCCCGTATAGATAAAAATACTTATCGTTTTTAAAATGATGACAGGTTTTTCCTTTTTTTTTTTTTTTTTCCAGATTTTCTCCCCTGGTATGTTTTTTTCCAACCAAAATTTGAAAAAAACAAAATGTTTTTTCTAGCCAACACGAATTGTTGTTGTCAAGCAAAATATAACGAAAAAAAATGTGGAGCTACATGCTTTTAATTGGACAGCGGCATTATGATCCTATGACGTAAATTCTATACTGTTAATTTTTTTAGAAATAAAATGGAATTGATTTCAAGTATGTCCATCCTTCATTAAAAAATTTTAGTGCAACCTTCATGTGCGGCCAAGAGGAAAATGAGACAACTCGTTAGCTGCTATTGACAACGACAGATGTCCAATCCACTTGAAGTGGGAGTTTGGCAGCAAACGTTCGCTGCCAAACTCCCACTTCAAGTGGATTGGACATCTATCGCTATTAACAGCAGCCAATGAGTGAACGAGGTCGGGACTACAAGACGGACTCCATGTTGTCGCACCCCTCCTGGTCTTCCAAGGTGAACACGAACTTGGTCCGGCTGGCGGCGTCCGAGTGGGCCGCTTCCTTGCCCAGGCGGTCCAGAGTCACGTTTGAGGAGAAGAGCTCGGTGGGCGTCAGGAAGCCCTCGCTGCTCTTGATGTACTTCCTGTAGTTGCGCCTCAAGCACTGCCACGTGGTGGCGTACAGCAGGAAGGCGGACGACTTGAGCGCGATGGCGATGCTAACGTACAGGTGGCGATAAGCCACGTTATCGTATAGCATACAGGCGCCCTTCTCGCCGCATACCGAACTCCAGAACAGGCAGGTCGAGTCGATGCCCATGCCGAAGATCAGCGGCGGTGGGATGAAGCCTGGAGCAGGGGGCAGGACACAGGCAAGATTAGTGAGGTACATACTGTAACAAAGTTACGATTACCGTAATTTTCAGACTATAAGCCGCTACTTTTTTCCTTTATTTTAAATCCTGCGGCTTATAGTCCAGTGCGGCTTATTTAGTGATTTATTTAGGTTAATAGGTAATACATGTCTCCTAGCATGCATTGCAGTGCTACAGATGTAAATAACAATCAAAATTCATGTTTTGTGTTAATTATTTATTCAGTTACTGTTCCAGTTGTTTCATTAATTGCTAGTTATGGTATTTGGTAACACTTTATTTGACAGCGGCATCATAAGACTGTCATAAAATATAATTATGACATGACACTATCATGGGCATTACTGAATGCTTATGACATACAGTGGGGCAAATAGGTATTTAGTCAACCACTAATTGTGGGTTAAGGCTAAACATCTAAGGTAAGGAATTAGTTGTAATATTACATTGCATGCCCACGTGTCCGCATGTGGTGTAGACTGAACTTATTCCTCTGCAGTTTATTTCTAGCCCATTTCTTTCATTAATCGATTTATATACAGAGGGGCAAATAAGTTGTTAGTCAACCACTAATTGTGAAAGTTCTACCACTTGAAAATATTAGAGAGGCCTGTAATTGTCAACATGGGTAAACCTCAACCTGTCAGAACTGGACTCAAAGGAGGACCCAAATGCAGAGTTATCTTGGTTAACAAAAGGATTTATTTAACAGTCTCTCTTAAGGTGAAAACAAATAAGGCAGGTTCTTCAAAAAATATTCACTTCATCAAGGAAGGCAAAAACGTTATCAAAAACACAAAGTACCAAACAAACTCAGAAATGCTTACAGAATATTCGCAATCAGAAAGCAGGTTCTACAAACAAAAATTCACTTCACAAGGAAGGCAAAAATACTGTACCATCAAAACAAAATAGCAAACAAACTCAAAAGCCTTACTAAATACTTCAGGAATTGATTCACGTGGTGACTTTGGCTGTGGACTAAAGCAGGCTGGGGTGACACGTCAGCGGACGAAGACACTCTGGCACAAAACAAAGGGGAGAGTGACTATATATACACACAGAAGGTAATGGGGAACAGGTGGAACCTATTAGTGATTAGGAAGGACATGAGGAAGGGCAAGTGCTCTGAAACATGGAGGGAAAGACTTACAAAATAAAGCAGGAAATGACCATGACACGACAAACCTCACCACAGTGTGACAGAACCCCCCCATCTAGGACCGGCTACCAGACGGTCCAGGCAGGTCGGGATGAGCACTGTGAAAGTCAGCGATCAGGCTGGGGTCCAAGATGAACCGGGACGGGACCCACTGTCTCTCCTCAGGGCCATACCCCACCCAGTCCACCAGATACTGCCGACCTCGACCCCTCGAGCGCACAGCCAGCAGCCGCTTGACCTTGTAGGTAGGACCCCCGTCGATGACCACGGGAGGCGGTGGAGGAGGAAGGGCCGGAACCATGGGACTCTCCACAACAGGCTTGACCCGGCTGACATGAAAAGTGGGATGGACACGAAGGGAACGAGGCAGACGGAGACGGACAGCCGCAGGACCGACGAGCTCCGAGATCGGAAAAGGACCAACAAAACGCGGCGCCAGCTTCTTGGACAGAACCTTGAGGGGCAGATCCTTTGCACTGAGCCAAACCCTCTGACCCGGCTGGTAGAGAGGTGCTGGACGCCTCCTGCGGTCTGCGGCTTTCTTGACTCTGTCCCCTTGGCGAAGAAGGACCTGGCGGGCGGCTGTCCAAATACGCCGACATCGGCGGATCATGGCATGAGCAGATGGCACTGACACTTCTTGCTCCTGCGCTGCGAAGACAGGTGGCTCATAACCGAAAACACATTTGAATGGGGAAAATCCGGTGGCTGATGTGGGCAACGTGTTATGGGCATACTCTACCCAGACCAGGTGTTTGCTCCATGTTGTAGGGTTCTGGGAAACAAGACACCGGAGGCCAGTCTCCAGCTGCTGGTTTAGGCGTTCGGTCTGGCCGTTGGACTCTGGATGGTAGCCCGAGGTCAGGCTGGCCTTGGCCCCGATTAGGCGACAGAACTCCCTCCAGAAGCGGGACACGAACTGTGGCCCCCGGTCCGAGACGATGTCCTTCGGGAAACCATGGACCCTGAAGATATTGTTGACCATAATTTCTGCAGTTTCTTTGGCTGTGGGCAGTGCAGGTAAGGTGATGAAGTGGGCCATCTTGGAAAAACGGTCCACCACTGTGAGGATTGTGGTGTTCCCCTGGGAGACTGGGAGCCCCGTGACGAAGTCCATTGATATTTCAGCCCATGGCCTGGTGGGGATGGGCAATGGCTGCAGAAGACCCATTTTTGTTCTTGCAGAAGTCTTATTTCGGGCACAGATCGAACATGCGCCGACATATTCCCGGACCTCCAGTTCCATACAGGGCCACCAGAACCTCCGGGAGATGGCATGGATTGTTCGCCGTACTCCCGGATGACAAGAAAGCAGCGAGGAGTGGGCCCAATGAATCACCTGGGGGCGCAGGGCAACAGGGACAAAAAGTCGATTTTCTGGACACCCCCTAGGTGGTGGAGCCCCACCATTAGCTTGCTTGACCTCATTTTCTATCTGCCAGGTCACCACTCCAACCACACAGGTCAGTGGAAGGATAGGTTCGGGAGCCTTGGCAACAGGCTCAGGGTCATAGAGCCGTGACAACGCATCGGGCTTCGCGTTCCGAGACCCTGGCCTGTAAGAAAGGGAAAAAGAAAAGCGGTTAAAAAACAGCGACCACCTGGCCTGGCGGGAATTGAGGCGTTTGGCAGTGCGTAGGTATTCAAGGTTCTTATGGTCTGTCCAGACGATGAAGGGGTGCTCGGCCCCCTCCAGCCAGTGCCTCCACTCTTCCAGCGCCACTTTGACAGCCAGTAGCTCGCGATTGCCGACATCATAGTTACGTTCTGCTTTGGACAGCCGCCTGGACAGGAAGGCGCAGGGATGCATCTTCCCATCTTGCTCAGAGCGTTGAGAGAGGATGGCACCAATGCCTTCGTTGGAAGCGTCCACCTCTACCACGAATTGTCGCTTGGGGTCTGGCATGGTCAGGATCGGCGCCGTAGCGAAGCGGGTCTTGAGGTTCCGGAAGGCGGCCTCCGCCTCAAAAGTCCAGGCAAACCGCACCTTGGAGGAAGTGAGTGCATGCAATGGCGCCGCTATTGCGCTGAAGCCTCTGATAAACCGCCTATAGAAGTTTGCAAATCCAAGGAATTGCTGTAACTTCTTACGGCTACCAGGAGTGGGCCATTCGGCCACAGCGCTAACTTTAGCCGGATCCATCTGCACCCTTCCAGGGGCTACAATGAAGCCCAGGAAGGAGATGGTTGTGGCATGAAATTCACTTTTCTCTGCCTTGACATAAAGATTATTATTTAAAAGCCTCTGCAAAACTGCTGCTACATGCTTTTTATGGGTGTTAAGGTCGGGTGAGTAAATGAGAATGTCATCTAAATATACGTAGACAAAGTGATCTAGGAAGTCTCTTAACACATCATTTATCAAGGCCTGAAAAACTGCTGGGGCATTGGTGAGCCCAAACGGCATAACCAAATATTCATAGTGACCACTAGGAGTGTTAAAACCCGTTTTCCATTCATCCCCTTCCCTGATTCTTACGAGGTGATATGCATTACGAAGATCTAACTTTGTGAAGATTCCTGCCCGTTGAAGTTGATCGAACACTGATGACATGAGATCCAATGGATATCGGTTCTTGATAGTAATAGCATTTAGGGGGCTATAGTCAATACAAGGCCTTAATGACCCATCCTTCTTACCCACAAAAAAGAAACCAGCCCCAGCTGCGGAAGAAGAAGGACGAATAAGCCCTGCCTTTAGCGAAGTCTCTATGTATTCTGTCATGGCTGCCTTCTCTGGTCCGGAAACTGGGTAAAGGCGACCCCTGGGAATGGTGGAACCAGGTATCAGATCTATGGCGCAGTCGTATGGTCTATGTGGTGGCAGTGACATGGCTTTGGATTTACTAAAAACTTCCCGGAGATGGTAGTAGCAAGGGGGCACACCTCTCAGGTCGACCTCAGGGTCTGTGGTAGCATGGAGAGAAACGTTATTAACAGAGGTGGCAGGTGTTCCGGAGTCAGGATGGAGCACACAATGATCGGAACAGTCTTTTCCCCAACCCAGTATTGCCCCTGACCCCCAATCTATGTGGGGTCTGTGTCTGCACAACCATGAATGGCCAAGAATTAGCATCCGGGCTGGTGACTGAAAGAGGTGAAAGGCTATGAGTTCTGTGTGACCATGGGTAGAGAGTTTCACTGGTTCTGTGGAGTGTGTGATGGTGAACAGTTTCTCACCATTCAGAGCCCTGGCTTCAAGAGGCCTGGTTAAACGTACGGCCTCAAGGCCCAAGTCTGCCAATAAGCCCCAGTCCATCAAGCTCTCATCAGCCCCTGAGTCAATGAGAGCCCTTAAGTCAGTAGTGGTTGCACTGTGGGTTACCTTAACTGGCGTGAACGGTCGAGGAGCAAGCGCTGATGTATTGTCTTGATTACCGGTCTTTGGTCTTTTGACTGGACAGGAAGCAACGAGGTGACCCGATTCCCCGCAGTAGAAGCAACAGCCCTCTTGCTGTCGTCGCAGTCGCTCCTCTGGCGTCAACCGTGCTCGGCAGAGTTGCATGGGCTCAGCCTCTTCCACAGGGGGTGGAAGACCTGCTTTAGAAGACGAGTTGCGGTGCTCTGGCCGTTCTTGTTCCCGGGACCGCAGCGACACCTCCCGTGTGGATCGGCCCCTCTGCTGCTGCTGCTGGAGTTCATGAAGATGGTTGTCAGTCCGGATGGACAAGGCGATTAGGGAGTCAAGGTCTGACGGGAGGTCCAAGGGCACCAGTCGCTCTCGAATGGGGACTGACAGCCCTTTCAGGAACACATCGTAGAGTGCAGTAGGGCACCACCCACTCTCTGCCGCTAATGTGCGAAAACGGATGGCATAATCACTGACTGAGCCATTGCCTTGTTTGAGGCCGCTCAGCTCCCTTGCCCTTTCCCTCTCCGTGGAAACCGGGTCAAAGGTTGTCGTGAGGGCGGTTTGGAATCCCTCAAGAGAGTGGCACAGCAGTGAATTTCGGCCCCACTCAGCCATGGCCCAGGTTCTTGCCCTACCAGCCAGGTGGGAAATCATGAAGGCGATCTTGGATCGGTCTGTGGTGAATGCTTGGGGGGAGTGCTCAAAATGAATCGAACAGTCAATTAGGAAATTTTTGCATCGCCCCGGCTCACCGGAGAACTTTCCTGGGGGGGCCAGCTTGGCCCCGGTCCCTAGGGCAGGGATTGCCGGGCCTGGAACAGCCACAGGGGGAATGGCTTCAACTGATGGTCCGGCGGTTGATTGCAGGGTGCTGGTTAGGTCCTTCAGCTGTGAGATTAACCCAACTAGCTGAGCCGCCATGGCAGCCTGAAACTCCTCCTGTCGAGCAATACGGGCCTCTTGAGAAAGCATGGCAGCAGACAGCTGGTTGAACTCTGCTGAGTCCATTCTGGCCAGAGTGTACTGTCAGAACTGGACTCAAAGGAGGACCCAAATGCAGAGTTATCTTGGTTAACAAAAGGATTTATTTAACAGTCTCTCTTAAGGTGAAAACAAATAAGGCAGGTTCTTCAAAAAATATTCACTTCATCAAGGAAGGCAAAAACGTTATCAAAAACACAAAGTACCAAACAAACTCAGAAATGCTTACAGAATATTCGCAATCAGAAAGCAGGTTCTACAAACAAAAATTCACTTCACAAGGAAGGCAAAAATACTGTATCATCAAAACAAAATAGCAAACAAACTCAAAAGCCTTACTAAATACTTCAGGACTTGATTCACGTGGTGACTTTGGCTGTGGACTAAAGCAGGCTGGGGTGACACGTCAGCGGACGAAGACACTCTGGCACAAAACAAAGGGGTGAGTGACTATATATACACACAGAAGGTAATGGGGAACAGGTGGAACCTATTAGTGATTAGGAAGGACATGAGGAAGGGCAAGTGCTCTGAAACATGGAGGGAAAGACTTACAAAATAAAGCAGGAAATGACCATGACACGACAAACCTCACCACGGTGTGACACAACCATGAGAGACAGAATGTGGAAAAACAAAACAGAAAATCACATTTTTTGATTTTTAAAGAATTTATTTGCAAATCATGGTGGAAAATAAGTATTTGGTCAATACCAAAAGTTAATCTCAATACTTTGTTATGTACCCTTTTGTTGGCAATAACGGAGGCCAAATGTTTTCTGTAACTCTTCACAACCTTTTCACACACTGTTGCTGGTATTTTGGCCCATTCCTCCATGCAGATCTCCTCTAGAGCAGTGATGTTTTGGGGCTGTCGTTGGGCAACACGGACTTTCAACTCCCTCCTTACCCCTTGGCATCAAAATGATAACAAGAACGGGGAGCAAAAATCCCAGAACCACACGAGGGTATCCAAGTGAATGACCTACCGAGAGCTGGGACCACAGTAACAAAGGCTACTATCAGTAACACAATGCGCCGCCAGGGACTCAAATCCTGCACTGCCAGATGTGTCTCCCTGCTGAAGAAAGTACACGTCCAGTCCCGTCTGCGGTTCGCTAGAGAGCATTTGGATGATCCAGAAGAGGACTGGGAGAATGTGTTATGGTCTGATGAAATCAAAATAGAACTTTTTGGTAGAAACACAGGTTCTCTTGTCTGCAGGAAAAATAATACTGAATTGCACCATACCCAATGTGAAGCATGGGGGTGGAAACATCATGCTTTGGGGCTGTTTTCTGCAAAGGGACCAGGACGACTGATCTGTGTAAAGGAAAGAATGAATGGGGCCATGTATTGAGAGATTTTGAGTGAAAATCTCCTTACATCAGCAAGGGCATGAAGATGAGACGTGGCTGGGTCTTTCAATATGACAATGATCCCAAACACACAGCCAGGGCAACAAAGGAGTGGCTTTGTAAGAAGCATTTCAAGGTCCTGGAGTGGCCTAGCCAGTTTCCAGGTCTCAATCCATAGAAAATCTGCAGAGGGAGTTGAAAGTCCGTGTTGCCCAACGACAGCCCCAAAACATCACTGCTATAGAGCAGATCTGCATGGAGGAATGGGCCAAAATACCAGCAACAGTGTGTGAAAAGCTTGTGAAGAGTTACAGAAAATGTTTGGCCTCCGTTATTGCCAACAAAGGGTACATAACAAAGTATTGAGATTAACTTTTGTGTTGACCAAATACTTATTTTCCACCATGATTTGCAAATAAATTCTTTAAAAATCAAACAATGTGATTTCCTGTTTTTTTCCCACATTTTGTCTCTCATGGTTGAGGTTTACCCTTGTTGACAATTACAGGCCTCTCGAATATTTTCAATTGGGAGAACTTGCACAATTAGTGGTTGACTAAATACTTATTTGCACCATTGTATTTCATTAAGTGTCATCCGGCAAATTACGTTACTAACTTCAATTATGTCCAGCTCGGATCTTTTACATCTATTCAAAAGTGAGATAATTTGCTGGATAACACTACATGACATCTGTTATAAGCAGTCATTAATGCTCGTGACAGTATCTTGTCATAATTATCATTGTCTAATGACAGTCTTATGGCGCCATTGTCAAATAGAGTGTTACAAAATACCATAACTAGCAATCAATGAAACAAATGGAAAAGTAACTGTATAAATAATTAGCACATAACATGAATTTAGATTGGTATTTAGAAACAAATAAAAAATGGCTCTTTAGTGCATACTGCATTTCTTTGGGAGACGAAACTGGATTAATTAAAAAAAAAAAAAATTAATTGTATAAATAAATCTATTGCCCATGCGTATGTTATAGTAAAAGTTTTGATAACCTCATGAACGTAACACTGTACTCGTAATAGAACTAGTGATACTCAATTTGCTTCAAGTGGTTCTGAGCTAAATGATGGGATAGTGTGTGTGTCATCTTACCGATTAGCCTGAGGAGCAGGAAAAGGACTCCCAAAGCATACGACTTCAGGTCTGGACTCACCGTTCTAAAAAAGCCATCAACAGAGGAGTAGTACAGTGAGCTTCAAGGCAGGCTCCTCGGAGTTCATTATCATGAATGTAAGCGCTCCCCCTGGTGGCCAACCTGATGAGGATGATGACAGAGGGCGTCTGGGCCATGGCTCCGATCATGCTGCACAAGCAGATGACGCACAGGAAGGTGAGGAAGGCCTGTTGGCAGCCCGGACTCGGACACTTGCCCGGGAGGGCCACCGCCTCCTCCGCGCTGCTCGATATGCACGTGCAACCTGTCAGGTTCTGGTAGAACAACACAACGGACAGTAAAGGGGCATGTGAATGACTAAATAATTAATTGAATTGTTAAATATATATGTATATACAAGTATATTAAACTGGCTTAATAATTTTGACACTTGGGACAGTAACCCCCAAGCTGCACCCCCAAGGTGCACGGCTCAAACAGATACCAGGAACAACGTCCGACGTCTCCGTTCAAAAGAGCGCAATCCTAGGGACAGCTTAGATCGCGCACAAAACCCTCAAGCTCCCAGGGCTCTGGTAGAGGACCCGAGCTTGAAAGGACAGACCATACCGCCCGGGTGGGCGAGACGACGATTTTATAATTATATATGGCGGAAAACACAGACAAGTCTGAAAAAGCAGTTTCTGCTCTTGCACCCCTCTTTAAAATAAACTGCTGTATTTTAAGGCAAAAGATGTCATGTCATGCCATTTCCTGTTTTATTTTGAAGGCTTCACCCTCCTCGTGTCTGCGTACTTGCTCTTCCTCTGGTCACCTAATCACCTATTGTTTCCACCTGTTCCCCATTACCTCTTGTGTATATATTGCCTTAGTTTCCCTTGTCCAGTGCAGAAGTGTCTTTCTACTCAAGTAAGTCACAGCAGCCTTTTGTCATAGCTTTCATAGTAATCCTGTATATTTATCCTCCATTTGGAGCGCTTTGTGTTTGTAAATCTTGATCATAGTAATCCTGACTTTGTCCTCTTTTTGGAGTATTTTATGTTGTTACCTTTCCCCCCATTTGGAGTGCTTTGTGTTTGAACATTTTTTGTTTCTAGTCATCCTGACTCATTCCTCCGTTGGAGCGCTTTCTGTTTGTACTTTTCTCATCCCCGCATGTCAGCGGAAGAACCTCTGTTTTCAAAATAAAAGTTTTTTTGCCCGAAACTCTGTCCACCTTGTCGCCTCGGTCTGACAAAAGAACTCTTGTGTTGGATAGAACAATATGTCTATATGCTGCCATAGCAGATTCATGGCGCAATAAGCCCCCGAACTATTTTTAATTTGTCCGTTTTACCCTGGAAACCCCAGTTTACAGACTTCACGCAACCGCTGATGTTTCAACCTAGCCATAAAAAGAAGGTAAGCAATTGTATTTATTATTCGAAATGTCTGTCATTTTTAGCTTAGAACCATTTATTAATGTCAAATATTTCGTGTAAAAAATTACTTTAAAAAATGATTCACTTGCATATTTTAAACATTTGACAAATTACGTCACAATGGAAAAAATTCTGTAAAAGTCTGTTAAAAAGTCACGAATATATATCTACCTCATAACTATCGTTTAATTGTATTTTTTTTGTTACTGTCGCATTTTCCCCAGTATTTTAGATGATAAATAATCAATCCAAACAAAGAAAAATTGAAAAACAAAAGTTTAAAAGCATAAATATTTGAAAAAGAAAATCTCGACCCTTCTTTCATGTCTGCGATTTCTGCATCACGACCCTTGTTACGTTACCATGTTTCACCCATAAAATCCCCCAAAAATCCAGCTGTGGCCATTCACAGCTGTGTGTTGACACTCGGTGATTCATGCTACATGGAGTTTTTTGGATCTAGAAGAGGTGAGTACGCGATGATATCTCATTAAAATCGTGGCGTCTTTAATTATGCTCTTGCGTGCTCTCACCTCCAGTTAGGGTTTTGCGGTTTAAATTAAAAAAAATTTTTTTAAATGCCCTCTTGTTCAAAATTTTTCTTCCCCCAGAAAATTGAGATTTTATGCATTTCAATGATGTATCACACATGCATATAGGACAATTTTCAAATTTGGCCAAATTGGGGGTCTCAAAGCGGAACTTCAAATCACCTGAGTGTTTTCCGCCATATGTATATTTATATTATTATATTTATTATTTATTTATATTTATGTTATATATCTTTATTTATTTTATATATTATATTATTTCTTTACATTTATTTATTAATTAAATTATATATATATATATATATATATATAATTTTTTTTTTTTTACCATACACAAAATTAGTTAAGAAATTTTTCATATTATACTATTTACTTATTTAATTATACCTATAATTAAAATACAAATATTTATGTTAAATGTTCCTATGAAATTGTTGTATTTTCCCAAAATTTGATTGCTTTGTTAAAAATAGACAACTAACTATTCATTTGGAAAAAAGACAAATGTAAAATCCTTTCTTTAACTCATGGGTTTTAATTGTATTTTTATTAAGAATAAAATCACATATTATTGAACAAAGACATAAAATAATTCAAATGTATTAATTAAAAATGGTATAAATATCTTGTATTTAGGTATTCACAAAACTTTATTCACAAAATACAGTACATTATACATCCAAAAGAGTTTATTTTATATTTAAGACTATAATGTAATAAGATTTTTTTTAATTGTAAAAAATAAGGCTTACTCTTGTGATCTTTTTCATGTAATATGAACAATAAACCATCCATTTGTTTGATTGAATCGTAAATTTTACATTATATCTGACATTTATTCGACTAATTTTTTAGTTAATCAGTGACACACTGATTGCTTATTTTAGAAGAAAATGAGCTAAAATATGCAACTTAATAAGCAATTATAATGTAATACTATGATAATAACAATGTAATAGCAATTTCTCAGCATGCACTTTGACCACCTTGCCTTCAATGTTCCACTAATGTGTATAAGTAAATACAGTTGCCTTATATAAGGTGAGTGTGTGCGCGTGTGTTCACTTACCGGCTTGGTGCAGCCGGCAAAGCAGGCAGAAAGGTAAGTGATGGCGTTGGAGCCGCACACCGGGCTAACGGAAGCCGTGTAGCAATTGCAGCTGCTGATGCAAGGAGACTCGGGTCGCTGCCAGTGCCGCAGCGTCCTGCAAAACAACTCCCATTAATCTATACAGCACCTAAGCATCCACGTCCATCTCCGCGTGCTCACTTACTCATTGCCGTAGGCGACCGTTACCCCAGCGACGGGGCCAGTGTCGCACCCCAGGAAGAGAAAAGAGACGTAACAGGCCGTGGACACCAGGTTGACGCCCATAGCCATACGCACGGCGCCCAAGGCTGAGAGGTTCAGCTTCTTCACCAGCAGCCCACCCAAGAAGATACCAAGGCAGGCGCATGGGATGGCCGTCATCCCTGGAAGTGACAGGTTTTCGCCAAAAAGACTCGACAGGCAGTGTTGCATATAAGCGGAGTTTAAGGGGGGGGGGGGGGCCCGGTGGCCGAAAAGTGTCATTGCATGTAATTGACTTTCCTATAGACCCCAATCACGTGATGTCACAACTCCGCCCCCTTGACTGGTGCCGCCATATTGTCCGTCAGCTCATCGTGTTTACATATTACCGCTACGTACATTCCTCCTATTACTGCGAGTTTTTCTGCTTGTCTACGGAATCACCGCCTAGTAAACGAACCCAAAAACCTTCCCGACAATCGTTAACATTGATTAATCAAAATGGTGAAGGTATGTGTGGCGGTTGGTTGCAGTAACAGAGAAGATAAACGGTCATTTTAGTAGTTGCTGTGTGCCCATTGTTAAAAGGGCAAATCTCTAAAGCAGCACGGTTTGTTTATCTCGGTCCATGATGCGTTTGTGTCGACAGCCGTCAGACAGCGGCGAAAACATCAATATGATGCCAACACGATCGCAGACATCATCAGATGGAGACTACGAAGCACGTAGCCATGGTCGCACAGCAAGAAGGTGAGCGCAACAACAGGTGTTGTGCCAAAAAATAGCCGCCCTGCGTGAAATGTCCCCCCTGACGGGAGCACCCACACGGAAATGACTTTCTTGTACCGTGAATATGTATTATTTTACTCTGCTTGAACTAATAAATGTCATACCTGTGTGATTGTCATTGGGATATGGTCGTGAAAACCTGTAGACTAATACGTTTCTGTTCAAAGATGGTTATGTGGCCCAGTCCACGATTTGTTACTAAAATACAGTACTAATATTTTGTGTAATTTAATTACTTAAAACTGATCTTACAGTCGTAAATCCATTACTGTAATGCGTCCATGAAAACATTTGATGTTTTCACGTCAATAAAGCATTATAAATAAGCGCTCCCGTCCGGGGGGACATTTCACGCGGGGCGGCTATTTTCGGCACACATGGGCCCGTTGTCGATGAAGTTTCATTTTACAATCGTGACAACGCTGACGCTCAGCTGACCAAATGTCGGTTTGTATTCGGGCCGGTGCCGATTTTGGGTACCCGACTCCTCATCGTGACATGAACTGGATTATGATTGGAAATTTTGTAGTCTCAGGACGAGCTCTGATGCACGGGACGGGACCGGATGGGAGGAAACATCGGTTTGGGCATCAAATATGGATCTGACGACTGGATCGACTGAAGCTTTTCCAAATAACGGCTTTTGTGCAACTCATCCAATGCGTTTACAGCGTCTGAAAGCACCGGGGCTTCCATAATTTGCAAGTGAATCCACCTTTAGAAACTACGGTCGTTGACAATACGGGCACACAATGACGGACAATACAGCGATCACGTGATTGTGTGACGTTGGTGATTGGGGTCTATACAGTATATATATAAAGGCTGTAAAGCATTAAAGCAGTCGTCTCCAAACTATTCCACAGGGCCGCAGTGGGTGCAGGATTTCACTCCAACAAAACAAGACCACACCTTTTCACCAATCTGATGTTTTATAAGTGTAATCAGTTGATTGCAGTCAGGTGCTGCTTGTTTTAGCAGAAACCACATTGGTTAAAAAGTCTGTGCTTGATCGGTATGTACAAAAACCAGGACACACACCGGTCCTGAAGGACCGGTTTGGAGACCCCTGCATTAAAGCAAACAACAAAAATGAATGAAAGGAACAAAAAAAGATATGTTTATAATGGATCAAAATTATTTTTCGAACAGATCATGTGACTAGCACCTTAGACGGTCATTTGCTTTGCATATTATTTACAACAACAAAAAAATAGGATTTTGGGGAATGAAGGATTTAGACACAAATGTCCTACCCATAATATGGCCAAACACAAAAAGGATACCTAAAATCAAACTTTTTTTAATGAAAAATTAAGTGTTCAAAGGCAAATATTTGAGTCTCAAATATTTTTTCGCATTCAAAAACTTTTTTTCTATGATTGAAAATTTTCTTTTTTTAAGTAATTTTTCGTTTGAAAAAATGTATTTTTTGTTTGAAGCAACTTTGTGATTGAATAATAAAGACACAAATGTCATAGCCAAAATGTGGCCCAAATGCCAAAAAAAAAACATTACTTCAATTTAAAAAAAAAATTGCTTCATTCAAAAAAATTGACTGCAATCAAAAAATTCAAAGAAAAATAGCTTTCAAATTCATTTTTTTGAGTTTCAAATTTATTTTTGCATTCGAACACATTTTTGATGATTGAATAATGAAGACACAAATCTACCTCTATACGGCTCCGCCCAGGGGATACAATTATTAACTGGGGAAACTACATTGGCACGACACTGGCAGGCGTACCATATTCAATGGATGACGATCTTGGCAAGTAAAGCTGTCCTCAGCAGCCTGATTTAGAATTCCCCTCAAGAATGATGCAAAACCAAAAAACGCTCATTTTTAACTTATTATTGTAAATATTCTTGTAAGTTAATTTTATTGCTGACACTGCGTTTTGGGGTCATCATCATGTTGTGCCCCTCCTGGCCCAAAAGTCAAACTATGCCTATGGCGTTGCACATGTACATCCATTTTTTTTATTTTGACTCAATGGCCGCACATGACGTCTAGCACTGCCAATGGGAGCCAATGATTTCATTTTTTTTTTCAATTCGTGAAAAATAAATGAAACAATAACAATAATAATAATAATAATTTACCTAGCAACTGATTAGCTGAGGATGTGGTGAGGTTGAACTGCTGCTCCAGATATTTTCCCAGGAAGGCGGCGAAACCGGCCACTACGGCGATCTCCATGCAAGCCGCTAACGTTATACAGCTGAACACCGGGTTGGATAGAAGGTGCCGGGTTACCCGCGGGATCACTAGAAGCCAACAAACCAAGTTTACTCAGTTGGTCTCCCATACCTGTCAAGTTGTACGGTTTCGGCGTAATTTGTACAAGTGAGCACTGATTTTTAAATGTGTACGTCATACGTTCAAAATATCTACGTTTTTCGTGCATTACGTTTTTCTTTTTTTCTCCGTTTGGATTTCGTCACTGTTTTGCCAATGGGACAATGTGCGTTACTATGCGTTACTACACTGGTTGAATGACGCGAGAAAAGTCAGACACACGGAGAAAGAAAAGTGGGAGTGGGAAGGAGGGAAGAGTGTTGTGACGCTGTTGCAAACGCGATGCTAGGTGGCTCCAATATTTCCTGACTGTAGCCAACAGCTCACTTGATGCTACACTAGATATCATATGCATGTAGAACTAGATGCAAAATGGAAGACTCGGCGGCGCTAGTAAACAACCGCCATCTTAAAGCAGTAGACTTCTCAGAAAGGCTCTGTTGTAGTGAACCTTCCCAGCGAAACTAAGTAACTTTTTTTTCTAAAATACTCCTAAATCAGCAAAAAAAAAAAAAAAGATTTAAATGATGAAAGTTTTAAAACTTTCACATGTCGAAAGTAGACAGAAGGGAACTAATGCAAAAACGGGAGCAACTTTAACAACTTTAACGGTTGATTCACAGCATTAAATGACTTCCAAACATAGCAAAGGTTACTATGTTTTTTCTTTTCATTCCATTTTCATTTCCTGACTCAAAGATTGCATCTGTAAGTTAATTTTATCAATTGACCTTTTTAATTTATAACTGAACACACTAACAAACTACTTTCAAGTCAAATTGAATTGCGAACGGAAGTGCCATGAAGTGCGGCCATCAAAAGACATGATAGAAATTAGGGTTGTTCCGATCATGTTTTTTTGCTCCCGATCCGATCCCGATCGTTTTAGTTGGAGTATTTGCCAATCCCGATATTTCCCGATCCGATTGCTTTTTTTGCTCCCGATTCAATTCCAATCATTCCCGATCATTTTTCCCGATCATATACATTTTGGCAATGCATTAAGAAAAAAATGAATAAAACTCGGACGAATATATACATTCAACATACAGTACATAAGTACTATATTTGTTTATTATGACAATAAATCCTCAAGATGGCATTTATATTATTAACATTCTTTCTGTGAGAAGGATCCACGGATAGAAAGACTTATGACTTTGTATATTGTGACTAAATATTGCCATCTAGTGTATTTGTTGAGCTTTCAGTAAATGATACTGTAGCCATGCCCAAATGCATGATGGGAAGTGGAACCATGACTGTGCTTAGTGCTACCAATTGATATATCTTCTCTGCGTTGGGAAACAACATAAGGTGATAAGAAAAAGATCAAATGCTACCTTGCTTCCCCACATAGCTTCCCATGATATTTCTAATTGTTGAGAGAGGGATTGTAAGGCTTTAGCTATTTAAAAAAAAGGCTCCAAAGACTGCCAAAATTCACTCTACTCATTTTATGCTGCCTTTTAGCTCTATATAAAGTTAAACGGAGCCATTATAGATTGAATTAAAAAAAATTAATTACCACCGTTATCGGGATAAATTTGATAACCGTACCTTAAGCCTAAACTAAAGACTCTGGATGAGTGTAACATATTATGTCTGTAACGTTAAATACAATTAGAAAATGATTTAATAAAAAAAAAAAAAAAAATAAAATAAGGCATGGCCGATATTTTTTTGCCGATTCCGATACTTTGAAAATGACGTGATCGGACCCGATCGATCGGGACATCTCTAATAGAAATGGCCAAAAATGCTCCATACAATTATGACAAAAGTCACTGTTAAATTTTCGTAATCATGATGTAGCTGAAGATATTGATTGTTCTTTGATTGGACCAGGTTATATGTGACAATATTACCAATAAATTCATATCATTTTAAAAATTGAGTTTTATTTTTGTTTCATATTGCACGTTGTATCAAAAGTTTGTAAGATTAGTCATCAATTTGTAAGGGCATACGTCACTATTTGCAAGATTGCCAACGGCCTCGGGTTGACAGATATGGTCTCCAGACCTAAAAGTTGCGATGATAGTACCTCTGAGATGCTGGCATACGGATAGTCCGCTGTTCAGGTCGAAGCCGTGGATGCCCCCTTTGGCTTTAGCCTGGTAGTCCAGACTTAGGGGGGACGGCAGCATGGCCTGCTCGCTTTCCCCCCCGCCGTCCAGGCCTTGCTCGTCAAGGGACTGAGGGAAACCGAACATGAAAAGGGCCGACAGGAATAGTAAGGCACCGCACAGGAGGAAGCCCCCCCACCAGGCCCCGATCCAGCGAGGGTCTTCTGGGGTGATGTCCAGTTTACCTGGATGGCGCGTGGAGAAAATGTCAATCTATGTATTGCTATCTCAGATTGTGAATAGTGATGAACTTTAAAAACTCACTGGTGTCGATGAAGTCGGCATGTACGTAAACTTTGGTACAGACGGAACCCAAGATGAAGCCGCAAGCGGGCCCAAACACTAGGGTGGAAAATAAAATACCTGCAAGACAATGGGAATGTGATTTAAATTGCACTTTATAGCAATATTCAGTAGATGGCGCTAATAGGCAACACTCTGGTGCTTGGATTGACGCAATATGGTGTCTAAATTATCAATACAATTGTGCATTGTCTACACTGTCTTTGTCCATATATTATTTGATATATTTATTACTCTTCTAATGCAACACATTAACATGTTAAATGTATGTGATGTACAACTGAAACGTAGGATATAGTTTGTTACCACACTTCATACTTGTATGCCAATAATGTTATTGGTTTTTATTTTGGTATATATTTACATCATATTTTGTAAAAAAAAAAAAAAAAAAAAAAAAAAAATTTTAATTAATTTCAATGTTTCTATGTCAGACTTCCATTCACGTATCTATTTATTTGAATTATTAATTTGTTAAAGTTTTTAATTTTTATTTTCTTCTTTTTTAAAATTCTTTATGACCAAATTGATACATTTAGAATTTCATAAATTTGAGACTCTAATTCAGAATTTTAAATTTTCTTTCTCAAAATAAATAAATAAATAAATACATAAATAAATTGATGGATGCAGGTCAACACATGCATCTGCAAGTTCCATGAAGAAAAAAAATTGGATTTAGCAAGGGTTATGGACACATATTATTACACATATTCGTTTTCTTTTTTACTAATTTGAAAAAAAGTTTCCATTAAGACCTTATTTTTCAAATTTTGGGATTCTCTTACAATTGTTTCATGTTGCAGGGCTTTAAAGGTTAATTCACTTTCTATTCATTTATTTCAACATTTTTTACAGTATTTAGGTTAGACCATATTTGCATTATGTTTCATTTTCTATACAGCTCTAATGTTTACTTTATACTTTATACTAATATACCAAACATAAAATATATTTACATTATATTTCAAATTCAATTCTTTGCTATTGCACCTTGCATTAATAATAATAACTATAAGTAGAAAATGAACTTTCTAGAGAAATTACATGGAAATATTTTCATGTTCATAGTGATTTTTTGGTCAAAAATAATGTCTGTTTAGCCAAAAATATGGACATGTGAAAAAGTGTTCATTAGGTAAAGAAAAATTAGGTACCTTTTTAATCTTTATATAGTATTTTCAAAACAATAAGTGATGATATGTTGACTGAAAACTAGTTGAATGACACCTCATATATATCTTGGGGGGGGGGGGGGGGGGGTCTGTATCACATTCACATGCACTAATTAACTTTCAAGAGGGTGGCAGAAACCCTGCTACATAAAAAAAAAAAACTACAACTTCCACATGTGGTAGAATTCACAATAAAGCAAACTTTGACTTTGCTGAACGATTTAAAGAACGATTTAAACGTCACCTCTCCCTTTTTTCCATTCTTTATAAAGACGGAAGTTGATGCTAACGCTTTTGCGCGAATTCTGCAAAGATGGCAGAGCAACAGAAACAAAACGTTTTGTGTGAGGAGGACAAAGAATGGGGGGGGTTACCAGGATATACAGAATAAACATTGGCCCGGCTTTCACTCACTGGTGTGACACCCCCCCAACCGAATTCAGGATGGGGGGTTAGCCACACTAAGCCACACGGTTGCTAACCGTCCTATGCTATTGTTTAGCCAGAACTGGATTCATTACCTTATTACTTTTCATCCTTTATACAGCCACTGGATTCAGAAATGTTGTTTAATCCATCTGCAGGCGACCATCATGATTTTACAATACTATGCGGGTATGTGCTGGTCCTCATGGGATACGCAGCCTTGGTCCTCATGGGAACCGCAGTCTTGCTTAAGGCAAAACACTATCGCTTTTGTCCACCGGTGTCGCTAAGGGTTAGCGTTTCGACTGAAACTAAAAGTTACCAAGTGTTGCCTTAAATAAAAGGTTGAAATATGAATGGTGTCATTAGGCATTGATGTTGTGTAAATTGAATTTCAATGAATTTTTAGCTCAAAATTATTGATCGCCAATGCGATTCTGGTGTGAGATGAGCAAGCAAAACATAAAGGATGCTTATTTTGTTGAATGTCACTTGAACTTAATGGGAGGTTTTGATAAAAAAAAATAAACCTTTTGGTTCGAAATACGAACAAATGAAAAGTGTCATTTGTTTTAGTAATATATAATATGAATGAAGTACCATAATTTTCGCACTATAGGGCAAACCTGACTATAAGCCGCCACTTACCAAATGCGACACAAAAACGGCATTTGTTCATAAATAAGCCGCAACGGACTATAAGCCGCAGCTGTCCTCACTGTATTATGGGATTTTTACACCAAAAGATATTAACCCATAACAATTTATTTGACAGCAGCATCATACGCCTGTCATATGAACAAATGAACCACCATGAAGCTTTGAACCAATTGGCTTCAAAGCTTCATTGCTTCAAGAAGCTTCTTTTGGCCATTATTGTTACCTTATGAGAAAGTCAACCTTTTCTGCCACCTGCTGTCAACACATTTGTTGTCCAACATTCCTCCTAGCATGCATTTCAGCACTACAGATGTAAATAACAATCAAAATTCATGTTCTATGCTAATTATTCACTTACGGTACTGTTCCAGTTGTTTCATTAATTGCTAGTTAATGGTATTTGATAACACTTTATTTGACAGTGGCGCCTTGAGACTGTCATTAGACAATCATAATTATGACATGACACTGGCATGAGCATTGATGAATGCAAATTATCTCACTTTTGAATTGATGTAAACGATTCAAACTGGCGTTAGTAACATAATTTGCCGGATAACACTTAATTACATCTCTCATAAGCATTCAGTAATGCCCATGATAGTGTCATGTCATAATTATGACAGTCTTATGACAGTCTTATGACACCCCTGTCAAATAAAGTGTTACCAAATACAATAACAAGCAATTGGAACAATAACTAAATAAATAATTAGCACAGAACATGAATTTTCATTGTTATTTACATTTGTAGCACTGCAATAAATGCTAGGAGGGATCTGTTGCCTATTAACCCAAATAAATCAACAAATAAGACGCACTGGACTATAAGCCGCAGGATTCAAAATGAAGTAAAAAAGTAGCGTTTTATAGTCCGAAACTTTCGGTAGATATTAAATGATGTGAACAATGGATTTTTGAAATTGTCAGTGGGAAATTTTTGGTAAAAAGAAAAATGACCACTTAAGGAGATTTTAGTGGGTCTGAGGTGAGAGTCAATGGAAGCAAATGGGTATCTATTGTAGGTCCGCGTATGGAGATTTTTGTGGGTCCTTGTTGAAAGTCAATATGACTGAATGGAGAAGTTTTTTGGGTGTTATTCAATGACAATGTGAATTGAATGAGCAAAGTAAATGTTTTTTTTAATGTGTGTTTAAATTAAATGAATTGGCTTTTTTTGGTCCAAAAATATTAGTTACAGGGGAAAAGGTGAGTTTTTTGGCCCCCCCCAAAAAACTAAAGCTTTTCGTCGTGTTAATTTCTGGAAAACGTTTAAGTGCCTCAATTATTGATTGACGAGCTGGTAGCATCATAAATGATTCAAAAGGAAGTTGTCTAATTGTCTGACCGCAGTGGTCACACTAAAGTGATTGGTGTACAATAAAGAGATAATTATCAAGTACACTGGTACAAACACTGGGGCGGGCAAAACTTGAGACATTTGATTTTGAAAGCTGAGATAAATATTTTAAAACAGAAATAGTAATACATGTACATCTTCATTTCACCCTCAGTAGCTCTCAGTATGAATAAAGTCTGTCAATGTTTGGTCAGCTTTATTCCTTCTTATAAACCTCCAATGCCAGATGCATGCAATTGAGGTCCTATTCAGCATATGAAATGTCTATTTTAATGCAGTCACACAGCGCCATAACTAGTAATGAGCACTCCAAGGCAAATGTAAATCTCTTATTGACTTTGCAATGACATCCACGGATGTGACAGGCAATCAGTGGAATATGACACCGGAAGAATGAAGGCGGGTCTTTATGAGGTCATTGGAAAACACATTAGAGGTGAATGATCATGTTTCAGTAGCATTGAAATAAATCAAATCGTGAAATAAATACTGGACTATTAATAAAAAATCAAATTTATTTGATTATATATTTATTATTCAATTTTGGTACTCCTGGTCATGTATAGATCGGTGTCAGCTCTCCCACTTTAAATGGATTGGACGTGTATTGCCCTCATCTGTGATTTGCTGGTATTTTTTCTCCTTCTAAAAACACCACAACTCGCTTGTGTTGTTGTTGCAGGAGCGGTCAGACATTTGCAGGTGACAACTTGACAGATTGTCCGCTTGAATTAATAAAGAGGGAGAAAGGTCAAGCATCAAAGATGACTGGGAGCTTGGTGATGAGAGAGATTTGAAAAGGGCAAATCACAGCAGGGAAGAAGCTATTTGCTCACTTTGATCATATAGAAATGCTCATTACTTTGACGTTGTTTTTTTGACACCAACACGCCACAAGATAATAGCGAAAGCCATGTACCGTACCAAGTGAAAAAGAAGAAATTTATTTCTAAACTAGGGGGTGTCACAAAATATCAAAAATGGTGATATATCGTGATACTTTGTATCCCAAAAGGTTATCAATACGCTCCTGCCAAGAATCGATTTATCATTGGAGCACTTACAGTTTAGTTTTTGTTCATTTTAGAGGATTCACAGCTCACTTCCTTTTGAGTTTGTGTCCCTGCCTATTCATTTCAGGAGATTCTTTGGTCACTTCCTGTTCTAAAAACCAAAATAAGCCGGAAGTGACCCATAAATGTCCCATAATCAACAGGAAGGGACTAAAAATCAACAGCAAATGGACTGAAATGGGTCCAAATTAAACTCATTGGTTGCCATTGACATCCAAATCGTTTGAAGTAGGAGGGATGGCACCGAATAAACGAATGCCACAATCCCATCTCAAACGGACTGGACGTCTACTAGTTATGAATTCATTCCAGTTCACTGCAGAAGGATAAAAATAGCTTGTTTTTCTGTTTATTAGTTGTAGAATATCCTAGAATAATTTCCTGACCAATGTATTGATAATTGTCACATCGCCGTGTCAAAAAACCATGTTTTATAAAGAAAATTGTGCTGAATGCGAGCAGAATTAAATAGATAACTTCATTATTAAATAAATGATTACATGTGATCTTTTCAAGTTTAATATTAAAATTAATATACAATTAAACTGAAAAATACAACTAAAAATTGGAAAGTCCTCACTTTAAAAATGATCAATAGATAATAAAGAAAAAGAAAAAAAAGGAATGGAGAAAAAAAAAAAACATATTTTTGAGGAAAATATACAAAATTATAACAAAAAATAGATAATAATACATTTTTATTTCTCCCTTTTTGTTAAATTATTTTTCAAATTGTTGTTCTTAATTGTTTTTTTTTTTTACATTTTTAAATACATTTTAAATTTTGATAAATTTCGTAAATGTACTTTATTATTTAAAAATCTTTTCATGTTTGCTTTTTGTTTTTTTTAGTAATTTAATTTATCTTCCCATATGTTGTAAGGATAGAATAGACCTTGCCATTTTTAAGTGAATTGTTTTCATTATGTTCAGACTAACTGTACATTGATCCTTTTCACTTGCTGAATATGCAGGTCCCCCCCCACAACGCACGCTTGACCCCACCCCCACCCTCTCCCACCCCCCGCTGCCACACAGACACAGATGCATATGCACACAGCCCCGAAAGATTCATGTCAACAACATGGCGCCTCGTCCAACCCTTTTGAAGAGGAGGAATATTAGAAGTTCTTTTCAGCCAGCAACAGCCATTTTAAGTCATGTAAAAAGACGTCAATCTTGTGGAAGTGGGGGAAACACCACTAATTTTGCTATAATTTTGCGGTAATGCAACACGGTGGCTTCAGAGTGTAAGTACCTTTATTAAAACAAAAAAAAACGGGGAGCTATCCAAGAATGGGTCCACTTCAGGGGAACACTGACATGAACATAAACTGACATGAAAAAAAATGTGTGAAATGAAATGATAGTATTTTGGTTCGGGTCTAAGGATAGTTAGCATGCCTCAGATGTCGATTTGTCTTTGGATAAACCTAAGATTTTTTCCCCATTACATTTTCCTAAATCACTTTTGGAGTGCTCCAGTGTCCCCGAGAAGTGGACCCATTCTTGGACAGCACTCTGTTTCTTTTTAAATCAAGAGACTTGCACTTCGAAATGTTTTAGTAGTTTTTGAAAACAGGTTTGAATGGAATGTTGTATCACCTGAACCAATATACAAAGAAAGTTAGTCTTAGTTAATACAGATTTATTTTGCATTGATCATTTAGCCTATCAATTAATTAGGTTTATATTTGCGAGAAATGTAGCCCTGACCCCCGTTAAATAATCTGCTTGGTCATGTTAATGTCCCGTCCCCAACAAAATGTGTACATGCAGATTACGCCCTTTACGGTACGGACTTTTATTCATGTATTTGTTTACTTATTTTATTTTGGTACTCCTGGCCCTCCACTGTTGGTGTTGTGTAAGACAAATACCACAAAGGGATGAGGTCGCAGGAATCATTTAATGTGTTCAGTCTCTCACTGGCACGCTGGCAAAGGTGCACCAATGAAAAGCCAGTGCTGAGTCAGCGTCCAGCGCTTCCTCAGCACGATCACTCCAGCAGAGTGCAAACATTTTGCTGCAGTGGCCTCACAGCGCTTCATTACACGCATTACGGCTGGGAAAGGATGAGAGGGAGAGACGCTGTGGCTTCCTTTCCCCGCTGTAAACAAGTCTATTGTGGCTCTTCTGCAGTGGTTCTGAATTGGAAGACGCATTTTGCAGATTTTAAGACTAAAAAAATGGAAAATGTTGCCCAGAGTAGAGGCGCTAAATGCTAGGTTAAAGTTGAAAGAGCACACTTAAAATGACCATTGAATGGCTTTAACATTTGTAATTACAGTATGTTATAGGTCTATATATCATCACGATATTATATCAGTACGAATGATGTCTAGCCCTACCCAAGATGGACCATCAGCTATGGAACCTGCCGTAAATAACACTTCCTATGATTATAATAGACTTCCAATCCTTTGGCGTCCAATCATCCTTCAGCAGTGAATTTACAGTAAAGTGTTCACCACTTGTAGACATCCAGTCATCCAGTCCGTTTGACGTGTGAATGTGGCAGAGAATGAGCAAATGCTCTTGCGCCATCAATGGCAGCCAATGAGTTAGAAAATATTTTTTCTCCTCTGGACAAGATGCACCCTCCCACCCATTATTTTATCACTAGTAGATGTCCAATTTATTTGAAGCAGGAGGGTTCGCAGCGAATGCCTCCCATGCCACGTTTACGTAGTGAATGTCAGCAAATGAGGTAAGCAGAATTTTTTTTTTTAACCTGTCCTGTTCAGCTGTTTGACACGGAGAATGGAAGTCTAAGTGTCTGGTTGGTTGGTCTGAACAGTTTTAATGTTTCACATTGAGAATATGACATACTCCCATTGTGATGATTGAGCATACCTTGTTTATTATGACAAAGTAGAGAACAGGAAGCGGTTATGGGGGAACAAAAGAAAAGAAACACAAGAAAAGAAAGAAAAGAAACACACACAACAACAAGAAATACATTGAACGCCTACACTAACTATTATTATGTTGGTGCTATCGCCAGCTAGATGTATTTCCGGTTGACACCATGTAGGGGGCCTGTTGACCAGGGAAAGAAGGGGGGAGGCGATGGGGAGTCTATAAGCTAAGTGATTGGGAGGGGCAGAGTGTACACAAATCAGCTCTGTGATCTAGAAACCAGTAATCGTGTGAATCCCTTGTGAGTGTAAGCCCGTCGGCAACCGACCCTACGCCGCCCCATCGCCAATCGCGGTCACGGGGCCCCCCACCTGATCGCATCCAATCACATCCAGCCGCGCGCGACCCCCACCAAACATGCAACAGCCACGCAGACTAGCGGAGACGTCGGGCGGGCACCAACCCAGGGCCACAGCCCCCACCCAGCCAGCCCGGGGAGGGAGAGAGGGTCGGATGGGGGTGCCAGTGCAGCCCATCCCTCCTCCCGCAGCCCGGATCCCTGGATCCCGAGCCATTGACACCCCCAGGTGGTCCCCCGGGCCACCCGCGGTCCCATCAACCGGCCCTGAGTAATGGGAGGAGGGGACGCACCACCAACCCCAACGCCCAGCCCCTCACTTGCTCGCCCACCCAGCCCACAACCGCAGCCCCGCAACCGGCACAGCTCCCCACGGGACTCCCAGCGGCTCACCAAGCCCAAGGCAGGGTAAGGTCCCCCGCCGGAGCAAGCGACATCCAGCTGATACAGCCAGCCAAGCTAAGCAATATTTGACCAAGTCATGATAGCAATGACGTTACATTCGAGTGATTATGCAGTAGTTTGGTATTAAAATAACAAAACATGTTATCGGTACAGTACTGGCATCCGCCAATACCAGACAACCGGTATCAGGAGACAAAAAAATAGTATCGATGCAAAACTAGTCTCGACCAAGATTTTAACTTCAAAAACCTCTAAGTCAGGGTAGCTGACAGTCAAGGTACAATTGAGGGCTGTTTTAGCAAAAGCTAAAGTTTGTGACAGCATGCTTATTTAACGCAGGAAGGTCAGACAAGCTATGCCTCAGACAGAAGGGTCACTTGTCTGGGCCAGAGGTATCAGTCACAGCTCATGACAACAATCAATAATCCAATTACTATGTGGCTTCAACACTAAAGCAGTTTAAAGGGCTTTCGACAGTAGCTTGCCTGGGAATGACGAGGAAACCTCATTGTTTAAAGAAAGAAAAAATGGAATACCACTGAAATAAGGAGACCAAAAATGGGGTCATGATATGTAAACTGGCATAGCAAAATGAGTAACAGTGACCCATTTTTCAAAGTTAAGGTTCCCGTATCATTAAAAAGAGAGTGACACATCAACCATTTTGATATAGTCTTTCACATCAGTGAAAGTTCTGTGTTCCGTGCATCTTGTATTTTCAAAATTAGATGAAAACAGTCAGACAGTTTACATATTTAAATGTTCAGATGTTAAGATTTGAATGAGGCAAAATAACATGCTTTTTCCTCTCAAATATATTGTTATAATCATTTATTTTTGATGTACTGTAATTATTTTCTGTATAAAAATTAATTTGGTGTTCAAAAAGTCTTTATTTCAAACTTGAGTCTTGAAAAAGAGGGGTCCTCTTATAATCAGGGCTAATACGGTATTATGTTTTTCGCACCATGCATGCATTTTGAAACGGTGTGAAAAAAAAAATCAAGGGGAGAAATTCACATCAAAATCATTCACTAGGTCCCCCCGTGTGGTTCTGGGATTTTTGCTCACCGTTCTTGTTATCATTTTGACGCCACGGGGTGAGATCTTGCATGGAGCCCCAGCTCGAGGGAGATTATCAGTGGTCTTATATGTCTTCCATTTTCTAATAATTGCTCCCACAGTTGATTTCTTTACACCAAGCATTTTACCTATTGCAGATTCAGTCTTCCCAGCCTGCTGCAGGTCTATAATTTTGTCTCTGGTGTCCTTCGACAGCTCTTTGGACTTGGCCATAGTGGAGTTTGGAGTGTGACTGACTGAGCTTGTGGACAGGAGTCTTTTATATCGATAATGAATTAAAACAGGTGCCATTAATACGGGTAACGAGTGGAGCCTCGTTAAACCTCGTTAGAAGAAGTTAGACCTCTTTGACAGCCAGAAATCTTGCTTTTTGTAGGTGACCAAATACTTATTTTCCACTCTAATTTGGAAATAAATTCTTTAAAAATCAAACAATGTGATTTTCTGTTTTTTTTTTTTCCACATTCTGTCTCTCATGGTTGAGGTTTACCCATGTTGACAATTACAGGCCTCTCTAATCTTTTCAAGTAGGAGAACTTGCACAATTGGTGGTTGACTAAATACTTATTTGCCCCACTTTACGTACAAAACACTAAGACGAAAATTAAAAGGGCTGCCAAAAGCAACAATGGCTATGAGGAAATGGTAATTTAAAAAATTGTGACCTATAGTGAAGCATTTTTGCCTTTTATCTCAGAATCTCGCTGTTTGACTTTTGACTCATTTAGCTATGCCAGATGCATTCTGAAAAGCGCCAGGGAGAAAAACATTAAAAAGATGCACAACATACAAGTAGATGTGCTTGTTAGACCCCAATAAGGATACATATGCGCAGGTGCATTGTTGGCGACCTCCCCTCAGTCAATTGCTAAGTAGTTCCCAGAGTACTCCCAGTGGACTAAATCCCACTCGGAGGCCGCAATCGATGGGCTGGACGCTCACGGGCAGCCTTCTCTGCACAAGTGTTTGTGCTTAATATTTAATGGTGGGCTGCCGTGTTTGCTAAACAACTCCTAACTGCTTTTGTGTCACACTGCATTATTCATCGGGTTAGCTTTCACATCGGCCGTGTTGAGATTCGCACAACAACACCGAGTGGCAAAGGCGTCATTGTTTGGGGAAAAAAAATGTTGTTATAGTTTAATTGCAGGACTGCAGCAGAGGGTCAGGGAAAGTATGTGGAATATGAAAAGTTGTTGTTTTTTAAAAGTGTTTTCATAGACTTCACTATCAGTTGACGAGACAGCTCCTACAGACATTGCACCACTTCCAGTAGGGGGCCGGGCCAGGCAGAGCGTCATGGCGGCTTTCACACTGTTAAACACAAACATGCTGTGTTCTAACTAATTTAGGTGGAAACAAGACGAAGGTTTTAGTGCATACAAACAGGAAGGAGTGTCTCGAGAGTGATTTGGTCGAGGATTCAAGATAATTTTTAGATAAAATAGCACGAGGCATGCATTTTGAAAAATTGTGAAAAAAATTAAATGAATGGGAAAAAAATAGCGTAACTTTGGGTTGAAATATTTACGCAAAATAAATGATAACTGCCCGTTTTTTTTTTCTTTAACCAAGAATCGAGACTGTTTTACGTTCATATTTATAGAAATTCCAGGATTTACGCATTTACTTACAAGAATTTTTAACTTAAAAAGCTCTTTGTTTTGTGACAGCCGCCACCTTCGATTTTGTATCTATTCACAATATTGTAACTTTACATTCAAATAATCATGTAATTTTCGGCCAACTGCCCGTTTTTGGCAAAAAAAAAAAAAAAAGTAATTTAGATATTTATGTGTCCATACAAAAAACCATTCGGCTTTTACGGGTTTTATTTTTTCTAACATTTCAATCTAAAAACGAAAAGGGCCAGATAGCCGGCAAGACGTGCTAACACAATATGACATCGGAATTCAACCTAAATATGTTGTGATTGTATATAGAAAAATGCTAAATTTGCTTTCGTTGAGTAAAATTAAGATTATTTTGCATGTTTCTGATGTGGAAATTGAGTTATTTACTAGCTGTTGAAAACTGTCAAAATTGCACACAAAAAAGTGCTATTTTAGCCAGAAACTTGTATAATATGTTAAATATTGCTATTGATCCTGAAAATATAGGTGATTATCTCTACATTTTGAGATTTTTGTACATCTAGCATAAAATCTGAGAATTTTATAGCCATTTTTAATTTTGTTATATTTATCTAAAAAAATATTATTAAAAATTCAGGATTTTATTGGAGAACAACTTTGAATTTTTTGATGCCGCTGCTCACGGAGACTCACATATGCCTAAGAGAGGTGCCTGTTTTGGTTTTAGGTCGCTAGCAGCTTTAGTTTTGGAAATATTTCAATTTTGAGTTTTTGAAAATAGGCCCCCTACTGAACAGCCCTGCGCCGCGTTTCCCGCCAACTGATAGTGAAGTCCATTGCATTTTTATGGTATTAATAACTATTGATATGATTGTTTACATAGCATTTATTAAATATTGACTTGTATGACATTGACTGACTTGTAATCCATTGGAACTAGTAGGGCTGGCTGGACGTTTTTAAAAAACGTTTTCAAGAGAAACTTTTATAGCTAAGTTCGTCGTCAAACATCGTTTATGGCTGCCTTTATTCGGCCCGTCCATTTATGAGTGAGACAACTAGCTAGCTCGAGCTACATAGTTAGGTAGCACTGATGAGCAAGGTAAGGAAGATGGACTATATAAGCAATAAATCCGTATCTTTAATAATCACAATGTATTTTATTCATGATTTTATCAAGTAATTGAATAAATTTTAGTCATAAACTTTTCTTGCTTGTAGTATAATGTCATGGTTTGGAGTAGTTTGGTGGAACATGAAGCGTTAGCTAGAGTGTTCTTTGCATGAGTAATAATGGTAAAGTGATGCAAAAAGTATATACGTATAAACACACACATATAGAGTATATATATAATAGATATACAGTATATACAGTAGATATAGTAATGTGTAGTAGTAATTTGTTTATTATAACAATAAATCCACAAGATGGCATTAACATTATTAACATTTATGTGTGTATTTTGCATAGCTATTTGATTGGGAATGCCAGTTCTCTTTGCATTGAGTGTTTTTCCTTTTGTGAACATTATTTTTTGGGGGAGATAGTAATATTATTTTTGTTGTGCTTTCACTAAGTGATACTGTAGCGACTTAACTGTTCGGCCCAAATGCATGATAGGAAGTTGGGCAACCATGACTGTCAGTGGTGGCTGCAAATGGTATACAGTAAGTTCTGCGTTGTGTTCAGTTAGGCGTGTTAAGAAAAAGATCCTCTCCTGCTCCAGCCAAATACATGATGGGAAGATGGGCAACCATGACTGTCAGTAGTGGCTGCAAATGGTATACAATATGTTCTACGTTGTGTTCAGTTATGAGTGTTAAGAAAAAGATCGTCTCTTGCCCCGCCCAAATGCATGATGGGCTGCTTAAGACAATAAAAGGCGCGGTCCAATGAACCTGCGTCTACTCGCAGTTCTCCGCCTTTTCGGTCTCAATGTGCTAAAACGGCGTCATTGTAAACCGTTTGAGGCAACGCATGAACGGGTCATTCCGTCCATGCGTTAATTGCGTCAAAAATTTTAACGTGATTAATTACAAAAATTAATTACAGCCCGTTAACGTGACAAATTTGACAGCCCTAATATATATATATATTATATATACAGTATATATATATTCATTCATTCATTTTCCATGCCACTTTTCCTCACGAGGGTCGCGGAGGTGCTGGAGCCTATTCCAGCTAACTACGGGCAGTAGGCAGGGTACACCCTGAACTGGTTGCCAGCCAGTCGCAGGGCACAAGGAGACATACGACCATTCACACACACTCATACCTATGGACAATTTAGAGTATTCAATCAGCCTACCGTGAATGTTTTTTAGATGTGGGAGGAAACCAGAGTTCCCGGAGAAAACCCACGCAGGCACGGGGAGAACATGCAAACTCCACACAGGAAGGCCAAAGCCCGGGATTGGACCCTTGATCTAGATCGCTAAGTTGACGTTTAAGACCTTTAACCCTTTATGGGGCAAGGGACTTTTTTGGTCTTAAAAAAACTTAAATATAAGCGATTATTATAATACATTTTCGTAACTATTATTTTTATATAATTAGCAAATATATACATGTATTATTACAAGGTTAATAAATGCTAAATTAACTAAATTAAAATTAATTTAAAACAGAAACACTCTAGTTACTACCCCAAGTAACACTGTGAAGTAATTTTTTTTTCATAGTTTTTAACTCACTGCAAGTCATTGAGATAGATAGATGTTCAATTCACTAAACTAGCAGGATTGGCTGTGAATGCTCATCTTTCAGTTCAAGTGACGGCGGAAGATGTCCAATCCATTATGAACGGGAGGGTTCCCTCATTCATCCCTCCCATTTAAAATGGATTGGATGTCTAGCACCATGAATGGCAGCCAATGAGTTAACAAAGAAGTCAACCAAAATGCCCGAAAATTAATAGAAAGTGGTAAAAAAAACTCTACAGCAAGTGAGAGCAAAGCATCCCCACGCAATTTCTGCAATTTCTCCAGAAATTGCATCTTTTAGTTATACTGCATTGTGTTTTTGTCAATTATTTTCAAAGGTACTGCCCTCCACTATAATTTCAGTATTCATACTTTTTGCGTGTTTCTGTTTGGATGTGTCTAGAATGAGATATGCAAGATTACACAAGGCTTTTATTGAATTTCCTTTCTATTAGACTTCAATGTGATTCAGTCTCTTCAACCATTAGGAGAAACATGAGCAGCCTCACTGGCTGTCTGCCTCTGCACTGTTGCCCTGGCAACTTGGGAAGACAGGTTGCTTACCTATATACAGAGAGGAGTCCTTCCTGTGGACGTGGTCGTCAATGTAGGACACTCCCAGAGGCTGGACGGGGGTAGCGCCGATGCCCAGCAGCACCTGGGCGCCGATTAGCAGCAGGTACATCATGTTGGTGTTGGCCCGGTCGCCGCACTTGTACGCCGAGTCGTCGTTCTCCGAGCGGGAGCTATTGGAGCACACGTCCCGGCCCTCCTCGGCGTGCCAGGAGTCACCGGCGTCGTACTCGTACTGTTGGGTGAGAAACTCGGGCAGAGCGGACAGAAGCGCCCCCAGCGCCATGACGATGCCGCCACAGCCGATCAGCCGCGGCCGGTGGGCTTTGGCGCCGAAGTAGCTGACGAAGAGGATGAGGGCCAGGTTGCCGATCTCAAAGCTGCTGGCGATAACGCCCACGTCGGCGCTCTGCAGGTTGAAGCGTCTCTCCAGCGTGGTCAGGACGCTTACCTGGAAGGACATGCGTCATTAAATGTATCATTAAGTCTGATTATTTCACTGTTTACTCATTCAATTCAAGATGCACCATATTTTTCAGGCTATTAGTCGCAGGTGTTTTCATAGTTTGGCCATTGGTGCGACTTATACATGTAATTATTAAAGGGATGACCTGACTAAACTGAAATATTGGTTCTATATCTGGCGCGCACGAGACAGTAAGGGACAATTTGCAATTTAATTTTGGAAGCAGAGGAATAGGCTTACCTTCACAATGACAAATACTGTAACGGCCAGTCATTATCTCACATTTCATGCACTGCCATGATGCCCTAACAAAACTAAAATCATCACATAACAACAAACTAAATAGCCTAACTAGCAAGTAATGAAACAACTGGAACAGTAACTGAAGAAACAATTAGCTAAGAACATGAACTTACCATGAACCAAGCAAAACTACAGTACTCCTTATTTTAAAGTTAGTAACTCAGCTTAAATATACAACATTTGAAAATAATTTGCAGTTTAGTATAATATCAAAAATTTTATTTCGACGTAAGCCGTGATTGTTGTTTACGTCGCAATGTGTTCTGTTGTTGTGACGGGAGTAGCTATGAGCTCATTCCACATTATTTTAGGTTGCTTTTCAAGGTGAAATGTCTGTTCTTGGGGTTGGAAAAATACATTTTCCTGTAAAAATGTGACTTATACTTCTATGCGACTCATATAAGATTTTTTCTAGCATTTTGGGGTTTGTTCGAATTATACTCCGGAGCAATTTATAGTCTGAAAAATACGATATTAAAAAATTTCTAATTCTTATTTATTTCAATATTTATGCTTTGGGTCATTTTTTAATATTTGTTTGTGTATTTATATTTATTTATTTAGATTTTTGTTTATTCCAATTCTAATTTGTTTTCAGTTTGTTTATATACTGTATATTTTATGTTATGTTATAGACGAGTTCCGTTCCTACACTGAAGATGTAACACAAATTTCCGTGTGAATCGTAATTAACCCTTTAAGTACCCCAACATAACTATCCCAAAAGCCCAAAAGTGTTGAATTTTTTTTTTTTTTTTAATGATGGAGGATACACTGCCCTCTGGTGGCCGCGTTGGGCCTGGCTGAACTGTCGCCTTGTATGACAGAAGTAGACTCGGACGTCCTACATGGATAAAGGATAGCTGCGCTCTGGTTTGGCCCACATAAGGCTGTAAGTTGTTTCAGCTAATACATGTGTTGTGTTAGGGTAAGAGCACAAACGGACACAAGCTTGGCATTTTTAATAACTCTGCTCTTCACAACACATTCACTCGTGCACCAACCCCCCCCCCCCCATAACATTTCATAACATTTGGACATAACGTTTCCTCATCCCACTGGAAAGTGCAACTCAGAACAACAAACCAACAAGAGTGACATAGAACTATTGTCAATATTCCCACTCTATGTGCCTTGTGGACACAACAATACTACGTTTAGGGCTACAGTTTGTGGAATTACTTGTGAGCGATTTGCTATTGGAATTGTAAATGCATTAGCATTCGTAGCATTTAAACTAGCGGACTTTTGTAATGCAAATTAGGCTAATTTAATGTACTAAATTTACATATTGATAGACTAGATGGACATTTGAACACCAATTGTTTTGTGTCAAGTGTTTTATTGTTGAAATGCGTGTCGTTTTGAACATAAGTGTACCTGTGTGTGGTACATCTTTACAAGTTGTCAAAAGTGAAGGAAGTAAAAAGCTTCAAAAAGCACAAATGCCTTGTTTGCTCTCTGTAAAGCTGAGCAACTTCACGTTTAGTGAGGACAGAACATATCATATTAATAAAATAAAGTGAAAAATACGATACCTTGTTTATGCAACTAAAAACAACAACAACAACAAATAAACGACTGAAGACAAAAGGGCGGACGAGACTCCAGTGTGGTAAAGTCGAAATTGCGTAAATCGAGTAGATCGTAACCCGGGGACTACTTTGGTTTTTTTTCTTAGTTTGTCTTCACTTCTATCAAAATGTATCACAATTTTATTTATTTATTTAAACATTTATTTCAATTCACATTTATTTAATCCAACCTCCTTTATTTCCATGTCTTTTTCCCCATTTTTTAGTGATTTATTTATCTATTGATTTATTAATAATGTAATAGATTAAAAAATATTGAAATAAATTAATAAAGAAATATATTTAAAAAATGGAAATAAACAAATAAAAATTGAAACAAATAAAAAAAATAGAGTAAATGAATATTGAAATAATTATACAAAATTGAAATAAAAAATTAACATCGGAATTTAAACAGAAAATTGTTGAAATAAATCTTAATGCAAATTAAGAAATACTGAAATAATGACATATTTTGAACACTTTTATCTATTTAATAATTTCTTTATGTAATTTTGGCATGCTGGTCCTCCACCCAGTCACTGTGAATACATTATGCTGCTGTCCTGTGATGTCCTTCAGACATTCAGTTGGCCTGTGCTTATAAAACTAAGAAACAAAGCAACAACCTCAACAAACAAAAACATCTGCCCTTGAAATACAGACAGTGAAAACAATCAAATAGCATCCACGGAAAAATTAAAATATAGCTTAGAGGGAACAAAAGGAAAAAAAAAAAAGAAAAAACTGGAAGTGCACTTTTGATTTTGGCAGTGTACAAGGACGAGTGTTGCTGCGAAACGATAATGCACTTTTAATTGATTTTTAAAAGCCACACAGTATTTCCATTTCCCGAAGTAAGTGCACTTTCTGAGCCAAGCGTGCCAACAAATTGACGGTAATAGGCGTCCAATATATTTTGAACCGGGGATAATCGCTGTCGGAATGGATTGAATGTCTGTCTATTGTCGTCAATGAAAGCCCGGAGATGTTTTGAGTTTCTGCAATACTCTAAACGTGAATATATTCTTTATCAGCTCTGTATATTAACCCTTCCATGCAAAAATTTTGTTTTTTTTTAAACCCTTAGAGGAGTTTCATAGAACTCAATGGCTGCCATTGACAGCGTTAGTTTGTTCATTCTCCTCCCCAGTCAAAATGGATTGGACGTCCATCACCGTCAATGGCGCTAAAACATGAGCATTCAGAGTCAGTCCTTTCCATTTTGAATTGGACTTATATCACTGTCAATGGCATGCAATTAAATAAATATTAAACCTTAAATCAACTTCAGAGTGTCACTTGGTGACATAACCAGTGTGTATTTCTGTTTTAATTAAAGTCCCGATCGGGATGCCGATTGATCGGGTCTGATCACGTCATTTTCAAAGCATCGGAATCGGCAAAAAAATATCGGACATGCCTTTTTTAAATATATATATATTTTTTAATTAAATCGTTTTCTAATTGTATTTTACGTTACAGACAAAATGTCTTACACTCACCCAGAGTCTTTAGTTTTGGCTTAAAGTAGGGCTATCAAATTTATCGCGTTAACGGCGGTAATTAATTTGTTTTAAATTAATCACGTTATAATATTTAACGCAATTAACGCATGCGCTACACGACCCACTCACGCATTGTCCTGTCCAATCTATAATGCCGCCGTTTTAACTTTATATAGAGCTAAAAGGCAGCATAAAATGAGTAGAGGGAATTTTGGCAATCTTTGGAGCCTTTTTTTAAATGGTTAAAGCCTTACAATCCCTCTCTCAACAATTAGAAATATCGTGGGAAGCAATGTGGGGAGGTAAGGTAGTAGTTGATCTTTTTCTTAACATCCTATGTTATTTCCCAATGCAGAGAAGATATATCAATTGGTGCCACTACGCACAGTCATGGTTGCACATCCCATCATGCTTTTGGGCAGAACAGTTAAACGGCTACAGTATCATTTACTGAAAGCTCAACAAATACACTAGATGGCAATATATAGTCACAATATACAAAGTCACATTCATCCTTTAAGAATTACAAGTCTTTCAATCTGTGGATCCCTCTCACAGAAAGAATGTTAATACTGTAAATGCCATCTTGAGGATTTATTGTCATAATAAAAAAATACAGTACTAATGTACTGTATGTTGAATGTATATATTCGTCCGAGTTTTATTCATTTTTTTCTTAATGCATTGCCAAAATGTTTATGATCGGGAAAAATTATCGGGAATGATTGGAATTGAATCGGGAGCAAAAAAAAAAAAGCAATCGGATCGGGAAATATCGGGATCGGCAGATACTCAAACTAAAACGATCGGGATCGGATCGGGAGCAAAAAAACATGATCGGAACAACCCTAGTTTTAATTCATTTTAATTTCATTAATTTAGTTTTTATTAACATTGTGTGAATTCATTAATGTATTTCTAATTCTAAAAAATACATAAAAATACATGAACTAATAATTTAAAAAATATTAAAAATTCGCTCATATTTGATTTTTTTTATGACCAAAAATAGCCAAAATAAATAAATAAATAAATAAATTCACTTGTCTTTTAAAGGGTTAATGGTCTTAGGTGTCAACTTTTGAATATAGCTATATATGGTGACCTCTGCTCTTGAAAGGGCTCAAACATGAAGAATTATTGCGATTTGAAAAATAAATGAATAAATATATAAATGGCTTCTGGTGCCCTCCATTTTTATTTACCATTATACTAGTATTTATACATAATGAATAAATGAATATATACATCCTTGTTTTTTAAACACAAAAACATGACGTATTATCCCCAATTCCATCTAATCGTTTAGCTTTATTAACAAACAAAATCATGAAGTGTGACTAAATAGGCAGCATTTGGCTGCAGCTATCCATCTTGCAACGGTAGACCTCGTGCAAGGCATCGTTTGGTAACAACAACAACACAACGTGGAGAGACTGCGATGCGACTGCTGCAAAGGCCTCATCTCCTCGTTCGGTGCCGATTCTGATAACTCAATCGGGGCCTGAGACGAGCCCAAAACACGAGCAACGTCGCTTAAGTGGAAGATGAAGAAAGAGCTCTCTCACCAGATAGGCGCCCACGGTTCCTTGGGCCAGCATGAGCGCGCATTCCGACAGCAGGAAGATCTTGATGTTGGAAAAACACGAGGTCTTCTTCTGGCTGACGTCGTCCTGTTCCGGATCGTCGTCGCCGCCGCCGATGCGCTCGCCGCACATCTGATTTTTCACCTGCATGTCTGCATGCGGCCGCAGGGGGAACGTCAGCGTGTCCGGGCGGCGGTCATTCGGCGCCCCGCGGACCGCACACGCAGAGCAGCGAGAGAGGAGCTTTGAGCTCGCCCGGTCTAAAGACGCCGATGAGGACTGTTCGGCATCTCGTCTAATGGTGTTCTCCCCGCATCCGCAATGTTACAACATCGCCATCCGCAGGGACCGGTAGCGACTGGTCAGGCCGGGTCGGAGCTGCATCCTCTGCGTCCTCCAGGCGGCTGAAGGATGAGGAGGCTCCGCCTACCCGCCGGCACGTGCTGGGCGCCTGTGCTCCTCCTTCGCATCATCACAGTCGTCATCACTCTATCTGTTTATCTATATCTATCTATTAGTGGTGTGACAATAAACACAATTTTATCATATCCGTAATTTGGGTGAAGAATAAAACATTTAAAAGACAAAAATAGTTCAAAATTGATAAAAATATTCTTTAAAAAAAATAAAAACATGTCTTATTCTGATTGCAGAAGCTCGCAATGGAAGGTCACCACTTACTACAGCTCCAATCTTTTGTCCTTTTGGTGAACCAGGAGACATTTGAAGCACAGTTCCAGTCGAAAAGGGCAAAAATAACTGGAGAAAAGATTTCTCACTCTGGTTATTGTAGTAGTTTTTACCATATATGTCATTTTGGTGAAGTAGGAGACATCAAAAGGACAATCGTAGTGCAAAATTAAAGGGAAAAAAAAGTTAATTAAAAATCAATAGAAAATTACATACAGTGCTGGCCAAAAGTATATTGGCACCCTGCAATTCTGTCAGATTATGCTCAATTTCTCCCAGAAAATGATTGCAATTACAAATGCTTTGATAGTAATATGTTAATTTATTTTGCTTGCATTGAAAAAACACAAAAGAGAATGGGGAAAAATAGTCATCATTTTACACAAAACTTCAAAAACTGGCCGGACAAAAGTGATGGCACCCTCAGCCTAATACTTGGTAGCACAACCTTTAGACACCGCTTCCGGTATCCATCAATGAGTTCTTCTCCAAACTGCCATTTTCAGATCTCACCACAGGTGTTCTATGGGATTTAGGTCTGGACTCATTGCTGGCCACTTTTGAAGTCTCCAGTGTTTTCTCTCAAACCATTTTTAGTACTTTTTGAAGTGTGTTTTGAGTCTTTGTCCTGCTGGAAGACCCACGACCTCAAGGGGGCACCCAGCTTTCTCACATTGGACCCTACATTATGCTGCAAAATCTGTTGGTAGACTTCATAATGCCATGCACACTGTCAAGCGGTCCAGTGCCAGAGGTAGCAAGGCAACCCCAAAACATCAGGGAACCTCCGCCATATTAGACTGTGGGGACTGTGTTCTTTTCTTTGAAGGCCTCGTTTTTTCCCCCCTGTAAACTCTACGTTGATGCCTTTACTTTGCCAATACTTTTGTCCGGCCCATTTTTGGAGTTTTGTGTAGGAGGATAATGATTTAATTTTTTCCCCCATTCTCTTTTGTGTTTTTTCATTGCAAGCAAAATAAATGAAGATATTACTACTATTAGATATTACAATCATTTTCTGGGAGAAATTGAGCATTATCTGACAGAATTGCAGGAGTGCCAATACTTTTGGTCAGTACTGTAGCTGTAGTAGCTTGTAATGGAAGGCCACCACCTATTGCAGCTCAAATTTTACTAAGTACATCATGAGATAATACACTTACTCATGGCGTTATGCAATTGTTGTCCAAAGTTGGCTTAGCTAAAGTAGCAGAATTGTTGTTGTTCTTGTTGTTTTAGAAGGCACGCTCTCGTGGGTAGAAGCAGAAATGCAGAGGAAACTGCGCTGGCTTAGATCAGTGTTTTTCAACTAGTGTGCCACAGAACACTAGTGTGCCGTGAGAGATCTTTAGGTTTGCTGCAAGAAATTATCCAATAAACGTCGTCGGATGTGGACCCCAGCATGTCTACTGTACATCATTTGATTAGACTCGTCAAGTGTCGATATACATGAAAGTGTCCTTTCAATTTTATCCACGTGTGACGACCGTCAATCCTCCCCCTGAGTTTTATTCCAACACATTGTCGAGGACAGCAAGGTGGCTGATGGCCAGAAATCCGAGCAGTTCTTGTACACGAAACGAGCAGCTGTCCAACAGCACCATGGTGCCAAGCAAGCTTAAACGTCATCTCCAAACAGAACACCCGTCGCTTCAAAACAAGTACTATTTTGTTTGCCTTGGTAAAAACACATAGAAACGGGCAACTTTTTTGAGAAAAAAGTACAAAGGTAAATGAGAAAGCTCTCAAAGCCAGTTAACTTGTTGCCGAACTTGTTGCTAAATCCAAAAAGTCCCACACTGTGGCAAAGACAATATTACCTGCCTGCAAAGCCATTGTTAGGGAGATGCTCGGCTCTGATGCGGTTAAAGACATTGCTCAAGGCCGCGTCTGATAATTCTGAGCTTTTCAAGTCTAACTGCTGTAAAATAAATAAATAAATAAGTAGATCAATAAATAAATAAAAACAGAGAGAGACTGAGAGCTGCTGAAAAAGCGCTTCGTGTGTGTCTTTCTTTAATTCCTGCCAGGGTATCAGCTTTGTGTTCATCTAAACAGGCTCAAGTTTCACACTGAGTGAGTATACAGTCCCTGACAAAAGTCATTTCGCTTATCCATTTTGTAGAAACAATTGCTAATAACCTGACATTTAATTACTCAATTGGTTTCAGAAATGGCACATATGAAAGCTAAGACCCTTCCAAATTATGTTGAATGTACAAAAATATATTTGTTTTACTGAAAATACGATTTATCATTTAATGAAGACATAAAGGTCAAATTTTGGCAGGACAAAAGTTTTGTCACCTACAGAAAGTAGCGTGAAAATTGAACAAAAAATTTATTTCAAATACAAAAATATGTTACATAACATAAGTGAATTAAGTAGTGGTGTGAGATCCAAATTTAATATTTTGTATGACTTCCATGGGCTTCAAAGACTGCATCCATACGGTTCGGCAAGGATTCATACAATTTATTGAATAGGTCATCAGGAACATTAAAGAAAGCAGTCTTGCATGCCTACCAGCGTTCATCAACTTTCTTGGGTTTTGTCTTCCATGCTTCCTCTTTCATCCTACCCCAGACATGCTCAATGATGTTTATGTTTGGTGAATGGGCTGGCCAGTCCTGGAGGATCTTGATTGAAGTATGCGATGGAGCACCATCCTGCTGCAGAATTTGTCCATTTTTATGGTTAGGAATGTCAGCGGCAACTAAGATTTGTTGATATTTCAGACTATTTATGCTGCCTTCCACCCTGCAGATCTCTCGCACACCCCCATACTGGATTTATCCCCAGACCATGATTTTGCCACCACCAAACATCACTGTTTTCTGAGAGAATCTCGGATCCATCCGGGCTCCAGTAGGTCTCCTGCAATATTTGCGGCGACTGTGGTGTAATTTAATGGAAGGTTCATCTGAAAAATCCACCTTTTGCCACAAAACAGTGAAGTTTAGTGGTGACAAAATCATGGTCTGAGGTTTCATCCAGTATGGGGGTGTGCGAGAGATCTGCAGGGTAGAAGGCAACATAAATAGTCTGAAATATCAACAAATCTTAGCTACTGCTTACATTCCTAACCATAAAAAGGGATAAATTATGCAGCAATATGGTGGTCCATCGCATACTTCAATGTCTACTTCAAAGTTCCTCAAGGCAAAGATCAAGATCCTCCGGGACTGGCCAGCCCAGTCACCAAACATGAACAGGATGAAAGAGGAAGCATGGAAGACAAAACCCAAGAATGTTGATGAACTCTGGGAGGGATCAAGACTGCTTTCTTTTATGTTCCTGATGACTTCATCAATAAATCGCATGAATCCTTGCCGAACCGCATGGATGCAGTCCTTCAAGCCTATGGAAGTCATACAAAATATTAAATTTGGATTTCACAGCACCACTCATTGATTCACTTATGTTATGTAACATATTTTTGTATTTGAAATACATTTTTTGTTCAATTTTCACGCTACTCTCTGTAGGCGACAAAACTTTTGCTTGCCAAAATTTGACCTTTATGTCTTCATTAAATGATAAATCTTTTTTCAGTGAAACAAATATATTTTTGTTCATTCAACATCATTTGGGAGGGTCTTAGGTTTCATATGACTCATTTCTGAAACCGACTGAATAATCAAAAGTCAGGTTATTAGCAATTGTTTCTGCAAAATGGATAAGCGACAAGACTTTTGTCAGGGACTGTAGATATTGAAAAATTATTTTATGAATAAATATACTGTACAGAAATTTTGAAAAGTTTTTGGTTTGTGGTGTGCCGTGAGATTTTTTCCAATGTAAAAACATGCCGTGACTCAAATAAGGTTGAAAAACACTGGCTTAGATAAACCAAAAGGTGCAGTTTTAAAAACCGATTTGAACATTTTAAACATCATTTTAACCAGCCTGTCCAAAAAGGTCTGTTTTGGTTCAAAATCGGTTAATCGAACAGCCCAAGTTATGGTTCGTGGGTAGTTGTGGCAACCATGAATGAGAGTGGTGGTTGCCGTTGTTATATTCTGGTGTTTTCTGTGCAACAGCGGCACTGTCTCTTGGGGTCATATGGTGTATGGGGCTCAAGAGCAGCAAGTACGGTCCATAAAAACTGTCTTTCTCATTCTTCTCCATGTCTCTCGCCCCAAAACTGTTCACAGTGAGGGAAAAGTGATTGTGTATTAACCCTTTTAAGGTGTCCTTTTACTATTACTACATTCCAGCTGCATCTCTAAAGAAAGTATGTTTTATCAGCCATTTAGTTGCATCTGGTTACACAACCCGAGTAACGCCGGGCCATACTGATAGTAGAAAATCTTTTAAGGATGATTGGAATATGAACTGTGTCCCTGTGCAATGACTGCTCTAAACAGACACTTCAAAAAGTATTTTCTTCTTGAAAAGAAATTTCTACTTTCCTAAAGACTGAGAACCGTTTCACATTGTGAGGGGAAAAAATCCATAATATGTCCACTTTAATAAAGTGGTGGATGATGTTGAAGAGAACATGAAAGCTATTCAATAATCTGTTGTACCCACATAGGTGAAAAAGATCATGTATTCTTTACTTTCACAATCAATACTCAAGAGTAATACAACAGCAATCAATGAATTTCAGTTGAAAGTTAGTCATGCACAAGAAATTCAAATGACAACAGATCACTGACGGGATGAAAAACACTTAACGCTGTGCGAAAATCCTCTGTCACTGATGTGAAACAGTCACCCGAGGTCAATCCACAGACCCCCCTCCCCTGCTTTTGGCTCCCAAAATTTAGACCATTCAGATGCTCCATCAGGACCTATAGAACAGCATCTGAAGCAGCACAATCCATCAGGCAAACTGTGGGCTCAGCAGGGAGATCATCCGTTTTTCACTGAGAGCGCCGCTGATTTAAGATCAACAATAAAGCCTGCTGACGCGGCGCAAACCGTCTGAGGACATCATTTTAGGACGTGTGTTAATCACCGGGTGCGCAGAAAAGACGCTATTATGCGGCGAGCGCACAACAATGCGGCTACGTTGCAAGGGCAGTGCTAGGGATGATGTAATATCTCGAGAGTCGAAAAGTGGGGTTACTAGAGTTTGCTGGGACAAGAAAGTTTATGTTAGGAGTCATACCTTGTGTTTTCAAAAGTTTGGAAGTATTTTTTTTAACCGTTAAGGTGCCATTAACGGCACTAGACGTGAAATCTATTTAGACCAGGGGTCGGCAACCTATGACACGCGTGTCAGCACTGGCACGCGAAGGGTTAACCAGTGACACGCGAGGGCATGGCAAAAAAAAAAAAAAAAAAATGCGTGTTATGTTTATTGTCGGTTGTATCTTTATCACTTGCTGAAGCGCCCCATCTTGTGGCCGTTTTATTTATTGGTTCTAAAACAGTAGAAGAAAAATGCAAATAGGAAGTTCTTCAAATGGGATTCAGTGTGTTACATGGCAGCTCCACTCTCACAACTTGAGTGGCATTTGTGTTCTTTAGAGCAACGTCTGTGAGTATTTTGTTGTCAAATTGAGAATTACACTCTTTATATTGTCTTCAGGTTGCATGTTTGAGGGGAAATGTGTTTGATATTTCTAATTAAGAACTACTGAATACAGGCTAATTGTGTTTGCATATATGGATGGCCTTTTTGTTATTTGCAGCATTGTTGCTGATTGCATGTATTTTTTTCATTGTTTTAGTTTCATAAAAAAGAAAAGCGACACATAAAGGATGACTGAAAACATCCGGAGTGTGAACCTTTTCATGTTTAGCTGTTTGGATAGCGGAAGCGAGCCCATTTACAATGTGCCTTTTTACCGGAAATTAAGGCATTTTCAGTTGCGCGCCCTGTTATTTAGGGGTTTTACGGGACCGCCCCTCTCACCCACTCTGTCTGTGGCGTTATATGCGAGCAATAATGGATTTTGAGCACACCTCCAGCTCTTCCCCAATTTCTCAACTCCTGCGCTTGTCGGATTTTTTTTTTCCCTGCGCGTTTAATTCAGCCCACGCTACTAACATGTCACGAAGCCGACCAAACAGAGAGCTGGCGGAAGTACACTGTGTTACCAATTGCACTTTTTGGTAATTGCAACTCTGCACCGTAGGGTGTAGTGGTCAGGCGATTAACGTGGCTTGTTGTAGTCGATTCGCCCGGTACTTACTTCAGAGAGGTGGTGATGTGTATAAAAACACAGTGACACGTTGGATGGTATTTTGCTGGAGACTTTAATTAACAAAACTAAAACCAGCATGGGACACAGACACTTTTCGTGGCGCTCTTTGCACAACTCTCTCTCAACACCTTGCTCCCTGCCTCTCTTTTTCTTACGCTTAACTAGTAAGCTGGTCATACTGTAGGGGACAGCGGCCCCTTGGGGGTGCTGGTAACAACTGGTTGGCTGGTTACTTCCGCTTGCTCTGTGCATTATGCCTCGGGAGCGTTGTGTGTGTGTCGCACAACAAGTGTCAAACGCAACTACGAGACAAAACATGAAATTCATGGAAAACAGGGCCAGGGATCACATTAAGGTAGGCATCTTTTGTATTTGTTATATAAAATCTAAAATTGTGCATAGAATTCACTGTTAGTGAAAAAGACAAAGTAGTCGCTTGACTTTGAAGGTTAAAACAGCCCGCTCTGTACTGTGAGAGTCCTGCACTGAGAATCATGCTCTTTCCCCTTTTCTTGATGGGTTGTGTGTGTGTTATATGTTTACATAAGATGATGCTCAAGTTTTGATATTTTCTACAATATACTTTTATTTTTTAGTTATTTGATAAAGAAGAATGGTAGTTGTAAGATTTCAACGTATGTTCATGTTGTTTTCTTTGGAATAAAATTACAGCTATGTTGGATATAAAAATTTGGATGTGCGTCATTAATCTTGGTGTGGCACACTGATTGACAAGAAAATTTGAAAGTGGCACGCCACACCAAAAAGGTTGCTGACCCCTGATTTAGACTGTTATATAGTGGACTCAAAAATGTCCTCATGGATCAATAAAGCGTTATTTGTTCATTTGCCCCTCACAGTCAAAATGGATTGGACATTCAGCGCTGTCAATGGGATTGAAAAAAGAGCATTCACGGCTAGGGTTGGGCATCGAGCATCGGTTCTAACAGTCCGATGCTTCCAGAATCGTTCGAATTTTTAGACTTCGATTTAATGTTTCGATGCCCTGATCGCCAAGCGGAAAAAATTTGCTGCCGAAAACCACGAAGAAGAAGCCACAAGAAGTGTGTGTTTGTGCGTTGAAACTTGATTACAACCATGGACACAGTGCGGCAGCACTGAAAAGTTTGGCTCAACTTTCCAAAAAAATAAAAAGACGGCGCTCAAAAGTTTGGCTCAACTTTCCAAAAAAAAAAAAAAAAGACCAGTCAGTTCAGTGCAATTTGCAATACAACTTTATCATGCAAAGGTGGCTGCACGACCAATATGATTAAACACGTCCGGCTCCATGGAATACAAGTGCGGCGTGCCAAGTGCATAGCTGAGTGTTGTGTATTTGACATGCTGTACCGTCAGAACCAGGGAAGTAAAACAATAATTTACGTCAGTCTTCTGCGGTCCGCGCAACCAACCCTGGATTAAATAGTAGATGACGGATGGATGGATGGATGGATGGATGTCGCCACCGATAGGTGTTTGTATATATATATATATATATATATATATATATATATATATATATATATATATATATATATATATATATATATATATAAATATATACATATATACAGTGGGGCAAATAGTCCAATACCAAAAGTTCATCTCAATACTTTGTTATGTACCCTTTGTTGGCAATAACGGAGGCCAAACGTTTTCTGTAGCTCTTCACAAGCTTTTCACACACTGTTGCTGGTATTTTGGCCCATTCCTCCATGCAGATCTCCTCTAGAGCTGTGATGTTTTGGGGCTGTCGTTGGGCAACACAGACTTTCAACTCCCTCTGCAGATTTTCTATGGGGTTGAGACCTGGAGACTGGCTAGGCCACTCCAGGACCTTGAAATGCTTCTTATGAAGCCACTCCTTTGTTGCCCTGGCTGTGTGTTTAGGATCATTGTCATGCTGAAAGACCCAGCCACGTCTCATCTTCAATGCCCTTGCGGATGGAAGGAGATTTCCGCAACCCAACCCCGGATTAAATAGTAGATGACGGATTGATGGATGGATGGATGGATGGAAAAGTCTGAGAATAAGTCATATTATTACGTCGGGCTACGGTCGATATCACATGTATAAAGAACTAGATGCGAAATGACAGACTCAGCGGCGTTAGCCCATGTATAGAGAACTAGATGCCAAATGACAGACTCGCTGGCGTTAGTAATGAACCGCCATCCTAAAGCACTCGACACTTACATGTATGACAAAAGAATATGTGTAAATGTTTTCTCCGTGAGCTTTTGAAAAATAAACATCTTTGTAAAAGCGCACTACTGTGGAAAGATCTTCATCACATTTCAAGTTCAAAAACTGATATTTACATACAAGTTAAAAATAGCCCTGTGAGAAGTTGATATAATTCATAAATTTCATATTAGTTGTATTAATAATAAATAATAATAATAAATCATAATAAAAATTAAAGAATAATAAATAATAATTTTAAATTCATATAATTAATAAAAAATCATCGAGAAGTTAAGACATTAATATAAACTAATACATTTTTAAACTATAAATTTTTTGACCCTGCCTCTTTTTTTTTTTTTGACCCTGCCTCTAAAAAGAATCGTAATTGAGAATCGTTCAGAACCTGAATCGAAACTTGGAATCTGAATCGTTCAATTTCAAATGATGCCCAACCCTATTCATGGCCAGTCTTCCCGGTTTAAATTAATTGGACATCCATCGCCATCAATGGTATGTAATGAGTTATAGTAGACACTATTAAAATGTGTTGTAAATGTGTTACTGTGAACCCTAACCAGTGTGCATTTGATTTATTCTTTTTAATTTTTTAAATTCATATTAAAATTATTTTTAAATAATATAAAAAAAGTACAAAAATTATTAACATACTGTATTTCAAAAATTGCCCTGCAAGTGGTCAGCAACTAGTTCAGGGTGTGTCGGGCCTCTTGCCCATTGTTAGCTGGGATAGGCTCCAGCACCCCCGTGACCCTCATGAGGATAAATGGTTCAGAAGATGAATGAATTAATCTTTTAAGAATAATATAATAGAAATCGTTTTTCTCATTCTCAAATCATTTTTCTGCTAGGATAAGCGATAGCCTAAGTTTGTATGATGTCACTTTACGGCAGTTTTTTTTTTTTTTTTTTTTTTACATATAACTATTAGCATTAGTGTTTTGCCATTTTTTTGGCTCCCGAAACCCGACTATGTGGTATCGGCTGATACTGTACCCATACCATGTTTTTGTTTTTAAAAAGACTAAAAAAAAATTTTAATACGAAATCTTTGCATACTCACGTGAGTGTAATTCTATCATGGTTTGGTCACACAATGACTCATTGGCTGGTATTGGCAGCACTACTTCAATCCATTTGAAGTGGATTTATAGTGGCTTGAGAAGTGAGATGCTGAGGGTGCTGCACCACCCCCTGGTGTTGGTAGATTTTTTTTTTCCTATTATTTTTGTTAAAAATAAATCAGTAAACACAATGAATTGAAACAATAGCGCATTAATTTGGGGGATTAAATAAACAGTATATTTAGGAAAAGTTTTTTGTGTGTTAATAACAAGGTCACCACCTGATATCTTGCTTGGTACCAGGTCATGTTGGATAAGGCGCGATTGGAACGGAAAAGTTAACTGTTGACAGAGGAGGCGTTAACATGTCCCAAAAAAAACATAAAAAAAAAACAACAACAGCGATTTTCCCGTTACAAAAAACAGCGAAATTTTCTAAAATTCAATTCACGGTTGAAAATGAAGATGTTATCATAGTATATAATAGTGCCCAGCAAAGAAGCGTTCCATGCGGATTTACACCGTGGAGAACTTCAAATAGCTTGCATCGTAGCCATATTATTGTTTGTTGTTGCTGTTGAGCTGCCGCCGTGCAAAGTGCTGTTAAATATTTGTGTGCAATTTATTTGAGTGTTGTGAAAAGTGGGTGTTAAACCGAGGCTTATTGGAACATTTAGTTTTGAAATGTGTTCGTGTGTTATTGCGCCGTCTAGCTGCGGGGATTTGCATTATAATACTAGGGCGCTTTTATTTCCAAAACAAAAACTCCAACACACACTTTAGGTGAAATAGAACGCTCTCTTTGTAGTAGCCTAGTAGTAGTAGTACATCAACTATGCGGCATGCGTGCGTATTGCCATTGTGCACACCTTGTACCGGTATGTAGTAAAGGCTCAAGCATGACAAATTTGGACCGAAACGGCTGTTTTTGGATGGGAAAAACAAAATAAGATTCTCAGGACCCCCTTCTGTGAGTGACTTGCAGCACCCCTGAATATATAACACTTTAATTTTCACAATTGAAAGTGCGCTTTAAAATCCAGTGCGCTTTATGTATGAATTATGGTTGTGCTTAATGACGCCGAACCTATTTTGTTGGAACATAATTGAATTATACTTGCTGACTTGACAGCCGACTTCAAATTTATGCCCTCTATGGTGTGCAATTAAATTTTAGGGCATACAGGAAATTTTTACTGAAATACAAACTCTTGCATGAGCCAAAATCAATTATTTTTCACAATTCAAACTACCCAAAGACATGTTGAAAATAACGCTTTTTTGATCCATGAGGAAATTTTTAAGTCCACTATAAAACAAATCATAGAAAGCAAACACATTGTTGTTATGCACACTAACTTAAAAAATGAAAATAAATCAGGTACTCAACTCATTGGCTGCCATTGCGTATCGCCCTCCCAGTCAAAATAAATTGAACGCCTATCGCAGGGAATGGCAGTAAATGAGAATGCAGGCAGTAAATGAGAATGCAATATAAAGCTGATTAGAAATTTACATATGACCATAAAAATGACAACATTTAAAGTCCTGCAGGACAACTGACTTCTTTTTTTATCCGTCATAGCACACTTGTGTTTCTTAATTTCATACTTATCATAAAATCTTTTATCGCACACGCTACAACTAAACGGTTTCTCACCAGTGTGTCTCTTATAGTGTCTTGTCATGGTGCCTCTTTGAGAGAATCTGTGCCCGCACACTGAGCAAGAATACTCTTTCTCCCCTGTGTGTGTTCTTGTGTGCTTAACCAATCCTGAGCGGTCAGCGAAACTTAAATCACAAACTGAGCAGGGAAAAGGTTTTTCCACAGTGTGTGTTCTTGTGTGTGTTGTTAAATTCCCCTTTAAAGAGAAGGTTTTGCCACAAATTGAGCAGGCGAAAGGTTTTTCCCCGGTGTGTTGAAACAGTCCCGAATGGTCGATGAAACTCAGGTGGCAATTCGAGCAGGCAAAAGGTTTCTCTCTGGAGTGTGTTCTTGTGTGCGTTATTAAGCTTCCCTTTTTAGTGAATCTTTTACCACACAGCGAACAGGCGAAAGGTTTCTCCCATGTGTGTGTTCTGGAGTGGCGAACCAACCCCGATCGAACACTGAAACTTAAACTGCAGACCGAGCAAGAGTAAGGCTTCTCCCCTGTGTGGATTCTCATGTGCTTCACCAACGATGACCGAAGACTGAATTTGAAGTTGCACATGGAGCAGACGTTCGGTTTTTCGCCAGTGTGTATTCTTGTGTGTGTTGTCAATTGTCCCTTTTGTGGTCCACTCTGGGAACAGCCTATTCGCTCAGAAATTTCTGTGTCTTAGCCTCTTGCTTGAGGGTGTCAATGATGGCCTACTGGACAGCAGTCAGGTCGGCAGTCTTGCCCATGATTGCGGTTTTGAGTAATGAACCAGGCTGGGAGTTTTTAAAAGCCTCAGGAATCTTTCGCAGGGGCTTTGAGTTAATTCGTTGATTCAGATGATTAGGTTAGTAGCTTCTTTGGAATACCTTTTCATGATTTGCTAATTTTTTTAGATAGGGATTTTTGTTTTTCTTTACTTTTTTGCCAAAATCTTCAATATTGAAACAATAAAATGATTGAACTACTTCAGTTGTGTGTAATGAATCTAAAATATATTAAAGTCTAATGTTTATCAGTACATTACAGAAAATAATGAACTTTATCACAATATGCTAATTTTTTTTAGAAAGACCAGTATATTTGTTTTGGTAATAAATATAAATTCGTCGGTTGAAACAGTTGTTCAACTATTCAATAACCTGGTAGGAACCATTTCAAAGCCAATGCACTGTATAGATTCACATTAAAAGACACCAAATACTGTGACAATGCTTTTATTATGACAACACAACATTTTTGGGCTCCCGATACAGACAGCCGACTGTGCTATTGGCCGATTCACATACCATTACGTTTTTGGAAAAATACAAAACTATTTTAATACTGAATTACTGCATACTTACTCGCCAGTAAAGTAATTGCTATCTTTAGTCAAACATTGCTTAATTCATTATTTGCCATTGACGGCGCTAGATGTCCAGTCCATTTGAAGTGGGTTAGCAGCGAGCCACCCTCCCACTTCAAATGGATTGGATGTCGACTACAACTAATAGGTGGGAGGGTAAATCTTGTCCAGATGAAGAAACATATTTGCTCATTTGCTGCCATACCTTCTACTCCAAATAGATTGGACGTCTACTCGTGATAAACTCATTAGGAGTAGCAGCGTGACAGCAATTATTTAATGAAAGGGCGGGCCAGTCATGGAACATTTGAGGCGCTGATAAGTGACGTTACACTCTCATCCTTACCGTCGTCATTAAACGGCGACGGCAGACTCGCGTCATTCATGGAATTAATGTAAAACAAACTTGAAAACTTTCCCCCCTCCTTTTTAAGTAAATCAAGAATTTAGAAAAAAAAATTGCTATTATCATTGTTATTCTTAACAACTCCGTTCATGAGTTGAGTTATTTGGGTTTTTCTGCCATTTAGAATATTTTACTGTATTAGTCTTTTGCTGAGCTAGGTTATTAAGGCAGGAGGTAATTATTCAGGAAACATTGACTAGGAAAATAAAGGGGGGAAATGAATGACATAAAAACAGTTCTTTCCCAAGAACTTATATATATATATATTAAAACTTTGGAATATGTGGTTTTTAATGAAATTTCAGGAAAAACCAATGGCCTACACATCTATCTATCCATCCATTATCTTCCACTTGTTCCGGGGTCGGGTCGCAGGGGTAGCAGCTTTAACAGGGAAGCCCAGACTTCCCTCTCCCCAGCCACTTCAACCAGCTCCTCCGGAGGGATCCCAAGGCATTCCCAGGCCAGCCGAGAGACATAGTCTCTCCAGCGTGTCCTGGGTCGTCCCCGGGGCCTCCCGCCGGTGGGACATGCCCGGAACACCTCTCCAGGGAGGCGTCCGGGAGGCATCCGAACCAGATGCCCGAGCCACCTCAGCTGGCTCCTCTCTACACGGAGGAGTAGCGGCTCGACGCCGAGTCCCTCCCGGATGACCGAGCTTCTCACCCTATCTCTAAGGGAGAGCCCGGACACCCTGCGGAGGAAACTCATTTCGGCCGCTTGTATCCGGGATCTTGTTCTTTCGGTCACGACCCAAAGCTCGTGACCATAGGCGAGGGTAGGAACGTAGATCGACTGGTAAATCGAGAGCTTTGCCTTTCGGCTCAGCTCCTTCTTCACCACTACGGACCGGTGCAGAGTCAGCATTACTGCAGATGCCGCACCGATTCGCCTGTCGATCTCCCGCTCCCCCCTACCGTCACTCGTGAACAAGACCCCAAGATACTTGAACTCCTCCACTTGGGGCAGGATCTCATCCCCGACCCGGAGAGGGCACTCCACCCTTTTCCGACTGAGGACCATGGTCTCGGATTTGGAGGTGCTGATCTTCATCCCAACAGCTTCACACTCAGCTGCGAACCGCTTCAGTGAGAGTTGGAGGTCACGGCTTGATGAAGCCAACAGCACTAAATCATCTGCAAAAAGCAGAGATTCAATGCTGAGGTCACCAAACCGGACCCCCTGAACGCTTCGGCTGCGCCTAGAAATTCTGTCCATAAAAATTATGAACAAAATCGGTGACAAAGGGCAGCCTTGGCGGCGTCCACCCCTCACTGAGAACGAATTTGACTTACTGCCGGCAATGCGGACCAAACTCTGACACCGGTTGTACAGGGACTGAACAGCCCTTACCAAGGGGCTCGGTACCCCGTACTCCCGGAGCACCCCCCACATGACTCCCCGAGGCACACGGTCGAATGCCTTCTCCAGATCCACAAAACACATGTAGACTGATCGGGCGAACTCCCATGCACCCTCGAGGACCCTGCCGAGGGTGTAGAGCTGGTCCACTGTTCCACGGCCGGGACGAAAACCACACTGCTCCTCCTGAATCCGAGATTCGACTTCTCGGCGGACTCTCCTCTCCAGCACCCCTGAATAGACTTTACCAGGGAGGCTGAGGAGTGTGATCCCTCTATAATTGGAACACACCCTCCGGTCCCCCTTCTTAAAAAGGGGGACCACCACCCCGGTCTGCCAATCCAGAGGCACTGTCCCCGATGTTCACGCGATGTTGTAGAGACGTGTCAGCCACGACACCCCTACAGCATCCAGAGCCTTTAGGAACTCCGGGCGGATCTCATCTACCCCCGGAGCCTTGCCACCGAGGAGCTTTCCAACCGCCTCAGTGACTTCAACCCCAGAGATCGAAGAGCCCACCACGGAGTCCCCAGACTCTGCTTCCTCAAAGGAAGGCGTGTCGGTGGAATTGAGGAGGGCCTCGAAGTATTCTCCCCACCGGCTCACGACGTCCCGAGTCGAGGTCAGCAGTACACCATCTTCGCTATACACAATGTTAATGGTGCACTGCTTTCCCCTCCTCAGGCGCCGGATGGTGGACCAGAATTTCCTCGAAGCCGTCCGGAAGTTGTTTTCCATGGCCTCGCCGAACTCCTCCCATGTCCGGGTTTTTGCCTCGGCGACCGCCGAAGCCGCAGTCCGCTTGGCCAGCCGGTACCTGTCAGCTGCCTCCGGAGTCCCACAGGCCAAAAAGGCCCGAAAGGCCTCCTTCTTCAGCTTGACGGAATCCCACATAGTATATAACATATACAAGTAAACTTCATTTGACATTATCTAAACCTTCAAAGCAACCTGAATTTTACTACTTTTGCTATACAGTACTATTTGAACAATTTACTGTCAGCAAACATGAATTACATTAAAATACCAAAAAGAACATACTGAACAACAAACGTTTGATGAGTTAACGATTTTTAAACGTTTTAATCGATTTTTAATAAATTTTAATAATGAGTTAACAATTACATGTATTACAGCAGATAAAAAAGATAAAGAATACAAATATATGTTTATACTGTATATACATATTGATAACAGTATTCACAAATAACCACATGTATTGCATTACATATTCGGTTTGTTTTTATTGCAATCAAAGCCAACATATTACAGACATCAACTTGGTGTTGAATCATGAATGTCCAATTCGTTTGAACTTGGAGAATTCACATAAACATAATTTTGAAGAGCTTGCTTTTATGGAGGACCAGGAGTGCAAAAATTCAATGAATAAATACACAATTAAATAAATATTTAAACGTGTCATTAAAATGCTTTTATTTCAATATTTCTTTATTTATTTCAATATTTATTTCAATTTTTATTTATTTATTTCAATGTATATTTATTTCAATTTTTATTTATTTATTTCGATTTATATTTATTTATTTCAATTTTTATCTATTTATTTCAATTTATATTTATTTATTTCGATTTTCATTTATTTCAATTTTTATTTATTTATTTCAATTTATATTTATTTATTTCAAAATTTATTTAGATTTTTATTCACTTATTTCAACTTTTATTTCTTTCTTTCAATTTTTATTTATTTTAAAATGTATTTCGATTTTTATTTATTTATTTCAAATTTTATTCATTTATTTCAACTTTTATTTATTTATTTCAATTTTTATTTATTTATTTCAGTTTTTATTATTTTATCATTTATTTATTTATTTCAACTTTTATTTATTTCACTTTTTATTTATTTCATTCTTGCACTCTTGTTCCTCTGGAGGTGCAACCATGAAATAATTTTATTTGTCACGTTTGCTCGTCAAAGTTTCTAACGTCTGATTGGTTGCTCAGCAAAGCAAGTCTTAACTAGTCGATTTCAGATAATTGACGCCTGAGGCATTGGCTAATTTTTATGTACACCCGATACATAAGGTGGCAGTGTAGATCCGTATAATCTGAAAAATAATTGCTCCCTCAAAATCACAAAGACGACGAAGATTAGTAGCGTGGTCAGAGTAGCAGTAGTAGGCTTTGACGCATTTCGCGTGTTGTCCAAGCAAAACATACATATGTCCAAAATGTGCCCAGAGCTGCTTGGAGAAGCAGGAAATTTAATCGAGGACACTCTGAGGAGAACTCCACCAGCAGCCCATGGTGGAGTCCAGTCTGTGGCTTCTACATTGCGCAGGCCAGCGCCTTTAAACGGGCTGATGTCTGCATACGGGAAACTCAAGTATAACTCAGAAGTGGAACGGTCCTTGGATATTTACCAGATTTTATTTATTTATTTATTTATTTATTTTTATCAAGTTTTGAAATAAAGCTAAATGACAGAAATAACTAGCAGTTTTCTAAGTAGTTTTACTCTGAACTCCGACATCATTTTTACATGATAATGATTTAGTTTGGGTCTAGGGGTGCTCCAGTGTCTCTCTAAAGTGGACCCGTTGTCGAATAGGTCACCGTTTTTCCCCCCCATATATTTAATAAAGGGACTTGCGCTCTGAAGCCACCTCATTGCATTCTGAAGCCAGCGCATTGCATTACCGTAATGCACATAATGCAAACAATAATCCAAATGAGGGGCGGCCGGTTTGACTTCGTTTTTACGAGCGGAGGCTGGCTTGACCGCAGTTCTAAACTATCGAAAACTCTTCGATCAACATCCTGATCTGATAGAGCCAAGATGATGCCAATAACGTTAATTAATTGCTGTTTTGTAGGACACGTACTCATGGTCCAAATGTCCTGCTTCAATTTGTTCTGAGAAATCTAACATGTCCCAAGAGAGCTCATGCAAAATCTCAGATAATGCCGCCATGTTGGGTAGAAATAGGACGAAGCAATCGCTTATTACTCGATCAACTCAAACCCTGCCTAGTTCACGCCCGCCCACCAAGTTTGATGAGCCAATGACGGATAAAATTATTTCATGCGGCCACACGGGGAACAAGAGTGCAAGAATGAAATAAATAAAAAGTGAAATAAATAAATGTTGAAATAAATAAATAATAATTGAAATAAATAAATAAAAATTGAAATAAATTAATAAAGTTGAAATAAATAAATAAAAATTGAAATACATTTTGAAATAAATATAAAATGAAATAAATAAAAATTGAAATAAAAGTTGAAATAAAAGAATAAAAATTGAAATAAATAAATAAAAATCGGAAAAAAATTGAAATAAATAAATATAAATTGAAATAAATAAAAATTGAAATAAATATGAATCGAAATAAATTGAAATAAATAATTAAAAATTGAGATAAATAAATATAAATCGAAATAAATAAAAATTGAAATAAATAAAAATTGAAATAAATAAATAAAAATTGAAATAAATAAATATAAATTGAAATAAATAAATAAAAATTAAAATAAATATTGAAATACATAAATAAATATTGAAATAAAAGCATTTTAATGACACTTTTAATTATTTATTTAATTGTGTATTTATTTATTGAATTTTTGCACTCCTGGTCCTCCATATGCTTTGGGCTCAGAGTTCACGCCACATAGACATAAAATCCCTCCAGTGTGTATTTGTATGTGAGTTATCAAATTTCCCTTAACGGAAAATCGCTTGTTGCAAAATTGGCAAGAGAATGGTTTTTCCCCAGTGTATGTTCTCATGCATTTTTTAGCATGAGAAAGAATCTGGTGCCGCAATCAGAACAAGCAAAAGGTGTTTCTCCAGTGTGGGTCCTCATGTATTGAAACAATGTGGACCGAACGCTTAAACTGGTTTTACAGACAAGGCATGTAAAATGTTTCTCTCCAGTGTGCTTTCTTCTGTGGGTCATTCAATTCTCTTTGCGCGGCAAACTTTTACCACAGTCCAAACAGGTGAAAGGTTTTTTGCCAATGTGTGTTCTCTGGTTCACCACCCACGCTTAGCGGTCGCAAAATATTTTGTCACAAATGGAGCAAGTAAACAACTTTTCGCCAGTGTGAATTCTCGTGTGCCTTCTCAAATAAGCCTTCTTATAGAACGCTTGGCCCTGCATTTGCTGCAACCCTCCCACCTCAAATGGATTGGATGTCTACTTAAAACTAATAGGCGGGAGGAGAAAGTTTGGCTTCACTGACTGCTACTCTTCTGACCAGCACACTTGTGTCTTTTCACATGATACTTAACGTAGAATTTTTTGTCGCACACACTGCAACCGAACGGCTTTTCACCAGTGTGTATTCTCGTGTGTGAATTTAAATTCTGCTTCTGAGAAAATCTTTGGCCACAGATTAGGCAGCAAAACGGTCGTTCGCCGGTGTGTGTTTTCGTGTGGTGATTCAATCCTGTACGATACCTAAAACTTAAATTACAGATTGAGCAGGTAAAAGGTTTCTCGCCAGTGTGCGTCCTTGTGTGTGATCTTAAATTACTCTTAACGGAGAACCTTTTATCACAAATTGTGCAGGCAAATGGTTTCTCCCCAGTGTGTATTCTTGTGTGCGTCCTTAAAGTTGAACTATTCCCAAAACTCAAATTACAGACTGAGCAGGAATAAGGTTTATCTCCCGTGTGTGATCGTGTGTGCTTAATTAAACTTCCTCTTTGTGTGAATCTTTTGCCACAAACAGAGCAGACAAAAGGTTTCTCGCCACTGTGTGTTCGCGAGTGTTCTACCAATCTTGATCTGTGAGTGAAACCTAAGGTGCAAACCGAGCAGGTAAAAGGTTTCTGTGCCGTGTGTGTTCTCATGTGTCGTTTTAAATTACGCCTGGCAGTGAAGGTTTTGCCACAATGCGAGCACTTCAACTGTTTGTTGTCAATATGAAGTGTGATAACGTCTTGAGAGTGTTCTTTTTCAGTTTTAGGAGGATATGACGTGTCGTCACTATCTGATAGAGGAGCACTTTCGGTCTGCATGTGTTGACATAAGCTGCTGCTTCGAGGCTCCTCACTTTGCTGTTTGTCATCATCCTCTTCAGTCTTGACAGGGACAACCGTCAATGCCAAGTTGGTGGTATCATTCACTTGCTCCTCTTTCACACAGAGCTCAGACTCCACTTCTTCTTTCAGGTGGGAGTGCTCATGCTCCATGCAAAAGCTCCATTCGTGCTGATCAGCGTGAAGAGCCTCACTGATGTCTGCAGGGCATTAAAAAAGTAAACACTAATTTAGGAAAGTTAAGCTTTGTTTTGTCACGTAAAATGGAAAGTAGACACAAACATATCAATGTACATTACATTTCAATCGCGATGAAATAAGTGAAAGAGAAGAACAAACCTGCAGCTCTGTGTAATTCATTTCGAGGCTTCTTAAAAACAGCGTCCAGTAATTGACGTTGTCGTTCGTTCTCCTGTTTTGTCCGACAAAGTTCCTCTTCGTACTCCGTTATGGTTCTTTCAAACACTTCAACTACTTCCTCAACGGCTGCACTGAGTCGCCGATTCAGCAACGCTCGCAGCATACTGATTTTACACATTTCCTTCGACAATCGCAACACTTTTAACTGGCACGTTATGTCACTTCCGCGTCACTTGATATCAACTAGCAGGCTCGGCTAAGCGATCACGAGAAACTTCGACATAAGCGCCAAGGCCACTTAATTTACTTACGATGTTTTAGTAAGTAGTGAAGTAGAAATGGTGACGGGCACCGTGTTATTTCACGAATTTAGTACGAGTAGGAGCGAGTATTTAATGAAAGAGCGGGTCAGATCGAGTCATGGAACATTTTGAGACGCTGATAAGTGACGTCACACTCTCATCCTCGATGTCGTCATTAAATAGCGACGGCAGACATGACGTTCTGACTCGCGTTATTCATGGAATTTACGTAAAGTCATTTTGTTATTAAAAATAAAAACGATCATTACTGTATTTGAATCCAAAGATTTAAAAAAAAAAAAAAAAAAAAAATACTATATTAAATCTTTATATATTGCTAAGGAAATTTCATAAATCTAAATTTCAAAAAGTAAGTTCGAACTTTAAAATTTTTTGGGTTGAATTTGAATTATATTTCACATCACAGATACTTTTGAGTGAAGCTTTTCTCGCAAACATTGCAAATGAATGCATGGTTTATCCCCAGTGTGCGTTCTCATGTGTTTCGCCAAATAGGGAATGGGACGTACTACGTCATTGTTTGGACCCGCCTCCATGCTGGCAATATAATTCACTTCCGGGCCGGCAGAGTCAATGCGGATTGTAACGTGTGATAGTGCTAAGCTAACTCTTTCGGTGTTTTAGAAAGAAAATATGGGTGCTTTATTGTTGCGTTACCGGGTGCAACAGCGTCTCCTACGACAAAAAAAGGGGTGAGGAAAAATGGACTCACTTTTCACCGTTTTCCTGCATGGAGGACCAAATATCAGATCACGAAGGTACGACGGATGGCTGGATTGCAGCGGTTCGTCGGAAAAGCATTTCTTATGATCATATTTCTGCTGGAATGAGAGTGTGTTCCTGTCATCTCTACTCTTGTAAGTTGAACGATTTATCCACTTTTGGTTTCAATACGTTTTTGTTTTTTTACACCGTTGTGTAAATCTGCCTCGGTAGCAATGCTCGCCTACTACGACTCCCCTACCTGTTGTGTTCCTAGGTAAACCTGCTGACAACACATCCCGATTGGTCACCATCTCTCTTCTTGGATCATTTGACAAAGAAAATTTGTTCAATGGAGTGGTTCCATTTGTCCTGTGTCGGACTCAAACAAGCCCCTGCAGCAGACGCCATCTGGGTCTGCCCTTCTCGTCGATGAACTGCGGGCTTTTAACTTGTGAAAATGCAAGAACTTTAATGCACATATTTATTCTGCCTGGCTATTTAACTATGGCCAGTGACGTTTTTTTTTTAAATTTTTTTAACCACTTTGACAAAGACACCTTTCATTGTAATGTTGAATTTATATATTCTATTATTATTTTTAAATTATAATATTCTTATTTGCACTTATGTAGACTTTAGACTGTCAATTCAAATAGTGTTGGAAAAGTTGCAATACCTAAAATAGAAATGCAAGAACTGTAAAGTACATATTTATACACCTTTATTTACCTAAGGCCACTGGATGTTTTTTAACTGCTTTGAAAAATACAGGTTTTGTTGTGATCTTGTATTTATATAGTATATAGCTTTTTATAATGTATTATGTATTATAATATTTGCTGCCCCCTGCCAGAGTGTGGGCCATTTTGTACTAAAATGATTTTAAACTGTCAGTTCAAATACTGTGTTGGAGACTAGTACTTGCAATACTTAAAATGGAAATGCAAGAACTTTAAAGCACATATTTATCCTGTCTGGCAATTTACCCAAGGCCAGTAAATAGTGTTTTAAACTGCTTTGACAAAGACACGTTTATTGTGATCTTGTATTTGTGTATTACTTATAATTATATAATATTTGCTGCCACCGTCAGAGGGTGGGCCTTGTTTGCACTAATTTAAAGATTTTAAACTGTCAATTCAAATATCGTATTGGAGTAATTGCATTACTTGAAATAAATCTATTGCAACTTATCAGTCCCAGTTCTTGTCTACAACACTGTCCAAAAATTGTCAATGCATATTCCAAATAGAATAACAAAATTAAGTCACCTGACTTTGTAATTATTACACCTGTTTATTATGAAGACCTGAAGTAAACAACAAGCAGTTACAGTTTGTCAAGAAGTTGTTCAAGTCATGTTTTGGTATTCATATTTTATTGACTTTTCATAACACTTGGGATCGTGTTTGTAAGAGCAGAGCAAACTGAAGTTTCAGCGTGCACTCTTCGCCTCTCCAACCTCTCAACGCTCCGATGTGGTGCGCTTGACCTCAGAATAACCCAAGAAGAGATATGGTGACCAATCGGGATGTGTTGTCAGCATTTCATATGCAGGTTTTCCTAGTAACACAACAGGTAGGTAATGAGGAGGAGTAGGTTAGCATTGCTACCGAGGCAGATTTACACATCAGTAAAGAAAAAAACAAAAACAAAAAACGTATTGAAACCAAAACGGATAAATCGTTCAACTTACAAGAGTAGAGATGAGGGGAATACACTCTCATTCCAGCAGAAATATGATCATAAGAAATGCTTTTCCGACGAACCGCTGCAATCCAGCCATCCGTCGTACCTTCGTGATCTGATATTTGGTCCTCCATGCAGGAAAACGGTGAAAAGTGAGTCCATTTTTCCTAACCCCTTTTTTTGTCGTAGGAGACGCTGTTGCACCCGGTAACGCAACAATAAGCACCCATATTTTCTTTCTAAAACACCGAAAGAGTTAGCTTAGCACTACCATACGTTACAATCCGCATTGACTCTGCCGGCCCGGAAGTGAATTATATTGCCAGCATGGAGGCGGGTCCAAACAATGACGTGGTACGTCCCATTCCCTATTGGAACCTTCACATAGAGTGCAATCCGAGCATGGGAAAGGTTTTTCACTCATGTGTTTTCATGTTTGAATGTTTCAATTTTCCTTACGAGCAAATTGTTTATCGCATTTTGAGCAAGCAAAAGGTTTCTCAGTGTGTTTTCTTACGTGTATGTTTAAATGTGACTTTCAGGAAAATTGTTTTCCACATGATAATGAGTCAAAAGGTTTTTCTCCAGTGTGTTGTAGTGTACGTTTTTAAATGTCCCTTTATAGAGAATCTTTTCCCACAAAATAAACAGGCATAAGGTTTTTCTCCTGTGTGTGTTGTCATGTCTTTCCCCAAATTTTAATGTTCACTGATGATGATGATGATGATGATGATGATGATGATGATGAAGCTTTTTTATTTCGACACACACAAAAAACAAACACAGTATAAGTCAACAAAAACAATTGCACTTAAAAGAGAGTGGGAAGAAGAAAAAAGTTATTTTATCCCACCGCTGATCTCATTGTCCAGCATTCTTACTTCGTGGGATACTCCTGTCCACACAATGAAAGCGAAGAAAAAAGAAAAACAGACAAAAACAACTAAACCAATAGACAACCAATTAAAGTTGGCTCATTAACAATAATTTCAATATATACACCAATTCGCAAGAACAGCAACACACATTGTCAGCAAATGTCATTATACTGTGACCAGACCATATTTTAAGCCAATGCACACAATGAGCACACAAAAGCATTCTACCCGGTGTGAGTTCTTGTATGGGCTATCACATGTGCCTTCTGAGTGAATATTTTAGCACATAGAGGACAGGAAAAAGGGTTTCTCCAGTGTGTATTGTCATGTGCCCTTTCAAATCCAACTTTGAACCTAATGTATTTCCGTAGTGCAAGCACTTCCCTCATCACCTTGTTCATCCTCAGTCTCAGGTGAGTTTGACATGATGTCAGCAAGATCTGAAAGTTGAGCTTCAGCTTCTTTTTCATTTTATTCATTATTCGCAATAAATATTAATGCAAAGTTGTTGATTTCTTCCTCATTATCTTCTTTAACATGGTGGGGAAATTTCTCCCCTTTCTCTTCAACAGGAGGCAGCTCTGTCTCCTCCACCTCCATGTAACTTAACACTTGGTCAAGGTGAAGAGCTCCATTAGAATCTAGAGGAATCAATAACACAAACACAAAATACCGGTAATCTGCAATGACTGAACAATCGAGAAAATGACGCAAACGTGCCTCCATTTTATACCACGACTTGGGGCTTCTCGTTAACAGCATCCAGACATTAATGCCGTCTTTTATTCTTCTCCTTCGCTCGAAAAAGATCCCCCCAACCAATTTTTCAATCACTTCTGCGTCCCGATGTTCACAGCTAGCAAGCCAAACTAGGTTGAGAATCTTACAAATCACATTTAAATCCAAACAACGACTTTGTGAAGGCTCTTTTGTATCAGTAACGTAGTAATGTGTCAGTAAGACAATAAATTGATTCTGATATGTGGGCATGTAATAAAATTGCGCTATTTCTTTTAGATATTAAAATTTGTAGAAGTCTGTCAATTCCAATGGCATTAATGAGTACACATGTACATGTACTATAGCAGTTAAGAAGTAATAGTACAACTCCTGTTTATATTCATATTCTATATTCAGGGGTGCACATAATTTTTTTGCCCAGGTTCTCAGAGGACGACCTGGAGATGTGACTTGGTCCTCATTGAGCTTTAGAGCCGACCCGTCTGATGCGATAAATTTATGACAAGGTTTACTTAGAGCCAATTAACTTTAATTAATTATATTAACAATTAATGCTTGATTAATATCAACTGGCATAGCAAAATTGCCATTACTTTGAAGTGAAATGTAAAGAAATAAAAAGCACCAATTCAAAAAAAAGGGCATTATGTGGCTCCCACATTAACTCCCAGGCTTTTTAAAAGTGGGATGTCTTCCTCATAAGACCTCATTGAACGTGCATGTTTAGCTTTGTAAAATGCGAGCAAAAACACGTTTGTCAGTGCATGTCGCTGTTCATTACCTTTATTCCGCCACTTGTCCATAGGGCGAGTGAGATCCTGTTTGACATCGATTGTTTGCTTAATTGCCACATGCTCTGTTTTTTTCGTGCTTTTCAAAGTTTGGATGGCTGAAATTCTTTGACCCTACATAAAATGCTCTTATCTTACCTATCTTATCGGTGACATTGGGATTCTCACGGCACATTTTGTACCGCATTTCCGTGCGAGCATCATTTGCTTCTAGCCATGATACCTCCTGTAGCCACTTTTCAGCAAAAGTCCTTTTTTTCGGTAGCTCCAGTGACGTCTCTGTCGTCTGTCTGTCTTTTGACGGGGGTGGGGGAACACGGAAGTAATTACTCAGTGTGGCCTGCCTCTTCGACATTTTGAGAAGTTATTTTCTCGTGTCCCCCACAAATACAGTGGTCAGCCATCGGTACGCAAAAGTGTAAGGAAGCCGTTGAGGGCCAGCGCATTTGTCTACGTCCAGTACGCATGCGCGCAAGCGGACCACTTATGTGCACCCCTGTCTATATTCATATAAATGACAATATTAGCACATACAGTGGGGCAAATAAGTATTTAGTCAACCACTAATTGTGCAAGTTCTTCCACTTGAAAATATTAGAGAGGCCTGTAATTGTCAACATGGGTAAACCTCAACCACGAGAGACAAAATGTGAACCCCCCCAGAAAATCACATTGTTTGATTTTTAAAGAATTTATTTGCAAATCATGGTGGAAAATAAGTATTTGGTCAATACCAAAAGTTCATCTCAATACTTTGTTCTTTACACTTTGTTGGCAATAACAGTGGCCAAACGTTTTCTGTAACTCTTCACAAGCTTTTCACACACTGTTGCTGGTATTTTGGCTCATTCCTCGCAGCCACGTCTCATCTTCAATGCCCTTGCTGATGGAAGGAGATTTTCACTCAAAATCTCTCGATATGTGGCCCAATTCATTCTTTCCTTTACACAGATCAGTCGTCCTGGTCCCTTTGCAGAAAAACAGCCCCAAAGCATGATGTTTCCACCCCCATGCTTCAGAGTGGGTATGGTGTTCTTCGGATGCAGTTTATTACTCTTTCTCCTCCAAACACGAGGATCTGTGTTTCTAACAAAAAGTTCTATTTTGGTTTCATCTGACCATATCACATTCTCCCAAAAGTGTTTTTTGACCGTTTTTGAAAATTTTGAAATTTTGAAAAAATGCGTAAGCACCCCCCTTTACAAAAAAGTCAAAAATCGACTTGTCCCAAAAGTCCACTTTTTTGACATTTTCCGGCTGTGCTTAGAGTCCTTATATGTTTTTGGAAGGCTTCCCGGCACTTTTTGGCCCAAAACTGTTTTTTCACCGTTTTTGAATTTTTGAAAAAATGCGTAAGCACCTCCCTTACAAAAAAGTCAAAAACTGACTTGTCCCAAAAGTCAACTTTTTTGGCATATATGGGCTGTGACGAGAGTACTGACGTGTTTTTGGAAGGTTTCCCGGCGCTCTTTGGCCCGACAGTGTTTTTTGACCGTTTTTGAAATTTTGAAAAATGCGTTAGCACCCCCCCTTACAAAAAAGTCAAAAATGGACCCTTCCCAAAAAGTCCACTTTTTTGACATATTCCAGCTGTGCTTAGAGTCCTTATATGTTTTTCTCAAAAATACTTTTTTGGCATATTTGGGCTGTGCCGAGAGTCCTGACGTGTTTTTGGAACGTTTCCCGGCGCTCCTTTGCCCAAAAGTGTTTTTTGACCGTTTTTGAAATTCTGAAAAAATGCGTAACTACCCCCCCCCCCCTTTACAAAAAAGTCAAAAATGGACTTTTCTCAAAAGTCAACTTTTTTGGCATATTTGGGCTGTGCCGAGAGTCCTGACATGTTTTTGGAACATTTCCCGGCGCTTCTAGGCCAAAAAGTGTTTTTTGACCGTTTTTGAAATTTTGAAAAAATGCGTAACTACCCCCCCTTACAAAAAAGTCAAAAATGGACTTTTCTCAAAAGTCAACTTTTTTGGCATATTTGGGCTGTGACGAGAGTACTGACGTGTTTTTGGAAGGTTTCCCGGCGCTCCTTGGCCCAACAGTGTTTTTTGACCGTTTTTGAAATTTTGAAAAATGCGTTAGCACCCCCCTTACAAAAAAGTCAAAAATGGACCCTTCCCAAAAGTCCACTTTTTTGGCATATTTGGGCTGTGCCGAGAGTCCTGACATGTTTTTGAAACGTTTCCCGGCGCTCCTTGGCCCAAAAGATTTTTTTGACCGTTTTTGATATTTTGAAAAAATGCGTAACTACCTTCCCACCCCTTAAAAAAAGTCCAAAATGTACTTTTCCCAAAAGTCAACTTTTTGGGCATATATGGGCTCTGCCGAGAGTCCTGACATGTTTTTGGAACGTTTCCCGGCGCTTCTTGGCCCAAAAGTGTTTTTTGACCGTTTTTGATATTTTGAAAAAATGCGTAAGTATTTACAAAAAAGTCCAAAATGCGTAAGCACCCCCCCTTACAAAAAAGTCAAAAATGGACTTTTCCCAAAAGTCAACTTTTTGGGCATATTTTGGATGTGCCAAGAGTCCTGACATGTTTTTGGAATGTTTCCCGGCGCTTATTGGCCCAAAAGTGTTTTTTGACCATTTTTTGAAATTTTAAAAAAATGCGTCAGCACCCCCCTTACAAAAAAGTCAGAAATGTACTTTTCCCAAAAGTCAACTTTTTTGGCATATTTGGGCTGTTACGAGAGTACTGACGTGTTTTTGGAAGGTTTCCCGCCGCTTCTTGGCCCAAAAGTGTTTTTTGACCGTTTTTGAAATTTTGAAAAAATGCGTAAGTACCCCCCCTTACAAAAAAGTCAAAAATGGACTTTTCTCAAAAGTCGACTTTTTGGGCATATTTTGGATGTGCCGAGAGTCCTGACATGTTTTTGGAATGTTTCCCGGCGCTTATTGGCCCCAAAAAGTTTTTTGACCATTTTTGAAATTTTAAAAAAATGCGTGAGCACCCCCCTTACAAAAAAGTCAGAAATGTACTTTTCTCAAAAGTCAACTTTTTTGGCATATTTGGGCTGTGCCGAGAGTCCTGACATGTTTTTGAAACGTTTCCCGGCGCTCCTTGGCCCAAAAGATTTTTTTGACCGTTTTTGATATTTTGAAAAAATGCGTAACTACCCCCCCTTAAAAAAAGTCAAAAATGTACTTTTCCCAAAAGTCAACTTTTTGGGCATATATGGGCTCTGCCGAGAGTCCTGACATGTTTTTGGAACGTTTCCCGGCGCTTCTTGGCCCAATAGTGTTTTTTGACCGTTTTTGATATTTTAAAAAAATGCGTAAGCATTTACAAAAAAGTCAAAAATTGACTTGTCCCAAAAGTCAACTTTTTTGGCATATATGGGCTGTGACGAGAGTACTGACGTGTTTTTGGAAGGTTTCCCGGCGCTCCTTGGCCCAACAGTGTTTTTTGACCGTTTTTGAAATTTTGAAAAATGCGTTAGCACCCCCCTTACAAAAAAGTCAAAAATGGACCCTTCCCAAAAGTCAAATTTTTTGACATATTCCAGCTGTGCTTAGAGTCCTTATATGTTTTTGGAAGGTTTCCCGGCGCTCTTTGGCCCAAAAGTGTTTTTTGGCCATTTTTGAAATTTTGAAAAAATGCGAAAGCACCCCCCTTACAAAAAAGTCAAAAATTGACTTGTCCCAAAAGTCCACTTTTTTGGCATATTTGGGCTGTGCTTAGAGTCTATGTTTTTGGAAGGTTTCCCGGCGCTCTTTTGCCCAAAAGTGTTGTTTCTCGGTTTTTGAAAGTTTGAAAATTTGCGTAAGCAAACCCCCTTACAAAAAAGTCAAAAATTGACTTGTCCCAAAAGTACACTTTTTTTGGCATATTTGGGCTCTGCCGAGCGTCCTGACATGTTTTTGGAATGTTTCCCGACGCTCCTTGGTCCAAAAGTGTTTTTTGACCATTTTTGAAATTTTATAAAAATGCGTAAGCACCCCCCCTTACAAAATAGTCAAAAAATGACTTTTCTCAAAAGTAAACTTTTTGGGCATATTTTGGATGTGCCGAGAGTCCTGACATGTTTTTGAAACGTTTCCCGGCGCTCCTTGGCCCAAAAGATTTTTTTGACCGTTTTTGATATTTTGAAAAAATGCGTAACTACCCCCCCCTTAAAAAAAGTCAAAAATGTACTTTTCCCAAAAGTCAACTTTTTGGGCATATATGGGCTCTGCCGAGAGTCCTGACATGTTTTTGGAACGTTTCCCGGCGCTTCTTGGCCCAATAGTGTTTTTTGACCGTTTTTGATATTTTAAAAAAATGCGTAAGCATTTACAAAAAAGTCAAAAATTGACTTGTCCCAAAAGTCAACTTTTTTGGCATATATGGGCTGTGACGAGAGTACTGACGTGTTTTTGGAAGGTTTCCCGGCGCTCCTTGGCCCAACAGTGTTTTTTGACCGTTTTTGAAATTTTGAAAAATGCGTTAGCACCCCCCTTACAAAAAAGTCAAAAATGGACCCTTCCCAAAAGTCAAATTTTTTGACATATTCCAGCTGTGCTTAGAGTCCTTATATGTTTTTGGAAGGTTTCCCGGCGCTCTTTGGCCCAAAAGTGTTTTTTGGCCATTTTTGAAATTTTGAAAAAATGCGAAAGCACCCCCCTTACAAAAAAGTCAAAAATTGACTTGTCCCAAAAGTCCACTTTTTTGGCATATTTGGGCTGTGCTTAGAGTCTATGTTTTTGGAAGGTTTCCCGGCGCTCTTTTGCCCAAAAGTGTTGTTTCTCGGTTTTTGAAAGTTTGAAAATTTGCGTAAGCAAACCCCCTTACAAAAAAGTCAAAAATTGACTTGTCCCAAAAGTACACTTTTTTTGGCATATTTGGGCTCTGCCGAGCGTCCTGACATGTTTTTGGAATGTTTCCCGACGCTCCTTGGTCCAAAAGTGTTTTTTGACCATTTTTGAAATTTTATAAAAATGCGTAAGCACCCCCCCTTACAAAATAGTCAAAAAATGACTTTTCTCAAAAGTAAACTTTTTGGGCATATTTTGGATGTGCCGAGAGTCCTGACATGTTTTTGGAACGTTTCCCGGCGCTCCTAGGCCCAAAAGTGTTTTTTGACCGCTTTTGAAAATTTGAAAAAATGCGTAAGCACCCCCCCTTACAAAAAAGTCAAAAATGGACTTTTCCCAAAAGTCAACTTTTTGGGCATATTTTGGATGTGCCGAGAGTCCTGACATGTTTTTGGAATGTTTCCTGGCGCTTATTGGCCCAAAAGTGTTTTTTGACCATTTTTGAAATTTTAAAAAAATGCGTGAGCACCCCCCTTACAAAAAAGTCAGAAATGAACTTTTCCCAAAAGTCAACTTTTTTGGCAAATTTGTGCTGTGCCGAGAGTCCTGACATGTTTTTGGAACATTTCCCGGCGCTCCTTTGCCCAAAAGTATTTTTTGACCGTTTTTGAAACTTTGAAATAATGCGTAAGCACCCCCCCCCCTTACAAAAAAGTCAAAAATTGACTTTTCTTTAAAGTACACTTTTTTGGCATATTTGGGCTGTGCCGAGAGTCCTGACATGTTTTTGGAATGTTTCCCGACGCTCCTTGGTCCAAAAGTGTTTTTTGACCGTTTTTGAAATTTTGAAAAAATGCGTAACACCCCCCCCCCCCTTACAAAAAAGACAAAAATTGACTTTTCCCAAAAGTCAACTTTTTTGGGGATATTTGGGCTGTGCCGAGAGTCCTGACATGTTTTTGGAACATTTCCCGGCGCTCCTTGGCACCAAAAGTGTTTTTTGACCGTTTTTGATATTTTGAAAAAATGCGTAACTACCCCCCCTTACAAAAAAGTCAAAAATTGACTTTTCTCAAAAGTCAACTTTTTGGCATGTTTGGGCTGTGCCGAGAGTCCTGACATGTTTTTGGAACGTTTCCCGGCGCTCCTTGGCCCAAATGATTTTTTTTACCGTTTTTGATATTTTGAAAAAAAGCGTAAGTACCCCCCCCCCCTTACATAAAATTGAAAAATTGGCTTTTCTCAAAAGTTAACTTTTTTGGCATATTTGGGCTGTGCCGAGAGTCCTGACATGTTTTTGAAACGTTTCCCGGCGCTCCATGGCCCAAAAGATTTTTTTGACCGTTTTTGATATTTTGAAAAAATGCGTAACTACCCCCCACTTACAAAAAAGTCAAAAATGGACTTTTCTCAAAAGTCAACTTCTTTGGCATATTTGGGCTGTGCCGAGAGTCCTGACATGTTTTTGGAACGTTTCCCGGCGCTCCTAGGCCCAAAAGTGTTTTTTGACTTTTTTTGAAATTTTGAAAAAATGCGGAACTACCTCCCCCCTTACAAAAAAGTCAAAAATGGACTTTTCTCAAAAGTACACTTTTTTGGCATATTTGGACTGTGCCGAGAGTCCTGACAGTTTTTTGGAATGTTTCCCGGCGCTCCTAGGCCCAAAAGTGTTTTTTGACTGTTTTTGAAATTTTGAAAAAATGCGGAACTACCCCCCCCCCTTACAAAAAAGTCAAAAATGGACTTTTCTCAAAAGTACACTTTTTTGGCATATTTGGACTGTGCCGAGAGTCCTGACAGTTTTTTGGAATGTTTCCAGACGCTTCTTTGCCCAAAAGTGTTTTTTGACCGTTTCTGAAATTTTGAAAAAATGCGTAACTACCCCCCCTTAAAAAAAGTCAAAAATTGACTTTTTCCAAAATTAACTTTTTTGGCATGTTTGGGCTGTGCTGAATTTCCTGACATGTTTTTGGAACATTTCCCGGCGCTCCTAGGCCCAAAAGTGTTTTTTGACTGTTTTTGATATTTTGAATAAATGCGTAACTACCCCCCCTTACAAAAAAGTCAAAAATTGACTTTTCTCAAAAGTCAACTTTTTTGGCATATTTGGGCTGTGCCGAGAGTCCTGACATGTTTATGGAATGATTCCCGACGCTCCTTTGCCCAAAAGTGTTTTTTGACCGTTTTTGAAATTTTGAAAAAATGCGTAACTACCCCCCCTTACAAAAAAGTCAAAAATTGACTTTTCTCAAAAGTCAACTTTTTGGGCATATTTGGGCTGTGCCGAGAGTCCTGACATGTTTATGGAATGATTCCCGACGCTCCTTTGCTCAAAAGTGTTTTTTGACCGTTTTTGAAATTTTGAAAAAATGCGTAACTACCCCCCCTTACAAAAAAGTCAAAAATTGACTTTTCTCAAAAGTCAACTTTTTTGGCATATTTGGGCTGTGCCGAGAGTCCTGACATGTTTATGGAATGTTTCTAGACGCTCCTTTGCCCAAAAGTGTTTTTTGACCGTTTTTGAAATTTTGAAAAAATGCGTAAGTACCCCCCCTTACAAAAAAGTCATAAATTGACTTTTCTCAAAAGTCAACTTTTTTGGCATGTTGGGGCTGTGCTGAATGTCCTGACATGTTTTTGGAACATTTCCCGGCGCTTCTAGGCCCAAAAGTGTTTTTTGACCGTTTTTGAAATTTTGAAAAAATGCGTAACTACCCCCCCCTTACAAAAAAAGTCAAAAATTGACTTTTCTCAAAAGTCAACTTTTTTGGCATATTTGGGCTGTGCCGAGAGTCCTGATATGTTTTTGGAACGTTTCCCAGCGCTTCTTGGCCAAAAAGTGTTTTTTGACCGTTTTTGAAATTTTGAAAAAATGCGTAACTACCCCCCCTTACAAAAAAGTCAAAAATGGACTTTTCTCAAAAGTCAACTTTTTTGGCATGTTGGGGCTGTGCTGAATGTCCTGACGTTTTTGGAACATTTCCCGGCGCTCCTAGGCCCAAAAGTGTTTTTTGACTGTTTTTGAAATTTTGAAAAAATGCGTAACTACCCCCCCTTACAAAAAAGTCAAAAATTGACTTTTCTCAAAAGTACACTTTTTTGGCATATTTGGGCTGTGCCGAGAGTCCTGACAGTTTTTTTGGAATGTTTCCTGGCGCTTCTTTGCCTAAAAGTTTTTTTTGACCGTTTCTGAAATTTTGAAAAAATGCGTAACTACCCCCCCTTACAAAAAATTCAAAAATTGACTTTTCTCAAAAGTCAACTTTTTTGGCATATTTGGGCTGTGCCGAGAGTCCTGATATGTTTTTGGAACGTTTCCCGACGCTCCTTTGCCCAAAATTGTTTTTTGACCGTTTTTGAAATTTTGAAAATATGCGTAAGTACCCCCCCTTACAAAAAAAGTCAAAAATGGACTTTTCTCAATAGTCAAGTTTTTTGGCATATTTGGGCTGTGCCGAGAGTCCTGACAGTTTTTTTGGAATGTTTCCTGGCGCTTCTTTGCCTAAAAGTTTTTTTTGACCGTTTCTGAAATTTTGAAAATATGCGTAAGTACCCCCCCTTACAAAAAAAGTCAAAAATGGACTTTTCTCAATAGTCAAGTTTTTTGGCATATTTTGGCTGTTCCGAGAGTCCTGACATGTTAATGGAATGTTTCCCGACGCTCCTTTGCCCAAAAGTGTTTTTTGACCGTTTTTGAAATTTTGAAAAAATGCGTAAGTACTCCACCTTACAAAAAAGTCAAAAATGGACTTTTCTCAAAAGTTAACTTTTTTGGCATATTTGGGCTGTGCCGAGAGTCCTGATATGTTTTTGGAACGTTTCCCGACGCTCCTTTGCCCAAAATTGTTTTTTGACCGTTTTTGATATTTTGAAAAAATGCGTAACTACCCCCCCTTACAAAAAAGTCAAAAATGGACTTTTCTCAAAAGTCAACTTTTTTGGCGTATTTGGGCTGTGCCGAGAGTCCTGACATGTTTTTGAAACGTTTCCTGGCGCTCCTAGGCCCAAAAGTTTTTTTTGACTGTTTCTGAAATTTTGAAAATATGCGTAACTACCCCCCCTTACAAAAAAGTCAAAAATTGACTTTTCTCAAAAGTCAAGTTTTTTGGCATATTTTGGCTGTTCCGAGAGTCCTGACATGTTAATGGAATGTTTCCCGACGCTCCTTTGCCCAAAAGTGTTTTTTGACCGTTTTTGAAATTTTGAAAAAATGCGTAAATACAAAAAAGTCAAAAATGGACTTTTCTCAAAAGTTAACTTTTTTGGCATATTTGGGCTGTGCCGAGAGTCCTGATATGTTTTGGGAACGTTTCCCGGCGCTCCTTGGCCCAAAAGTGTTTTTTGACCGTTTTTGAAATTTTGAAAAAATGCGTAACTACCCCCCCTTACAAAAAAGTCAAAAATTGACTTTTCTCAAAAGTCAACTTTTTAGCATATTTGGGCTGTGCCGAGAGTCCTGATATTTTTTTGGAACGTTTCCTGCGCTTCTTGGCCCAAAAGTGTTTTTTGACAGTTTTTGATGTTTTGAAAAAATGCGTAAGTACCCCCCTTACAGAAAAGTCAAAAATTGACTTTTCTCAAAAGTCAATTTTTTTGGCATATTTGGACTGTGCCGAGAGTCCTGACAGTTTTTTGGAATGTTTCCCGGCGCTCCTAGGCCCAAAAGTGTTTTTTGACTGTTTTTGAAATTTTGAAAAAATGCGGAACTACCCCCCCCCCCCCCCCCTTACAAAAAAGTCAAAAATGGACTTTTCTCAAAAGTACACTTTTTTGGCATATTTGGACTGTGCCGAGAGTCCTGACAGTTTTTTGGAATGTTTCCAGACGCTTCTCTGCCCAAAAGTGTTTTTTGACCGTTTCTGAAATTTTGAAAAAATGCGTAACTACCCCCCCTTAAAAAAAGTCAAAAATTGACTTTTTCCAAAATTAACTTTTTTGGCATGTTTGGGCTGTGCTGAATTTCCTGACATGTTTTTGGAACATTTCCCGGCGCTCCTAGGCCCAAAAGTGTTTTTTGACTGTTTTTGATATTTTGAATAAATGCGTAACTACCCCCCCTAACAAAAAAGTCAAAAATTGACTTTTCTCAAAAGTCAACTTTTTTGGCATATTTGGGCTGTGCCGAGAGTCCTGACATGTTTATGGAATGATTCCCGACGCTCCTTTGCTCAAAAGTGTTTTTTGACCGTTTTTGAAATTTTGAAAAAATGCGTAACTACCCCCCCTTACAAAAAAGTCAAAAATTGACTTTTCTCAAAAGTCAACTTTTTTGGCATATTTGGGCTGTGCCGAGAGTCCTGACATGTTTATGGAATGTTTCTAGACGCTCCTTTGCCCAAAAGTGTTTTTTGACCGTTTTTGAAATTTTGAAAAAATGCGTAAGTACCCCCCCTTACAAAAAAGTCATAAATTGACTTTTCTCAAAAGTCAACTTTTTTGGCATGTTGGGGCTGTGCTGAATGTCCTGACATGTTTTTGGAACATTTCCCGGCGCTTCTAGGCCCAAAAGTGTTTTTTGACCGTTTTTGAAATTTTGAAAAAATGCGTAACTACCCCCCCTTACAAAAAAGTCAAAAATGGACTTTTCTCAAAAGTCAACTTTTTTGGCATGTTGGGGCTGTGCTGAATGTCCTGACGTTTTTGGAACATTTCCCGGCGCTCCTAGGCCCAAAAGTGTTTTTTGACCGTTTTTGAAATTTTGAAAAAATGCGTAACTACCCCACCTTACAAAAAAGTCAAAAATTGGCTTTTCTCAAAAGTTAACTTTTTTGGCATATTTGGGCTGTGCCGAGAGTCCTGACATGTTTTTGAAACGTTTCCCGGCGCTCCATGGCCCAAAAGATTTTTTTGACCGTTTTTGATATTTTGAAAAAATGCGTAACTACCCCCCACTTACAAAAAAGTCAAAAATGGACTTTTCTCAAAAGTCAACTTCTTTGGCATATTTGGGCTGTGCCGAGAGTCCTGACATGTTTTTGGAACGTTTCCCGGCGCTCCTAGGCCCAAAAGTGTTTTTTGACTTTTTTTGAAATTTTGAAAAAATGCGGAACTACCTCCCCCCTTACAAAAAAGTCAAAAATGGACTTTTCTCAAAAGTACACTTTTTTGGCATATTTGGACTGTGCCGAGAGTCCTGACAGTTTTTTGGAATGTTTCCCGGCGCTCCTAGGCCCAAAAGTGTTTTTTGACTGTTTTTGAAATTTTGAAAAAATGCGGAACTACCCCCCCCCCCCCTTACAAAAAAGTCAAAAATGGACTTTTCTCAAAAGTACACTTTTTTGGCATATTTGGACTGTGCCGAGAGTCCTGACAGTTTTTTGGAATGTTTCCAGACGCTTCTTTGCCCAAAAGTGTTTTTTGACCGTTTCTGAAATTTTGAAAAAATGCGTAACTACCCCCCCTTAAAAAAAGTCAAAAATTGACTTTTTCCAAAATTAACTTTTTTGGCATGTTTGGGCTGTGCTGAATTTCCTGACATGTTTTTGGAACATTTCCCGGCGCTCCTAGGCCCAAAAGTGTTTTTTGACTGTTTTTGATATTTTGAATAAATGCGTAACTACCCCCCCTTACAAAAAAGTCAAAAATTGACTTTTCTCAAAAGTCAACTTTTTTGGCATATTTGGGCTGTGCCGAGAGTCCTGACATGTTTATGGAATGATTCCCGACGCTCCTTTGCCCAAAAGTGTTTTTTGACCGTTTTTGAAATTTTGAAAAAATGCGTAACTACCCCCCCTTACAAAAAAGTCAAAAATTGACTTTTCTCAAAAGTCAACTTTTTGGGCATATTTGGGCTGTGCCGAGAGTCCTGACATGTTTATGGAATGATTCCCGACGCTCCTTTGCTCAAAAGTGTTTTTTGACCGTTTTTGAAATTTTGAAAAAATGCGTAACTACCCCCCCTTACAAAAAAGTCAAAAATTGACTTTTCTCAAAAGTCAACTTTTTTGGCATATTTGGGCTGTGCCGAGAGTCCTGACATGTTTATGGAATGTTTCTAGACGCTCCTTTGCCCAAAAGTGTTTTTTGACCGTTTTTGAAATTTTGAAAAAATGCGTAAGTACCCCCCCTTACAAAAAAGTCATAAATTGACTTTTCTCAAAAGTCAACTTTTTTGGCATGTTGGGGCTGTGCTGAATGTCCTGACATGTTTTTGGAACATTTCCCGGCGCTTCTAGGCCCAAAAGTGTTTTTTGACCGTTTTTGAAATTTTGAAAAAATGCGTAACTACCCCCCCCTTACAAAAAAAGTCAAAAATTGACTTTTCTCAAAAGTCAACTTTTTTGGCATATTTGGGCTGTGCCGAGAGTCCTGATATGTTTTTGGAACGTTTCCCAGCGCTTCTTGGCCAAAAAGTGTTTTTTGACCGTTTTTGAAATTTTGAAAAAATGCGTAACTACCCCCCCTTACAAAAAAGTCAAAAATGGACTTTTCTCAAAAGTCAACTTTTTTGGCATGTTGGGGCTGTGCTGAATGTCCTGACGTTTTTGGAACATTTCCCGGCGCTCCTAGGCCCAAAAGTGTTTTTTGACTGTTTTTGAAATTTTGAAAAAATGCGTAACTACCCCCCCTTACAAAAAAGTCAAAAATTGACTTTTCTCAAAAGTACACTTTTTTGGCATATTTGGGCTGTGCCGAGAGTCCTGACAGTTTTTTTGGAATGTTTCCTGGCTCTTCTTTGCCTAAAAGTTTTTTTTGACCGTTTCTGAAATTTTGAAAAAATGCGTAACTACCCCCCCTTACAAAAAATTCAAAAATTGACTTTTCTCAAAAGTCAACTTTTTTGGCATATTTGGGCTGTGCCGAGAGTCCTGATATGTTTTTGGAACGTTTCCCGACGCTCCTTTGCCCAAAATTGTTTTTTGACCGTTTTTGAAATTTTGAAAATATGCGTAAGTACCCCCCCTTACAAAAAAAGTCAAAAATGGACTTTTCTCAATAGTCAAGTTTTTTGGCATATTTGGGCTGTGCCGAGAGTCCTGACAGTTTTTTTGGAATGTTTCCTGGCGCTTCTTTGCCTAAAAGTTTTTTTTGACCGTTTCTGAAATTTTGAAAATATGCGTAAGTACCCCCCCTTACAAAAAAAGTCAAAAATTGACTTTTCTCAATAGTCAAGTTTTTTGGCATATTTTGGCTGTTCCGAGAGTCCTGACATGTTAATGGAATGTTTCCCGACGCTCCTTTGCCCAAAAGTGTTTTTTGACCGTTTTTGAAATTTTGAAAAAATGCGTAAGTACTCCACCTTACAAAAAAGTCAAAAATGGACTTTTCTCAAAAGTTAACTTTTTTGGCATATTTGGGCTGTGCCGAGAGTCCTGATATGTTTTTGGAACGTTTCCCGACGCTCCTTTGCCCAAAATTGTTTTTTGACCGTTTTTGATATTTTGAAAAAATGCGTAACTACCCCCCCTTACAAAAAAGTCAAAAATGGACTTTTCTCAAAAGTCAACTTTTTTGGCGTATTTGGGCTGTGCCGAGAGTCCTGACATGTTTTTGAAACGTTTCCCGGCGCTCCTAGGCCCAAAAGTTTTTTTTGACTGTTTCTGAAATTTTGAAAATATGCGTAACTACCCCCCCTTACAAAAAAGTCAAAAATGGACTTTTCTCAAAAGTCAAGTTTTTTGGCATATTTTGGCTGTTCCGAGAGTCCTGACATGTTAATGGAATGTTTCCCGACGCTCCTTTGCCCAAAAGTGTTTTTTGACCGTTTTTGAAATTTTGAAAAAATGCGTAAATACAAAAAAGTCAAAAATGGACTTTTCTCAAAAGTTAACTTTTTTGGCATATTTGGGCTGTGCCGAGAGTCCTGATATGTTTTGGGAACGTTTCCCGGCGCTCCTTGGCCCAAAAGTGTTTTTTGACCGTTTTTGAAATTTTGAAAAAATGCGTAACTACCCCCCCTTACAAAAAAGTCAAAAATTGACTTTTCTCAAAAGTCAACTTTTTAGCATATTTGGGCTGTGCCGAGAGTCCTGATATTTTTTTGGAACGTTTCCTGCGCTTCTTGGCCCAAAAGTGTTTTTTGACAGTTTTTGATGTTTTGAAAAAATGCGTAAGTACCCCCCTTACAGAAAAGTCAAAAATTGACTTTTCTCAAAAGTCAATTTTTTTGGCATATTTGGACTGTGCCGAGAGTCCTGACAGTTTTTTGGAATGTTTCCCGGCGCTCCTAGGCCCAAAAGTGTTTTTTGACTGTTTTTGAAATTTTGAAAAAATGCGGAACTACCCCCCCCCCCCCCCTACAAAAAAGTCAAAAATGGACTTTTCTCAAAAGTCAACTTTTTAGCATATTTGGGCTGTGCCGAGAGTCCTGATATTTTTTTGGAACGTTTCCTGCGCTTCTTGGCCCAAAAGTGTTTTTTGACAGTTTTTGATGTTTTGAAAAAATGCGTAAGTACCCCCCTTACAGAAAAGTCAAAAATTGACTTTTCTCAAAAGTCAATTTTTTTGGCATATTTGGACTGTGCCGAGAGTCCTGACAGTTTTTTGGAATGTTTCCCGGCGCTCCTAGGCCCAAAAGTGTTTTTTGACTGTTTTTGAAATTTTGAAAAAATGCGGAACTACCCCCCCCCCCCCCTACAAAAAAGTCAAAAATGGACTTTTCTCAAAAGTACACTTTTTTGGCATATTTGGACTGTGCCGAGAGTCCTGACAGTTTTTTGGAATGTTTCCAGACGCTTCTCTGCCCAAAAGTGTTTTTTGACCGTTTCTGAAATTTTGAAAAAATGCGTAACTACCCCCCCTTAAAAAAAGTCAAAAATTGACTTTTTCCAAAATTAACTTTTTTGGCATGTTTGGGCTGTGCTGAATTTCCTGACATGTTTTTGGAACATTTCCCGGCGCTCCTAGGCCCAAAAGTGTTTTTTGACTGTTTTTGATATTTTGAATAAATGCGTAACTACCCCCCCTAACAAAAAAGTCAAAAATTGACTTTTCTCAAAAGTCAACTTTTTTGGCATATTTGGGCTGTGCCGAGAGTCCTGACATGTTTATGGAATGATTCCCGACGCTCCTTTGCCCAAAAGTGTTTTTTGACCGTTTTTGAAATTTTGAAAAAATGCGTAACTACCCCCCCTTACAAAAAAGTCAAAAATTGACTTTTCTCAAAAGTCAACTTTTTGGGCATATTTGGGCTGTGCCGAGAGTCCTGACATGTTTATGGAATGATTCCCGACGCTCCTTTGCTCAAAAGTGTTTTTTGACCGTTTTTGAAATTTTGAAAAAATGCGTAACTACCCCCCCTTACAAAAAAGTCAAAAATTGACTTTTCTCAAAAGTCAACTTTTTTGGCATATTTGGGCTGTGCCGAGAGTCCTGACATGTTTATGGAATGTTTCTAGACGCTCCTTTGCCCAAAAGTGTTTTTTGACCGTTTTTGAAATTTTGAAAAAATGCGTAAGTACCCCCCCTTACAAAAAAGTCATAAATTGACTTTTCTCAAAAGTCAACTTTTTTGGCATGTTGGGGCTGTGCTGAATGTCCTGACATGTTTTTGGAACATTTCCCGGCGCTTCTAGGCCCAAAAGTGTTTTTTGACCGTTTTTGAAATTTTGAAAAAATGCGTAACTACCCCCCCTTACAAAAAAGTCAAAAATGGACTTTTCTCAAAAGTCAACTTTTTTGGCATGTTGGGGCTGTGCTGAATGTCCTGACGTTTTTGGAACATTTCCCGGCGCTCCTAGGCCCAAAAGTGTTGTTTGACCGTTTTTGAAATTTTGAAAAAATGCGTAAGCACCCCCCCCCCCCCCCCCCCCCCCCTTAAGCCTGAGTTATACTCCCGCGTTGCGGTGACGGCGTAGCGACTACGGCGTCATTCGACATTCGATAGTTCTGCGGTGAGGGAACGCGTTGCTCTGTAATTCACCGCCAAGCCACTAGAGGGATGTGGCGTTATGTTTGTACGGTTTTGGGATATGATTGTTGACTACTTCCGCTAGTCGGAGAAAAAATAAACAATGCAAGATGGAACTCTTGAAAGTAAATATTCTGCTCATCAACACTGAATAAATATTGAACATACAAATGTTGACGGGCAGGCGACGCAGAAGACGGTTTCGAGGCGGTCTGGCCGACTTTTGATGCCGCACAGAGAGTTTTAGACTCGGGTGGAGAGAGCTAGCTGTGGCGGCTAGCTTCAAACTGGCGTCGAGCACTGCGTTCAAGGTCTGCAAAGCCCTCCAGCCTGATTTGTTTGCCGTGTCCTACAACCAGCCAGTGGGAAGCCATAGCAGATTTCTGGCGTCTAGGGAACTTCCCAAACTGCGTTGGGAGGCTTGATTTTAAGGTTATCATAAAAAGCACCGAGGCACTCTCAATCAGTGATGATGTATTGTGTGTGTGAACTGTCTGTTATTGAAAATTAAAGATCAAAACAACTCTTTTGACACCAAATCTGTGCTTTATTCTTCATATACTTGAAACATATGTACACAGTAAATGATGAAGTGCACCAACCAAAAATACGACATAAAGTGATAAAAAGTTGGCAGTTTTTGGCCGACTGGGTCACCGCTTCGTGTGGCCACTCGATTCCGACCACCCACGTTTCGGTGGTTCTTCCATTTATTTATTTTTTCAATCGCCGACCTTGCCATTTGGCAGTCACAATAATAATTTCTTGACGAGCCTTGCTCTTCGATGATACTCCCGTCGGCTTGGTGCATTTTTGCGTGTAGAAAATAATGTTTGATTCTATTCTACAATGGCGGTGTTTTCGCCCGGAAACAACAGTCTGAACGGACCAATCACAGTCTGTTTTCGCTACGTCAACGCGTCTACGCGACGCGAAGGTTAGAAAAATCGAGAGGTGCGCGTCAGGCTACGGCGTAGGGTCGTAACTCGATTCTTCCTTGACGGCGTAGGTCTGACGCGGAAGTATAACTCGGCCTTTACAAAGAAGTCAAAAATTGACTTTTCCAAAAAGTCAAATTTTTTGGCACATATGGGTTCTTCCGGATCATCCAAATGCTCTCTAGTGAACCGCCGATGAGCCTGGACGTGTACTGGCTTCAGCAGGGGGACATGATTGGCAGTGTAAGATTTGAGTCCCCGGCGGCGCATTTTGTTACTCATCGTAGCCTTTGTTACTGTGGTCCCAGCTCTCTGTAGGTCATTCACTACCCCCCCGTGTGGTTCTGGGATTTTTGCTCACCGTTCTTGTTATCATTTTGACGCTACGGGGTGAGATCTTGCATGGAGCCCCAGATCGAGGGAGATTATCAGTGCTCTTGTATGTCTTCCATTTTCTAATAATTGCTCCCACAGTTGATTTCTTTCCACCAAGCGTTTTACCTATTGCAGATTCAATCTTCCCAGTCTGGTGCAGGTCTACAATTTTGTCTCTGGTGTCTTTCGACAGCTCTTTGGTCTTGGCCATAGTGGAGTTTGGAGTGTGACTGACTGAAGTTGTGGACAGTCTTTTATATTGGTAATGAGTTAAAACAGGTGCCATTAATACAGGTAACGAGTGGAGCCTCGTTAGACCATGTTAGAAGAAGTTAGACCTCTTTGACAGGCAGAAATCTTGCTTGTTTGTAGGTGACCAAATACTTATTTTCCACTCTAATTTGGAAATAAATTCTTTTAAAATCAAACAATGTGATTTCTATTTTTTTTTCGACATTCTGTCACTCATGGTTAAGGTTTACCCATGTTGACAATTACAGGCCTCCCTAATATTGTCAAGTAGGAGAACTTGCACAATTGGTGGTTGACTAAATACTTATTCGCCCCATTGTACATATAATGTAACAATGTTCAAATAACAAAATGAAGTGCATTACAGTATATAATCAGTTTATTTTTCTTGCTATCAAAGCCAACCTGTTACAGACATCAACTTGGGTGTTAGATGTCCAATTCATTTGAACATGGGAGAGCTGACATAAACAATCATGTTTAAGAGCTCTTTTGGTTTTGAGTCCACTCCACATAGACATCAAATGCTTACAGTGTGTATTCTTATATGAGTTATCAAACTTCCCTTTACAGAGAATCGCTTGTCACAAAATGGGCAAGGGAAGGGTTTTTCTCCAGTGTGCGTTCTCATGTGGTTTTTCAAGTGCGTCTTTTGAGAGAATCTGGTACCGCAATCCGAGCATGCAAAAGGTTTGTCTCCTGTGTGTGTCCTCATGTGTTGAACCAACGTGGACCGAACGCTAAAACTACTTTTACAGACAACGCATGTAAAAGGTTTCTCTCCAGTGTGGGTTCTTATGTGGGTTCTTAAATTCTCCTTGCGGGGGAAACTTTTACCACAGTCCGAGCATGTGAAAGGTTTTTCGCCGGTGTGTGTTCTCTGGTGCACCACCCATGCCGAGCGGTCGCAAAATATTTTGTCACAAATGGAGCAGGAAAACGGCTTTTCCCCAGTGTGAGTTCTCGTGTGTGTTGTCAAATGCGCCTTTTCGTAGAACGCTTGGCCGCAGAATGAGCAGACGAATGGTTTTTCCCCTGTGTGATACCTCATGTGTCTTTTAAGATTCTTTTTATGGCCAAAGGTTTTGTGACACTGAGAACATTTCAAGCATGTCGAGTGTTCATCATCAGTCTCAGGAGAGCGTGGCGTCGCGTAGTCACTGTCGGATAACGCAGATACAGTGCTGTCGGTTTTCGATCCTCTGCGGCAATTTTCATCACCGTTTTGACCGGAACTGCCACTTGGAAGTTGCGTCGCTCTTTTGTTCTCGCTCTGACCTTCGTCGTCTTCACTTTTCACTATGACACAGATAACCGGGAAGTCTTGACTGATGCCCTGCTGGTCCTCTTCTTCTTTGACACAGGAGAGTTCAGGAGAGCAGATCATAATATCGCCAACATCCTCCATAGCTTGTGTGGCTGCAAATGATGACAATGATAAGTGAATATTCATGTATACATACAGCAGGGCTGCAAGCATTAATCAGCAACTAAAAGATTAAATTAGTGGACTAATTAATTACTAATTACTTATGGATTAATTAAAAATCAAATTAGTGGACACCTATTTTGGTAGTCGATCAATCGTCTAGAGATATTGTTGCCCTAAAAATTGCATAAAAACTCTTTAATAACTACTACTAAACTAAAAAAAAATGAATTAGTTGAATGATCAATTTTGGAGGGACAAATTAATTATTTAAATGGTAATTTTTTTTTTAATTAAATGCCAATAAAAAAAAATGTCTTGAGTAATTAAAAAAAGAAAATCATTCTGAAAAAAAATAAAATAATTTAAGGTAAAAAAAAAAAAAAACTTAAAATAATCAATTGAAACTAATTGTAATAATAATAAATAAATAAATAATGATTTCAAATAAGTGTGGCTTAAAACAAAGTACACATAGTACTTTGCTCTGGGGATTTTAAATATTTTTCAGTTTTCATGGATGGATGGATGGACGTCGCTGCCGATAGGTGTTTATATACAGTGGGGAGAACAAGTATTTGATACACTGCAGATTTTGCTGGTTTCCACACTTGCAAGCCATGTAGAGGTCTGTAATTTGTATCATAAGTTCTCTTCAACTGTGAGGGGCGAAATCTAATACAAACATCCAGAAAATCACATTGTATAATTTTTAAATAATAAATTTGTATTTAACTGCATGAAATAGGTATTTGATACATTACCAACTAGTAAATATTTCGGCTCTTAGTTCTTTTTTAAGAACCCCTCCTGTTCTCCACTCATTACCGGAAGTAACTGCACCTGTTTGAACTTGTTACCTGTCAAAGACACCTGTTCACATGCTCAGACAAACAAACTCCAACCTCTCCACAATGGCCAAAACCAAAGAGCTGTGTAAGGACTAGAGCTGGGAATCTTTGGGCACCAAACGATTCGATTACGATTACGATTCAGAGGCTCCGATTCGATTATAAAACGATTATTGATGCACCCCACTCTTTTTTTTAATTTTTTTTTTTTTTGTTTTGTACATTAGTTCCAAAATTGTTCAAAAATCCTCTCAGGCTAAACCAAACTACTATTTCAATATCAAGTTAACATATAGCAGTAAACAAATATACAAAAATAACAGTAAATAAAAAAATCTCCAGTCCCCATTCTATATCAGCAGCTTTAAACTACTTTCAATTAATTTAATGTTGTGAATCAACCGTTAAAGTTGTTAAAATTGCTCCTGTTATTCCATAATTTCTCTTTTGTCTACTTTCAACATGTAAAAGTTTTAAAACTATTTTAAAGATAGATTCAAGTCAATATTTTACCGATTTAGGAGTATTTTAGATAAAAAGTTAATTAGGTTCGCTTGGAAGGTTCGCAACAACAGCCTTGCAGGGAAGTGTACTGCTTTAAGATGGCGGCCGTTACTAACGCCCGCATCTAGTTTTTTGTAGATGTGCTGGTAACGATACCGAAGCTATAATGCAGCGGTCTCAAACCGACTCCACAAAGGGCCGCAGTGGGTCCTGGTTTTTGTTCCAACAGATCCAGCACAAACAGTTCAACCAATGAGGTTTCTACTAACATAAGCAGCACCTGATTGCAATCAACTGATTACACTTGAAAGAAACCAGATTGGTGAAAAGGTATTTGTCTCGTTTGGTTGGAATGAAATCCAGTACCCCCTGCGGCCCTTTGAGGACCGGTTTGAGACCACTGCTATAATGCATCTAGTCCTATATAAATGATATCTACCGTAACATAATGCGGCTTGTAGCAGCTTTTCGGCAGCAGTCAGGTATGTTTTTTTTTTTTTTTTTATCTCGTGGCGTGAGTTGAGCATTGGCGTTACCCGAGGGGCCGGGTAATGAGAAGCATGATGTTTAGCTACTCTCGCTCCGTCCCTAATTGCGTACCGAAGACCGCGCGGCGCGCTGAGTGTGTCGTACTTCTGCTTTACTTGGCATATTTCAATAATCGGAATTTGGATGTTTGTGAATCATTCTCGAATCTCCCACGGCCGAATCGCGAATAATCTAAGAATCGGAAATTTTGCACACCTCTAGTAAGGACATCAGGGATAAAATAGACCTGCATAAGGCTGGGATAGGCTACAGGAAAATAAGCAAGCAGCTTGGTGAGAAGGTAACAACTGTTGGAGCGATTATCAGTAAATGGAAGAAGTTCAAGTTGATGGTCAATCTGGCTCGTTCTGGGGGTCCATGCAAGATCTCACCTCATGGGGCTTCACTGATCATGAGGAAGGGGAGGGATCAGCCCAGAACTACACGGCAGGACCTGGTCGATGACCTGAAGAGAGCTGGAACCACAGTCTCGAAGAAAACCATCGGAAACACATTACGCCGTCATGGATTAAAATCCTACAGCGCACGTAAGGTCCTGCTGCTGAAGGCAGTGCATGTCCAGACACGTCTGAAGTTTGCCACTGACCATTTGGATGATCCAGAGCAGCAATGGGAGAAGGTCATGTGGTCGGATGAGACCAAATTGAACTTTTTGGTCTAAACTCGGCTCATCGTGTTTGGAGGAAAAAGAAGGATGAGTATAACTGCAAGAACACCATTCCAACCGTGAAATATGGATGAGGAAACATCATTTTTTTGGGGCTGCTTCTCTACCAAGGGTACAGGACGACTGCACCGTATTGAGGGGAGGATGGATGGGGCTATGTATCGCCAGATCTTGGCTGACAACCTCCTTCCTTCAGTGAGAGCCCTGAAGATGGGTCGTGGCTGGGTCTTCCAGCATTACAACGACCCAAAGCACACAGCCAAGGCAACTAAAGAGTGGCTCCGTAAGAAGCATCTTAAGGTCCTGGAGTGGCCTAGCCAGTCAACAGATCTGAACCCGATAGAAAATCTATGGAGGGAGCTGAAAGTCTGTGTTGCCTGGCAGCAGCCCCGAAAGATCTGCATGGAGGAGTGGGCCAAAATCCCTGCTGCAGTGCGTGCAAACCTTGTCAAGGACTACAGGAAGCGTTTGGTATCTGTAATAACAAACAAAGGTTTCTGTACCAAATATTAAGTTCGATTTTTGTGATGTATCAAATACTTATTTCATGCAATTAAATGCAAATTTATTATTCAAAAATCATACAACGTGATTTTCTTTTTTTTTTTTTTTTTGTATTAGATTCCGTCCCTCACAGTTGAATAGAACTTATGATACAAATTACAGACCTCTACATGCCTTGCAAGTGGGAAAACCAGCAAAATCGGCAGTGTATCAAATACTTATTCTCCCCACTGTGTGTGTATATATATATATATATATATATATATATATATATATATATATATATATATATATATATACATATATATATATATATAAGGGGTGTGACAATATATCGAAATTGTGATATATCGTGATACTTTGCATCCCAAAAGGTTATCGATACGCTCATGCCAAGAATCGAGATATAGTTTTGACTCAATGGCAGCCACTGACAGTCACTGTTTCCGATTTTCAGGGCATTTACAGGTCACTTTCTGTTCATTTACAGATAACTTCCTTTTGAGTTTGAGTCACTGCCTATTCATTTGTGGGATTCCCGACTCACTTCCTGTTCTGTAACCCAAAATCAACAGGACGTGCCCATAAAATACCCCCAAATCAACAGGAAGTGGCTGAAAATCAACAGGTAATGACCAAAATGGCCCAAAATCACCTCCTTGCCTGGCATTAGTTGGCTGCCACTGATGTCTATAGAAGTGGGAGGGGCCTGTTTGAAGTGGGAGGGGTTAATTTGCTGCCATCCTCCCAGTTCAAATGGACTGGACATAAACTTACAGCAGAAGGATGAATACAGCTTGTTTTCTCTGTTTATTAGTTTTTTTGTAGTATGATTTCCTGACCAATGTATTGATAATCGCTGTATTGCTATATCGTGAGATCATCGTTATTGTGAGCTTCATATCGGAAATCGGATCGTATCGTGGGGTACTAAGAGGTTCCCACCCCTAATATATATATATATATATATATATATATATATATATATATATATATATATATATATATATATATATATATATATATATATATATATATATATATATATTAGGGCTGTCAAACGATCAAAATTTTTAATCGAGTTAATGTCGAGTTAATTACAGCTTAAAAATTAATTAATCGTAATTAATCGCAATTCAAACCATCTATAAAATATGCCATATTTTTCTGTAAATTATATATATATTCTGTAAAATAAATTGTTGGAATGGAAAGACACAAGATGGATATATACATTCAACATACGGTACATAAGGACTGTAGTGGGCATTTCACTCTACTGTCATTTAAATCTGTCTATGCTGTCCTCACTCCGAAGCATCTACTTTTTCCAAAGCTAGACAGCTAGTGAACGACGCCTTAATAATCAGACTTCTTCCTTTTTCATCTGATTTATTAATAAAATGGCCTCAAACCATTGTCCTCTTTAGACCATCGTAAAACTACAAAAAAAAGTACACAAGCATTGCATTAGCAACAACGTTAGCTTAGCACGCTATACAGGTTCACTAAACATAAACAAAAAGCGTCTCATACAAAAAATATAACATTTCGCTTACTAACATAATATGTACATTCTTTACAACAACCATACTTACGGACAAATCTTGTCCAAGGATCATATAAGCACAACATTACAATGTAGGCGTCAGCCCCAGACGTCGTGCAGCCATATTGAACTGGCAAGAAGACAATAAACCATGTCGCAAAGCGACGACAAGAGTTCGCTGTTAGACAGCAGAAAAAGCCTTGCTGTAAAACTTACCAAAAGGCAGAATACTGTCTGAGCGGGACATGTGCGTTAATTGCGTCAAATATTTTAACGTGATTAATTAAAAAACTTAATTACCGCGCGTTAACGCGATAATTTTGACAGCCCTAATATATATATATATATATATATATATATATATATATATATATATATATATACACTTATACTATATGTTAAAGAGATGTCCATTGTAGTGACCAGTGTCCTTTAAAGAGTTAAAGTCCTTGTTTTTCATCAAAATTAGATATTTGTAATGATGATGACAATAAATGTTTTATTTATGTGATTACTGTATATTTGCCTTTTCCTTGGAGAAAAAAAAATTACACAACTTTCCAATGCACATTTCCAGCTAAAACCTTCATTCCGAATAAATGTAAGAGTAAATAAAACGTGGGAGTCAATTAGAAATTTATTTGCAATTAATACAAGGGAACTAATCACAAAATGTGGGGTGGCGTGGCTCAGTGGTAGAGTAGTTGTCCCCCAAACCCAGAGGTTGTGGGTTCAATTCTCCACCCTGATGAACACGCCTAAGTGTCCTTGAGCAAGACACTGAACCCCACGTTGCTCCTGGTGCTGCGTCACCAGTAGGTGGATGGTGAGATAGTGTAAAGCGCTTTGAGCGCCTTGAAAGGTGGAAAAGCGCTATATAAGTGTAACACCATAACAAAATAATCTGTGAAATAAAACGTAATCTACGAATGATCGCGGCCAACCCTCCCAAAACAAATGGATTGAGCGTCTATCACTGTCAATTGCAGTCTTATGACCAAAAGTGATAAATACCTACTAGTAATAAAACTGAACCAACCTGCTCCGAAGACAACTTAAGGTCCAAACAGCGTCTGTTGCCAGCTCGAGAAAGTTCCGTTTCATACAGTCACAACTCCCATTTTGCACTTGACATGCTTTCTCGTCTTTTCGATCACATTGCTTTAGTTGCCACTTTTGGTATTTAGCTGCTTGATGTTTTCTAACTTCTGCGTCTCTTTGCTAGCGGCTAGCTAGCTATAAACTATGGTGGAGAAGCAGCAAAGTGAACAGACAAAAATGTAGACCAACTCTACTAATTCAACAAGTGTCTTTACTCTGTTATACACTAGAATTGGGCACAGAAAGAAACGCAAACTGTCCTGAAATAATATTGCCGAATATTAGTACTGCATTTTTGATGCTACTTACCCGTGCAGCAGATTGCCTACGGCAAGTCCACCTAGTCAAAATAACGAAACGCGCGATCTGACACTTTGTGTCTCGTCAAATTTTATCCGGAGCATTTAATCTATGCACATTATTTGTTAATAAGGCATGCAATCGATATGAACTAGGATGAGTGGTAGTTTATGACTATTTTTTAGTGCCAAAGACGGCAGAAAAATAAAAATAAAAAATCTTTTTGAACAGGGAGCTCACAGTTTAAGAGATGACACCACCTTTATCATCTCCATCCCAGTGGAATTTTGTTCCCATCCCATCCCATATTTGTACTGTGTTATACTTTATACGCCAATAGGTTATTGAGTCGATACTGACAAGATTCACTATGTTTTTTTTTTTTTTTAATGTCACTGTTTAATCAAAGAACCAACAGGTTGCTACCAATGTTTCCCACCAGAACAAAAGTTCCCGCTACAATAGTGTCTACATTAACGCATTGTCTGCCACTGACGGCGCTAGACATTCAATCTATTTGGGCCGGTAGGCGTAAATATATATATATTATATAAATAATAACAAATAAAAATAATATAAATAAATATTGTATCTGTATGGCTCAATAAAACACTGGGTTTGACTCACTGGCAATGAGAAGTCTGGTCATTTGCGATACATTCATATTAGTGAGTCTCAGTTACTGTCTGTACATGAACTTAATAAAATCGTTTTACTCTATAAAGACTACAATGCGGTGTAGAACAGAAAGAAAAAAAAAACACATAATGCTAACACTGGTTACCATTTAACAGATGATTTTAATAGACCACAAATATCACACAAACATACAAAATACAAGCAATTCGCTTCCTTTTACATTAGTTCATATACTATTATAATCTTTTTTTTTTTTTAAATACAACAATGACCAATGACCTAGTTACCTACTGCGTGTTCTCTTGTGATTATTCAACGATGAATGATAACTAAATCTCGTGTAGCAGATTGAGCAGCTGAAATGTTTTTCTCTTTTGTGTGATCTTGAATGTGTTATCAAATTTGTACTTCGGATGAATCTTTTGCCACATTGGGAGCAGGCAAAAGGTTTCTCTCCCGTGTGCGTTCTCATGTGTTGAACCAAACCGGACTGAACCCGAAAGTTTGCGTCACATACCGTGCAAGAAAATGGTTTCTCTCCCGTGTGTGTTCTTAAGTGCGTTCTCAAATTTCCCTTTCGGGATAATCTTTGGCCTTATACCGAACAGGAGAAAGGTTTCTTGCCTGTGTTAGTTTGTGTATGACTTATCATGGATTATTTTCGAGAGAACCGTCTATCGCAAATCGGGCAAGAATCGGGTTTCTCCCCTGTGTGCGTTCTCGTGTGTGACCAATAACAAACGCACATGAAAACTTGTCTCACATATCGAGCAGGGAAAGGGTTTTTCTCCAGTGTGTGTTCTGGTGAGTGCAATCAAAGTTGTCATTTCCGATAACCCTTTCCCGCACAATGAGCACACAAAAGGTTTCTCTCCCGAGTGAATCCTCATGTGTCGTTTCAGATTTGCTTCTTGAGCAAGCTCATCATCAGTGTCGGCAGAGTGTGACATTGTATCGTCATGATTTGACGATACAACAACGGGGCCATCTATTTTAGAGGAGATAAAAGTTAAAATAAAAAAGAATACAAATATTTACAAATATAGAAAGTAAAATACAAATGGAAATATAAATAAAATAAATATGTAACTCCATTAAAAAAAACTAATCAAATACTGTATATGGCGGAAAACACAGACAAGGCTGAAAAAGCAGTTTCTGCTCTTGCACCCCTCTTTGAAATAAACTGCTGTATTTCAAGCCAAAAGACCTATTGTGTTTGATAGAACATTATGTCTATATGCTGCCATAGCAGATTCATGGTGCATTAAGTCCCCGAATAATTTTTAGTTTGTCCGTTTTTCCATGGAAACCCCCGTTTACAGATATCGCGCAACCACTTTTGTTTCAACCTAGCCATAAAAAGAAGATAAGTAATAGTATTTATTATTGAAATGTCTGTCATTTTTAGCTTAGAATCATTAATTGATTTCTAATATTTAGTTTTAAAAAAAAAGGGACTTAAAAAAATTATTCACTCGCATATTTTAAAGTTTTAAACAAATTACGTCATAATGAAAAAATTAGCGTCTGTAAAAAAGTCACGGATGTCTACCTCATAACTATCGCTTACTTCTATTTTTTTCGTTACTGTCGCATTTTCCCCAATATTTTAGATAATAATAAATAAGTAAATATATAATAATAAATAATCGATCCAAAACAAAGAAAAATTGTAAAAAAAATAATTTTTTTTTAAGTTTAAAATGGTAAATATATGAAAACGAAAATCTCGACCACTCCTTGATGTCTACAATTTCTGCATCGCGACCCTTGTTATATTACCATGTCTCACCCATAAAATCCCCCCAAAATCCGGCTGTGGCCATTCACAGGTGTGTCTTGACACTTGGTGATACATGCTACATGGAGTCTGTGGATCGAAAAGAGGTAAGTATGCGATGATATCTCGTTAAAATCATGACGTCTTTAGTTATGCTCTCGCATGCTCTCACCTCCAGTCAGGGTTTTGCTGTTTAAATATACACTAACCGGCCACTATATTAGGTATACCTATCCAACAGCTGGTTAACACTTAATTCTTAATCAGCCAATCACATGGCGGCAACTCGGTGCATTTAGGCATGTAGACATGGTTTAAGACAATCTCCTGCAGTTCAAACCGAGCATCAGTATGGGGAAGAAAGGTGATTTGAGTGACTTTGAATGTGGCATGGTTGTTGGTGCCAGAAGGGCTAGTCTGAGTATTTCAGAAACTGCTGATCTACTGGGATTTTCACGCACAACCATCTCTAGGGTTTACAGAGAATGGTCCGAAAAAGAAAAAATATCCAGTGAACGGCAGTTCTGTGGGCGGAAATGCCTTGTTGATGCCAGAATGAGAATGGCCAGACTGGTCCGAGCTGATAGAAAGGCAATAGTGACTCAAATAACCACCCATTACAACCAAGGTAGGCAGAAGAGCATGTTTGAACGCACAATACGTCAAACTTTGAGGCAGATAGGCTACAGCAACAGAAGACCACGCCAGGTGCCACTCCTTTCAGCTAAGAACAGGAAATTGAGGCTACAATTTGTACAAGCTCATCGAAATTGAACAATAGACGATTGGAAAAACGTTGCCTGGTCTGATGAGTCTCGATTTCTGCTGCGACATTCGAATGGTAGGGTCAGAATTTGGCGTCAACAACATGAAAGCATGGATCCCTCCTGCCTTGTATCAACGGTTCAGGCTGGTGGTGGTGGTGTAACGGTGTGGGGAATATTTTCTTGGCACTCTTTGGTACCAATTGAGCATCGTTGGATTGCCACAGCCTACCTGAGTATTGTTGCTGACCATGTCCATCCCTTTATGACCACAATGTACCCAACTTCTGATGGCTACTTTCAGCAGGATAATGCGCCATGTCATAAAGCTGGAATCATCTCAGACTGATTTCTTGAACATGACAATGAGTTCACTGTACTCGAATGGCCTCCACAGTCACCAGATCTCCATCCAATAGAGCATCTTTGGGATGTGGTGGAACGGGAGATTCGCATCATGGATGTGCAGCCGACAAATCTGCACCAACTGTGTGATGCCATCATGTCAATATGGACCAACCTCTCTGAGGAATGCTTCCAGCACCTTGTTGAATCTATGCCACGAAGAATTGAGGCAGTTCTGAAGGCAAAAGGGGGTCCAACCCGTTACTAGCATGGTGTACCTAAAAAAGTGGCCGGTGAGTATATATATATATATATATATATATATATATATATATATATATATATATATATATATATATATATATATATATATATATATATATATATATATATATATATATATATATATATATATATATATATATATATATATATATATATATTTTTTTTTTTTTTTTTAGGGCTATATATTTGTAGTTCTTAAAAGATAAATGTTAGTACAAGTTATAGAAATTTTATATTAAAACCCCTCTTAATGTTTTCGTTCTAATAAAATTTGTAAAATTTTCAATCAAAAAATAAACTAGTAGCCAGCCCGCCATTGTTGATGTCAATAATTACTCACACAATGCTCATGGGTGCTGAAGCCTGTAAAGTCAGTCGCACCCAAGCGCCAGCAGAGGGCGGCAAAACTCCATAAAACACAACTAACAAGTGGGCAATTCCATGTATGGTCATTTAAATCTGTCTGAGTGGGGCATGTGCGTTAATTGCGTCAAATATTTTAACGTTATTAATCAAAAAAATTAATTACCGCCCGTTAACGTGATAATTTTGACAGCCCTAATATATTTATATATTTTTTGAATGCCCTCCAGTTCAATTTTTTTCTTCCCCCAGAAAATTTAGATTTTAACCTTTCCAATGATGTATCACAAAAGCCTATAGGACAATTTTGAAATTTGTATATATATATAAAGTTGAAATAAATAAAAATTTAAAAATATTGGAATAATAAATATTAAATGACAAATGATCTTAAATGTGTAATTATTTTTATTTTAATAGTCCCGGTCCTCTGTTGACAAGTGCCTGAAAAATCAAGTGGGGAATAAGGAACAAAATGATGACGTGGAATCGATTGGGAAATCATTATCATGTGTACTAACAAATGAGAGGACCTCCTCAATTTATTCATTTATATAAAATTTGGTTTATTAGAAATGAACAAGTAGAATGTAGTAATACTCAAAATCGTTAGACGGCAGTACTGTGCTATAGTAGTTTACAACCCGCTGTTACTAACAAAGAAGAAAAGGCGGACATTAGTAGGAGACTGCAAACAAGAAATTGAAGTGCCACGTTATTTTGTCAGTGTAAATAAATGTGGTAAGGCAGAGCGACGTCACTCATTAACCCGATTCAACTCGCTTCTGTCAACTGAAGAAGCTCTGACTATCTTAGCTTGCTAGCTACAAACAAAGAAACGAGTAAATAAGAAATAAATCGTCTGCAAAGCAGAGACCGACAATGATGACAGAGTGCGAGGACGAACTTTCTTCAACAAAAGAGAACGTGAGACAACGCGAGGAAGCTGCTTTCAAGCCTCGAGATGAACCACACACGGCCGGTTTGTTGACTGACTCTCATATGTCACGTCCTGTTAGATCTCCGTTAACTTGCCATTGACAGCGTTAGACGTCCAATCCATGTGAATTGGGAGCCCCTCCCATTCCAAATCGATAGGACGTCTATCTCCATCAATGGCAACCATTGAGTTGAATAAGAAGACGGACATTAAAAATTGGTGAAAGGAATATGTTCGAAAGCAAATCGATATACAATGCGTATTGTTAACAAAGATCATTCAACAAAATGTAGTCCGAATGTCAATTTTTTTTGTCAATTAAAAAGCTAGTTTTAAATTTACTTTTGGAATCTACAGTGTTCACAAAAGTGAGTACACACCTCGCATTTCTGCAGATATTTATATCTTTTCGTGGGACAACACTGATAAAATGACACAATGAAAAGTAGTCAGTCAGAACAAGTATTTGATACAAATACTTGTTCTCCCCACTGTATAATAGAGTTCATTTATTTTCCCCTCAAAATAACTCAAAATATAGCCATTAATATCTAAACCCCAGGCAACGAAAGTGAGTACACCCCATTGAAAAAACGTACATCCCTAAATGTCCAAATTGAGTACTGCTTGTCATTTTCCCTCCAAAATGTCATGCGACTCGTTACAGGAGTTCTGTCAGCATTGCTGTAGAGATTGAAGAGGTGGGGGGTAAGCCTGTTAGTGCTCAGACCATACGCCTCACTCTACATCAAATTGGTGTGCATGGCTGTCACCCCAGGAGGAAGCCTCTTCTGAAGACGGTACATAAGAAAACCCGCCCGTCTCATCAGACCAAAGGACATGGTTCCATGTGCTTTTTTGCCATGTCTTCAGCAAACTTTTTGCAGGCTTTCTTTTGTACAGTCTTCAGAAGAGGCTTCCTCCTAGGGTGACAGCCATGCACACAAATTTGATGTAGAATGCGGCGTATGGTCTGAGCACTAACAGGCTGAACGCCCGCCTCTTCATTGCCCTAAAATCAATATGAAGAGGCTGAAAATCAACAGCAAATGACCTGAAATGCCCCAAAATCAAACTCATTGGTTGCCATTGACTGCCATAGACGTCCAATTCGTTTGAAATGGGAGGGATGGCAGCGACCCTCCCACAGATTGATTTCCTGACCCATATACCTATAGTCGTTATATCGCCATATCGTGAGCCTTGTATCGCAAATCGTATCACATCGTGAGGTAACCAGAGGTTCCCACCCCTATTTGAATTACAAATTGAAATTGAAATAAATTACAATAATAAAAAAAAATACAACTTGAAATAAACGATCATTCACTGAGAAGTCCGCCATTTCAGATGGATAGAAAGTCCTGCCTGTTAATATTCCCATTTGTCAATTTAAAAATAATCTGCCACTTGTATTCTGGCGCAGCCACCAGTGAGGATCACCCCGACTGGAGCTCCTGCGTCAAACAGCAGCAGCCGAAGCCCCACCAAATTAAGGAGGAAGAAGAAGAGGCTGATATCAGCAAGCTTCCAATCATTCAAATTATTGTAAAAAGTGAAGACGATGAAGATAAAGTGACACCTCATAGCAGCATCTTAAGTGAAGGTAATGAAGAACCACATGTTGAAAGTGTCACCACTCCAAGTGACATGAAAACACGCTGGAAATGTTCTCAGTGTGACAAAACCTTTGTCAACAAGTACATTTTAAAAGGACACATGATGAGTCACACTGGAGAGAAACCATTCCGCTGCATAATATGCGGTAAAAGCTTCTCCATTAAAGGACGTATGATAACACACACCCGAATACACACTGGAGAAAAACCCTACTCCTGCTCGGTCTGCGCCAAAACTTTTTCTGATCAATCGGCGTTTGTGCGACACAGAAGAACGCACACCAGCGAGAAACCGTTTACTTGCTCGACGTGCGGGAAGAGTTTCACGCTGGGCAGTAGTTTGAATACGCACAAAAGAATGCACACTGGAGAAAAACCTTACTGCTGCTCGGTCTGCAGCAAAGATTTCTGCGACCGCTCAGTGTATGCGAGACACACGAAGACACACACGGGGGAGAAGCCGTTTACTTGCTCGGTTTGTGGAATCCGATTGACTCGAAAGACACATTTAACCACGCATATGAGAACTCACACAGGAGAGAAAGTGTTCAGTTGCAGGTTGTGTGAGCAAAGGTTTTCGTACAAGTATCAATTAGAAAAACACAAGTGTAATGGGGAAGAACAGCAGCAGAAATTTTGAAGACTGGGATAGACGTCCAATCCATTTTAGCTGGGAAGGGCTAGCAGCAACTAATCAGTCAATTAGTCAATCTTTTTTTGTGTTTGTTTGTTTCTGGTGATTCGTGGGGTAACATTGTTAATAACATGTTGCTAAATGATTTTTTTTTTTTTTTTTTTTTAACGAAATTTTCTTATCCACTACCTTTAAAAATAAACATGGCTGTTTCAGCTAACGTGGCACAAAATGCAGTCTTGCATAATTATATAATGATGATTTTTGTGGCAAACCTCACTGTGATGGGAAATGAAACGTATTTTTTAAGTCATATGTAATATACAAATGTGGCTTTGGCACCCTCTTCTGTTATCTTTGGGCCAAGCAACCATGTTGTTTATGGTAAATGGTAAATGGTGTTATACTTATATAGCGCTTTTCCACCATTTACAATTACAACTCGTGTTTGAATGCTAAAACAATACTGTACTGTATTTCAAATTCAGGTAAGAAATTGACAATATTTTCACGTTTTTTTTGGGGGGGGGGCACTTCAAAAAGCAGTCATAGACTGTGAATTTCAACGACACTGGACCAAACGAATGGACTTGTAGTACTAAATGGTCAAGTCCTCCGGGTAAAAAGCTTTACAAAGTTTGACTTTACCTTACTCGTGTCACTCAAGGCTTTCTTGTCTCAAGTGCTAACTTGCTAGCTATTAACATAGCTAACAAGCTAGCTTTCAAACAAACTGTACACAGGCTACTTTATATTGTCACAAAGTTGTTCATTCATTCATTCATTCATTTTCCATGCCGCTCATCCTCACGAGGGTCGCGGAAGTGCTGGGGCCCATCCCAGCCAACTACAGGCAGCAGGCGGGGCACAACCCCCAGATGGGTTGCCAGCCAATCGCAGGGCACGTTACAAAGTTGTATCCCCCTTTATTTATTTTATTTTTTTTAACCCAAATGTAAAGGGTGTACTACATGTATGCAGTATAATACTACTTGTAATACAAGACTGAAATGTACATACAAGATAAAAATGGTTACGCAAAACATGCATTCGAAACACCCACACCCCAAAATAGACAGAGACAGTGGCGGAACAAATGTGAACAGATCCCGGGTGTGATGAGCATAAACGGGACACCCCGAGTGGATCTTCGTCATTTCGGGGTGGTTGCTAACTGACAATTATTCTTCGCGGATTATTTTACCACTCTGTTTGACTCTCCCCTCGCCCAAACACATTCACTTTATGTCCTAAACTAGGCCGGCCCAGGCGCACCCCCTACGTTTTGCCTCTAAACAGTGACGTTATTTCTAGCCATTCCTGGACCAGGCAGCTATAAATGTAACTGGATTGAGTTACATGAAAAGCACATGGCACTGCCGCAAAGTTTCATGTCCCCACAACAGCTGGGATGCGAAAACCTTTGAGAGGAGGACACATGAGGAACGTCCAAACGCTACAAGGTGAAGTACGATTCAGTACAATACAGCACTTATTTCTTTGGAAATGGAAATAACACTTGAAAATGTCTTTACATTTGTAGTGTATGGCGATATACCAGCTACAAAACAGTAAAATACTTGGATTTGTTGTCAGCAATTACGTATGTATTTAGAGTATGTACTTTTTAAAATGCTATCTAAAGTATAGACAACGTGCAGTAAATAAAAGTATGAATATTCACCCTTTCAGGGACCGAGGTCACTACAGTCGTTAGCTATTTAAACCTTTATTGCCAAACGTATCACATATTGATACACCTAAAATGTCATGATGTTGAGACTAAATATGAATTTTGACATTTCTTTTTGAAAAAAAAAAATGATGGATGCAAGTCAACACATGCATCTGCAGGTTCCATGAGGGGAAAAAAAGCAGGATTTAGCAAGGGTTATAGATATTAGAGTGCTTATTAGACATATTCATTTTGACTTTTCTTTTTACAAATTTGAAAAAAAGGTTTCATTTGGACCTTATTTTTCAAATTTTGGGATTCTCTGATAATTGCTTCATGTTGCAGGTATTTAAGGGTTAAAAGTTGACAGTTGAGTCTTTTAACCCTTATTTTTTATGTGATCTTTTGAGAATTACAAATACATTTAGAAATGAACACAATGTTAATAAAAACTAAATTAATGAAATTTAAAAATAAAAACAGAAATACACACTGGTTAACACTAAAGTAGATTTTTTTTTCATAACATTTAACTCATTGCATACCATTGATGGCGAGAGACATCCAATTACCGGGAAAACTCGCTGTGAATGCTCATGTTTCAGTGCCATTGACAGTTCCAGACATCAAATTAATTCGCCACTCCTAGTCTAATTGAATTGGACGTGTAGTGCTGTCAGTGGCAGCGACTGAGTTAAATGAATGCCCTGTAAGGGATTTTTTTTTTTTTTAAATCATGCATAAAAGGGTTTTTTGGACGTATAGTGAAAAGTATATAATCAGGAGTTCCAAGAATTCAACTTCATCTTCCTGTATCAGATGGTATTACTGGACGTGTTGATAATTGGAGGTGGCCCTCACGCCATGACCCTGGCCAGCATGCTGTTGTACCCAGACCCAAACTCAGTTCCACACATCTCCCCGTCCTCCAGTGGAATGTCAAAACTTGAGTTTGAACCTGAAACCCAAAGAGGGCAACCGGACAATGCAAAGAGGAAGGTAACAAATGGTACAGTATTTCAGTTCAGCTACATATTTAAGAAGGATTACTGTGCAAACTGAGTTCAAATAAATAAAGTCGCGTTAGCAGACGATGTCACTGGGCCGCCAATCATCAGTCTGCAAGTGGTGGATGCTTACGGAGAGTGGGCTTGTTTGTGGAGGAGTCAATTCACAGCTCTCAACATCCCTCACCTGCGCTCGCACATGCTGGTGCACACAGACCCAGTCAACAAGGTTCAAACACACCCACCAACTGTCATGTTAAAACAAAGCATTCGTGCTGCTTTTTATTTGTATTTATTTATTTTATTATTTATTTTTTGTTAGAATGCACTGCAAGAGTTTGTATCCAAGAACAATCGCTGCTCCGAACTTCACAGTCTCCCGGATCAGGTGTTCATCCTGGATGAAAACGCGTTCTTCAATGACACACGTCTTGGAAGGAAAGAGCGGAAGCGTCTTAACGTCACTTCCGACCTCAGGAAGAGTTTGCCCTTCAGTCTGCCGGGAACTAAACTCAGTGTGGATTTCTTTCGAGATCAGGTCTGGCTGTTTGCGTTTGTGTGGTTTCAGCATGATGTGTTGAATAATCCAAAAGTTGTGTACAGTATTAACATTTTACAAATAAAAAAATAAGTTCTGAGCATGACAAGCTTGATTTGAATTCTTATTCCTGCATTGTAGTGTTTTTGGCTGCCTATTAATATCGCCCGAGCATACCTTGACCCTTAATGGGGGACTCATCTAACCCATTGCTTCCCAATGATGGTGCGAGATGTCCAATCCATTATGACTGGGAAAGGCTGGCAGCAAATGGTCGCGCCCAGTCAAACTGGGTTGGACTTCTAACGCCATCGAACCCAATGAAATTTCAGCATTAATAGTCAGTCCCTTCAAATTAAAGCAACACTAGGTAACTTTTTAACCTTTAAAAAATAAAATATTTTCATAACAATTGTGATGAGATGTTGACTGACAGCTAGTTGAATGACACCTCTTTTATATCTTGGGGGGTCTGTATATCTTTCACTGGCACTAATTAACTTTGAGGAGGGTGGCAGGAACACTGCCACACAAAAACAAAAAACGCAGACGAGTTCAGGCAGGGTGGGATGTTTAGACACAACTAAGCCACACGGTTGTTAACCATCATATGCGATTGTTTAGCCAAAACTGGATTCATTACCTTATTACTATTCATCCTTCACAAAGCCACTGGAAACAGAAATGTTGTTTAATCCATCTGCAGGCGACTGGGAGATTGATTTTTGATTGATTGATGATTTAACAACACTGGGTGTGCGCTGATCCACATGGAAAACGGAGTCTTCTTTAAGGCGAAACACTACCGCTTTTGTCCACAGGCGTCGCTAAAATTGACCAAAACTGACAAGATACCAAGTGTTGCTTTAAACCAGGGGTGTCCAAACTTTTTGTAAAGGGGGCCAGATTTTGTGTCGTAAAAATGCGGGGAGCCGACCTTGGCTGACGTCCTTTACGTAGAACAATATATTTAAGCAAATTTTAGCAAGCCATTCTTTGTGTCACATTTGCTTTATTATTATTTCTAATTAATTATTTCAACAATCTCGCAACTAGCCTTTGTTGCGTTCTCTTTTGACACACGAGCTCTTGCGAAATACTGCTGCTGTAAAGTTAAACTAGCTTAAAGTTGCTTCAATTTCTTGCTACGAATCTTCCCTGTAATCTTGTCGTACATGTCAGCGTGTCTTGTTTGGTAATATCGCCTCACATTGAACTCTTTAAAAACAGCGACTGTCTCTTTGCAAATGAGGCTGACAAAGTTGTTGCGTATTTTAGTGAAGAAATTGTCCAATTTCCACCTATCTTTGAAGTGTCGGCCGTCGCAATCAACTTTCTTTTTTTTGTTGATTGTTGCCATTTTAGAAAATTGGGAGTAAAGGATCACATGAGGTTATGTTGTTTGGAGTGCTGCTGCCTTTTAGTGGGTAAATAAGGAGCAGTATATAGTGTGTAAGCTACTTCATATGCTGGTAGCAGTACTGCTGACCAATTTATTAAGTCTGTGCCAAATGTTATTGATTTTATGACAGAGGCTGGGGGCCGGATGAAATTTGACCACGGGCCGCATTTGGTCCCCGGGCCGGACTTTGGACATGTCTGCTTTAAACGAATAGGACTTCTATTGTTGTCAATGGCAAGCAAAGAGTTAAATAATGGGGGGGGGGGGGGGGTGTCAATTTTAGAGTCTTATTGGTTCCCCTAATGTATTTCTTTTTTACTCAAGTCCATTTTATTAATTCCGCTTTTACTAACATTAATAATTCAGAATTGTATTTAGTATTACCAATATAGATTTTTAAATTAACGTAATCAAATGCAATAAATAACACTAATAAAAATATATGATTATATTTGAAACCTGGCGTTGTCTTATGTGGACATCATATTTTGGGTCATGAAAATGCAGTGTTGTTAATAACGGCGTTAGAATATAAGGGCGTTACTAACGGCGTTATTTTTTTCAGTAGTGAGTAATCTAATTAATTACTTTTCTCATCTTGGCAACGCCGTTACCGTTACTGAAGCGGGAAAGGCATGCGTTACTATGCGTTACTATGAATGACGCGAGAATAGTCTGAAAGAGACGGACTCACGGAGACGAGAGAGCAGAGCAGTAGTGGGGACGCCGTTGCAAACGCGATGCTAGGTGGCTCCTGATTGTACCTGATAGCCTACAAACTACGCCCACATGATGCTACGTTAGATATCACATACTGTAGAACTAGATGCAAATGACAGACACGGTAGCATTAGCAAGATACATATATATATTGAACTAGATGCGTTAGTAAACAGCCGCCATCTTAAAGCAGTAGACCTCTCAGGAAGGCTCTGTTGCAGAGAACCTTCCTAGCGAAGCTAAGTAACTTTTTATCTAAAATGCTCCTAAATCGGCAAAATCTTGACTTAAACCTATCTTTAAATGATGAAACAGTTTGAAAACTTACACATGTCGAAAGTAGACAGAAGGGAACTAATGCAATAACGCAATTTTAACAACTTTAACGGTTGTTTCACAACATTGTTTTTTTTTGTTTTTTTTTGAGGAAAAAAAACATGAAAATTATCACTAGTTACTTTGACAAGTAATTAATTACTTTTACATTAAGGTAACTGAGTTACTAACGCAATTACATTTTGAGAGAAGTAATTTGTAACTGTAATTAATTACTTTTTTAAAGTAAGATTAACAACACTGTAAAAAATGTGATATCCACGTATGTGGACGCCAGGTCTTTATGGGTCTATTTTTAATCAAACTCTGGATTTATACAACAGAATTTTTCTTCTTTTGCTACTTACTACAACACATTCTCTATGAATAATATGCAAATGCTTGTGCTGGCAGTAAATGGGTTAAGCTAGCTCATATACGTATAAGGTCTACCTCCGTCAATGGCAGTGAATGACTTCATAGCAAAAATAGCAACATTTTTTTCCTCATTAAAATAACTCATCGGATGCCATTGATGCCACTAGACATCCCAAATGGATGTCCCTCTAAACTGCGCATGTGCGCGAGTGATTGGATCATACAATCCATTTGAAGTACTTCAAATGGATTGGACATCTACTAGTGATAAGTTCATTAAAATTCCAGGCAGATTGATGAAAATATCCACATAATTGGACATCTATTACCGTCAATGGCAGCCAAATGTTTAATGCGCTGGATTATTAATTTGAAAATACAGGTGAAAAGATACAACTTGGACAAGGTGCTTGTGAAAGGAACCGTTACTCGCATCACCCCGGTGACTGAAGATGAACAAAGATCCAAGTCGAGAAATAAAAGAGTAAAATATTTCCGAGTCCAACTCGAAGATGGCATCGTGCTCAAAGCTCAACAGGTTGTCATGGCAACCGGGCCCACCCGTGCCCAGATGGCAAATATCCCGCAGTGGGTAACTCAAATAGAAGAGAATTATCCAGAAGAGCGTCTGCAACACACTGTGGACCTAATGCACTCATTATCCAGAAATCGGGAGAATGCTGATGATGTTACACAAGGTAAGATAGTTGTTTTAAAAGGGAAGCTTTATTTTGAAAGTCTGTATATGTCTACGTTCATGTGTAGTATGTGAGGCAGGCCAGAGAGTGATGGTAGTCGGCGGAGGTCTAACCAGTGCTCATGTCGTCTCCATCGCACTCCAGCAAGGCGCCAGTCATGTGACGTGGGTCATGACAAAGCACCTCCAGGTCCACTGACACAACTAGCACATAAGTCCCGATAAAAAAAATACTGAAACACCTGACTTGTTTATTTGTTGAAACAGTTGAAACAATTTGATGTGGGCGATGTGGAGAGCTTGGTGGGTCGTTATTCCCACGTAGAACACGGCATCAAGATGGACGGCCAAGCTTTCCTCAGGCAGTTCTTTAACGAAAGGAGTCTTCACAGGAGGCTGGCAATGATTCGCCAGGCTAGGAAAGGGGGTGCTGTCACCCCGGAGGCTTACATCCAACTAAAGCCATTTATTTTGAAAGGACAGGTGGATGTGAAGACATACTGCCAGGTAAATTATTATACAGATGCAAGGATTTTTTTTAATTAAGTAAAAAACAAGCGTTAATATAATATGCAATAGAAAAGAAATGTTTTTGACAGGCCACAAAGGAACTTCCACATGCAGAAAACGTGGAAATAAAAGAATATACGTATATTTTTCAATTATCTGGTTTTAAAAGGAAGCCAACAAACATGTATAATGAATAAAATATATTTTTCATAGTCCACAAAGCAAACAAGTTTCATGTTTAACAAATAAAATGTATTTTTGAAAGGCCACAAAGAGAAGACCAAAAAAACACTAAAATGTTGTTCTTGTTGAAAGGCCCTAAACAGGCTCTCTTACCTACGGAACAAGAAAAAAAGGACAAATTAGCTGTATGAAAATTGTTTTGGAATGGCTACAAACAAGTGGTCAACCCCCCTCCCAACAAAAAAAAAAAGGGGGGGGGCATTTATTATACGTATATGCATATATATATACTCAATATACATATATATATTTAAAATAATGAACTATTATTGAAAGGCTACTGTATACATGAAAGACTACAAGCAGCATTTCAGATGCATTCGCATCAGTCACATTTCCCCCGATATTTTAGATGATAAATAATCGATCCATACAAAGAAAGAAAAAAAACATTTAAAAGGGTAAATATTTCAAAAAGAAAATCTCGACTACTCCTTAACGTCTGCGATTTCTGCTTTGCGACCTTTGTTATATTGCCGTGTTTCACCCATAAAATCCCCCAAAAGTCCGGCTGTGGCCATTCACAGCTGTGTCTTGACACTCGGTGAGACATGCTACACATAGTTTTCAGATCGAAACAAGGTAAGTATGCGATAATATCTTGTTAAAATTATGGTGTCTTTAATTATGTTCTCTCATGCTCTCACCTCGAGTTAGGGTTTGGGGGATTAATTTTTTTATTTTAAATGCCCTCGTGTTAAAAAATTTTCTTTCCCCAGAAAATCGAAATTTTAAGCTTTCCAATGTTGCATCACACATGCATATGGACGATTTTAAAACTTTTCACCTGAGTGTTTTCCACCTTATACAAACCCCCCCCCCCCTTTTTTTTTTTTTTAACCCACAACCTAGTTTTCACACGCTAGTACAATATAAAAGAAAGGTATAGTTGCTTCCTCTTCCCTGGAAAGAAGTTCTGCAAGAAAATCAAGGGCATACTGGTGTCGAAAACGCATTGACATGATTGATGAACAATGAATATTCAGTGGGCCTAAGCATGACTCCTGATGCACTGCACTTTACTGTCTCATGCAATAATGTCCAGAAATTCAAGCGTCTTTCTCCATTCAGGTGAGTGAAGCCAGCTGGTGCTACCGGAATCAGGCCTGGAGGCTGTCCCTCAGCAATGGAGACCATTGGACAGGAGATACCATCTGGTTGGCCACAGGGTGTAAACTTGATGTCAAACAGGATCCTTTGCTTTCTGAAGTGAGGATGGAATTTCCCATACAGGTGAAGCTGACTACATCTGGAATTCAATGCAAATGTCTTCTCAGTCGAGGCACCTTGACTATTATGTGTGGTCCTGAAAAGGTACTGGACGGTTGGCCGTGCATATCAGAGAGCTTACAGTGGGCAGAGGGGTGCCCTCTTTTCTTGATGGGACAGTACACCGCTCTTCAGGTCATCTTTGAGTGAATAAAACACAAATGTTTTCTTTTTTGCATCCAAATGCAATAAGAATTGTTTTTGCTCACCCACAGATTGGACCTCATGCAGTTAACCTAGCAGGCGGACAAGCAGCCAGTATGAGAATTTACAAGCACATCCTGTGCAAACACAATAAGACGGACACGACGGAGCTGAGTGCAGGGAAATCGAAAACGGAAGAATATATTCAGCAAATGCATGGACTTTTATGGCTCTAAAAGGAACATGCAACATTGAATAGCTGCTATTAGATTCGTGATGCCCAATTTTTTTCTCCAAGGGCCACTTTCAGAAAAATCAAAGGATACAAGGGCCAACTTGAAATCCTTCTACTTTCCTGTGTTAAACAGAGAATCTGAATTGGGCAGAAAAGATCGGGATTTTAAGATGTATTTATTTTCATTAACTCATAGGTTGCCATTGACGGCGACAGGCGTCCAATTAATTTTGACTAGAAGGGCTGAAAGCGATCGTTCAATTGCCGCCAGCCCCCAAATCAAATTGGATGTCTATTGCCGTCAATGGCATTGAGACATGAACACTCAGTGCCTGCCTTATTAGTTGAAATGGATTAAATGTCTATAACTGTCAATGGTAGTGAACGGGTTAAGGGCAAAAAGCAACAAAATAAACCAGAGGTATAAGGATATAGCAATATTTATATTTACGCTACTGAAACAGCGGAGCAAAGAGAAAAATATGCAATGCTCAATTTATCACACTAGATTTTTTAAATATAAATTCATTGATTTAAAACAAAATACCGAAATTCTACAGTTTCCTACATTGATTTAAAAATTTCAAGTTTTAACCATGAGCTAGTAAAAAGGGACTGTTCAAATGTCTAGCTCCATCTAGTGTTACAGATAAAAAGTGCAATGGAATGTACTATTGTAGGCTGAATTCAAGCGTCTTTTGCGGACCATATTCAATGATATTTTCATAAATTACTCCGGGCCAATACGAACTGGACAGCGGGCCGTAGATTGGATAACATGAATTAACTCGTGTAGGCATTTAATTATCCCAACTCTAATGTCCCTAAATATAGAATTATTATTTTCTGTGGGTGCCATATAGAACTTGTTAATTTGCTAGTCTAGCTCTGTTGTTTCTCTTTGTATTTGCTTGAAACGTGCTTAATTTGAAAGGCAATATTTTCAAATGTAAAGTTAAATGTTTTGTGTGTCTTTGGTAACAAAAAGCTCTATCTTTTGTTAAAAATAATAATGATCATAATAACCTAATTCATTATATTGTATGCTGTATTTTGTTAGTTTATAACAACGTACGCCACTTTAATTTAAAAGTTTGGACCGGAAATCGCTGAGTCACGATGATTAATAGCCACGCCCCCGATTGACTTCCGTGTTTTAGTGCAGAAAATAATACACAACATTCACTTGGATTCACGTTGAAGGTAAACAAAACTTATCATTTCAACATTAAATATTATTTGCTGAACTCCACCAATATTTTAGGCCTGCTAATCAGCATCTGACGTGACGAATTGCTGCATGTTACATGTAACGTATGCAATGGACAAATGAGCAGCGACACTGTTTCAGAAAATAAATAAGTCGTATTCGTGAATTTATTTCACGTGTTTCCCATTTTGGAATTGCAAAGTGGTGCGAAAGTACAGCACGGCAATGACGTCAGCGAGTCACGGTGTTTTGGATTAACGATCATCTGATTTGGCTTTAGTTGATTTGGCTTTAGTTGATTGGCTTTTGTTCCTTAAATCTATTATTTTAAAACCACAGTCGTTCACGATGCCGAATAATTTGTCGTTCTAAACTAGTATGTGTACATTTTGGACAAGGGAAGATGATTTTCAGCTCGTGTTACGGATTTCACCCGTTGCATGCTGGGAAACGTAGTTTTAATATTTCAGTGGTTAAGTGTTATCAATATTTACCAGGGGTGTAACGGTACACAAAAATCTCGGTTCGGTACGTACCTCGGTTTTGAGGTCACGGTTCGGTTCATTTTCGGTATAGTACAGTAAGAAAAAAAAATGCAAAATATAAATGTGCTAGTTGTTTATGACACACCTTTGTGCTTTCAACAATAGGAACATTAGCCTATAGAAAGCTAGAATTCTGCTCAAAAAGTAGCGGGTATTTCAAGATAATCCAACAACAATTTGCCTTTCAGACCCCGCGTATTGGTCAGCTTTCTTATCTGAAAGAAAGACGAAAAAAGAAGTTCTGTGCTAAAGAGAAAAGCAATCCCAATGACAAGATTTTAACATGTATTTTACAAATGAAATGCCTCAATGAATCTTTTTTTTTTTTCTTATGAACGGTTTTCAAAAGCTTTATTGGTGGATTTTCTCAAGTTAAAGCGCCACACAGAAATTAATCAATTTAATTGTGTCAGCAGGATCTGTGTATTATTCTTATTATTTAATTACAGGTGTTTTAGCTCATTTCAATTTATTTTATTTAAATAGGCTATTATTTATTTTATTATGTGGGTATATTTTACAAATGTGATGTAGTATTAATTTATATTGTATATTTTATGTTGCATAACATTAGTTCCTATGTGAATATTAGTTCCGACTTGTTTTGTTGTGGTAGGAGGGTTTTGTATTGAACACGGGGTCGTGTTGGTTATTATTATAGCAGAGAAGACAGCAGTAAATCAACAAAGGCAAGTCAACTGTGCCCCGATCTACCACTCAAGAGATCTGATGGACTCAAAAAGTGGGTTACGATTGCATATTAGTTTGAAAATTGGCCGGATCCACCGTATTTTTACACGGGTGACTTCTGGTCTGCCCGATCCTAGCTACCGGTAGTAGTATTGACGCAGGAGGGTCGTGTTTCGCGTCAAATAATAAACGCTGACGTTCTTTTCGCGTGCATCGTGTTGAGCCGCTTCTGGGACGCGTCTAACACGCGGCCGCACTGCGACTAGTGTGCATTGGCTGATTGACTTAAATGGCCGCGGTTTATTGCGTTGTCGCGGCGGCCACGTTGTTGCGCCGTTGACGTTTCTTACTGTCCTACCGTGTTGGTCCCCATTATAGTAGAGAAGACGGAGTAAATATAATCTACACAAAGAAACTGTAACCAGATCGACTCACAGCCTCGAAAAGTAAGGGTTACATTACGTCAGAAACTCGTTTGGTACGCCTCCGTTCCGAACCGAGCACCACGTAACGAAACGGTTCAATACAAATACATGTACCGTTACACCCTTAATATTTACCAGTTTAATTCTTTCTGTTACGTGAATAAGATTGCTTCATTGAAATGTAAGTAAATGAATCTGTTTCTGTAAATACATTGCTTAAATAGTCAATTTTATTTTTCTCATGAACATTTCATATTTTTCTGTCCGAAAAATCTCAGGAAGATTGATTTTTAAAAAAAAACAAAAAACAAATTTTACAGCACAATGAATGTGAGAAAAGCGGAGAAAATTGTTCTGAGTGTGGAGCAAGCGGAAGGCGTTGGTGCTCGTGTTCGCAGAAGCATTGGAAGAAAAGAGGTACAGTATGTGTTAACTGAATAACATTTTTTTTTTTTTTTTTTTTTTTTTTTTTCAATAGACTTAAACTTTGTTCTTGTTCCCAAATGTGACTTACAGTTGCAAAACTTGGATCCTTTTCTCATGCTGGATGAGTTTCGAGTGTGCAAACCAGCAGGTTTTCCAGACCACCCTCACAGAGGGTTCGAGACGGTACGAGGATTAAGTTTATATTTTGAATAATTTGATAATACATCATTTAGTGCCAGTGATGGAAATAAAAGTCATTGATTCTACTATACATAGAAATAATTGAAATTAAAGTACTTAAGACAGAATCCTCCATTATACAGTGTTGCACTCCCAGCATGCCTTTTTGCAGGTGTGTTTGCTCACACTCACATGACTTTAGAGAAGATGCAGCTGTACTGAAAGATCACAGACACCTCGCAGTAGGAAGCCTGCCTCTCAGATGTTCATCGTTGAACTCCCGACCCCGTGTTCGGCGATTCTCGTGACAGCCGAATATGAGGCTACGTTTGTTAAATAAAGAAAAATAGTCAGCAATTTCAGCTTCTGGGTCGCTCGGTCACACTGTTGCGTTCATGTCGGATGTTGTGACATTTTGTTCCCTTGAAAGTGTCCTCTGGATGGAGATGAAACGTACTTTTATCTTTCAAATGGAAGCAGTTGGTGGAGGTCTTTTTTTGTTTGGAGTGAGCTTGTTTTGAGACCATTTGTGAGTAAATGAGTCACAGTGACCCATTTTCCAGAAGTGTGAAATAAAGAATCTCAGTTTTCAAAAGACAGCAACACTTCACTTGTTTTCAGCAAGCAAAGTATTAGTGAGTCCGAGCAACCAGAAACTCAGGACCTACTGAGGAACTAATTGTTTCTGAAGGAAGTCCCCGATCATGTGATTAGAAATCAGGCCCAATCGAGTCATTTTCAGAGGATCGCAGTTGAGGTAAAAAGATCAGGTTTTTAAAATGTATTGATTTATTAGGGTTGGGAATCTCTGGCATGAAGCCGATTCGATATGTATCTAGATACACAGGTTACGATTCGATTAAAAAACGATACATTTTTAAGGGCGAGCGATTCGATACACTTTAAGAAAGATACGGTTCGATACAGAGTGAAAAACGATACGATAGTAAACATTTGTTGTGTGTGTTCATACAGTATTTTAAACATAAAAAAGACCACATTTCTAATAGCAAAATTAAACAACAAAATTTCAAACCAACCAATGTATGTTTTATTTTTTTTATGGAAAAAAAAATAAGGCTTACTAAATGACGGTCATTTTGTTGGATGGGATTGATAATAAAATAAAACTCCAGTGAGAGACAACAATAAAGTGCAGTAATTCAATTACTGTATTTCCTTGTGTTTTGAACACGAGGTAAGTAATTTAAGTGCAAACTTTCAATGTAAACATCTTACAAACAAAAAATATTAATTATATGCAGCAGCGCTAGAAAAAAAAGAATTAAACCTGCTAGTGTTATCATCATAAATAAATAATCAATTATGCTTTACCACTGGTACTGTATAATTGGGGGAATAAAAACATGGCATTTTAGACAGGTCAATAATCATTATTTTAACCTTATACACAGCAAAGTCATTCACTTATGCCTGTGCTTCCACATTTTTTATTCCTCATCACTGTCCATATCTTTTTTGAAGGGCAGATTTTTCTTGAGGAAGATCAACTGATCCACATGTTCATGTTTAAGTAGACTGCGTTTCGTGGAAACGATATTCCGCCCTTACCTGCCGTCGGTGCTCAAACTGTCCATTGTTTTAGCATGTTGCTTCGTTGCCACTACTAGTCTCGTTTTGGGCTGTGAAGAAAACGCTACGGAGCGTGCGTTACAGTGGTTTTGTTAGCTCTCGCGTTGTTATGACACGCCCGTGACGATCGGGTAATGACGGTGACTACTAGCGGTTCTGCCGAAATGCATGATGGGAAGGTGAGGCAACCACGACTGTGAGTGGTGCTTGTCCATATTATATCATGCGTGCGGTCACACTCTTAAGTGTGTGTGGTGCATGACACAAGCGCAGGATGTTAAGTAAAAGCTAATTTATTATCACATTGAGCAATTACTTGTACTAGGCTCCAGTTGCCGATTCTTGTGCTTGTGATAGCCGAATCTTATCTCTACTATCGGTTCCTTGAATATTTAATGGATAAATGCTATCGAAGGGTAACTTTACTTGCGAAACAGTCGAATCTCTCACCTGTAAAACCGGATATCCGGTCGTATCGGTTTATCGTTGTCAATCTTACGATTTATCTTTATTTTCAAGTATTAACTCATTGGCTGCCATTGACCACGATAGACATCCAGTCCATTTTGATTAGGAGGGCTGATACCAGCCTTCCCAGTTGAAACTGACTTTATGTCTATAACTGCCAATGGCAGCGAATGAGTTAAGGCAAGGGTGTCCAAACTATTCCACATCGGGCCGCAATGGGTGCTGGATTTCATTCCAACAAAACAAGACGACATCTTTTCACCAATCTGGTATCTTACAAGTGTAATCAACTTATTGCAGTCAGGTGCTGCTTGTTTTAAAAGAAAGTTCATTGGTTAAACTGGCTGTGCTCGATTGGTAGGAAGAAAAACCAGGACCCACAGTGGCTCTTGAGCACCGGTTTGGATGCCGCAGAGTTAAGGGATACAAGCAACAAAGTAATCTAGAGGCATCAGGATATTGTAAAAAAAAAAATATATATATATATATATATATATATATATATTAGGGCTGTAGCTATCGAATATTTTAGTAATCGAGTAATCGACTGAAAATTCTATCGATTAATCGAGTAATCAGATAAAAAAAATATATTTTTAGGTGAAGAGCAATTATAAATATACATGAAAAAACAAGACATTTCATCTAATCTTGAACCATCATCTAATCTTGAACCATTTTCAGTCAATCAATGTCTTTATTTTCGATGTATATTGTTGAAAACAGCCAACAATTGCATCTCAGATGTAAAAAAAAAAAAAAAAGACGAATTCACTGCTTTCACTGAAAAAACCTTTAGATTTTGTTAAAAAAAAAAATTTTCCTGACTGTCTCAGGAAATTAGAATATTGTGTATTCTAATTTCCTGAGACAGTCCTGTATATATACACAGGACTGTCTCAAAAAATTAGAATATTGTGTATTCTAATTTCCTGAGACAGTCCAGTATACATACACCTAAAATGCCGTTACGCTTGATAACACACATCACTTAAAAGTTAGGATTTTTTCCCACGTGTTTCAATTGTATTTCTATTAGTGTCAAGCCATTTTTAAGTTCTAGTTAAGTTTTAAGTCTAAACTGTAAGTCCTGATAGGATTTTGAGTTTTTGCAGTGTTCAAAATAAATGTATGATACAGGCTGTATTGGAGCACATTAGGGACCAGTGCTACTTGCTCTTTTATCCAGCAATGACTACTGAGCTAAAATTGATAGTTAGCATTATTGAGTTTTTATTTTACACCCTCATCACTCCACAACGCTATGTTATGTTAAAGCCTGTATGTAAGACACGTTAGCCACGCATTGACAGTGGTCATAATTAATAGAAACCTAGCCCTCCGCAGGGCTAACGTTACTTGAGTTTGTGACAGTCACGTTAATCTTTATTTATTAGCGCTAAGCGCTCTACTGATTTAAGATGGCGGCTGTTTACTAACGCAGCCCAGACGCGGCCGAGTCTGTCATTTTGCATCTAGTTCAACATACATGTGATCTCTATGAGACTCATCAGACGCTACCTACCAACGTAGCATCGTGCGGGCTAGTATTTAGCAATGTCGGCGTCGTTTGTAGCGGCTGTCGGTTGCAGTAAGTTTTTTTTTGTTTTGTTTTGTTTTTTTTGCTTCTTCCTCTACGCACGTGACATCAGCGTGTTGTCCCGCATTAAAAGTAGTCCGAGCAAAACGTGATGCTTAGAGCTGTCAAAATAAACGATTCCTCGAGGTGAATAAAATTACTCGGATCAGTTTTTAAACTCGAGTTACTCGAGTTGCTCGAGTATTCGTTTCAGCTCTAATATATATATATATATTAGAGCTGTCCCGACTAGTCGACATAGTCGACGTCATCGATGACGTAAATCCGTCAACGAGCACAACATCCCGTCGACGGTTAATGAAGGGTTAAAAAAATATATGCGCGGAAAGTTCAGAATGTCGGATGCTCTGTATGCAATCGGGGAAAGCGGCACAAAGCCAAAAAAGCGCACCAGAGTGTCCAAAACATTGACTTATTTCAAAGAAACAGGAGGGTACACTCTTCTGTCCTGTCTCTTCAATGCCAAGCTTGGCTGCACGTCGGCCGTGAATAAACACCTCAAGCGCCGTCACCGTTTGTAAGTTTTTTTTTTTCATTTTTTGTACACCAGAGGGTGCTGTCGCCTTACTAAATAATAATGTTTCATTGACATTGTGCCTATAAGGGCTATTAGTATTGTTCTTAATGCTAACTGAAAGGTTTATTTCATGTTATAGTATAGAAAATTATATAAGGTTAAAAGGTCATAAATATATACAGTATATACAGTGATCGCACTCAAGGGAGAGATTGTCAATGATAAGATAATAAATTAAGGTAAAGGCAATTCATATAGGCAATTCATTGATATATAAATAAGGTTTAAAAGGAAAAAGGTGAAAAGTTTTCGTTAATTTCTAATTCTGTTATTTTATTTGTGTGCACCGTAGCTCTTACAGTGTGATTACATCAAGGATGGAATAAAAGTTGTAAACCATCAGTTTAAGAGACCATCTTTTCAATCGGGATGCTACACAAGTTAATTCTATCAGCATTTGAACTCATTGTTTATTTGTGATTTATTATTGTTATTTACGTGTTTATTTGTACTTTAATAAATAATTTAAGTGTTCCAGTATGTTTTTTTGTGAATTGATAAGCGTCAACAAAAATTTCATTGCTAAATTAGTAAACAAAAAAAAACAAAACAAAACAAATATATATATATATATAAATTCTACAGTTTCCAACATTGATTTCAACATGTCAGATTTTGACCCTGAGCTAATGGAGAGGCATTGTTTAAGTAACTAGCGCTATCTAGTGTTGAAACTGAGAAGTGCAAGAGAATATAGGGTGAATTCAAGCTTCTAATGTGGACCATTTCCAATGATATTTTCATCATTTGCTACGGGCAATAAAAACTGGACAGCGGGCCATTGGCGGATTTCGGGCCGTATTTTGAACACCTCTGAAGTGCAGAATGTTTCCATGTCTTTTTGTTGCTCAATAGGTAACATACGTGTTGGAAGGTGTCATAGCACATGAAGACTTTTGTGGCCATTCAGGGCGACTACAACCTGGAGATCTGCAAGTATTTTATTTACTTTCTAACCATACTTTTGAAAAGAGTGAATCCATGCAAACACACGTAAAGTCAACGTGTTCGCTTTGCCCAGTGGATGACTGCAGGACGCGGAGTGGTTCATGCCGAGATGCCCATGTCCGAGGAACCCTTGGTGGGTTTGCAGCTGTGGGTGAACCTGTCCAGGCAAAACAAGATGGTTGAACCCGCTTACCAGGAGCTGCGGAGCTCTGAGATCCCCAAAGTCAATCAGGAAGGGGTGACTGTGGCTGTAATTTCTGGAGAGGCCCTCGGAAAAAAGGTACCTCCTTCTTTGTAGAGATAGACCGATATGGGTTTTCCAGGACCGATTCCGATTATTAGTAGTTAGAACGGCCGATAACCGATTTTTGGAGCTGATATTCACTTGCATTGGAAGTGTAAAAATTGAGTAATATGAACACTGAACGTCATTGAAATGCTTGAAGCATGTTTATTGAATCACACAAATAGAAAATAATAGCTCCAGAAGTACCCGAATTTCCTAGACTCAGAAAAATCTCTGATAAAGTTCAATAAAAAGTTAAATAAGTCTAGCTGAATTTTTTTCCACGGAAGCGAAAGCCCTGATGACCTCGTCTAAATATCCTTGAGCAAGATGCTAAACCCCACGTTGCTCCTGGGGCTGCGTCACCAGTAGGTAGATGAGGCAAGGTTTGCATAGGGACGGTAGGGACATAACACTACCAACTTTTCAGGATGCTCAAATTGTCCCCACCAACTTTTAAGCAACCTTATTTGCATTTTATAATGAGTTCAGTTAAATAGGTAATTTAGATTGCCTTCCCATATGTTGTAAGGATACAATTGACCCTACCATTATTAAGTGAATTGTTTTCATTGTGTTCAGACTTATATTTATCCCTTTTTCACTTGCTGAATGTGCTGGTCTATTTTTCCCCCTAAAAGTCACAATTGGCTGAAGATTTGACCCCACACACACACACACACACGCACTGACCCGACAAAAGTACATGTTGCCAAATGCCGCCTCATCCGCCCCCTTCAAAAAGGAGGATTTTTTTTTTCCCCAGCCAGCAGCAGCCACTTTAAGTAATGAAAAAAGACGTCAATGTTATGGAGGTGGGGAACACACCACTAATTTTGCTACTGAAATTTTGCTACCACCTGCATCAGATTTTGCATACCATTAAACTGTATGAATTTTCTAACCTGCAAAACTTGAGTAGGAACCTGCTTAGAGAGAAGTGTCCTCCACTTTTGTACGTATTTTCTGCTGTTCACGTAAATTAAACTGTGAGAAATGTTCTGCCCAATTTTCATCTTTGTTCTGTTTATGTGGTCTTAAAGCAACACTTGGTAACTTTTCAGTTTTGGTCGATTTTAGCGACGCTAGTGGACAAAAGCGGTAGTTTTTTGAAGACTGTGTTTCCCATGAGGACCAGCGCATGAGTGCATAGTGTCTTCCTATGAGGGGCGTAACAGAAAATAATTGAGAAGCACTGGTATAACTCAATACAGATTTATTTTGCAATGATCAGTTAGCCTATCAATTAATTAGGTTCATATTCGTGAGAAATGTAGCCCTGAACCCTCGTTTACCCAATCTGTTTGGTCTTAAAGTCCCATCCCCAGCAAAAAGTGTACATGCATGTTATGCTGTTATATCGTCCCTACCAATGTTAAGCCCAAACATACACCCTTAAGATGAGGATATAGTGTGAAGCGCATTGAGGGCCTTAAAAAGGTGCAAAGGCACAATACAAGTGTAACCCGATTTACCATTACCATTTAACCAATCGGAAGACAGGGTGAATACTAGTGCACCAGACAGCAGGCAGGAGATAGAGGCGTTGCTGCATCTGAGCCAAAATTACCCAGTTTTAAATTAATGTTTTAAATATCGGCCGGTCGGATTTAAAAAAAAAAAAAAAAAAAAAAAGGCGATTCCGATACATGTCAAAATTTCCAAATATTGGCGCCAATAATTGGTCTATCTTTACTTCTTTGTGCTCGGTCATGTTTGTCCGTGTGGTGATTTACGCTGTTTTACAGTCCAGGGTCTTCACAAGGACACCGACCATGTATTTGGATTTTAAGATGAAGAAAGGAGCTCAGCATGTGCAGCATGTCCCTTCGGGTAAATATTTGAATACAGTTGTATGGAAGAGGATTGGTTTTTGGAATCATCAGGTTTGTTTTGAAAAATATGTAAAGCCAAATATCTGTCCCACTCGTTAGGTAAAATGTAAGTAATACTACTGTAAAATTTTTAACAGGATGGAGTGCCTTCATTTACACCCTATCAGGTTCCGTTCATGTCGGTGAGTGCCCGCATTTAAAACAAGCAGTTCTCTTTTTCTACAGCATTTATAATCTAGGACCAGGAGTGCTAAAATTGAATAAATACATAATTAAATGTCAAAAAGTATGCCATTATTTAAGTTTTATTTTTTCATATAAACTATATGTATTTATTTATTTCAATTTTCTTTACTTATTTCAACAATTATTATAATTTTTACATATTTAGTTCTATTTTTATTTATTCAGCACAAATGTTATTTCAGTTTGTATTTATTTTTGATTGTATTTTAAATCTTAATTATCTTTATTTATTTCAATTGTTTTCCGATGTTTATTTTTTCAGTCTTTATTTCTCCGTTTATTAGATCATTTATTTTTAAGATTTAGTTCAGTATTTATTTATAGATTTCATTTTTACTATTTCATTTTTTTACTTTAAGATTAATATTCATTATATTTAAGCATTTTATTTACTTATTTCAATTAATTTCAGTTTTTATTCCATCATTTAAATTTTAATTGGTCCATTTAGTTCTTTATTTACCTTAACAGTTGTTTATTTGGCTTTTTATTGATTTGTTTTTGGCACTTTCGCCCCCTTGCACTTCATAAGATGATTTTCTCTCTTATTTGCTCATTTAAGTTTTTTTGTCAAGTAACCCATTCTTAGCAATTTCATTTTCTAGTGCAACTTTGTTCATTTTCAGTGTAGTCCCTTAGTCTCCTTGAGTAAATGCATTCATCAAATCAGTGAGTGGATCGACTTTTCTCCAGCTCAATGTGGGGAAGACAGCGGTGATCAATTTTGGGCCAAAAAAAGGAAAGGTCAAAGATCAGCACATACCTTGCCACAAAGTCACTTACAGCTACAAATCATGCCAGAAATGTTGGCGTAATTATCGACTCAGACCTAAAATTTGACAGCCATCTAAAGGTAAAATCACTAAAATATAGCCAGAATTAAGCAGCTTTGTCTAAACAAGACATGGAAAAACTTATCCATGCATTCATTTTTAGTAGATTGGAGTATTGCAACAGTATATTTACTGCTCTTAATAAAAAATTAAAAAACAGTTCAAATACAAGGAAACTGGATCATATTACACCGGTTATGAAATCGTTACACTGGCTTCTAGTTAGTGAAACGATAGCCGATAAAATACTTGTCTCTACAAAACCCTTAATGGCCTTGAACCAAAATACATGCCTGATTTGTTTGACCCCCTATGAAGCATCTAGACCCCTAAGGTCGCCCGGAACCGGTCTGCTGTATGTTCCAAGAACAAGAACCAAGCAGCATTTAGTTACTATGCTCCCTACCTCTGGAACAAGTTACCTGAAGGTCTGAAGTGTGCTTAAACTGTTAGCTCCTTTAAATATGGGCTTAAAACGCTATTGTTTACCACAGCATATTCATAATAGCCTACATATTTCAAGTTATTTGCATTTTATTAATTTTTTTGTTTTCTATCCATTTCTGATTTCAATTGTTCTTAAATACTCTTGATGATTTAATGTGAATTCTATGTATCATTTTTATTTCCTGTTTCATTTTTTAGTATTAATTTTCAAGTTTTATTTCAATTGTTTTTGTTTTTAACTTTCTTGTTGACTTAATGTGATTTTTAAGTATCATTTTATCTCTGTTTGTGGATCTTCGTGTGATGTAAAGCACTTTGAATTGCCTTGTGTTGAATTGTGCCATACAAATAAATTTGCCTTGTCTTTAAGGCCCCGAAGAGGCACAGCAGAAGGTGGAACCCCATCACACAGTAGTTTTTGGAGATGGAGACTGTGTTCAATTTGAAAACAAGGTACTCAAAATTCTTTTACCTACTGTCAAAATTTCCCATTCCACTTATTTTCCTTTCTCTTCAGAGTTCCGACATTTCGCATTTTGTCCTGATCGCTGGAGAACCACTGAACGAACCCGTGGTGAAACACGGTACATTTCTTTTACAGCATTCTCACATTATCTTAAAAGTAACCAACAACTTATTTTAATTGTCCTTGCAGGTCCGTTTGTCATGAACACACAAGCAGAGATTAACCAAGCTATCAGCGATTACAGAAACGCTCAAAATGGATTTGAGCGTGCTTTAAACTGGAGATCTAAGATCAGGGATTCTTCATGAGTGATATGCTGTAGAAAATATTGCTTCTATAGTTTTAGGAATTTTTGGGTCACATTTTCACTTTCACTTTTTAAGGTGAAAAAGATTCGATTTATATCCAGAGCTATAAAAAAAAAATCTGTATAATAAAATACATATATGCAATATGTGTATATATATATATCAGGGCTGTCAAATGAAAAAAAAAACTTAATCAAGTTAATCACAGCTTAAATATTAATTAATCGTAATTAATCGCAATTCAAACCATCTCTAAAATATGCTATATTTTTCTGTAAATTATTGTTGGAATGGAAAGATAAGACAGATATATACATTCAACGTACTGTACATTAAAGTACTGTATTTGTTTATTATAACAATAAATCCACAAGACGGCATTAACATTATTAACATTCTTTCTGTGAAAGGGATCCACGGGTAGAAAGACTTGTAATTCTTAAAAGATGAATGTGAGTTTGTATATTGTGACTAAATATTGCCATCTAGTGTATTTGTTGTGTTAGACGAAATGTTTCAAGAGTTTGACCAAAGTCTGAGTATTATTTTGCATAGGTATTTTTATTGGGAATGCCAGTTGTCTTTGCATCGAACGCTTTTCTTTTTTGAACTTTTTTTTTTTTGATGGATAGGAATATTATTTTTGTTGTGCTTTCAGTAAATAATACTGTGACGACTTAACTGTTCGGCCCAAATGCATGATGGGAAGTTGGGCAACCATGACTGTCAGTGGTGGCTGCAAATGGTATATCTTCTCTGCGTTGTGTTCAATACAGGGTGTTAAGAAAAAGATCATCTCCTGTCATTCTTCCCTGCGTCGCTTGTCACAATAGACATACAGTAGTTGTTGTGGAAGAGATGCCAAAGCTTTTCCCAATAAATAGCACGGCCCGAATCAATGCCTGTGTCCACTCCACTCGCTTGTCCCAGCCTCTTAGCTCTCAATATACATAAAACGGTGCCATTGTAGTTTGTTTGCGGCAATGCGTGAGTGGCTCGTTACGCGCATGCGTTAAATCAAGGGTTCAATCCCAGGCTCCGGCCTTCCTGTGTAGAGTTTGCATGTTCTGCCCGTGCCTGCCTGGGTTTTTCCGGGCACTCTGGTTTCCCCACACATCCCAAAAACATGCATGGTAGGCTGATCAAACACTCTAAATTGTTCCCAGGTATGAGTGTGTGCGCAAATGGTTATATGTCTCCTTGTGCCCTGCGACTGGCTGGCAACAGATTCAGGGTGTAGCCCGCATACTGCCCCTAGTTAGCTGGGTTTGGCTCCAGCACCCTCGTGACCCTCGTGTGGATAAGCGGCTCGGAAAATGAATGGGGAAAAAAACAAAAATCAAGAAAATCCTAACCAAGACTGCTCACTGCATCAAATTGAATTATTTTCTATATACATTTATATAAAACAAAATACTGCAATCCTACATAGTTTGCTACTTCGATTTGATTTTTGACCATTGATCTAATGGAGAGGCACTGTATAAGTGACAAGCTCCATCTTTTGTTAAAGCTGAGAAGTGCGAAAGAATGTAGGCGAAACTCAAGTTTCTTGTGTGGGCCATATTTAATGATATTTTCATAATTTGCTGCGGGCCAATTAAAACTGGCCAGTTGGACCATACGCCGTAGTTTGGACACCCTCGGTTTAAATAAAATGTCCCAAATGTGTGTATTCCCACCTTAACTCATTAGCCACCATTGACGGTGATAGATGTCCAAATCATTTGAACTGGCAGAGGCTCCCCCAGTCCAAATCGATTGGACGGCTACTTCAGTCAATAGAAGTGAATAAATTCATGTTAATTTTTTCCATATAGGGAGGGGTGTCATCTGTGGGACATCATGGGCGGGGCTGCTTGCTTGTTTTCTCACATGTATCAGGGGTCTGGATTGCATTTAAAACACATGTTGGTGCTCATGTGTGTGGAGATGAAAATGCTTCTTGATGGATTTAATTTAGAAAAGAAAGGATGGACATTGGATAAAATGCTAGACGAAAAACACTGCTGGCTCCATTGAACAAAAGGAACCTTCAAGAAACTCTTTGAATTTTATGAGCTCTGAATTTGTTGTCTACTTGCTCAAGTGGACACTGCATCAAAGCTTCACAAATAAGACATTCAAGTTTTAAAGCCCCTCCATTTGGCTGGCGGGTGTCTGGGGGCTGCTGTTGTGACAGGTTACGTCGTCTGGCTCACACACAAGCAGCTGCAGAGGGTTGAAAGTTTATACATGAAGGAGGTCAGCTAGTCTGGCAGTCGGAGAGGCGGCCAGCTGTGAAAAGGAAGACAAGTTGAGAGCGAGTGCTTCTTCGAGGGCAGACTGGAGGTGAAGATGAAGAGGGTTTTTTGTGGAACATCCTGCTTGGTGATGCTGCTGGTGGAACTCTTCTGGATTAATGGGACTCTCGGACTGCAAAGAGATGCGGGAAGTAGGGTGAGTTATGTGGAAATTTTTGTCATAAAGTGAAGGAGATTTAGCTGTAAATAAGATCACCACTTTGTGAACAACTGTGTGGGGGAAAAAGTCCAACTGTTCCAATTGTAAGTAATTTTCTTAGGAAAAGCGTTGTCATTTAACTGAAAGACTGGCATTAACGATGACATCCAATCAAGGGCTTAGGTTTGCATAGAGACTGTAGAGACATAATAGTACTACTTTTCAGGATGCTCAAATTTACTTCAGTTATATAGGAAATTTAGATTTGTCTTCCCATATGTTTTGAGGACAGAATAGAACTTACCGTTATTAAGTGAATTATTTTCATTATGTTCAGACTTCCATTTACCACTTTCATTTGCTGAATGTGCTTGTCCATTTTTTCCCTGAAACACACGTTTGATTGGCTGGTGACTGGACCTCTCCAAGCCACACAGACACACACGCACACACAGCCCCGACAGATTCATTTCAATAACATGAATTTTTTTTACGGCCAGCAGCAGCCACTGTAAGTAATGTAGAAAGACATCAATGTTGTTGAGGTGGGGGAAACACCACTAATTTTGCCATTGAAAGTCTGACCTGCATCAGAGTTAGCATGGCATTAAACCAATAACTTGCTAACCTGCAAAACTACTGCGGTCAGGCCAGCCTCCACAAGGAACAACGAAGTCAAGCTACCTGTCCCTCATTTGGATAATTATTTGCATTATGTGCATTACAGTATGGCAACGCGGTGGGTTGAGAGCAGACAGCTATCCAAGACTGGGTCCACTTAGGGAGGACGCTGACATGAACATGAACTGACATGAAAAAAAATGTGAAAAAGTGATTCATTCTTTCATTCATTCATTTTCCATGCACACATCAGAATTTCATGAGAGTACTTTGGTTTAAGTCTTGGGGTAATCTAGTATGCATTTGATGTAGATCGGTTCTTGGATAACTCAGACATTTTTTTCATTAATTTTTCCCAAAACCCTTTTATATTACAATACTTTAGTTTGAGTCTAGGGGTGCTCCAGTGTCCACCCAGAAGTGGGCTCATTCCTGGATAGCGCCCCGTTATTTATTCATAGGACATGCACATCAAAATGTTTCTTTAGTTGTTTTGAAAACAAAGGTTTGAATCAAAAGTTGTATACCCTGAACAATATACAGTGTATCACAAAAGTGAGTACACCCCTTGCATTTCTGCAGATATTTAAGTATATCTTTTCATGGGACAATACTGACAAAATGACACTTTGACGCAATGAAAAGTAGTCTGTGTGCAGCTTATAAAATAGAGTTCATTTATTTTCCCCTCAAAATAACTCAAAATATAGCCATTAATATCTAAACCCCTGGCAACAAAAGTGAGTACACCCCTTAGAAAAAATGTACATCCCTAAATGTCCAAATCGAGTACTGCTTGTCATTTTCCCTCCAAAATGTCATGTGACTCGTTACAGGAGTGCTGTGAGCAGTGCTGCAGAGATTAAAGATGGGGGGGGGTCAGCCTGTTAGTGCTCAGACCATATGCCGCACTCTACATCAGATTGGTTTGCATGGCTGTCACCCCAGGAGGAAGCCTCTTCTGAAGATGGTACACAAGATAACCCGCAAACAGTTTGCTGAAGACATGTCAACAAAACACAGGAATTACTGGAACCATGTCCTATGGTCTGATGAGACGGACGGGCTTTCTTGTGTACCGTCTTCAGAAGAGGCTTCCTCCTGGGGTGACAGCCATGCACACCAATTTGATGCAGAGTGCGGCGTATGCTCTGAGCACTAACAGGCTGACCCCCCACCTCTTCAATCTCTGCAGCAATGCTGACAGCACTCCTGTAACGAATCACATGGCAGTTTGGAGGGAAAACGACAAGCAGTACTCAATTTGGACATTTAGGGATGTACGTTTTTCATAGGGGTATAATCCACTTTTGTTGCCTGGGGTTTAGATAGTAATGGCTATTTTTTTTAGTTATTTTGAGGGGAAAATAAATTAACTCTATTATATAAGCTGCACACAGACTACTTTTCATTGTGTCATTTTGTCAGTGTTGTCCCATGAAAAGATATACTTAAATATCTGCAGAAATGCGAGGGGTGTACTCACTTTTGTGATACACTGTACATGAAAGTTAGTAGAGGTCAATACAGATTTATTTTGCATTGATCATTTAGCCTCGCAGTTAATTCGGTTCATATTCGTGAGAAATGTAGCACTGACGCCCATTCAATAATCGGTTTGGTTTTATTAATAAGAATAGTGCGCAAGGCTAAATACCTTGAACATACAAATAGACTGTTCTTGGAATCCAAGCAGTTAAAAGTCCTGGATCTAGTCAAATTCAAAACGGCCATAATCATGTTTAAGGCACGGAAAAACACATTACCTGGAAAGATACAAGTTTTGTTTTCAAATAGACAAGGAGGGTATAATCTGAGAGGGGAGTTAAACTTCAAAAAGCAATATCACCGTACAACAAAAAAGAGCTTTTGTCCTTCAATTTGTGGTGTGGACTTGTGGAATAAACTTACTGAGGACCTAAAGAAAAGCGCTAGTTTGAGTGTGTTTAAGAGAAAATACAAAGATCTTATTTTCTGTAATTATAGAACTGAATCATAGGATTTATGTTGAGAAAACGTTGAGTGATGCCAACCATTGTTCTTTAGGCATTATTGAACCGTTGTGAATTGTATTTGTTTTGTCTGATTCATGCTGATGATTATGTAGCAGACAAGGGGGCAGGATTCATATACGTTATTTTTTACTTCTTCCTACTCCTTTTTGAGTCTTATGTTTTGTTTGTATTCTTGTATATCCATAATGTGATGCATGTTTTTGAAATAAATGCAATCAATCAATTAATGTCTCGTCCCCAGCAAAAAGTGTACATGCAGGTTTTGCCGTTATATCGTCCCTACCAATGTTGAGACCAAACCTACGCCCTTGCATACATTCCATTTGAACTGGGAGGGCATTGCTGTCAAACCTCCCAGTTCAAATGGATTTGATGCCAATCGCCGTCATTGGCAGTGAATGAGTTCAGTTGAGTGCAGTTGATTGCTATGTCCACAAACTTGATCGTGCAAAGAGAAAGTCAAATATTAAACGAGTGCTGCCACAAATGAATTGATGGTCATTTAATCAGATTTTTTTTGTAATTAGTCAATCGGTTCATATATAAATCATGTTTTTGCTTTAATTGTGCATCGGGAAACTGCGCTTGAAAAGTTGGAGTAACGTGACTATCATTGTTTTCCAAAGGAAAGGCTGACATTTGTAAATATAATTTTGATTAATTACAAAGATAATCAGTCTGCTTTCATCGAGCACTGCAGAAGTCCGACAAAACTTACTGTTAAGAGGCTCAAAGAGGAAGACTTATTTTTTTTTGCTAGAAAAAATGTCACGAACACGATTAATCAGTTATCAAAATTGTTGATTAATTTCACTGTTGTTAATTGTTGCATGGCTCAGTGGTAGAGTAGTCGAGTTAAGCAGGATGCTGAGCCCCACATTGCTCCTGGTGCTGCTTCACCAGTAGGTAGATGAGGATATAGTGTGAAGCGCTTTGATGGCCTTAAAGGTGGAAAGGCGCGAGACAAGTGTAACTCCATTTACCAATCTTGTCAGCCCTAATACAAACAACACCTGAAACACCACCATCTTCTCTCAGGCTGAGCTCATGTAAGATGGACAGATGCAAAATAAAAATTGGTGCTGTGGTATAATGAGTCCACATTTCAAATTTTAGGGGAAATCATGGATATCTTTTGGGTCAAAGAGAACAAGAACCCTCCAGATGTTTATCAGCACAAGGGTACAATTAATTGTATGGCTAGTACTGGGGACTCGACATTAAACAACAACGGGAAAATTTCCTAATTCCAAAGTGTCAACAACATGTAACTTTAATTTCCAAATGCTTGTTAAGTTGTGAAAAGAAGATGTGATGAAACATAATGGTAAATATGGTCCTTTCCCTCCTTTTTGTAATGTGCTGCAAATTCAAAATGATTAAATATTTGGTGTTGGAATTTCAAATACAGTGGGGAAAATAAGTATTTAGTCAACCACTAATTGTGCAAGTTCTCCCACTTGAAAATATTAGAGAGGCCTGTAATTGTCTACATGGGTAAACCTCAACCATGAGAGACAGAATGTGGAGAAGAAAAAAAAAAGAAAATCACATTGTTTGATTTTTAAAGAATGTATTTGCAGATCATGGTGGAAAATAAGTATTTGGTCAATACCAAAAGTTCATCTCAATACTTTGTCATGTACCCTTTCTTGGCAATAACGGAGGCCAAACGTTTTCTGTAACTCTTCACAAGCTTTTCACTCACCGTTGCAGGTATTTTGGCCCAATACTCCATGCAGATCTCCTCGAGCGCAGTGATGTTTTGGGGCTGTCGTTGGGCAACATGGACTTTCAACTCCCTCCACAGATTTTCTATGGGGTTGAGATCTGGAGACTGGCTACGCCACTCCAGGACCTTGAAATGCTTCTTACGAAGCCACTCATTTGTTGCCCTGGCTGTGTGTTTGGGATCATTGTCATGCTGAAAGACCCAGCCACGTCTCATCTTCAATGCCCTTGCTGATGGAAGGAGATTTTCACTCAAAACCTCTCGATACATGGCTCCATTCATTCTTTACTTTACACAGATCAGTCGTCCTGGTCCCTTTGCAGAAAAACAGCCCCAAAGCATGATGCTTCCACCCCCATGCATCACAGTGGGTATGGTTTTCTTCGGATGCAATTCAGTTTTCTTTCTCCTCTAAACACGAGAACCTGTGTTTCTACCAAAAAGTTCTATTTTAGTTTCATCTGACCATAACACATTCTCCCTGTCCTCTTCTGGATCATCCAAATGCTCTCTAGCGAACCGCAGACTGGCCTAGACGTCTACTGGCTTCAGCAGGGGGACACGTCTGGCAGTGCAGGATTTGAGTCCCTAGCGGCGCATTGTGTTACTGATAGTAGCCTTTGTTACTGTGGTCCCAGCTCTCTGTATTTCATTCACTAGGTCCCCCCGTGTGGTTCTGGGATTTTTGCTCACTGTTCTTGTTATCATTTTGACGCCACAGGGTGAGATTTTACATGGAGCCCCAGATCGAGGGAGATTATCAGTGGTCTCGTATGTCTTCCATTTTCTAATAATTGCTCCCACAGTTGATTTCTTTACACCAAGCGTTTTACCTATTGCCGATTCAGTCTTCCCAGCCTGGTGCAGGTCTACAATTTTGTTTCTGGTGTCCTTCGACATCTCTTTGGTCTTGGCCATAGTGGAGTTTGGAGTGTGACTGACTGAGCTTGTGGACAGGTGTCTTTTGTAGGGGTAATGAGTTAAAACAGGTGCCATTAATACAGGTAACGAGTGGAGCCTCGTTAGACCTCGTTAGAAGAAGTTAGACCTCTTTGACAGGCAGAAATCTTGCTTGTTTGTAGGTGACCAAATACTTATTTTCCACTCTAAGTTGGAAATAAATTCTTTAAAAATCAAACAATGTGATTTTCTATTTTTTTTCTTCCACATTCTGTCTCTCTGGTTGAGGTTTAACCGTGTTGACAATTACAGGCCTCTCTAATCTTTTCAAGTAGGAGAACTTGCACAATTGGTGGTTGACTAAATACGTATTTGCCCCACTGTATATTGTGTTTGTCGTACGTTCAAATTAATTGTAGGTTGAATAGGACTCACAAAATTTATTGAAATGGTATTTATTGACAGGCTTGCTACCAATTTTGAGGATTTACTGACAAAGGAGTCTATGACATCAGCGGCACTAACAGTTGTCCTTTCGTCACCTTTTTTTCACACAAACTTCCATCTTCTCTTTGTTGATCTCATTATTTTTCTCTCCCAACCTCATGCTGTTTTACGTCCCCCTTCAAAATCGTCTTCATCCTCTCAGGAGCTGTTTCCCATTAGCTGACATGACTCTTCCGAGCAAAAGTGTGTGTAATCTTTCTTTCTGAACACATCATTGTGGGCAAACCCAGATTTTAGTCGAGAGAATGTTATTTTGTCGTTATGTAAGCAGCACTTGAGAATAAGATGTGTCGACAGATAAATTGTTTCAAATTTGTGTAAGACAAAATGTGTGCATGTCACAACTATCAATAGAGCTTGATAAAATACCAGACATTTAACTCTGATTTGGATGTCAGAACAACATTTTTCAAGCCTTGTTCTATATAGAGTGGGGCAAATAAGTATTTAGTCAACCACCAGTTGTGCAAGTTCTCCTACTTGAAAAGATTAGAGAGGCCTGTAATTGTCATCATGGGTAAAACTTAACCATGAGAGACAGAATGTGGGGAAAAAAACTGAAAATCACATTGTTTGATTTTTAAAGAATTTATTTTCAAATTAGAGTGGAAAATGAGTATTTGGTCAGCTACAAACAACAAGATTTCTGGCTGTCAAAAAGGTCTTACTTCTTCTAACGAGGTCTAACGGGGCTCCACTCGTTACCTGTATTAATGGCACCTGTTTTAACTCATTATCGGTATAAAAGACACCTGTCCACAAGCTCAGTCAGTCACACTCCAAACTCCACTATGGCCAAGACCAAAGAGCCGTCGGAGGACACCAGAGACTAAATTGTAGACCTGCACCAGGCTGGGAAGACTGAATCTGCAATAGGTAAAACGCTTGGTGTATAGAAATCAACTGTGGGAGCAATTATTAGAAAATGGAAGCCATACAAGACCACTGATAATCTCCCTCGATCTTGGGATCTCACCCCGTGGCATCAAACTAATAACAAGAACGGTGAGCAAAGATCACAGAACCACACGGGGGGACTTAGTGAATGACCTACAGAGAGCTGGGACCACAGTAACAAAGGCTAATATCAGTAACACAATGCTCCGCCAGGGACTCAAATCCTGCACTGCCAGACGTGTCCCACTGCTGAAGCCAGTACACATCCAGGCCCGTCTGCGGTTCGCTAAAGAGCATTTGGATGATCCAGAAGAGGACTGGGAGAATGTGTTATGGTCAGAGGAAACCAAAATTGAACTTTTTGGTAGATACACAGGTTCTCGTGTTTGGAGGAGAAGGAATACTGAATTGCATCCGAAGAACACCATACCCACTGTGAAACATGGGGGTGGAAACATCATGCTTTGGGGCTGTTTTTCTGCAAAGGGACCAGAACGACTGATCTGTGTAAAGGAAAGAATGAATGAGGCCATGTATCAAGAGATTTTGAGCGAAAATCTCCTTCCATCAGCAAGGACATTGAAGATGAGACGTGGCTGGGTCTTTCAGTATGACAATGATCCCAAACACACAGCCAGAGCAACAAAGGAATGGCTTCGTAAGAAGCATTTCAAGGTCCTGGATTGGCCTAACGAGTCTCCAGATTCCAACCCCATAGAAAATCTGTGGAGGGAGTTGAAAGTCCGTTGCCCGTTGTCTGTTGCCCAACGACAGCCCCAAAACATCGATGCTCTAGAGGAGATCTGCATGGAGGAATGGGCCAAAATACCAGCAACGGTGTATGAAAAGCTTGTGAAGAGTTACAGAAAATGTTTGGCCTCCATTATTGCCAACAAAGGGTACATAATAAAGTATTGAGATGAACTTTTGGTATTGACCAAATACTTATTCTCCACCATGATTTGCAAATGAATTCTTTAAAAATCAAACAATGTGATTTTCTGGTTTTTTTTGTTTTTTTTCCACATTCTGTCTCTCATGGTTGAGGTTAACCCATGTTGACAATTACAGGCCTCTCTAATATTTTCAAGTGGGAGAACTTGCACAATTAGTGGTTGACTAAATGCCCCACTGTATGCTCAAAATCTGACTGTAAGTGGTGATCACAGGTGATGAAGCAGTGGGAGAGGAAAGTGCGTTCGGCCTCCAGCCTTGACGAACTCCTTCGACTCGCAGACTTCCCTGACTGGAAGTTGTGGAAGTGTCGCATGAGGTTACAGCAGTCAGATTCTCTTTTCTCGCCACCTTCAGCCGGCTCACACCGATCGACGCGCTACGCCGCAGAGTCTTTCAGCCTGGAGATACTTAAAGGTAGGATCAACAGTTGGGTTATTAAAGTTAATGGTAAAAATGTGTGTATTAAACTGGTAGACTTTAGTTTTCAAAAGGTTGGTGACCATCCTCATCCATATGCTGCATCATAGTCATTCATATGTCCCAAGTCAACCCACTGGTGCGTTCACAGCTTGTCTGAAAGCACAAAAGAACTTCACTTTAAAACCCAAGTCGCTACAATTTTGACGAAAAAAATCTAGCACACTTTAACTTGACATCTTAGGTCACAGCAGGAGTCCTCTTAAAATGCTTGATATTGGAGCAAACAGTTGTCAGGGCTAGCCCCCATGTAGCAACTTTGCATACTGTGGATATCCGTTCTTTTTAAATCTGTCAAATCACACATGGTTAGCTATAACTAGCATCGGACGGAGCTTTATTACACTATTAAAAGCCCCATAGTGCCTAACGAACTTGGCTAGCACACTGATACATAGCAGATTTGTCGTAGCAAACTGGTTATGTCCTTTTTATTAAAAACCGTCCAAAGTCGCATAATCTTAAATCGGTCTTCAGTAGTGACACCAAGTGTCTTCTTTTGATAAACCTCTTTTTCATAAACCTCGCCTGCCCATAAACTTACCCTCTGAAATGCTATGACTAGAAAACAAAGCAAAGGGTACATTGAGCTTGCACTGTGACACTAAAAAACTTCAGTGTTGTTGGATAATGGAACACTTGCGCTAAGTACCGTATTTTTCGGACTACACGTCGCACCTGAGTATAAGTCTCACCAGCCAAAAAATGCGCAATGAAGAGAAATAAAAAATATATAAGTCACACCAGACCATAAGTTGCATTTTTGGGGGAAAATTTATTTGATAGAATCCAGCACCAAGAACAGACATGTCATCTTGAAAGGCAATTTAAAATACAATAGAGAACAACAGCCTGAATAGGTGTACGGTATGCTAACATTACATGACACTAGAAATTAGATCGGGCCTAAAATATCCAGCCTGGCCCACGTGTATTAAAGCCTGACGCGGCCCAAGCCCGATCAATTAACTTGATTTGCTTGCCCGAGTGCGAAAAACCCCAAAATTTTATGTTTTATATGTAGGCACGAGCCCGAAAAAATAAAAATTTATGTTTTATTTGTGGGGACTCAGGAGAAGGAGGAAATGCATGGATGCGATGCGTGGTTGCGTTTTGTGTGATCACGTTTGTGACGATGCCGGTGCATATATGCATAATGATAACAAATTAAAGCCTGTCTTTTGTAACGAATTCTCCCAATTAAACCAAACTGTAAGATGGATATTCAATAAACATTTATATCTTTTCTATTTGCGTGTCTCTTCTAACAGGCGGATAGTGGATTTGACATTTATTTTAATCTCCTCGAGTTGGCAGAAAAAACACGCAAGTTTTCTCAATGTTTAAATAGTCTACAGATTTTTATGATCAGTATGAATGCATTTACACAACAAAATAACGCTGGAAAGGTTTGTTATTTATATTTCTCGTATGAGACCAAAGCGCCACATTCGTTTACATTCAGCGGAGCCGACACAGGTTTCCATATAGCATCTTCAACAATCAATTTGTATCCTTTCCATATTCCACTCCTACCGCAGTTGTTTGCTTTGCAATTCTCCTGTCATTAGTTTGTTTTTCACTCCTATAGCTGCTCCATATCGAAAAGGAAATACCAGGATGCTCGCAGAAGGCGCCAGGGCTCGGGAGGGGAAGATTGAAAAGAGAGCCACTGTGTTCATGTGCGCAGCCATGCATAGCACCTTCTCTGTTTTATCCAAATTACTTATTTAACATCCATACATCGTTTTAGTATGAATATATGAATATATATATATATATATATATATATATATATATATATATATATATATATATATATATGTGTGTATATGTATATATTATTATTATTTTTTTTTTTTTAATTAGCGAGAGAGAAGTCAGCCTGACCCGAGTAAATAATCACACATAAGTCATAACATAACACAACAATAATAACATTGAAAAAATAGCATAAGACATAAGCCAGAGTATAAGACGCACCCTCTGTTATGAAACTATGAAAAAAAAAACTGCGACTTATATTCCGAAAAATACGGTAGGTTTGTCAACATGGGTAAACCTCAACCATGAGAGACAGAATGTGGAAAAAAAAAACGAAAATCACATTGTTTAATTTTCAAAGAATTTATCTCCAAATTAGAGTAGAAAATAAGTATTTGGTCACCTACAAACTAGCAAAATTTCTGGCTGTCAAAGAGGTCTAACTTCTTCTAACGAGGTCTAACGAGGCTCCACTCGTTACCTGTATTAATGGCACCTGTTTTAGCTAATTATCGGTATAAAAGACAGCTGTCCACAATCTCAGTCAGTCACACTCCAAAATCCACTATGGTAAAGACCAAAGAGCTGTCAAAGGACACCAGAGACAAAATTGTAGACCTGCACCAGGCTGGGAAGACTGAATCTGCAATAGGTAAAACGCTTGGTGTAAAGAAATCAACTTTGGTAGCAATTATTAGAAAATGGAAGACATACAAGGCCACTGATAATCTCCCTCCATCTGGGGCTCCATGCAAGATCTCACCCTGTGGCGTCAAAATAATAACAAGAACGGTGAGCAAAAATCCCAGAACGACACGGGGGGACCTAGTGAATGACCTACAGAGAGCTGGGACCACAGTAACAAATGCTACTATCAGTAACACAATGCGCCACCAGTGACACAAATCCTGCACTGCCAGACGTGTCCCCCTGCTGAAGCCAGTACACGTCCAGGCTCGTCGGCGGTTCGCATTTGGAGAGCATTTGGATGATCCAGAAGAGGACTGGGAGAATGAGTTCTGGTCAGATGAAACCAAAATAGAACTTTTTGGTAGAGGCACAGGTTCTCGTGTTTGGAGGAGAAAGAATACTGAATTGCATCCGAAGAACACCATACCCAATGTGAAGCATGGGGGTGGAAACATCATGCTTTGGGGCTGTTTTTCTGCAAAGGGACCAGGACGACTGATCTGTGGAAAGGAAAGAATGAATGGGGCCATGCATCGAGAGATTTGAGTGAAAATCTCCTTCCATCAGTAAGGGCGTTGAAGATGAGACGTGGCTGGGTCTTTCAGCATGACAATGATCCCAAACACACAGCCAGGGCAACAAAGGAGTGGTTTCGTAAGAAGCATTTCAAGGTCCTAGAGTGGCCTAGCCAGTCTCCAGATCTCAACCCCATAGAAAATCTGTGGAGGGAATTGAAAGTCCGTGTTGCCCAACGACAGCCCCAAAACATCGCTGCTCTAGAGGAGATCTGAATGGAGGTATGGGCCAAAATACCAGCAAAAGTGTGTGAAAAGCTTGTGAAGAGTTACAGAAAACGTTAGGCCTCCGTTATTGCCAACAAAGGGTACATCACAAAGTATTGAGATGAACTTTTGGTATTGACCAAATACTTATTTTCCACCATGATGTGCAAATAAATTCTTTAAAAATCAAACAATGTGATTTTCTGTTTTTTTTCCCCACATTCTGTCTCTCATGGAGGTTGAGGTTTACCCATGTTGACAATTACAGGTCTCGCTAATATTTTCAAGTGGGAGAACTTGCACAATTAGTGGTTGACTAAGTACTATTTGCCCCACTGTAGATGTTCTGAACATTCCAAAAACCAACACTTCATTATGATGCTTCTGGCCTTTAAGGAAAATGGATTAATAAACTTGCAATTCTCCAAAGAAGCATGATGCTATTGCTAGTTAGCACGTAATAAATATAGGCCTACAACAAGAGGAAAAAACATGGCATTTATTTGTCTGAAAAATAGGTAACTCTCGCATGACAAATGTTCACGCACAATAAAAAACAAATAAGATACACACTTCAAAAAATTTATTTTCCTCACAAAGTTGTGTCTTACTTGCAGCCGTAGATGAGGAATGGCAACGGACACAGTGCATGCCAAGAGAGACGTGTGTGGATGTGGCCAAGGAGCTGGGCACTGACCCATCCATGTTCTTCAAGCCACCTTGTGTGTCCGTTCATAGGTTGGTTTAAGTTACGGTTACAACTGCATCTATGTTGTTTACTTTGTTCATTTGTATATGATGGGAAACTCTCAGTCAAAGCATGTACTTAAAGTGATAATATCCTTGATATCCAGTTTTATTCTTCACTATTCACGACTCAGTACATAACTGGACAAATGTAATTCCATTCCAGTGATGTGATTTTATTATCCTGCTGATAGATGTAGCGGCTGCTGCAATCAAGAAGGTGTGACATGTAGAAACACAAGTACAGTGCTGGTCAATAAAACTGTAAGTGTACTTTTCAATGACATCATACAACTCATCTTGAGCAGACTTAACTTTCTGTTTGCGCGCATTGCAGGTCCTTAGCGTGATTCCTTTTAATTTTGTCCCAGAGCCCGTGCTGATAAAAGTAGCAAATCATACAGAATGCAGATGCATGGAGCCGGCCATTATTCGACGTAATGCTCAGCCTCAGAGGAGCAGTGGGTGAGTCGAAAACCTGTCACTCCATTCTCAAACTGTAGTTGCTGTTCTGTATTCACCTTTTTTTTTTTTTTTTTCCAGTTGTTCTTTGATCGGACAGCTTTCAGAGGCAGGAAATTCCAGGAGACTTTGTGTCAGTGGATGGATTTGGGATTGTGCAAGTGACAGATGCATACCGTACCCCTCCAGTAGTCGACCAGGTGACGTTTTAGTTTGTGTGCTTGTATGTCCACCTAGGGCTGGACGACTGTTTCCTTATGATCAGTGATCTTAAAAAAAAAAAAAACACTTCACTCAGGTGATCAGACGTGAAATATTTAATTCATCAAATGTGGCGAAAGTTTAGTCTGACTGCTGTTTTGCAGATAGCAAACTGTCCCTCAAAGGGGCCAATATTGAGGTAAAGTATAAAACTAAATACACATAAAGAAAATTCATTCCAATATAAAATACACTTTGGGGGATTTAGATACCATTGATGGGCTATCAAAACAATGCAACTCCGAGAACAATTTTCATGAACAAGTTAAAGCAACTAAGCTTTATCGTCTGTTACTACTATTCGCTTCTGCAAATGTCAATGTATACTTCACTGCGTAGTGCCACACTGCTTCCTACAGTGAGGGCTGTTCTTATTAGTTCTTTTATATTTTTGATTTGTTGACAGAATTTCTTAAGTGGTTCTATTATTTCTGTGTAATTGCTATATTAGTAACATACACTGCTGGCCAAAAGCATTGGCACCCCTGCAATTCTGTCAGATAATGCTCAATTTGTCCCAGAAAATGATTGCAATTACGAATGCTTTGGTAGTAATATCTTCATTTATTATGCTTGCAATGAAAAAAAAAAAAAACACAAAAGAGAATGAAATTTTTTTTTTAAATCATCATCATTTTACACAGAACTCCAAAAATTGGCCGGACAAAAGTATTGGCACCCTTATCCTAATACTTGATATCACAACCTCTAGTCTAGACAAAATAACTGCGAACAACCACTTCCAGTATCCATCAATGAGTTTCTTACAATGCTCTGCTGGAATTTTAGACTATTCTTCTTTAGCCAACTGCTCCAGGTCTCTTGAGATTTGAAGGGTGCCTTCTCCAAACTGCTATTTTCAGATCTCTCCACAGGTGTTCTATGGGATTCTGATCTGGACTCATTGCTGGCCACTTTAGAAGTTTCCAGTGCTTTCTCTCAAACCATTTTCTAGGAAGGAGGGAGACCAAGCTTTCGCACACTGGGCCCTGCATTATGTTGCAAAATTTGTTGGTAGTCTTCAGACTTCATAATGCCATGCACACAGTCAAGCAGTCCAGTGCCAGAGGTAGCAAAGCAACCCCAAAACATCAGAGAACCGCCGCCATGTTTGACTGTGGGACCGTGTTCTTTTCTTTGAAAGGCTCCTTTTTTTCCCCGTAAACTGTTTGTTGATGCCTTTTCCCAAAAAACTCTACTTTTGTCTCATCTGACCGGAGAACATTCTTCCAAAACGTTTTATGCTTTCTTGGGTAAGTTTTGGCAAACTCCAGCCTGGCTTTTTTATTTCTCTGGGTCAGAAGTGGGTCGTCCTGGGTATCCTACCATAGAGTCCCTTTTCATTCAGACACCGACGGATAGTACGAGTTGACACTGTTGTACCCTCGGACTGCAGGACAGCTGGAACTTGTTTGGATGTTAGTCGAGGTTCTTTATCCACCATCCGCACAATCTTTTGTTGAAATCTCTCATCACTTTTTCCTTTCTGTCCAAATCTTGGGAGGTTAGTCACAGTGCCATGAGCTTTACACTTGTTGATGACACTGCGCACGGTAGACACAGGAACATTCAGGTCTTTGGAGATGGACTTGTAGCCTTGATATTGCCCATACTTCCTCACAATTTTGCTTCTCAAGTCCTCAGACAGTTCTTTGGTCTTCTTTCATTTCTCCGTGCTCCATGGGGTACACACAAGGACACAGGATAGAGGTTAAGTTAACTTTAATCCATTTTAACTAACTGCATGTGTGATTTAGTTATTGCCACCACCTGTTATGTGCCACAGGTAAGTAACAGGTGCTGTTAATTACACAAATTAGAGAAGCATCACGTGATTTTTCAAAGGGTGCCAATACTTTTGTCAGTCTTATTTTTTGGAGTTTTATGTAAAATAATAATGATGTAAAAAAAAATTGCATTCTCTTTTGTGTTTTTTCATTGCAAGCAAAATAAATGAAGATATTACTACCCAACCATTACTAATTGCAAGCATTTTCTGGGAGAAAATGATCATTATCTGACAGAATTGCAGGGGTGCCAAAACTTTTGGCTAGCAATGTATGTAAAAATGTTAGGCTTTCTGTTTAAAAACTGACCGTGAGAAATGTTGTTTGAAGATACATGTTGGAGTACTGAGTGTTACTAATTTAAAATTAGTATTTACTTCATATGTTAATAAAAACTTCAAATACTGTAGTTTCTCAAGTTTTCAGTACAGTTTAAAACTATCAGCTAAAATGAGTTTTAAAAAAACAAAGTTTTTAAAACATCATGAAAATAATTGACAGTGGTGGATATGAAAATTAAAAACATGGTCTTTTTTTTGGACAGATTGTTCAGCAATATTTCAATCAATGACGATTTCAACATAATCCCTTTTCAGAGTTTCCTCTGTCTTCATGGATGCCCGACTGCGAAATCGATGTGGATCGTTGCGACTGCATTCCAAGAGTTGAGCCAACTGCCCAACTTAGGTCGGTCCATCGCTGTCACCTAAACAGCTCCATTTGTTCTCACAGACGGCAACATTTTGACCCGTCCTCCTGCAGGTATTGGACACACAGGACCTCAACCTGCTTGATTGAATCTAAATGCGGGTGGTTTTTTTTCTCTCTTTATGTCAGATGCAAGTGGCCCAAGTAGCAGTCCAATCTTGTTGGAAATGGAGAATTAGCAGCAAATAATTTATTTACAACACTATTTATGCAAATCACATGAACTAATGGAGATGATAGCCACAAGACCATGTTAAGTAAATTTTTTAACAGGTTGATTTTATGTTTGAATCATGTGTGATTTTTTTGTGCACTGACTATTTGGATTATAAAAAGATTATTTTTTCATAAATTAGACTCGTGAAAGCATGGATTCTTTTTCACCAATTTATTTCAAGATGCATTAAAAAATAAATAAAATAAAATAAAATTTCAAAAATACTCACAGGCTGACACGGTAATAGACGTCCAGTCTTTTGAACTACCATGGCTGACCGCCGCTATTTGCTCCAGCCCAGCCAAAATTGATCGGACGTCCATTGCCGTCGACAGCAACAAATAAGTTAATTAATAAAACTGTTACATCCTCAAAAACCAAACAAGACACACTCCCACACACAAACAACTGCACGTTGATAATCATCACAGGACAATGCTGTTTTTGTTACGGAGTTATATACATGGGTGAAAGTGGCTAGAATTTGTCTCTCTCCGACGTGAAGGTTGCCATGGAGCCAGAAATTTTGTCTATTTATTTATTTTCATTATTGGGGGGGGGTCAAACCTCCTAAAACTACGGAAATGCAAAGACAACTGTTTTGGCACATGTATTTCTATAACACATACAAAAACTGATTTTCGTTCAAAATTGTCATTTTTTCAATGATTTGCAAAATAAAAGTTAACAAAAACAGCAATAACCCCAAACTCCATCTCCTAATATTTATTTTCCCTCATTTCCTCAAATATTGAATGCCAAATCTCAATTTTAACTACTTAAGAACATACATAGGATGTATATTAAAATTGAAGTTAATGTAAACATTTACTTTTGCTTTCTTTTTTTTTTTTTAATTATAAAGATATAACTAACATACTGTACATTCAGAAAAATAAGTACAAATGACTTATAGTAGGCAGAGCGAAATGGAATATATTTTGAAGATCGCGCAAACATTGACTTTTTTAAATCATATGGAAATTAATAAGTAGCCTAACAAAAATGAAGAAATATAGGTAGGGCTGTCAAACGATTAAAATTTGTAATCAAATTAATTACAGCTTAAAAATTAATTAATCGTAATTAATCGCAATTCAAACCATCTATAAAATATGCCATATTTTTCTGTAAATTATTGTTGGAATGAAAAGATAAGACACAAGACGGATATATACATTCAACACACAGTACATAAGTACTGTATTTGTTTATTATAACAATAAATCAACAAGATGGCATTAACATTATTAACATTCTCTTAAAGTGATCCATGGATAGAAAAACTTGTAGTTCTTAAAAGATAAATGTTAGTACAAGTTATAGAAATTTTACAGCGGGGAGAACAAGTACAGTGGTACCTCTACATACGAATTTAATTCGTTCCAGGACCTTGTTTGTAAGTCGAAATGGTCGTATGTCGAGCAGGATTTTCCCATAGGAATACATTATAATTCCATTAATTCGTTCCAAAGCCTAAAAACATACACTAAATTCTTAATAAATACTGCTGGCACTGTTACAAATGGCAATTAAACATAGAAAAACAAATAAGTTATAAATAAATAATTCAGAATAATATAATAAGAAGAAGAATAATTAATAATTATTCCTGTAAATAATGTAACGAATCGGATTCTAATATGGCGGACACTTTTTACTGTCCCTGAACGCACCGCGAAGGTGACGTCTCAGTGAGATAGGTCGGTGCGGTAGAGATAATACTTTCGTTTTCTTGAGAGCAGTCAACTGCTTAAGACAATGGGCGTTTTGTGTTGGATAAGTTCTTAAATAAATGATAAAAACGAGACGAAGCTGGCGATTTCCTTGGCAATGTTACCACAATAATAATTGTCACCTTAACTTATAAATAGTGGCGAACGGTGGTCGGAAGAGGACCATGGAGCTGTATTGTTGAGCCAGTTCAGGGACGCGCACCCCAAGCTCATATTTTTCTGTAACTTGCATCTTCATTTCAAAGGTAAGCATCACTTTTTTCCTTGTTTCTCCAACTGTATCAACTTTTTTTGAAAACTGTGTTGATTTCTCACACAAGAAAATCCACCGTGCGTTCGTTTGCAGTGCTGTCATGTCGTCGTATTTCGAGCAACTCGTCGGAAGTAGAAACAAACGGCGGCTCAAATTTTACGTCGGATGTCGAAAAGATCGTGTGTCGAAGTGATCGTATGTAGAGGTACCACTGTATTTGATACACTGCCGATTTTGCTGGTTTTCCCACTTGCAAGCCATGTAGAGGTCTGTAATCTGTATCATAAGTCCTCTTCAACTGTGAAGGACGGAATCTAATACAGAAAAACAGAAAATCACATTGTATAATTTTTAAATAATAAATTTGTATTTAACTGCATGAAATAAGTATTTGATACATTACCAACTAGTAAATATTTCGGCTCTTAGTTCTTTTTTAAGAACCCCTCCTGTTCTCCACTCATTACCGGAAGTAACTGCACCTGTTTGAACTTGTTACCTGTATAAAAGACACCTGTTCACATGCTCAAACAAACAAACTCCAACCTCTCCACAATGCCCAAGACCAAAGAGCTGTGTAAGGACATCAGGGATAAAATAATAGACCTGCACAAGGCTGGGATGGGCTACAGGAAAATAAGCAAGCAGCTTGGTGAGAAGGTAACAACTGTTGGAGCGATTATTAGAAAAATGAAGAACTTCAAGTTTACGGTCAGTCTGCCTCGTTCTAGGGCTCCATGCAAGATCTCGCCTCGTGGGGCATCACTGATCATGAGGAAGGTGAGGGATCAGCCCAGAACTACTCGGCAGGACCTGGTCAATGACCTGAAGAGAACTGGAACCACATTCTCGAAGAAAACCATCGGAAACACATTACGCCGTCATGGATTAAAATGCTACAGCGCACGCAAGGTCCCGCTGCTGAAGCCAGTGCATGTCCAGACACGTCTGAAGTTTGCCACTGACCATCTGGATGATCCAGAGGAGCAATGGGAGAAGGTCATGTGGTCGGATGAGAGCAAAATTGAACTTTTTGGTCTAAACTCGGCTCGTTGTGTTTGGAGGAAAAAGAAGGATGAGTACAACCCCAAGAACACCATCCCAACCGTGAAACATGGAGAAGGAAACATCATTTTTTGGGGCTGCTTCTCTGCCAAGGGTACAGGACGATTGCACCGTATTGAGGGGAGGATGGGTGGGGCTATGTATCGCCAGATCTTGGCTGACAACCTCCTTCCTTCAGTGAGAGCCCTGAAGATGGGTCGTGGCTGGGTCTTCCAGCATGACAACGACCCAAAGCACACAGCCAAGGCAACTAAAGAGTGGCTCCGTAAGAAGCATCTCAAGGTCCTGGAGTGGCCTAGCCAGTCACCAGATCTGAACCCGATAGAAAATCTATGGAGGGAGCTGAAAGTCTGTGTTGCCCGGCAGCAGCCCCGAAACCTGAAGGCTCTGGAGAAGAACTGCATGGAGGAGTGGGCCAAAATCCCTGCTGCAGTGTGTGCAAACCTTGTCAAGGACTACAGGAAACGTTTGGTATCTGTAATAGCAAACAAAGGTTTCTGTACCAAATATTAAGTTCGATTTTTGTGATGTATCAAATACTTATTTAATGCAATTAAATGCAAATTTATTATTTAAAAATTATACAACGTGATTTTCTGTTTTTTTGTATTAGATTCCATCCCTCACAGTTGAAGAGAACTTATGATACAAATTACAGACCTCTACATGCTTTGCGAGTGGGAAAACCAGCAAACTCGGCAGTGTATCAAATACTTGTTCTCCCCACTGTATATTAAAACCCCTCTTAATGTTTTCGTTTTATTAAAATTTGTAAAATTTTCAATCAAAAAATAAACTAGTAGCTCGCCATTGTTGATGTCATTACACCATGGTCACTCCCCAAACCCATAAAATCATTTGGACCCGAGCGCCAGCAGAGGGCGCCAAAAAGCAGGTAACAAGTAACAAGAGGACGTTACACTGCTGTCATTTTAATCTGAGCGGGGCATCTGCGTTAATTGCGTCAAATATTTTAACGTGATGAATTTTAAAAAATTAATTACCGCCCGTTAACGCAATAATTTTGACAACCCTAAATTTAAGTCCAAAGTGCACATTGAGAGCTAAGATGTTCTGAACCTCCCAATCAGAGCAAATAAAACTAAATATGATAAATAAACCTCCTCAACTCTTTCCTTGCTCTTAAAGATTTGATCCATTTTCTGTTGCATTGCCCTTTTTTTGTCGTATCAATTCAACAAACTATACTTTTTTTTTTTTTTTTTTTTGCTGTTCCAGAAAACATGCACATTTGAACCAATCAGAGCTAACTATCTCTGCCGATCACATGTCAGTATGTCAGCCAATTGAACGGATAAATGAGTCCAGGCGCATTGATGTGACTCGTCATCGTCAGACTCGGATAAGTGCAGCAGCTGGGGAAACCTCCATGCCGTCCGTGGATTTTTTTTTTTTTTTTTTTTACATAGCATTGTGACATTTGCAGTCATATTTTTGGAATCAAAGCACCGTGTACCGGAACAGCATTCCGGTCCTGAATCTTATACCGGAACTGCGTTCCTGACCGTTCTGGCCCACTTTCACCCCTGGTTATATAGCGACATTGTTTTTAATTAGTCATATGGCCCGGCCTTCATGTTCACACGGAGTGGCGTGTGGTTCGGACTGAAGTCATACGTATGTCAGGATCCAGACTCTTGGTGACTTGGATGGGCTCCCAAAAGCCACAAAAGAGGTGCTCCTTGAACTGCTTCTGGAAGGTTTTGCTGAGCAGGTAAAGCGCAAAAGGGTTCAGGCAGGAGTTTGTGAAGGCCAAGATTCGGGCAACAACGCTGCACAGGAAGTGGGTCAGCGATGTGTCCACCTTGTAGAGAAATTGATGCATTGAGAAAGCTTGCATGAGACAAAGATTGTCAAGCCATTTTCATTTTGATTTCAAAATCGATAAACCATCGTAAAAGCAGATGAAAAAAACACAAATGTTTTATTCTAACATACTGAACAGACAGTAGAAATATTAAGCTAGTTTAGTTAGCTAGTTCGAGCTAGCATAGCTAACTAACATTGCTGTGTCATTATAGTAAATGTTTTCATTAAATTTGGAAAAAAAAAATTTAAATAAATTGTATTACGGTAAAAGACAATGTTTTATAGAGGATTTTATTTCATTTAAGCACTCTTTTCCCTCCAGAATCCTTCGTTTTGTGTTAAATTCGTGTGAGTTATATTTCGTACAAAAATGGCCGCTTCTGGTATATTCCCTTCAAAATAAAAGCTGCAGTGCTTAAAACAGGATGTAAAGTTACACGTGATGACGCAATATTGAAATGGCTACTTTTGACACTTTCATTGCCATTGACTATGATAGACGTCCAATCATGTGGCTCTTTCCATTGTACTTCTGTGAATTTGAATGAGTTTATCACTATTAGACATTCAACGTTTGAACTGGGAGGACTGCAGCATAGACTTCATAATGGTATTGACGGGACATGGGGCGCAGGGCCAATTAATAGGGGGCCTATCTCCGTCAAATCTGACTGAGTGGAAACACAGATAAAGACTTTTTTACGTTGAAAATTCTTATAAATAAATGTTTAAATCCCTGAATTCTTTATAGATATGGACATAAAACAGTCTCGATTCTTGGTCAAAAGCAAAAAAAAACAAAACATGCAGGTAGAATTTATTTTAAGTAAATGTCGAATGTGCTGCTCGTCTTCAAATCACACTGTGGCTCCACATTACCACAACAAAGAGCTTTTTACGTTTAAATTCTTGTGAATAAATGCTTAAATCCCTTAATTCTTTACAGATATGGACGTAAAACAGTCTAGATTCTTGGTTAAAAGCAAAACAAAAAACAAAAAAAAACGTGCAGGTAGAATTTATTTTATTTAAATATGTCGAATGTGCTGCTTGTCTTCAAGTCACACTGTGGCGCCGCCTTACCACAACAAAGAGCTTTTTACGTTTTAATTCTTGTGAATAAATGCTTAAATCCCAGAATTCTTTATAGATATGGACGTAAAACAGTCTCATTTATTGGCTAAAAGCAAAAAAAACATGCAAGTAGAATTTATTTTACGTAAATATGTCGAAGGACGATGCTAGTCCGTAGCAGTTAATTTCTCCCATTGATTTTTTTCATAACGTTTCAAAATGCATGCAAGGTACGAAAAATATAATTACCTTGAATCCTTGGACAAATCACTTGAGACAATTCTTCCTTTTGGTATGCGGTACAGCTCTTTTACTTTTTCAACGAAATCCGGCGTTCCATAAGCTGCGTGCGTGTTTGTGAAAAGCTCCACATGATGTGGGCGGCCCCCTAATTGAAGGTCTATGGCTGCAGAGAATTCCGCTGCCAACCCTCCCACTACAGCAAATGAGTGTTTGTTCATTTGCTGCAGCCCTCCCAATTCAAATGGAATGACCGTCTATCGCTGTCAATGGCAGCCAGTAATTTAAAAGGAGAGACAACATCTTTATCAAGTCTGTTCTAGTGGAAAGAATATTATTTAAAAAGAAATAAACAAAAAAAATCTCACCGAATTTCCTTTTTCAGTTGTATAACGGTGAAAAAAATGTAACTAAAACCCAGTATTTCCAGGAAGTGGCAAGCGGACATGGGGGCGGCCATTTAATCAAAGCGGTCTTATTCTAACCAATCAAATTTGAGTATCCCAAATTCTTCCTCGTGATGTCATTAATACCCTTTTTCACATTCACCTATGCGTGTCTGTTACTATGTATGTGCATGAGTAAAACTGACATCACAAAATGTTATTTGTTTTTTTTTTTGTTTAAACATTTTATCTCCATTATCAGATCTTTAAAAATAATTCAATATTTACATACTAAAATACTTTGAGCAACTGTCTTTTATATGAATGTAATCTATACCAGATGTCTAGTATAAATTTCTGTACATGGCTCACTTTAACTTTAATCTGAAATATGAGCAAATTGATCATGTCTATCTCATCTAATATGAAATGTATAACACATGGTATTCTGCTGCCTACCTCTGAGTAGTGATAGGAGCGGTACAGGAAGATAACGTGATTGGGCAGCCAGCATACGGCAAAGAGGGCGACAAAAACTAACACAGTTTTGGCCAAACGCTGTCTTGACTCCACCTGGAGAATGTTTGGAAGGGAAAATAAATTCAGAGCACTAAATTTGTGTCAGTGCCATTGACGGTGATAGACATCCAATCCATTTGGATGGATTGGATATCTATCACTGTCAAATGAACCTAAATCTAAAACTTCCCTGCTGTTTTGCATGAATTTCCCCCTCCACAGGCAATTTAGACACACTCTTCGTCAGGCTTGCAGCGATAAAGGCGTAGTACGCGGAGATGACCAAAAGTGGGATGATGTAGAAAACTAGGAAGGAGATGGTAGAGTGGATTTTAGGGTGAAGCTCTCCAGCGTGGGGATAAGGAGCACAGGTGACAAAGCTTTCATTGGCTGAAGGTACGCTGAAGACGCGAAGGTCAGAAAAGACAGCCTCAGGAATCGCCAGGACGAGAGACAAGATCCAGATAAGTGCTGCATACAAGATATTTTTGGTGGTAGAACTTGCTGTCTGGAAGTCCAACGGCCTCACAATAGCTTTATACCTGTCATGAATATAGACATTTACATACCCAGATGGTAAACTATGATATTTGCCAATAATACAAAGTCTGCCCCGATTTGATCTTGATCTACGGATTGTTCGTTGCGTACCTGTCTTTGGAGAGTGCTGTGAGCGTGAACACTGACACGCCAACCGATGTGAGCTGAATGAAGGCAATGACTTTGCAGCCCACTCTGCCGAAAGCCCACTCGCTGGTCAGGTATCGACTGGCGTCAACCGGGGCACAGGTCACTAGCAGCAAGACATCCCCGAGCGCCAGACTGCACAAGAAGACATTGTGGATTTTACGAAGGGACTTGGGGGAGCAGAGCGTCTTGATGAGGGTA